>NC_071508.1:66371673-66986673 GCF_027887155.1 Malaclemys terrapin pileata
TTGTACCTATGCTTTCCCCCATACCTTTTTCTACTCCTATCTACGTTTCTTCAACTGATTCAAGGAGCAGGGACCTTGTTTTTTCATCTGTTTGTAAAGCAACATGCATACCTGTGAGTGGAAGGAGAAGAAGCGTGATCCAGTGGGTAGGGAACTGTTCTGTAATGGACGCCTCTAGCAGAAAGATCTATTTAAATTCTACTAAAACAACAAGGAGTCTGGTGGCACCTTAAAGACTAACAGATTTATTTGGGCATAAGCTTTCGTGAGTAAAAACCTCACTTCTTCGGATGCATTAACACGGCTACCCCCTGATACTTAAATTCTACTGTGATTCCATCCTTGACCTTCATGTTCTCCCAAGACTGTGAAAAAGGGCACCAATTTTTGATTATTCTTTGAAGACCTTAATTGTACAGGAAGTAACCCAAAACAGATTCCATTTAGGCCACCAGATGACCAATATAAAGTAGTGCTGGAAAGGGGCGCAGACTCCTCCACACTAAGATGTGGGCCCAACTCTGTTGAGTATTGACACAGGCACACAAATACAGACAAGTGAGCTAGAGATGAAAGGCTCTAGATCCGAAATAAAGTGCTGAGCCATTCAGTTGTCATGGGAGAAAATGAAATTTTAGACATGGTTAGCCATGAGGTATAGAACAAAGCTCCAGTGTAATCTCAATACTTGACCATTATCCATATGTACAGCTGGTTGAATAATTTGATATATTGTGTAATATTTTCTTAATAAATTATTCAGACATGTAATTTTCTCCATTACTCTCCCAGTCCTATCCACACAGCCATCCAGCTATATAATTGGTGTAAAAAATTGGGCTATTATTTACCTGTTTGTATAGTATTGGATCCCTTGCTTTTTCACTAGCTAATACAAATTCATATGCTTAACCGAGCTACATTTTCTTTTTCCTCTCTGCTATTTTGTTAATACAACATAATGTATGTTCCCATAAAAACATGTTTGCGAGGGTTTCAGATTCACATCTGAAATACTTGCAATAATATACAAGGATTTTGCTGATAAATTCTGGTTTAGTTCAGTCAGTATTTATGAAAAATCAGAAATAAGTATCAAAAGCTTTTGATACTTCGAATTTAGAATTTCGGCACACAATGTTGACTGCAGTGTCCAACTCTGTACAGTAGTCCCCTAATCCCATCTGTAGATGTATTGTTTAATAAACCTCTAGAGGGAATGGTATTTTCACTCTAGCCTTTGAGTGCTGTCGTATGGTATCCATCAAAAAAGGAATTAGGTCTCAGTAGAACTTGAACTGGATTTTCATTGGGCTTTTCTACAATAGCGCTATACCCATATGAAATATATCAGTGATATTATAGCACACCCTAGGCATACTCTGGGGCACCTAGGACACTCAGAGAATACCCTCTTTCCCTTATGAATTTAGAATAAATCAGAAGCAGACTTTAGTACTACAGCTTTTAAAGAAAAGTTTTCATTCCGGATTTGTAATTATCTACAACACACCTTTCTGTGTAAATTCATTTCTCACTGAGAAGTGGATGGTGCAGTAGGATGCTTATGAAATAGAGAAGGGCAGACTCTGTTGAGAGTGGAGACTGACTAACACCTCCAATAAGATACCTCCTGGGAGAGGTTAGCTCCCTGCTGGCATAGCAGACTCCTCCTAGGCTTCTCTCCCTGCAGACCTCAGCCTAGGGGGTATGTTGGAGGCAGGGAAGAGGAGTGGCAGAAAGCTCCACCAATCCCCAGCTGGCAGTTTTTTTTTTTTTAAGGGGCTGTTGCCAAGTGGCACAGGTTAGAGCTCACCAGCACCCTGGGTCAATGTTAGGCAGAGAATGAGGAAGCCACATCTGGCTCCTCTATGCGTGCCCTTATTTCTCCAGAACCTTCAGACCATAAATTCAACTCTGGCCCAGGTCAGAAGTGATCAAAATCATTACTAGAGATGAATGAAAAGACAAGGTGGTGTTCAGATATATCTTATATGGGAGTGGTAGAAGAGCCTGAATAGAAGGACTGTGGAGAGATTAAGTTCATTTTTATTTCTCTTAAAAAGGAGAGGAGGCTGAAGATTGTTTATAAATCAATTTGACAAATTTGGGGATTATATTAATGAACTCTTAGGAAACAGTGCAAAATTCATGTATTTTTTCACTAATTAAAAGTATTTGCAAATTCTTCAGTATGTACTTTTTTTATCTTCAGACCGAACTAAAGAGTTTGATGTCCATATTCCCAGGCTGCACCGTGTTTGTTGGCAACATAAAAGTCAGTGTTTATTGTTTCCGTTTCTTGATGACTGACATCTCTCATGAACAAAAGATTCAAGTTTTTTGACAAAAAAGTGATAATGGCACAACAAGGACTACTTTTTGATTAAATGACAGATTATTTAATACACCAACTGTGATTTACAAATATTTTAATTTCCTTAATATATTTTTAAAGGCAGACAAACATATTCCTTGATGTTAGGACTATAAAACAAACAAGAATAAAAAGCACTGTCATCACTTTGCAGTTTTTCATATATACCATAAGAGAGACCCAAGATTATTCATAATATTCATAAAGGTCCTTACAGTGCAGAATGCATTAAACTAATATTAATGGACTGTTAAAGTTCAAGTATTTTGGATCCAGTCCAGAATACACTTTCGAACCAAGACAGACTTAGGTAATAAAAGAGCTCTTTAAATATCACCATATGAAACCATAAGGATGTTTGTTATGAAGCAGTATTACTTACAGGGTACATTTTCAAGTCATACACAGAGCTTTAGAAACTTCCACTGCCACATAGCCAAGCAAGTTCCATGGAATAATAAGAGAATACCCCCCTCACAGTATCGTATGGTATATTTTCTACAAGGGATGGCAAACAGCACTTTTATATTTGACATGCATCATATTACAGCTTGAAGTTCTTTGAGGTAATCCACTGGCAATGATTCTGTTTGCTGCACTTGACAGATGTGATGAAAATTAACAAATAATACAAAATTAAAGGGTCATGACAGCTTTTGAAGACCTAAGTTGTCTGTTTATCTACAGCACAGTGACAGTACAACTTTCCCCAGACTAACCAATAAAAGTTCAGCACCAAGCTGAAGCCTTCAGCAGAGTCAGCCATAAGGTGCTGCTCACTCAGCAACGAGACCTGACTGGGCATGACTGGTTGCATTAAGATGGCTTCACTAATTCTTAGAACCCAGAGAGTAGTGATACACCTCCTCCCAAAGAGTTCTTCTCTTCAAAGCTTTCTAGGAGCTAGGGTGTAGCCACCTCTAGGCCCTCCCCCCACTGCACATCTCACATCCTCTGGGACATGTACTATCAATAGGGACTTGTGGCTGAAAGTGTCCATAGTGAAATTCTAGAGAAGTAGGTGAAGGATATTCTCAGTGGAGTGTCCTTGCTGTGGAAGTCTCTTCCACCTGAAATCAGGTTGAGATTGACTGTTGCCACCTTCTGAGAATGGTCCAAGACTTGTGTCTTTGCACAGGCCTTTTTTCAGAAAAGCAGACTGCCAAATAGCCTAGAGTGTCATTTATCATTACCCCACTGTAATCAACATCCAAAGATGATCTATATCTGAAACATGACATATCCATAGGAAGAGTCAGAACATGTCCTTGTCAGGCAGCAGTGATGCTTTTTCTAAAGCTTGTAAGCAAAACTGGTAACAAAGTATCTTTTTAAAGGAATGAAAAAATCTTTTTTTTAAATGAAAATTTTTGATTTTTTAATGTAAAACCAAAAGAAATCCACCAAAAAATTCTTAAAGAAAAAATGTTTGTTCTTTCTTTGGAAACTTTTAATGGGAAAAAAAAAACCACACAAAAACATATCACTTACTAGGAGAGCTAGTTGTAAAATGGTATCTGGATAGTATAGCGATGAGCACATTCAAAATTGATAAATGCTTGTCAACTACAAATGTGACCAAAATCACCTACATACAGATTTTTCAAAAAGGGATTATATGACTGACTAATGGCAACATATTAAAAAAATATAGCACTGGCACCATCTGTATTCAGGGAGCAGACAAAGTGCAACACTGACTATGCAAGTGTAAATTGCACTAACCTCTTTTTAGCTATTATTCATGTTAACATTGTTTTGGTAAGAGAACTTACTTTAAACATCCTGTCAGAAAAGTGGGGATACCACAAATATTACATCCTCTCAGTATTTTATAACAGACTGATTCTTTACAATAAATCTGTTCAGAGCTAGTATATCTCTGGGCTGAAAGAAAACATTAATACCCTTCCAATAGCTACTCTGGCATTTGATAGATTACTTTTACTAAGCAGAATGTTCCTGCTGTGGAATGGGGAGGGAGTTGTAAAAATATCAGAGACCTACTTCTGTTAAGAAATGAATGCATGATTCCTAAACTCAAACTGGAAATGTTATTTTTATTAGTGATCAAGTTTGCAGCATTTTGTTAAGCATGAAACATTATGCATGGACAAGCCTGATGGTGGAGGGAATACAGTTAGTGCCTGATTCCAAAGTCCAGTGAAGTCAAGGAAAGACTCCCTGTGTCAGGTCCTTAAGCATCTCCAAATTTGGATGGCGATTACTGGGAGCATAGGCTGTTTGCAGTGAAATGAAGAGTTTGGTGCACACAAAGCATGCAGATGTCACCAGGAATCTTTCCCAAACTGCTCTAAAATGAAGGCCACACATTGTATTGAGTATTCATCCTTACCTGGGTTTGGCTTTATTCACAAACATAGGTTCTGTAATTAGAACTTAAGTGGCTATTTTGTTGATGGTCAAGGCATAATAGAGTGATGGCTATGTTAGCTCCCTTCCAGCAATGAAACTTCTCCTTAAGGAAAACAGTGAACACATTACAAGAGCAATGAGAGACAAATACGACTTGAAAATACACAAATGTAGTAGGAAATTTTTATACAGTGCATTAGATTCATACCTGGGTAACCAGGGCTCTGAGCCTCAAGTGTCTGAAAGGTCAGAGTGAGAAGATGCAGAGGAGGAAAATGATTAGTTATAACTATAACCATAAGTCACGTGGTATTGTTTCCATTTCCTGATTGAATCTGCACAATATTTATTGCAATCATTTGGAATGAGGGCTCATGCATACACTTTTCAGCTCTGCTTTTGAAAATTCCCCGTTCTCCCGCTCAGTTTGAAATTCACATTATATGAATATTTGAGAGAGAAAGCGGATTAATTCAAATGTTCACAGAGTGAACATGAAAGGGACATGAGCATGACTGGAGTAAGTTTATTTCAATATCCAAGTGAATATTTGTACATTTATTTTTGCACTCTTCCCTAAGGCTGTTAGTATAGCCAAGGTGAACATCCCATAAAAATCAAAGGTAACAGAGAAAGAACCTTCACCAAAGAAATGTATAATGATCAACATATACTTATGTTATTTAATCAAGGCGCTCGTTGGTATCAAAAAGCCAGAGAGAGGAGAGTAAGAGCCAGAGGGTGCATGTTAGGCACTGACCTGCACTTGTGGTGGCATGGAGCTACACCCACCCAAAGAGGTTCCCAGCACGCAGAGCGTGCGTACCTGCTTCACCACCATTTAAGGGGAGTGTAACATGTGATTCCCTATATAGATAGTTAGCTCTGTTGGCTGGTATAGAAAGGGAATGGGAACAGTACAACAAAGAAGTCCCTGTGCTCAGGAGAGGGTAGGGATTTCAATGGCTAATTACTCACTGTTAACAATTTACGCCTTATTATGCTTTGCTCCTTGCATCATCCCCACACAAGGGTCAACCACAGAATGGCCTGAAAGACACTATTTGAATAATGAGAGAGATTTGGAAAAGCCCGATATAGTGAAATACTGGGAAATAAATAAATAAAAGTATGATATTTCCTTCACAGTGAAAATGTGTCTTTAAATGGGCATAGTGTTACAAGCTTTTTATCTTCAGAGTTTAATCTTTTCCCTAGCTGCTCCACATAGCATTGAATAGACAAAAAAGATACATTTCAGCATAAATCATAAATCATTTTGGGTGATTTACGAGTATGTTACAACCCTGGAAGCTCTGCGAGACCCATTGGAACAAAATTAATATAAAATTGCACTGAATAATAATAATACAGTTGACATTAAACATTTAGGCAACGTATATAGTCTTGCAGTTATTAGGCAAGGTTTTAGAGGATAAAATTCTTTCACAATGATGATGCTTATACCCAAGTAATTGACTTCTGTAGATGTTCCTGGGTATGAAGAAAAATGTAATTCTTGATGAATTAGGCCTTAAAATACAACTAGAAGTTAACTAGTACTGCAGGAGAAAAACTTTTTCCTTTGTTAATATTTTAAATATCATAAATACCAATAATACTTTTTTTTACTTATAACCATTATCCACTTTTGCAATTTTAATTATCATCAATCTCAATAAATGTAATGATAAAAAGAGAAAGAAAGGACTTTGCATATATAGTGTTCTTCACTGGACAATCTCAGAAGCTTTTTTCCCTGCATTAATTATGTATGTCACAAAGAAACCCCATGTAGTAGGAATTACAGCATTTTTACAAATGAATAAACTATGTTTCAGAGAGGTCAACTGATTTGCTCAAGGTCACTCCTCAAGTCAGTGGAACAGATGGAAACAGAACCCATGAAACCTGGTGCTGTGTTCTATTTATCAGACCAGACATCCTCCCCTTTTGAACACACCATAAAAATCCAAATCAAAAAGCAACATAGATCAAAACTCTAGCTCAAACTTACTTTAGGAGGACTGCTAAGCCAATGAAGTTAATGTAGTGCCATTTACTGTAGCCACAGTTGATTTTGAAAATTAACTTGCAGTAGCATGAATATGTACATTATCCATCTTTTTTTGTAAACATCGTGAATGCCCAAGCCTGGGCTTCTTTCTTAGATAAGCATGAGACTGAAATGAGGAGGAATGTTGCCTGACAAAGGAACTCAGAATCAAGTGCAGCACCTAAATAACGGATATCTACTTCATTTCTCTCTTTCTTCATGAGTATCATAACAAGAAAAGCTACTACACAGAGCTGGAACAGGTACACTAGGAAGTATGCTTTATAGATTGCAAGGCCAGAAGGGACTGTTGTGACCATCTAGTCTGATCTCCTGTATAACACAGGCCATATAGCTTCTCCAAAATAATTCCTAGAGCAGATCTTTTAGAAAAACATCCATTCTTGATTTAGAAACCGTCAGTGATGTAGAATCCACCACAGCCCTTGGTAAGGTGTTCCAATGGTTAACCAAACTGACCGTTAAAAACTTATGCTTTATTTCTGGTCTGAATTTGTCTAGCTTAAACTCCCAGCCATTGGATCGTGTTACACCTTTCTCTGCTTTATTGAAGAGCTCATTATTAAATATTTCTTCCTCATGTAGATACTTGTAGACTAATCAAGTCATCCCTTACTCTTTTTTTTGTTAAGCTAAATAGATTGAGGTCATTGAGATGATCATTATAAGGCATGCTTTCTAATCTTTTCATCATTCCTATGGCTCTTCTCTGAGCCCGCTCCAATTTATCAACATCCTTCCTGAATTGTGAGCACCTGAAGGAGACACAGCATTCCACAGTGCCAAAATAATAGATAATAAATAATAAGATCATACTTAGTTCTGCCTTGAGTGCAGGGAACTGGACTAGATGACCTATCAAGGTTCCTTCCAGTTCTATGATTTCTATAAAATAATCGCTCTACTCCTACTCAAGATTCCCATGTTTAAACATCCAGATATCACATCAGTCCTTTTAGCCACGGTGTTGCACTAGCAACTCATGTTCAGCTGATTATACACCATGATCTCCAAACCTTTTCAGAGTCACTGTTTCCCAAGACAGAGTCCCTCACCCTGAAAGTATGGCCTACAATTATTTGTTCCTAGATGTATACATTTAGCCATATTTAAACATATTGTTTTCTTGTGCCCAGCTTTCCAAGAGATCCAGATTGTTCTGTATCGATGACCTTTCCTTTTAATTATTTACGTATTTTTGTGTCATCTGCAAAATTCATAAGTGATGAGTTTGTTTTCTTCCAGATCATTGATAAAAATATTAAACAGCATAGGGCCAAGAACTGATCCCTATGGGATCCAACTAGAAATACACCCACTCGATGATTCCCCATTTAAAGGGTACGTCTTCACTTACCGGAGGGTCCGGCGGCAGGCAATCGATGTTCTGGGATCGATTTATCGCATCTGGTTAAGACGCGATAAATCGATCCCAGAAGTGCTCGCCGTCGACGCTGGTACTCCAGCTCGCCGAGAGGAGTACGCGGCATCGACGGGGGAGCCTCCGTGCCACGTCTGGACCCGCGGTAAGTTCGGACTAAGGTACTTCGAATTCAGCCACGTTATTAATGTAGCTGAATTTGCGTACCTTAGTCCGAAGTGGGGACCAGGCCAAAGTTATATTTTGAGACCTATCAGCCAGATTTTTAATTACCAGTAATTTAATGTGTGCCATGTTAATTTTTTACCCCTTAAAAGGTTCAGAGCCTATAGAAATTACATTTAGCTATTGAGATATTGTAACTGATGGAGAGGACAAAAGCCAGAATTCAGGAATGATATTTTTATATCTTTATCTGACTTAGTCGGATTATGGGAGGAAAATAGTGTTATATAGCAGGAAAGCCTTATAGAAATTCAAGGAAATATTTTGTATGGTGATCCCAATACCTATACCATTTTGGGTAATGGCTACAGGTTTCCTATCTCACCAAAAACTGAGGAGTCTAGTGAACTGTTAACCTAGGAACTGAACTGTTCCAAGCTGCAAGGAATTCCAGACTTTTATCTGCCGACATAGACTAAGTATTTGGAAAAGAACTGAGCAATGCTGCAATCTTCTCAAGTTCTGAGGAGAATCAAGTTAACACACTACATATTAAGGCCACACTATATAAACCAAAAAATTCTTTCTGAAAGAAAATTACAGGGCAATAATGTTTTTGTGTACTAAAGTATAGAAGTTTAACTGTTCTGTTGAACCCTTACACTGAAATACAGAACTTCAGCAAAGTGGTGGACGTCTGGATAAGGACTACAGATAGATTTACTGCTTAATAGTTTTTGTTTCCAAGTTATTTTATCAACATTCCAAACACTGTTTACAAAGTCTGTGTGTGTATTAATGTTTACTAAGAAATTGTATGGTACACTCCTTCTGAAGCTTACTGGAAGCTAACACCTATATTCAGATTTTGGACTCAAAAGCTCTGGGGTTTGAATGTGTAATCCTCTCCAAAAAGTCCTGAAAAGTCAGAACCCTTTCCTATGCTTCAGCAAGGAATGAGGCTGAGATGCAGAAAATGGAAGTGTAATAAACATTACCCCAGCATGTGTGATCAGAATAGGATATCAATATTTTCCATGTTTCCGTGTTTGAAAAGAATATTAAGTAAGATAAAGCACAATTGTAATTTACAAGCTGTAAAATGAGAATAATAATATCACATCACAGGCATGTTGCAAGTTCAGTTTTACTAATGATTCCAATATTTTTTGAGATAATTGGATGAAAGGTACCGTTTTTCTTAGCCACATGTCCAATGCAGTAATACTAGGGCTGGCCGGAAAACAAGAATTCAATGTCACGAAAAAGTTCAAGGTTTCAGAATTTGTTTTTGTTCTACTTTCATGAAAAACAAAAGCTACAAGACACACATGACTAGCTCTGTGGTTAGAGTACTCACTTAGGATGTGGAAGAGGGAGGCCAAGGTTCAAGTGCCTGTCTGCAATGGGAAGGGCGTTTTCTGACAAAAAATGTGTAGCTGACAAAATCCCAAGCAACTCTATTAAATATTATTTGAGAGAATCTTTATTCTGTTCCTTGAACAAGTGCAGAAAGTAATAGTCTTCAAACATAGAAAAAACAGTGCTTGAAACATGAGAACTTGGATTTTACAGTATGGCTGTTTTGAGCTATTCACTGTTGTATCTAACTTAAACATCTGGGTCTTTCTGTCTCTCTGAAATAAACAGTAAGGTAAGGCCAGAAGAAAAGTAGCAGTTTGTAACAAAGTCTCCAGCACTAAGCTGACTCAAAACTTTTTTTTTTTTTTTGAGAATCCTATTTCCATTGTTGCTCATAGCCTCTCTTGAGATTGTTTACATGGCTGACAAACACATGGTACAGCTTGCATTTCTAATGGTCACCGAGTAGATGAGAAGGAATGCTCTGGTTTGTTAAAATGGTTACTGGAATGGGTTTTAGTCTGGGTATCTTACATAATACTATTTGTCGTACTTTTCCTTTGTTTCCCTTATACGGGGCTGAAAAGAAGTGAATAGTTCCAGAGATGATATTCTGAGGTCATTACATTCTCTGAAGAAATACTAGTTTCAGAGACTCTACTGCATCCAAGAACTACACCTCTACCCCGATATAACGCGACCTGATATAACACGAATTCAGATATAATGCGGTAAAGCAGTGCTCCGGGGGAGGAGGGGGGGCTGCGCACTCTGGCGGATCAAAGCAAGTTCGATATAATGCAGTTTCACCTATAACATGGTTAAGTTTTTTTGGCTCTCGAGGACCGCGTTATATCGGGGTTCAGGTGTATTAATAATCACAAAGGACCTCTCACAGTGCTATTTACAATATTGGTGTCAACAACCTCAATGTATGTTTATTTACTTTCCATTGAATCCGTTGCATCATTAGGTTAGCAAGGGAGCATACAGGAGAACCTACTGTACCATTTTGGAGTAACTGCTGTCTTTCTTAAATAGCTCAAAATGATCTGAACTTTGCACAAGATCTCAAACCACCTGACTCCCTATTCAAGACCACAAGCCTTCAACCTGTAAGATTGTGACAAACAGAGTCTAGGGACACCATTCCTTACCCATCGTGGCTAATAGCCATTAATGGACTTAACCTCCATGAATTTATCCAGTTGTCTTTTAAAAGCTGTTATAGTCCTAGCCTTCACAACCTCCTCAGGCAAGGAATTCCATAAGTTGACTGTGCACTGTTTGAAAAAGAACTTCCTTTTATTTGTTTTAAACCTGCTGCCTATTAATTTCATTTGGTGACCCCTAGTTCTTGTATTATGGGAATAAGTAAATAACTTTTCCTTATCTACTTTCTCCACACCATTCATAATTTGATATACCTCTATCATATCCCCCCTTGTCTCCTCTTTTCCAAGCTGAAAAGTCCTAGCCTCTTTAATCTCTCCTCATATGGGACCATTTCCAAACCCCTAATCATTTTAGTTGCCCTTCTCTGAACTTTTTCTAGTGCCAGGATATTTTTTTTGAGATGAGGAGACCACATCTGTACGCAGTATTCAATTTATATAAGGGCAATATTGATTTATATAAGGGCAATAATATATTCTCCCTCTTATTCTCTATCCCCTTTTTAATGATTCCTAACATCCTGTTTGCTTTTTTGACCGCCTCTGCACACTGCGTGGACATCTTCAGAGAACTATCCACTTTGACTCCAAGATCTTTTTCCTGATTTGTTGTAGCTAAATTAGCTCCCATCATATTGTATGTATAGTTGGGGTTATTTTTTCCAATGTGAAAAACTTTACATTTATTCACATTACATTTCATTTGCCATTTTGTTGCCCAATCACTTAGTTTTGTGAGATCTTTTTGAAGTTCTTCACAGTCTGCTTTGGTCTTAACTATCTTGAGCAGTTTAGTATCATCTGCAAACTTTGCCACCTCGCTTTTTTACCCCTTTCTCCAGATCATTTATGAATGAGTTGAATAGGATTGGTCCGAGGACTGACCCTTGGGGAACACCACTAGTTACCCCTCTCCTTTCTGAGAATTTACCATTAATTCCTACCCTTTGTTCCCTGTCTTTTAACCAGTTCTCAATCCATGAAAGGACCTTTCCTTTTATCCCATGACAACCTAATTTATGTAAGAGCTTTTGGTGAGGGACCTTGTCAAAGGCTTTCTGGAAATCTAAGTACACTATGTCCACTGGATCCCCCTTGTCCACATGTTTGTTGATGCCTTCAAAGAACTCTAATAGATTAGTAAGACACGATTTCCCTTTACAGAAACCATGTTGACTTTTGCCCAACAATTTATGTTCTTCTGTGTCTGACAATTTTATTCTTTACTATTGTTTCAACTAATTTGCCCGGTACCGACGTTAGACTTACCAGTTTGTAATTGCCGGGATCACCTCTAGAGCCCTTTTCAAATATTGGCGCTACATTTGCTATCTTCCAGTCGTTGGGTACAGAAGCCAATTTAAAGGACAGGTTACAAACCCTAGTTAATAGTTCTGTAATTTCACATTTGAGTTCTTTCAGAACTCTTGGGTGAATGCCATCTGGTCCCGGTGACTTGTTACTGTTAAGTTTATCAATTAATTCCAAAACCTCCTCTAGTGACACTTCAATCTGTGACAGTTCCTCAGATTTGTCACCTACAAAAACCGGCTCAGGTTTGGGAATCTCCTTAACATCCTCAGCCGTGAAGACTGAAGCAAAGAATTCGTTTAGTTTCTCCGCAATGACTTTATCGTCTTTAAGCGCTCCTTTTGTATCTTGATCATTGAGGGGCCCCACTGGTTGTTTAGTAGGCTTTCTGCTTCTGATGTACTTAAACATTTTGTTATTACCTTTTGAGTTTTTGGCTAGCCAGTCTTCAAACTCCTCTTTGGCTTTTCTTATTACATTTTTACACTTATTTTGGCAGTGTTTATGCTCCTTTCTATTTACCTCGCTAGGATTTGACTTCCACTTTTTAAAGAAAGTCTTTTTATCTCTCACTGCTTCTTTTACATGGTTGTTAAGCCATGGTGGCTCTTTTTTAGTTCTTTTACGGTGTTTCTTAATTTGGGGTATACATTTAAGTTGGGCCTCTATTATGGTGTCTTTAAAAAGCGCCCATGCAGCTTGCAGGGATTTCACTTTAGTCACTGTACCTTTTAATTTCTGTTTAACTAACCCCCTCATTTTTGCATAGTTCCCCTTTTTGAAATTAAATGCCACAGTGTTGGGCTGTTGAGATGTTCTTCCCACCACAGGGATGTTAAATTTTATTATATTATGGTCACTATTTCCAAGCGGTCCCGTTATAGTTACCTCTTGGACCAGCTCCTGCGCTCCACTCAGGAGTGAATCTAGACTTGCCTTTCCCCTTGTGGGTTTCCCATACCAGCTGCTCCAAGAAGCAGTCATTTAAAGTATTGAGAAATTTTGTCTTTGTATTTCGTCCTGAAGTGACATGTTCCCAGTCAATATGGGGATAATTGAAATCCCCCACTATTATTGAGGTTTTACTTTTGATATCCTCTCTAATTTCCCTTAGCATTTCATCATCACTATCACTCTCCTGGTCAGGTGGTCAATAATAGATCCCTAATGTTATATTCTTATTAGAGCATGAAATTACTATCCATAGAAATTCTATGGAACATGTGGATTCACTTAAGATTTTTACTTCATTTGATTCTACATTTTCTTTCACATATAGTGCCACTCCCCCCCTCATGATCTGTTCTGTCCCTCCGATATATTTTGTATCCCAGAATGATTGTGTCCCATTGATTGTCCTCAGTCCACCAGGTTTCTGGGATACCTATTATATCAATATCCTCCTTTACCATGAGGCACTCTAGTTCACCCATCTTATTATTTAGATTTCTAGCATTTGTGTACAAGCACTTTAAAAACGTGTCACTATTTGTCTGCCCTTTTCTGATGTGTCCGATTCTTTATCTGAATGTTTCTCATCTGATCTGGCCCTTACATTATTCTCTTCCATCCTCTGTTCCTGACTAGAACCTAGAGAATCTCTATCAATAGATTCTCTTCAAAGAGAAGTGTCTGTCCAATCCACATGCTCCTCTGCAGCAGTCGGCTTTCCCCCATCTCCTAATTTTAAAACTGCTCTGTAACCTTTTTAATGTTAAGTGCCAGCAGTCTGGTTCCACTTTGGTTTAGGTGGAGCCCATCCTTCCTGTATAGGCTTCCCCTATCTCAAAAGTTTCCCCAATTCCTAATGAAGCTAAACCCCTCCTTTCTACACCATCGTTTCATCCACGCATTGAGACTCTGAAGCTATGCCTGCCTACCTGGCCCTGTGCGTGGAACTGGGAGCATTTCTGAGACTGCCACCATAGAGGTCCTGGATTTCAGTCTCTTCCCTAGCAGCCTAAATTTGGCCTCCAGGACCTCTCTCCTACCCTTCCCTATGTCAGTGGTACCTACATGTACCACGACCACCAGCGCCTCCCCAGTACTACACATAAGTCTATCCAGATGCCTCGAGAGATCCGCAACCTTCGCACCAGGCAGGCAAGTCACCATGCAGTTCTCCCAGTCATCACAAACCCAGCTATCTATGTTTCTAATAATTGAATCTCCCATTACTAACACCTGCCTTTTCCTATTGACTGGAGTTCTCTCCCCCGGAGAGATAACCTCAGTGTGAGAGGCTATCCTAACACCATCTGGAAGGAAGGTCCCAAATATGGGAAGGTTTCCCTCTGCTCCCATTGACTGCTCTGCTTCCCTGGGCCTTTCATCCTCCTCAACAGCACAGGGGCTGTCTGACCGGAGGTGGGACAATTCTACAGTGTTCCGGAAAACCTCATCAACATACCTCTCTGCCTCCCTTAGCTCCTCCAGTTCCGCCACCCTAGCCTCCAAAGCCCGTATGCAGTCTGAGGGCCAGGAGCTCCTTGCGCCGAATGCAAATATACGCTACCTGCCCTGTGGGCAGGTGGCGTAATCATACATGCTGCACTCAGAGCAATAAATTGGATAGCCCCCACTCTGCTGCTGAGTTTCTGCCTGCATGGTTTCCTAGTTAATGAAAGGGCGTTGTTTAAATCAGGAAGTTTTGACTGTAGCTTAGTTTATAGTTTTAAAGAAAACAGCATGGGGCCGGTGTCCGCTTCCCACTCCCCTTCCAAACTCCCTTGTGAAACTCCCTATTAGTAGCCCCTGGTCACAAAGCTCCCTGGTCGCTTGCGCACTGCTTTATAAAGCCCTGGCCTGCTGGATAGCCCCACCACTGACTAAGGCTCAGCCAATTAACAGAGGCTTCTAGCTTTCAAACCTTCCTTTGAAGCTCACAGCTTCCAACTGCCAGCCACAGCACACAGTCCTTCAAACAAACAAATGGACAAACACAAGCTCAGCACACAGCGAGTAACCCCCAAACACAAACTACAGACAGTCACTTACCCCAAGGGTGCTTTATTTGCTCCTCCTTCACCTGAACAAATTCCTTGCGAAACTCCCTCTTAGCAGCCCAGTGGGTTGGGTTCAGAACAATATTACATGTGTGCTATTATCTTTCTGAATGGAAGAGTATTCACAGGAAGTAAACAGAAGTTTTGACTATGCAGGCACAGGAAGAAGTTAATTTTACAGTATAACCAAAACTATGTTCTCATACAAGACAGCTGGGTGATTGATGTTATGGAGCAGTAATACAAACTAGTCCCAAAAGGTCAGATTTAAACCCCAGATTATGAATCACCAAAAATATTAATCCAGGTATAATGTAGTAGTCTACGCACACAGTGTTCTGAATTCCCTCTACTGGAAGTATTCAGTATAGGAAATGCGTCATAAAATACGTTACTCAAAATTATTTATACAAAGTTGGGTGTGTCTGCTTTGAAGAGTGAAGATAAACCATGATTAGTAGCAAACCTCAATGCCTTTTCTAAAGGAAAACAAGTCCCACATTTGTGCAATATAAAAAAAACACTGGGTATATAATTCAATTTATCATATATGTGCAGAAAACACTACTGAGAGGCAATCCCTTGTTTTTAGCTTAATTATTATTAGAACCAATTAAATTTGTACAAGGTCTGATCCAATGTCTATGAAGTCAAAAAAAAAACTTTCATTGGCTTCTCTGGACTTTGGATCAGGCCTATGAAGTATACTCTCATATGCAAGTTTCCTTAAACACTACTGATAAAAATAGATTACTACAAAGGGGGGGGAATTAATTCTGGCCCGTTTTAGCTTAGATATACTTATTTCTAAAATCAAAATCAATCTAAGAAGGCTAGAACCAATGAAGACAATGCTAAAATCAGAGAGAGCTGTGGAATGAGTTATATTATTTCAAGAAGAGATATGCAAGTGTTAAAATGGCTAGCACTCACATCCCACTACTGATGGACAGACACCCCCTTTAATGGTCATGGTGAGATATTATTACATGTCTAGATGTAGATATTGGACTACAAGATTGATTATTACATAGCAATAAAAAAAAAAAAAAAAAAACACCACAGCATTTTGAAGGCCTACACATTTTAGGAGAAGAGAGGGAATTGAAAGCACTGGGCAGAAAGAAAAGCTTAATCCCCCACAATGGAGACTTTTAATCATACATTAAATTCATACAAAAATAAGCATTGCTAATTAGTTTGTGTTTTTTTTTTTAATTTGAACTGTGTAACTTTATGATTTCAAAATTCTCATGTGCATTATTTTCAGAGTAACAGCCGTGTTAGTCTGTATCCGCAAAAAGAAGAACAGGAGTACTTGTGGCACCTTAGAGACTAACAAATTTATTAGAGCATAAGCTTTCGTGGACTACAGCCCACTTCTTCGGATGCATATATTCTTCTTCATGTGCATTATATTACTTAAAAGTCCTATTATAGCACATTCTGGATTATAGATGAGAATGCTCAGTCTGAAATAATATGGTTTTACTTGTTTTTATTTGCTATGTGATACATATTGTAGTCCATTTAGATTTATTCTCTGTTCATTATTGAAAATATACTAAGAGGCAACACAATCAGCTTGTAAATGAACATTGTCTCTCTCTCTCACACACACACACAGTATAGATGAACAGATTTCATTAAAAGCAACTGTAAACGAATGACAATATTCCCTTTTCTGAGTCTTTTTGCTATAATAGCATTATTTCATGAGTGCTATATTTTACTGGGGAACCTCCTTCAATGAACTTGAGATCCTAAAAAGTTTGTAAAATATTTTCTGACACATTGGGAAGATCTATTTTCACCAAAAAGGCAGTAGTTTAGTACAAGCATTTGACGAATGTTCTGGAGAACAAAATATGTCATTGCCATCAGCACACTGAGTGTAAACTATATACTTGTATTGTTTATGTAGGCTGGAAAGACATTCATGGGGTATTTTTGGTAGAAGTTCATACCATAATTCAATGATGTAAGTCACACTTAGGACCCTCTTCACTAGAAAAAAATAAATCAACCTAGGGACACATTAAATGTACGTGAAAAGCATGCTATGTAGTTTAGAGATTAAAGCTGTTTTGTATTGAATAGGGCTCTTAGCATATGGGGCGGGGGGGGGGGGGGAGATTGAATTGTAGATCTTCTTTACCATATACATTTAAATTACTTCATCCATATACTTGCCATAGAATAATGAGAATTTTAAGGTTGCTGGTAGTATGTAATGAAGGTATTCTATTTATTAAATAAATTTGGCATTTAGCAAAGTTGTGACTCATCACCATATCTTTGGAATTCATATCTCATGCATTAGTACCTTGCATATACCACTAGACTAGGAGTCACTGGATCACTCCATTTTTTCCCCCTGAGAAAAACAAAAAAAAGGTTTTGAAATTTGTTTTTATTCCAGTGTTCTAGGTACACTGGGATCTTTCTGTTGACCCCTGATCTGATACTGGGGGATTTATAGTATTGTTTAAAATATAATCTATCTGCTAAGCATGCTTATAGATAGAATGGAAGTTATTGAAACCGTAACAGTAAAAAACAAAAATATGTATTGAAAATAAACTTAGCCTGCAGGTGGGGACAGCATGCAGACCCCCTGGCCACCCCTCCGCCAAGGAGCCAAAGGGACAAGCCAGCCACTGCTCACGAGCTGCATGGAGCCGGGCACAGAGCCCATCTGTCCCATCCTGGTGCTGCGGCCAATCGGACTTTAGCAGCCCGGTCAGCTCTGCTGACCGAAGCCACCAGGGTCCCTTTTTGACCAGGTGCTCCATTCGAAAACCAGACGCCTGGTAACCCTAGTCTAGTACTAAGTGGTGCTCAGATACTAGGGTGATAAGTGCAGTATAAGAACCTATATGGAATAGAAAAATCTATATTTACATTCTCATCTATAAAAAAAGGAAAAATATTCTCTAGTCAGAACATTCATAGTTTGAATATGATCTAGTAGAAAAATGGAAGCCTGCCTTTTAGAAGTGCATAATACAGCACAAGAACCATAGCTTTATAGATAAAAGTCATGGAAGCTACAGATACTGGCTCTGCACTATGTTGATGTCCAAGGGTAATCTCAGCAGCAGCAACTGAAAGATGCCAATGAACTACCCCACTACTGTCAATTCTCAATCCTTTTCATAGCCTCCCTCCCCGGGATCTGGGTTCCATAACAGTCACTCTTGTTTAATGCTTGCTCACTTATTTTAATCTGCCCCTATCATTGAAGTCACCAGAAAGACTTGCACGGACTTCAGTGGGCTTTGGATCAGGCCCATACTCTTTTCTACATAATTTCCAATAGTGCTAAGAGCAGTCACAAGGGAGCAGCCAAATACCACATTGTCTCCCTCCCATGGGAGGGAGACAGTCTTCAGAATAAAAGGTAGTAATGGTCATTGGGATATAGCAAACAGGTTTTGTTTCTGTTGGTCAGCAGTTTGGTGAGCTCAGGCCTTAAATATTACATTTTTACATCCTGCAGAAAAATTATACCCCTACATTTTATATACTGTGAGGGAAAGCAGATAATTTTATCATGAAATTTTCTAAACTGTTTAAAGTCTGCAAACCCTCGGTTTATAAGGTTAACACACAGTTTATGTAATGTATAAATTGTTAATTTTATTCAGTTCAGTATTCAAGAACTAAAACGCAGGAGAGTCATTGTTTATTTTAAATGCAGAGACAGTGCTTTACCAACCTTTGACACACTTAGACATAGGCTACAAAAGCTCATTGGAGTTCCACTGCAACTGATTCTTAGTTACTCCATTCTTGAACTTGGAGCAGGAATAGAAGAAGTCGGGGGTAAGACATCTTTGCACTCCTCCATGTTGTGTGTCAGCTAAAGGCCTGTTCAAACCTGTTGTAAATTAAAGTTGCCTCATGCTACTCTAACATTTAGTCTGCTGTGATTATCTGAAAGCAGCCTTAGAACAATGTTCTCATATCTCCTCCCAGTGTCCAATGTCCAGAATTGGGACCATGGCTCCTTTAGAGCCCTTATGACTGTTCTGTAGCAGCTGTGGAGGCCTCCATACAGGGAATAGTCTCTGGGGACAGTTTCCACCCCCTTTAGAGCTCCTTTTCATTGCCAAAGTAGAAGAAAGAGGGAGGGCTTCAGTGTAACAGAGAATCAGGTCCAATGTGTTTAAGGAAAATTCATCCGAATTACATATACACCCATTTTTCAAGAAGAGAATGCCTTTTTATGATTACTCAAGGTTAAGCAATACAATTCATTCTGCAAGGCTAGAAATATGTAATTTTAAGGCTTCAAGACAGTGCAAAAGTAAAAGGAGTTAGAGCCGTGACTTGTCTGGGATGAAACAGCAGCTTTAACTCCTGCAATTAAAGCAAATACTAACAAAATGACATCTTCAATGTCGGTGCTAATTTACAAGTCTATCAGAATTCAGTAGGACCCATTTTGGACTTGTGACAAGATGCAAAGCTCACACACACACACACACACACACACACACACACACACACACACTTCGCATCTTGTGACAAGTTCAAAATAACCATCATGCAGTACTATACAAACACATGTATAGGGTTCACTGTGATGTGAGCATCCTCCTAGGCAATTTCAGATAAATCCCTAAGGATGTCAGCTGAGAAGACCAATTGGCATATTTACCATGGATTCAAAAAAATACATCTATTTTCAAAACAGATTCTCCCAGGTGCCTCAAAATATTTTTTTTAGACCTGAAAAAGGTCTTGAACAATGTTATATATTACTTACTTTGTCCTAAAGATAGGAACTTGTTGCAGTGAGTTTTGAAGACATGTAGTCTTAAAATCCATCTAACCTATTGGAAGGGAAAGCCACTGTGACAGAATCAAAGTATTAGTGGAATTTACCTTAGTAGGGCAGATGTAATTTTAAGGCTTCACAAATGTAGAGGACAGAGGTATAATATGAAAATGTTTGTTAAATATAATAAAATCTAGGGTTTAAAAATCTAAGTGGTTCTGACTGAGCTGTAAGAATTTAAACCTGCCTGATGCATACAAATGAGAAAAATTCTATGTGTGAGAGACTGTCACCCCACTGAAGAGCTAGCATTTTAAATCAATTTACCTGATGTAAATGAACCAGCAAAGTCACTGCAGTACAAGAAGGACATGACAAAGCACACTCTTGGCCTTTTCAGAAATTTAATTACCTCATTCTAGATTAGCCCGAGTAAAGCAGAGCATTACCAAGGAGGTTCAACTTTCTGCAACAGTGTCATGTGCTAATCAACAGCAATTTGGAGAAAAGCAGTCCATTGAATTTCTAGCCAGTCAAGGTTAGAATTTTAGCTGAGCAGGTTAAACAGCAAGGGTTGGAGAAGAAGTAAGAGGGCACACCAAGTACTGCTTAATAAGGACTCCAAAGTGTAGTAGTTTACCCCAGAATAGATCCCTGGGAGTCAGTATTTGACACATTGAAGATAAATACAAACATATTTTATTAAAACCAATGCAGTTTCAAACAATCCACCTCATGGTTTATATTCCACTACAACTGAGTAATATTTTACTACACATGGGACCAAAACAATGACAATATCAAACAGGACAAGAAAGACAGCTAAAGCTAATATGTAGTTCATTACAAATCCTGAATAGGTCAGCCTTTCATCTATGGTATAATTAGTCTGAAGTTGGTTTTGCTGGAAAAGATGAGCTGAGAGCCACCACCATATTTTGAAGTATCTAACCAAACCAAAGCCAATGGAGATATATGTCAATTTACAGTAGTTGAGGATCTGGGCCAATGTGTTCAAAACTGAACAATGTTCAGAGTAGCATCCCTTCAACATTTTAATTCTTGGCACCACTTTACTTTGTGTATTTGACTTGAGTGGCTCTCCGGGTCACCATAAAGAGCTCCAGGCACCAATAACTGTGGTCCCGAATGGTGAGCTAGACCAAACACATTGTACACCTCTACCTCGATATAACGCTGTCCTCATGAGCCAAAAAATCTTACTGCGTTATCGGTGAAACCACGTTATATCGAACTTGCTTTGATGGAATCAAAAATGCTGATCACCTCTGGACTATATGACATTGCCTTAATTGATACTGCACTGGACTTGGCCAGTCTAGAGAGACAATCAATTGAGGGTACAGCCCTGGCCCCTATGACTGTGGCAGAGACTCTCAAAATATGAAGCAAATCCTGTGATGCCAGTTACCTGAGCGCAAATGTTCTTTCAGTGTCCTGGTGGAGTGCAGTGATTGGGCAATCACATGTATGCAGATGTGAGACGCAGTTATGGGGACCCAAGGAGAATAATGCTGAGTTGCAGAAATAGAAATGCTGACTTTATTCATTTGCTATAGAAACTTCTAAAAGCACAAACATTCTAGGAAAGATAGAAGATAACTTGGAGGACTACTGAATACAGACTCTTTTAGAACTTAAGAGTCAGATACTTTGAGAAGGAATTGGCATACAAGAAAGGGACGGAAGTAGGGTACAAAAGTGGCTTTAAGCCACCTTTATGGTTTCCCCAATCCTTGTAATAAATTAGAAAATAACTCTAATTTATGCCTACCTAATCATGACTCCTCAGAGCTCTTGTGGCAACTGGGGATCAGAGGCACCTTTTACTTCACCCCTTTTCCTCTGGTCACCTTCCCTCCCCCCACCCACACACATAAACACGCACATTGGGAGAGCAAGAAGGGGAATTAATGCCACTGCCCCAGCCCTATACTACCAGAGGATTCTCCCATGCAGGAGAAACCCTCAGCTTGGTTTCTGGAAATGCAAATCTGTGGCTGAAAATCTGTTCCTGAGTTCTTTATTTTGTAATAAATGAGTAAAGAACAAACATGTATATTGCAACCAAGTCTAATAAAGCAGGAGTTAACTGTGTGAATCACTAGGACTGCTAGAAAGTGTAAAATGGCTGATCGGTATATAAGACTAGGTGACCTAGTGTGTGTCTGTATATAATGTAATATTTACCTGGTTATTGCATCTGATACATTCATTTCTCCTGATAGTATTTCTAAAGTAGGAATAGAAATACAGAAAAAATACAGTGCAATAAGATGTTAGTTAAATGTGCATACTTTATATACAGGCAAAATACATCAGGGCTCAAAGAGTCATAGCTTAATAGGAAATGTGCTCTGATGTACACTGTATTAGTGGAAGATTCCCCTTACTTACGAAAGGACAGTAGTTTTCTCTTCCTTCCCATAATCAGTCTATCGTTGGTGTGCACTGACATGGATTATCTCAACACAAATTCAACCAAGCCAGGTATTTTTAACTTGAAAAGAAACTGTTACTTTCCCCCACTCCCATTGTTGAAATTTTGCAGGCTCCTGAAGAAAGAAATATTTATTACTTATCTAAACAAAGAGACTTCCTGAATACATTGGAGTCTCTAAAAACCCTTTAGCTTACATTACAGGCTAGTTAGGATTTTACTACAAACTGTCTGCAGAGAACTCTGTTTTATATTCTCAATAGTATATTGCTTGGAAGTGCTGGTGCTTTAAATTTCTTCACGCGTAATATTATTTAAGATAATAGATCCCATATAATAATATTTTAGTAGATAATTTTCTCTCCAACACATTAGGTCAAATTCTCTTAATTGGAATTATACCACCAGAAAGTTTGGCCTAATGAAATCAGGAATACAAACAGATTTTTAAATAAGGATCAGTGAACAGGATTAGATGAATATGAACCAACCACATGAAAATCTGAGCATCTGCTTGAATTAGCATGACCAGTGTCCGGTTTTTGACTGGAACATCCAGTTGAAAAGGGACCCTGGTGCCTCCGGTCAGCACCACCAACCAGGCCGTTAAGAGGCCAGTCAGCGGTGCTGCCCAGCTAAGGCAGGCTAGTACCTATCAGTTCTGACACTGCGCTGTGCTCCAGAAGCAGCCAACGGGTCTGGCTCCTAGGCCGGGGAGCCATGGGGTTCCACGCGCTGCCCCCTCCCCGAGCACCAGCTCCGCACTCCCATGGGCTGGGAACCGGCCAATGGGATCTGGGTGAGGGGTAGTGCCGGGGGGCGGGGAGGAGGCAGTGCACAGAGGTGACTGAGTGCCTCTGCCTAGGAGCCGGACCTGCAGCAGGCTGCTTCTGGGGTGCAGCGTGGTCTGCAGAGCCAGGACAGGTAGGAAGCCTACCTTAACATCCCCACTGCACCGCTGACTGGGAGCTGCTGGAGGGAAGCCCATGCCCCAACCCCCTGCCCCAGCCCTGAGCCTCCCCAAACCCAGAGCCCCCTCTTGCGCCCCAAACCCCTTATCCCCAGCCCTATCCCAGAGCCCGCAACCCAACCCTCTGCCCCAGCCCAGAGCCCCTCCCATGTCCTGAAGCCCTCATCCCCAGCCCTCACCCCCTCCTGCACCCCTCATCCCTGGCCCCACCCCAGAGCCAGCACTTCCAGCCCAGAGTTGACACCCCCTCCTACACCCCAACCCTCTGGCTCAACTTGCAGCTCTCCCGCACATCCTGAACCTCTCATTTCTGGCCCCACACTGGAGCCCGCACCCCCAGTTAGAGCCCTCCCCCACCTCATCCCCCTGTCCCAGCCCAGTGAAAGTGAGTGAGGGTGGGGGACAGCGAACCACTGAGGGAGGGGGAATGTAGTGAGCAGGGGTGGAGCCTCAGGGAAGGGGTAGAGCTAAGGTGTTCAGTGTTGTGTGATTAGAAAGTTGGCAACCCTAGCTTGAATGACAACTCAGATTGAACCAAAAGTTTTCCAATCTCAGAGGTTAACTGTTCTGTCTGCCTTAAGTACTTATCTGGACACATTCAAAATGGTGAGGCATACAGGTATAGTAATGTTTTTGATCCTCACACCAACTGAGGAAAGAAAGAGCTTTGGTCCCCATTTTACAGATGAGAAATCCAGAGAGAGGTGCTAGACAACTTGCCCCTACTCACACAGGAAGTCTGTAGCAGAGCAGAGAATTGAACCCTTCTCTCTTTAGTACCAGAATAGCATGACAACTTCTCCATCCTTTTGGAGCCACCTGCACCTATAGGAGCAGCTCTAAGAATACTCCTTAGCACAGAGTGGCATTAGCAGACTGGAGAATCGGACCTAAGTGCACTGTTTGCAGTTTGTCATTTGACTTTTTTAAAAAATTAAAATATATGTAATAATCAAGCTATAAACTGCCAATAGGTGATCAGTTCATATTTCCTGGGAGCTTCACATGCCTGTATCACATTGGTTCCAATCCAATGTACAACATCCAACTCAACGTTTTACTGTTTGTTCAGCTAGAAAGGGGACATGTAATCATAAGAGTTAGCCATCCATATTTCACTTTCAGCTACTTGACTTAGGGAATTAAACTGAGAACACTACACATTTGTTAATAGTACACCTATACAATGAACATTCATCCCCAAATTGCCATTCAGTTATATTTTTAATTGTACCAGCTTGGTACTGGTAGTGTGGGATAAATTTATTGTAAATTGCAGACAAAGTAATTTACTGTGCAGCTTCAAAACCAGCATAATGGTTTTATTTCAAGATAATGTACTGTACGTGGAATAACTTCAAAACCAGTAGTAGATAGACTTTCCAATACTGTTTGAATTTAGTCTATCTTCCCTCTTAGCAACACTATACAAAGTGTAAGTGTAATTTCAGAAGAGATTTAAGAATTGATCCTAGAAGATTTTTCTGTTAGTAGAGATATTTACCTTTGGAATGTGGAGCTGCATTCTTTCCTTCTACATGTCAAAGAGGCCCAATGAAATATTGGGTGATGACATCAGTTCTGTATGTCACACGCAGGGAGCTGTTTGCTTTGTTGGAAGGGGAAGGTGGCAGAAGAATAGGAGTAACTATATGAGGAAATGATGTAACTAGAATATGAGTATGCCAAAAGTCAGTATCTGTATTGAAGTAGGAGGCAGGCGAGAACTGGAGGGGATGGAAGGTTCTTTTAGTTCTATTTCGTATCTGTTTAAAGGCGTCAAAAAGCATAAACTTGAAATTAGAACTGGATGACATTTATTCAATGAAAAATAAACTAAACTTTTTCACAAAACAATTCTGTATTGTTCAGAAGTTGAGTGGGGTTGGTTTTTTTGGTCAAAATGATTTTTTGTAGGGTTCCCCCTTGCTTTCTCTTCCCTTTTCTTTATTTCCCCCATACACACACAAGAAAAGACCTGGAAGGGGAGAATTGGGTGAAAAAGGATATAAATAATTTCCGATTTTTTTTTCCCAATTTCAAACTTAAAAAAAAAAAATGTTTCAGTGAAAAATGAGGGGGAGGTTGAAAATGTTTGTGAAATTTTATTTTCAACTATTTTCCCCACCAGTGCTACCTGAAATGAATATTTTGATCAGTCTGGGTACTCATTATTACTAATCTTAAATCACATCACACTAGTCACATATCTCTGAAGAAACTTTAGACAAGATAAAGAATAGTAGTAGAAGCCCCTCACAGTCCATATCTAGTTGCTGTGGTTTTCAGTGTTTTTAGGAATACCATGAATATATTTATACCAATACTTCCAACTGCTTCCCACAGAGGTTGTTGTGGTTTTGTTTGTTTTGAGATTTTTCACATGAACATACTCTTCCTTAATGGCATTTCAAACCAAGATGAACTATCCTGTTGAAAACCTCTCCTAGTATATTAATTCCACTGCATATTTCTTTTGTTTCTTCCCTATACAACCAATATAAAAAGGAAGGCGGGAGTAAGAAGATTCTTCATAAATTATCACTTTCAAACAGTTTGCTAAGACTCAGAACTGCCCACATATCAGACAATGAGCTGCCATTTCAAATGGTTAAAATTGTTAAATTGTCAAATTCAATCATGGGAACAAACCAAAGGGATTTCTGATTGTGTCTCCACATTGCCAATAATAAAAAGTGTGGTAATATAATGCAACTGCTGGCTAAGTAGCATGAGCATGTCTCCCTCCAGTGACAGACTCTAAAAACTAGTGTTCTGCAACTTCTTTAGTTAATTTTTCAGCTCAAGTGATAGACCTATTATTTTGGTGTTGAAGGTTGTGTCCCTGTTGACAACACGGGGTAGCTTTGTTACAAACTTTGAACTTAGCATATGTAGGAGAGATAATAGTTTTATTCTCACTAATTCACACTGGTGAGGGAATGAAACATGAGCTGAAATAATAACTCTTTTTGAATGTTACCAACCTTTGGGGTATTTTAAATGTGTTGTATACGTGAAACCTGCTGCAAGGGAAACAAAAGAAAAAATAAGATATTGAGAGCAAAGAATGGCTTAACATAAGCCTCCTGATTATAAATATACAACAGAGATGGCCCCCAGAATGCTCTCTTATCTGTCCTGCAGCTTACGAGTAACTATTTCTGGTCAGGAAGAGAATGTAAACCCAGTCTTAGCTGCTTCAGCTACCTTCGATTGGTAGAGAAATAATCACGTTAGTTCATTACATGAAAAAAATTTAGCTTTCTAGTTTAATTCCAGTAAATCTAGCAGTAAAGTTCTTCTGCAGAAGGTCACAAAACACTAACAGCTACTCTATGCAGCCGGATTTTAGAACGAGGATCCTGCCAAGAAACATCACATGTAATGAGTAACCAGTCTGCCCTGCATCAGTGTCTTGAGATACTATAAGTAAACATAGGGGATATCAAGGTGTACTAGAGGGAAATCTGGAAGTTGTGCTGAAGTAGCTGAGGAGGAGACTTGGACTGGCTAAATGTAGTGATGCAATGCTGCCACAAACAGGTTTTCTTATTCCAGTTGCCAGAATGGTAGCAATAACTTATTCCCCATTCAAGCAGCCTCAGACAGCATGAAAGAAGATACCTAAAGGAACAGATTTTTTGTAAAATAAAGTACAAAAAGGCAATCCAACTCATAGGGCCAAATTCATCCTGGGCTTAAGTGGGTGCAATTTGTATGGATTTTGCTGGGATTTGTGGTTCCTTATGTGCCTGGGCTGAATTTAGCTTTTAGTGTATATTAGAGATGAGCCTGATTTAAACCTCAGGTCTAAACACTCCATAGTATTTGGGTTGTTAGAAGTTCAGATCCAGAGTTTTGTAGTTTATTTCCATTGTTAGTACACAGAGGGGTATTTATTTAAAAACTATTGTTTCCCTTACACAGTCAAAGTGGACATCATATGGAAGACAAAAACAAAAGCTTGCTTGGCAAAATTTCTCCATTACAAAGGATATCTTAAGACCATCAAGTCCTGTTCTCTCTTGGGTACTTTTCAGTGTTCATCAGCACTCCTGTTCCTAGGAAATTAAAATGAATCTCACAAAAACCCACACAACTGGCACCAACAGCTGAATAGGTTTAATTCTCCCCAGCTATAGATCAGGATCTGAAAAAGATCATGCTGTTTTTTCAAAAATTACTTAGATCCTATTCAACTTTCTTTTAAATTCAGGTCAGGTATTCCTTTTTTAAACTATTAATGTAATCCACTAAGACTTCCCCTCAATTATAGGAAGCTGTATAATAAAACACATTGAACATCTTTAATGTTTCTGAATGACTTTCTTTGCAACAAGTGTGTTCTGATCCTCTTGCAGAAGAGACAGCTTTTTAAAACAAAAATTGCACACCAGTCTATTCACACATATGACCAGTTTCTTCAGAATGAGTGTGCACATTCTGTGTTGGTACTCTAATATACAGTAAGAAACCTGGGGGTGAAATCCTAGTCCTATTGAAGCCAACAGCAAAACTCCTGTTGGCTTAAGGTTGTCACCCTGGAGCCTAATTTTCAAACTGAGCCTCCATTCCCCCCCACTCAGTGAATTGCATCCATGATTTTGACAGGAAAAAGTCTGCATGAAGTGTAGGTGCAAAATATTGTCTGTAAAAAACAAATATTTTATGGGAAGTTTTTGAAGGAATTGCAGCAGTCTTTTTGCCAAATAAATTTAGTTATCAGAAATAAACAAATGAAGAAAAAGGAAGATTTTACATACCCACTTTGATAGTTGTATTGCGAATTCCTTTTTGGATTTGTTATTTTAGGAGATTAGCCCTGACCCTATGATGAGCTGTGCATAAGCACAGGGGGCCAACACCTACTGATAACTCACCTGAAGAGCAGCTACATACTATCACACAGAATGATCACAAGGCAGGATCAAGGCCTGAGTATGTGTGAGTGAGTATGATCAGTGTGAGAAGAATGCTGTGCCTATGCACAGCACCAATGACTTGTGTGGTACTGACGTAGTTAGTACACCATCATTCTAATTTCCAGATGAGCAACCCACTGACCTAGCCTTCAGCTTTTATAACAAAACCATGCAGTTTGCTTTGTATAGTCAACTAAATTAGTACAGAGTGAGTATTAGAACACCACCATAGTAATCCAATAGCATTTTACACCCACTTCGCTCTGGTATAAATGATTGCATAAAATAAAGTGCAATGGACCTGTGACTTTAAAAAAAATGTAGGCTTCACACAATATCTTTCACATATTTATGGTTAAGTGGAGATTGTTTAAACAATCTGTAACTAACCAAGTTTTAAAATTTTACTTAATACAAAACCTTTAACTGTAAGGTTAACTGTAAGGTTTAGTGAAGTCTGTAAAATTCTGTCCTTGAATAGTAAAGCTGAACAGATATCTAATCATAACTGGCATGTTAATGATGCTCTTTCAGTGCAATGCATGACTTTACAGTCAATTCAATCTGATTGATTTTTGCAGGGCTGGGGTCTGGTTGTTCTATTGTTGATTTATTAAAAACGAAATTAAAGATTGGATTCCACTTTTTTTTTTTTTAATACTGTCAATCTACCAGAATCACCCATTGTAGAGTCGCTGTCTCAAACTCTTCACACACACACACACACACACACACACCCCTCTAAAATTAATTCAGCTTTCATGTAGAGAACCAGACTTAAAGACAAAGCTTGTAGAAGTTTAAATCCCAGAGAGTCAGAGGCTTAAAGTGACCTTTAGGGCCTACAACAGGATTCATCCATGTAACCTTCCACTACCTACAACTATGGGTTAGACTTTACAACCCTTATTCATACAGAGTAGACTTTACAACCCTTATTCATACAGAGTAGTGGCCTCTCCAAACATTTATGGCGAAGGTATTTTATATCAGTATTAAGATTAGCTGTGAGTGGCCTTCCAAAAAGATTTGTGCTATTCTTTCCCAGAGATAAAGAGCAAGCACAAACTTACAATCAAAATTATCTTCCTTTTACTTAAAGAGTGAACATAAACATATCCCTGAGAGAACAGTGTCTCCTATATAGCAGGCTGCACTGAACTGTGCCTCTCAAAATGACTTCCTGCAGCTGCACACAGCAGACTCATATAGACAAAAAAGTTACATTACACAAATCAAGGACATGATCCAAAGTCTACTAAAGTCAATGGCAGTCTCTCTGGTGAATTCAGTGGGCTTTGTTTAAGACTGAGTCATAAGAGATAAAAGTTACATGCAATCCCTTTGGGGTATGGATTCAATTTTGTTAATAAATATCAGAAGTTCAGATGTTTAAGGACAATTTAAGTGAAGTATCAAACTGTTAGAACCACTTGAGTCTGCAAAAAATCGGGCTGGTAAGCTCATAAGAAAAGGCTTTTTTTCAATTAAAAAAGATTTTTGTATACTTTCATTTCTGGTCTTGACTAGGATCTGGAATGGCAAAGGGATGCAAAATGAGAACAAAGTTATCTGAACACCTCAGAGCATGATAAAAGGTTCATATAGAATTTCATTTTTAAATCTAACTGGGTAAAATGGAGATCCTATTCCCCCCCCCTCCCAAATTGTTCATTAAGCCCTGCATTTCACACAGGCGCTTCATATTTTTGCAAAGACATCTGAATCAGGAAATCCACTGGAAACACCTTACATCACTGATGAGAATTTGACTTTCATTGCTTGTTTGCATATAAAAAAAAAAAAAAAAAAATCTACCTGCTAGTGGTGGTCAGATTTACTAAGACAATTATGAGTCACTTAATTTTAGCTTTGCAACTAACAATACCAACATTTGGATGTGGTAACAATAAGGGATAATAAAACAGGATTTTGGTATCTATAAAGACTGCATGGTTCAGGCCCCCAGTTAAAATTTCTGCTCCTTTAATCTTCCTATTATATCTTACCTATATGCCCATATTTAAGTATTAATTTAATTCTGATAATTACTGCTGCAATGCAAAATTGATCAACTAAGTAAAGATAAGAGATTTTAAAATTGCCATTTATTATTTCAGCAAGGAAGAGTCATGGGGGAAACTTGTTTAAGATGTAATGTATTTGATGCCCAGAATCTCTAGCACAGGTCTGCATTTATTACCATTAGAATTTGCTAAATTTAGAAAGGAGAGAGAATTAATGCTACCTAACCCGCCCCCCCCTCCCCAAAAAAACCACCACACACACACTTGAGGCTGTTATTTGCATTAAGTGACATTCCACTGAACACTGACAGTGAATTGCCATTTGCATCCCATTTTCATATCCTGTTGCATTACTCATTGTGAGCCCAATCATGTGGAGTGCTGAACAATGCCAGGAGGCTCCCTCCATGCCTGGCAGGACCAGGCCCTATTATATTTGATACTGCCTTCGATACCAGCACCCTTATCACCAGGGTCCTTTAGGGTGGGGGAAATTTGTCTGTGCTTATATTAAATGAAAGATCAAAGATTTGTTGGAAAGACTGCAAATCCCTTTGAACCTTTGCCACTCCGAGAAGCTATCAGCTGTCTCTATTCTTTCTTTATTCACAGCCTGTACAGTTTTTAATCAATAGACGTGTATATCCTTTTCCTGTTGATTGTCTAATATTATGAGAGCTGATGATGAAAGGGAGATTTCCGAATGAGTGGCATGGAAACAACTAGGCACTCTGCAGTGTTATAAGAGACTTAATACTTTAAAGAGGAAAGCAGATGCTAAAGAACAAAACCATCATTGTTAATGCCAATCTTTTTTTTTGTAAAGGCTATCTAAAAGAAAGGTGGGATATTCTTTCACCTGTACAAGCAACACATTTATACTGATTTTCTCCTGCACTGCAATAGCAAAGCCCATTTAGATGAATATTTAAGAAGAGAAAAACCCTGCCCTGCTGCCTCCTGCAGCTTCAGGAAGCTCTGGCCCAGTGGGACCATTAGATTCTTATGGCAGTGGCCTACAAAAAATAATTTTGTAGGAAGTATGGAAGAAGCCAGCATGCTGCATTTAAATGTACAGTGGCTTCATCTTTGTAGCACTGAAACTTGTATAGTATGTCTGATGTATCACATACATGTTCAAGATATTGTGGGGTTTTCATCCCTATTAACATATGTTACTTGCCATTACAAACTTCAAGTATTCATTATACATGCACACTATTACTACAACATGACTTTGCACACAATAAAAAAGGGACAAACGGCATGCAATAGAAACAGCAATGTCAGCATGTATTGTTCCAATTCTGCTCTGAATGGAGTAAACCCATATACTGATATATTCCCAATTTGGCCCTTTTCCTAGGGTTTGGCTTTACTGAGAACTCAAATCACTACATAGAACAAACTTCAGCCTAAGTATTGCCATGAAGCCTGGCTGTTCTCAGGGTTCCTTGTTCTTCTCCCTCTCTGCTTCCAATTACCTCTCTCACTAAAATAGTCCCTTCTTCAATGCTCTTAGACCACAGTCAATTCATTTCTGTGAAGCTGTCTGAACGTCCCCCCAAAATAACTCAAGCATGACTCAGCAAAACACAGTCTGATCCATGAGAGGACCTTCCCTCTTATCCCACGACTCCTTACTTTGCTTAAGAGCCTTTGGCATGGGATCGTGTCAAAGGCTCTCTCAAAGTCCAAGTACTCCATATACAACTGGATCATACTTGTCCAAACATTTGCTTATACCTTCAGAGAATTCTAATAGGTTGGTGAGGCATAAGTTTCCCTTTGCAAAAGCTGTGTTGACCCTTCCCCACCATATTGGGTTCATTTAGGTGTGTGATAGAGTCTAGTGCAAAATGGTTGAATCTAATATAATAATTGACAGCACAACTCTATTGCATATATTTTTTTCCATGAAGGCCTGACATCTTTAGATGCAGGTCACTAAATGCATAAACAAGGTATAAAATATGATAAACCCTGGCTCTGCAGCAGTGGCATTGATTAATATAGTCTTTGAAAGGTTTTTTTCAGTAATTTCCTTAAGTGTTCTGCTATATTTTATATCACTATTTTGTGAATTTTAAAGTGACATTTACTGTCAGCTACATATCTATAGTCATCTGCAATATCTGGAACATCAACATTTTATTTTAGAATGTACAGTTTTAGAACATTTATAAAAACAAACCTAAGTGGAATGATCATTTGAGTAGGTTTAAGGTATAGTACTGCCAGTAAATGATCTCACAGAGCTTTCATTGTCACCTAAACAGAGCCCAGTCAGGTATTAGGATTTTCTTTATGTGCCTTCCCCCCACATACCTTTTGAAAGCTACTTTTTAGTTTTCTTTGTCAATTAAAAAGAACAAATAATCCTCATCACCCACCGCCAGCCACCTACACTCACATTTCAACATATTTGTGGTAAACATAGCTATGAAGAGAATGCCCAATATCACTGTACTCACTGCTGATTTGTGTTAGAAATTCTAGCACACAAAAGCTTATGCCCAAATAAATTTGTCAGCTGTTGTAAAGTTCCATTAACTTTAATGGCTATACACAGATTTATACAAGCTGAAAATCTGCCCCTTAGAGATCCCACTTCTTGTCAGGAAATCAAGAGATAAGCAATTAAGCAAACATATTTGGGAGGGTGTGTGCCCAACTAGACAGAGTGATAAGACTCAGGAGACAAGCTCTTCTTCCAGCTCTACCTCTGACATGCTGGGTGACCTTGGACAAGTCGTTTGTGTCTGTTTTCTATCTGTGAAATGGTAACAATACCACCGCCTCTATAAAGTGTTTTGAGATCTTTGGATGAAAAGCAACATAAGAGCATAACTGTCAGACTGCCTACCTTGGGCAACTCACTCAGGGCTTAATTTTCAGAAGTTCTGAGTGCACCCAATTCCATCTGAAGTCAATGAGACTTGTCAGCACTCAGCACCTTAATCTCTCTGTATCTTTGTTTCCACATATAAATAAAAACAAGACTTGTCTAACTCATGGGATTGTTAGGAGCATTTGTTAATATTTGCCCAGTGTTGAAGACATACAGAGCTACATAAGTGCTATATATCATGGCAGCTATTGTGTAGTTTGTCAGCTGTACTCCACTTGTGTTAAGTTTTAAAATATTAGATTAGCATACAAAAAAATTCAGTCCTTAGGGTCCCATTTAATCCCTGCACACTACATGATTTAGGCAATAGTTTTCCTAAACCCTGGAAAACAAAATAGATTAGACAAGAATCATGACAAACATTATATTTAATTCTTCCTGGTATTTTATTAGCAGCAAAAAATGTATGGTTCACCATTACAGGTATGGCCAAACCGTCGCTCGTGAGCCACATGCAACTCTTATATTTAAAGTGTGGCTCTCAGAGCTACCCCATGCTCTCCCCTATCCTCTGCCTACCAGACTCTGGGGAGCTCAGGGCTTCTGCCTAGTGGCAGGGTGATGGGCCTAGGGACTTCTGCTAGAGATAACTGGTGCCAGCTGGGGTTGAGGGTTGTACAATTTAAAGGTTTGCCCCCCCCCCCAACAGCTTGAGTTTGCCTCCCCAGGCACACCCAGGGCTGCCCAGAGGATTCAGGGGGCCTGGGGCAAAGCAATTTCAGGGGCTCCTTCCATAAAAAAGTTGCAATACTATATTCTCATGGGGGCCCCTGCAGGGCCTGGGGCAAATTGCCCCACTTGCCCCCCCCCGGGGCAGCCCTGGGCACACCCCCTCTTTACCCTCAGTGGCCCCTCCCAGGTGTTAGCCACTGCCTCTCCATGTGGAGCTAACAGCTGGGAGCTGCAGGGAAGGATCGCTGCTTTAGTTATGGCGGGAGAAGCAGCAGCAAAAGCAACAGCTCTCCCTGCAGCTCCCAGCTGTTTGCTGCTACCTCTCCCCACAGCCACAGCTTGTAGGCTACAACAGCTGCCATGAAGTGAGGGGGCTCGGTGCCACCATGTGACCAAGCAGGGCCAGAAACCCTGGCAAAAAATCAGGGGGAGAGGGGGCATGTGACATGCTGTATCAAGCTTCACCTCACTCTGCTGGTATATCAGGGGTTCAGTCCCACCAACCCCCCTGCTGGGGCTCAGGGCTTCAGCCGGAGCAGGGCTGAAGCCCCATGCCTTGGCAGGCACCTCCCTGTTCTTGAACTTCTGAAGATTGTTGTATGTGGCTTGGAGGGTCAGTAAGTTTGGCAACCCCTGCACCATAACTTTGCATGGTGCTTTACAGAGATTAAAGAAAGGATAGTCTCTGCCTTGAAGAATTTATAAACTACAGAACATGTAGATGGAAATGGGAGATGGCTAGGGAATAGAGGAAATTTAACTCAGCTAAAAGTATTATCCAAAATAGATTATACAGTAGAGATGGAAAATCCAGTTTGTCTATTTTGTTGGAAATTGTAATTTTTTTTTAAATTAATTCCAAAATAAAATGTTCCCCCCACCCCCAAGATTTTGGATGCAACAAAATTCTAACAAGTTTAATTAAAATGGTCAAGACATGTTTGGTCCTGTCTCAGCACAGGGAGACAGACTAGATGACTTCCGAGGACTCTTCCAATCATATTTTGATATTGTTCCAATTTTGACCTTAAATTTTTTCATACATGTTTTATATAAAAAAATGAATTTACTTTAAAAAAAAAGTCACTTTAAAATGAAAAAAATCAAATTGTTCCATTAAAAATGTAAAAATAGGACATTAAATAATTGTCCCCAAAATGATATTTCATCCAAATTTGCTTGATTTTAGAAATGTATCAATTTAGTTGAAAATTATTTAGATGTAAAATTAACTCCATAAGGTGAGTTTGAGTGACAGGAAGAATGGAATATCGACGATCACAGGGAAGGTTTGTGGTAGAGGAAAGAGAATGTAAGAACATAAGAACAACTATACTGGGTCAGAGCAAAGGTCCATCTAGCCTAGTATCCTGTCTTCTGACAGTGCCCAATGCCAGGTGCTTCATAGGGAATGAACAGAGCTGGTAATCAAGTGATCCATCCCCTGTCACCCATTCCCAGATTCTGGCAAACAGAGGCTCCGGACACCATCCCTGCCCATCTGGCTAATAGCCATTGATGGACCTCTCCTCCATGACTGTATCTAGTTCTTTTTTTAACCCTGTTATAATCTTGGGCTTCACAACATCCTCTAGCAAAGAGTTCCATGGGTTGACTGTGTTGTGTGAAGAAATACTTTGTTTTAAACCTGCTGCCTATTAATATCATTTGGTGACCTCTAGTTCTTGTGTTATGAGAAGGAGTAAATAACGTTTCCTTATTTACTTTCTCCACACCAGTCATGATTTTATAGACCTCTATCATATCACCCCTCAGTCCTCTCTTTTCCAAGCCGAAAAGTTCCAATCTTATTAATCTCTCCTCATATGAAAGCTATTCCATAGTCCTAATAATTTTTGTTGCCCTTTTCTGAACCAATATATCTTTTTTGAGATGGTGACCACATCTGCACACAGTATTCAAGATGTGGAAATACCATGGATTTATAATTTTGTGAGATCCCTTTGTAACCCTTTGCAGTCTGCTTTGGACTTCACTATCTTAAATAGTTTTGTATCATTTGCAAATTTTGCCACTTCACTGTTTACCCCTTTTCCCCAATCACTTATGAATGTTGAATAGGACCAGTCCCAGTACAAACCCCAGGAAGACACCACTGTTTACCTCTCTCCATTCTGAGAACTGACCATTTATTCCTACTCTGTTTCCTATCTTTTATCCAGTTACTGATCCGTGAAAGGACTTTTCCTCTTATCCCATGACAAACTTACTTTGTTTAAGAGCCTTTGGTGAGGGACTTTGTCAAAGGCTTTCTGAAAATCTAAGTACACTATAGCCACTGGATCACCCTTGTCCACATGCTTCTTGACCCCCTAAAAGAATTCTACTAGATTGGTGAGGCATGATTTCCCTTTACAAAAACCATGTTGACTCTTCCCCAACAAATCATGTTAATCTAGGTGTCTGACAATTCTGTTCTTTACTATAGTTTCAGCCAGTTTTCCCAGTACTGAAGTTAGGCTTACCAGCCTGTAATTGCCGGGATCACCTGTGGAGCCCTTTTTAAAAATTGGTGTCACATTAGTTATCCTAGAGTCATCTAGTACAGAAGCAGATTTAAACAATAGGTTACATACCACAGTTAGCAGTTATGTAATTTCACATATGAATTCCTTCAGAACCAAAGAGAGATGCTCAGTTTTTATCATATTTAATTTGAGGGAGTGGTAGGATATTCTTGAGGCGATGTTGGAGACATAGCCAACTGGGGCGTTTCTCATCCTTCCTCAGAAGCAGGAAGTATGGATCACTGTCAGAGGCAGGATACTGGACTAGGTGGACCACTGTTCTGACTCAGCATGGCAGTTCCTATAACCCTAGACGAAGAGATACAAGCTTATTCAGGAAGAGAGATAAGGGCCAAAAAGGCAGAATAGAGAGTTGTCAGCACCAAAATGATGAGACACCAAAGGAGTAGATGAGGTCACCCAAGAGGATAATACAGTTGGAGATTAAGGTCAAATCCCTGGAGAACACAAGCAGAGAGGGGGAACAAGATTTCCTCAAAGGTATTGCAGCAGAAGTGATCAGCAAGGTGAGGTTTGTTATGAGAGGCTACAGCAAGCTATAGTTTGGAATACTGGAGAGCAGGAAAAGCTGTTCCACCCTGTTAAAAAGATAGATCCCTGGCTTCAACATTCAGGTTGTTTATGAAAAGAGCAAGTGAACACATGCATCCTCTCACCACTTCCTTCCTGTGGTGAATCAACAGGTCAACAATCTGAAGTCCCAGTGAAATAAGTACACTAGCGTAAACTGTGTGTTCTTTCAGATATGAAGGGGAAAAAAAACACAACCAAAATACATTTGTTACTTCATCTAGATAAATTAGTCAGAAGGACAAGGACAAGTCACTCCCAAGAAAAATGAGATGTCAGAATTTATAAATAAATACTCAAGTTCATTCCACCCATTTTGAGATGGACCTTGAATGCTGGAGATTATATTTATGCTCACTTTGGGTTCTTACGTATTTGCGCTCTTACACATGCACACACACAAACCCTTAAAATGACTCCACATTTATATTTTGCTTGTCTTTTCTGACAACATCAAAACCAATATATCAACTGCTACTAAAAATACTCTTTTATTGCTGTTTCATTTCTAAAATAGCACTAAGTTTAGTTAATATAACTGAGCTGAGACAACCAGTGCCTCATACCAGGCATACCACAGAGTCACACAAAACTGCCAACACAAATGCTGAAACAAAACTAGAGTTCTGTTTCAATAGTTCTTTCTTTTTTAAAAAACACAGGCTGCTTTCAGTGTCCAGCCATTTATAAAGCAGGGCAGTTTAGAAGCAGCTAATTTAATCATCATGTGATTAATGCACACTGAACATTTCTTTTTTAAAGGTACCGAATCCAATCCTGCAATTTTATTTAGTCAAAATGTCCATTGACTTAAATGGATGTTTTGACTGGGTCAGGTTTGCAGGCTTGGGCCCTTAATACACTAACTATCTTCTACTTAAAAACCACCATATGCTATAACTTACTTTCATTTATAGTGACTCTATATAGTTAAATTAAAGCCACCTAACTCAACTGATTACAGTGCAGAAAGAACACAGTCCTTTTGAGTTACACCTCATGGAAGTATAATCAGACAAACTTGAAACATAAGTATCAGGTATCTTGAGTTGAGAGTTCAGTGGTGTAATAAATTTGCAATCCATTACAGCAGTCATCATTAGGGCCGATTAAAAATTTCCATCAATTGTTCCCCCTCCAACAGAAAATTGGGTTTTCAACTATATCAAGAAAAAAGTCACAAAACAAACTTTTGGGAAAGCAGACCTTTTATTTGGTGGAAAATTGATAACTTTCAGAGGAAAGCTTGAAAGTTTGGGGTTTTGGATTTAAAGTTTTCAGCTTTTAGTTGTTAAAAGCCAAAGACAGTTTTCTAATGAGAAGTTGAACTATTCTGCAGAACAAAATAGTTTTCTAACCAGCTCTAATTACCATTAAAAAGCCAGTGTGCATCAACAGATATCAGATGTATCTTTTCTATTCTGAGGAAAACCTACGGCATGAGAATCTCCACCCATTGAATGACTTGGCAGGACAAGATAGTTGCAGTCAACAAGATAGTCTCCTTAAAAGGTCACTGTTTATAACAAAAAGTACAATAATTTAATATAGTCAAAGCAAAGAAAACTTCCAGCTTGGAGTTCAACTCTGTTGTGTGACGTTTGGCATTAGGCAACATTTCCTACACAGTCAATTTATAGTCCTTCCTCTGTGCAAGGGTGGGGAACAATGAGCTAATTTAACCTTTTGCTCACCAGAGACCAATTAGTGCCCAAGCATGATGTCACTGTATGTTAATCACTGGCAAATGCTGAATCTAATGATGAACAGTGAACCTACATTGTACAAATACACTCTATATCCGAAATAGGAGCATCTTGATGAAGTGAGGATGTAGGGTAGGCATAATTTACACATTTGAATGGTACAAACAGGAAGAAGGGTGAAGAACTTAGTGTGCCACACAGAAGTAGAACTAGAAATAACAGAATGACATTAAGAAGTTTGGATTGAATATCAGGGAAGCTTGCTGAGAGTGATACATACTAGGTGATGTACTACTCTCAGAGGAAGTGGTGGGAACCCCAACGCTTAGGACTTAATTAAAACTATACAGGACAAAAAGGTAGAGTAATGAACAATCTTGTGTTTTCAGGGAGATGCATGAGATCAATTAGATTAAATCCACCTCCAACAGATGATTTTATTGCCTTAGAATTGAATTTGCTAAAACACAGTGGAGTTACTCTGAATTTATACTGGTGTAACAGAGAAGCAAACCTGGGTCACTTTGTCAACACAAAAAGAAACTTATCTGTAGCTCCCCTGTAATCTATTAAAGGACTTTTAGTGGTTTGAAGGCACCGGCTGTGCTGCACAATACTTGAGATAATCTGGTAGCTGTAGTTTGAATGTAACAGGATTAATCTGTTTAATAATCTGGAAGAGCCGTAGGTCCAGTTTGAGAAAGACAAGTTAATTGCAGGTTCTGGGTGGACAACCAAACCTTATCCCCTACCCCAAACCTGGGTGTTGGCTAGAGGGACCAGTCGGCATAACATTTGTAAGTTGCCTTGGTGACTAATTGCTATTGGAGTTCTTGGGATGTATCTGCTGGATGTGGGCAGTGAGTTCGGTGATAGTGGGCATGGACAATTTGGAGTGAACCTTTGGATGAATGTGAGGATGGAGACCATAGTTAACAAAGAAGGGGTCTGCTTATGTAGGTGAACTCAGCATAAAGGATCAAAGACAACCAATTATCTTTATGATTGCTTTCTAGTCTATGTATGCATTGGTCTGAGACCTGATTGACCCACTCTGCCTGACCATTGGTCCTTGGGTGATATACCATTGAGGTTAGGGCATCAATACCCAGGTGGCATAAAAAAATTCCTACCACAAGCAGGAAATAAACTATGGTGCTCAGTCAGATACCATGTCCATAGGCAAGCTGTGGAGACAAGAGAGCTTGTTCACAAACAGGTGGGCTGGCTCTTGAGCAGAGGGAAGTGACTGGCATGGAACAAAAAATGAGCCACCATAGTTAAATGGTCAACCACCACTGGAATTGTAGTGTGGTCTTGGGAAGGTGGTAATTTCCTGATAAAGGCCATAGAAATTATGGTCCAAAGCCAGCGGGGACTAGGTAAGGGCTTGAAGAGATCCTGTCCTTGAACAAACACTGTGGAGGTATGGTCCTGGTTGTGGTCTAAGGCTTGACAGGTTTGGATGGCAAAGGGGGTTGCCATGCAATGGAGACTGAATGGAGGATAACAGGTCAGAAGTTATGGTGCCAGAAATTAAGTTTGAGGGCTTGAGGATAGTAGTCAGTCTCCTTGCCAGGCTTTAAGTACTCATCCCTCTGTCACAATGCATTGTTTGTCCTAATCCAATAGATTACCATGAATTTGAATCATTCAAAGAAGAGAGACCACCATGCCTGCTGTTGGTCCAAGTGTTGGCTGTCTTTCCAAATTTTTATGATCTGTGAGAACAGACTGGGAACCTAACACTTCCCCTCTCCCAGAAAGTAGAGTTATTCTGCAAAGGCCACTTTGATGGACAGCAATTCTTTCGCTAGGATATCATATTTCCTCTCAGCAGGAATGAATTTTCATGAGTAAAAAGTGCATGGATGAAGCTGCTCATTTGGAATGTCAAGTTGGACTAGAACTCCCCCTTGCAGTTCAAAGTGTCCATCTTAAAAGATCTGGTGGGTAGATCATGATGGGAGCCATGATGAACCTCTGCTTCAAATTATAAAAAGCACCTTGAATTTCTCTGGACTATTTAAGTAAGACTTTCACAGCAGGTTTGTGAGAAAGGGAACCAGAGCAGAGAATCCTGGGATGAGTCTATAAAATTAGCAAAACCCAAGAAGTTCTGGAGTCCATGGACATCCTTAAGTGCTGCCCACTCTATGATGGCTAATACCTTGTGGGGGTCCACTGCCGGTCCCTGTGGCAAGATAATACATCAGAGAAATTCAAGGGTTTCCCAATCCCAAACTTGCATTTCCATTGTTTCATTTATAGATGATTCTGTTTTAGTCTTTCAAGAACAGTACACCCATGATGGTCAAAAAGAGGTTGCTCAGAGAAAGTGAGAATGTTGTCAAGGTAGATAAGGACAAGATATCATTCATAAAGTGCTGAAAGGTTCTGGAGTGTTACATAGGATGCATAGCATGACAAATTCATAAGTGACCATATCAAGAGTGAAAGGTGGTCTTCCATTAATCTGCCTCATGAGGGGTTGGAGGGGGGGGTCACTTCTTGAGGGGGTCACTTCTTGAGGATCAAGGTTTTCCAGTGTGTGGCATGAACTGTAGCATATAACCGTTTGGTCCTTGGGAGACAGTATTGCCAGCAATACCAGGAGCTAAAAAGTGTAGGGTTCCCAGCGAATGCGGGGGTCATGGGTAGAAAGCCAGGGCATATCTAAGATGACCAGAGCATGGTGTTCCCAGTTTATACCAAACTGGAAGGTATCCTATTGCTTCCAGAGAGTGGCAACTGTCATTGGCATGGCCTAGTGGGCTAATGGTCCCAAAGATTAGGTACTCATCAGTAGTCTCAACCGGATCTGGAGAGTTCTTGCATATCGTAGTACCACATGGACCTCAAAGTTCAAGATACCCAGGGCCCCCAAGTCAACTAGGGGCTCTAGATGAATCTTGGGGCTTGCCAGTATTCAAAGCAGTGGATATATGCAGAGCTGCATTGGAAAATGGCTTCACGGTCCTGCTGTGCTGACCGAGGGCCTCCCAGAGGAGGGAGAAAACCAAACAAGACTGGACTCACTCCTTGGGGCTCTGGCCCTGCCATTTCCCAGCCCGTGTGCTGTCTGAGTCTTTGATGGGCACATCAATGCAAGGTAGCTGGGTTGCCAACACAGGCCCAGTTGCTAGTGTCAGAGCTTCTCCGTGTCAGAGAGCTGTGGGCAGAGTCTGGTTCACTGTCATAGGTTCTGATGCTAGGGAAAAAACTCACGTGGTTGGGGTATCATGGACAGGGATGCTGACGGCCTCTGGAGAATTGATGCACACTCTCAGCACCACTCCATGAGTGGATTGAAGATTCTGATACTTAAGCCAATCATATTGTCCAGGGTGGGCAGAGGGTCTATCCACATGAGCTCATCTTTTATAATCTCATTTAACCCCAGTGGAAGTGGTTACACTGTGCTGCCTCATTCCACCTGTTGTCAGTAGCCAAACATTGACATTTGGCAGTAGGTGCTGTGAAGCCTGAAGGGCTGAATCGGTGTCTGCGTATGATTGGTGTCAAAGATAATAGACATGGCTTGAATTAATTCCTCTAATTGTCCCAAGAGGGGGCTGGACTGTTCCAGAAGGGGTAGGGAGGAAGCCCAAGCCAAAGACTCCCCAGTGAACAAGTTTAAGATGACTCATGCAGGCCTGATCGGTGGGGAATGATCTAAAGTGCACAAAGAACAGGAGCCAGCATTGGCTTAGGAATCCTCAAAACTCATCCTAATGAAATTAATCTTTGGCTCCAGGGGCAGGGACAGTGTTGAAGGAGTCAGTAGGCAACCTGTTCTTGCAAGTCCACATTCTGCATTTGCCACTTGCAGCTGTAGGTTCTGCACAGCGTCCACCAGTTCCACTGGTGCCTTAATAGGATCCATGCTTGCACCAGAGCCCCTGGCCCTTATCTGTGAGGCCTCATGGCTGGAGTGGACAACAGGAACTGAGTATTAGAAACTAGGAGTCAGGGACAGAGCTGGAGGCAGTAGTCAGAAGTCAGAGCCAAGAATCCAGGCAGAGATCAGGAACTGAGTGCCAGAGCCAAGAGTCAAAGCCAGAGGCAGGAACCAGAGCTGAAGGTCAGAGTCAGAATCACCAGGAGCAAGCAGGTTAACAGGCAAGGAGAGGTCTCATGTGTGGACCAGCGTGAGGCAAGGTTGGGAGCAAGTCAGGGGCAGCAGGAACAAGGCAACTCTCTAGGAGTCACAGTGGTGTGAGCCTTGAGCACCCAGGGAGGAGGAGCTGCTGCTGCTGCAGGCTTAAGAGCCAGTCTGCTGGCCCTTCCAGCCAATCTGGTGGTGTATCCAATCAGGAAACTTTTTGCAGGCCAGGTGCGCTCATTAAATTGCCTGGTGGAAACTAGCTCTGCTACAAGCCCTATTTGTAACAATACCCTTACACCAGTGTTTCCCAAACTTGGAACGCCACTAGTATAGGGAAAGCCCCTGGTGGGCCAGGCCAGTTTGTTTACCTGCCGCGTCCACAGGTTTGGCCGATGGCGGCTCCCACTGGCCACAGTTCACTGCTCCAGGCCAATGGGAGCTGCTAGAAGTGGCGGCCAGTATGTCCCTCGGCCTGCACTGCTTCCAGCAGCTCCCATTGGCCTGGAGCAGCGAACTGTGGCCAGTGGGAGCCACCATCGGCCGAACCTGCGGACGCGGCAGGTAAACAAACTGGCCTGGCCCACCAGGGGCTTTCCCTATACTAGTGGCGTTCCAAGTTTGGGAAACATGCCTTACCTGAAATGTTTCCTAACTGTGTCAGTGTATCTTCGTGATCTCTTCTTCTGGTACATCTTGCATTTTCCAGCCTGTTGGTTACCTGGGCATCATGCTAGGCTCAAGCATAGTGTGCAGACTGGCTGCTAATAAACTAAGACATAAGGCAGATCCATGCTGACTCAATAACAAAAGAAAAAGAATGACAGCAAGAGTAAGGACTGAGGAAAACCACTCACTGCTCCTACCCCATCCACCAAGATGGAATACTGCAATTTAACATTTGTAAATACCTCACTGTACCTGGTAATCAGACAACTTTCCAGTGGCATCTGAGAAGCAGCACATGCTGTATGTAAATCAAGTCTTATGTCTGTTATTCTTCCTTAGGGAAGCTGGGATATAAAATACATACATGTTTGTGAAAATACAGCTGGCTGTTACTGCCCAATAATACATCACTGAAAAGATTTCCTTTAAATAGACTAGGATTAATTGACCTGCCCCCATCCCCAGCTTAAAAGTAAACAACTTATTAGTGGGAGGAAGAGCATAGAAAAGAAATGATGCCTTTGGGAAAAATTTAATATCTATATCCAGCTTAGTTTCCATCTATTTTAGCCATGCAAGGATAGAAGTTGTGAACCCTAGGGGCAGAGATGAATGCTTCAGTGGGCTAGACCTCTGAGAATTTTCAATTATTATTTGGCTATGGGCCTACTGTGGGCTTTTTTAAAAATAAAATGAACTTTTAGTATAGAAAGACAAAGAACAAGGATTTCACACTAGCAGCACACAGTGAACCTTTAGGATGACTAACTACAATGCTGATCCATGCCAGAGTAATTGATGTGTTAGCACTGTTGAGACTTTGCAGCATAAACTCTACTCCAGTTTTTCCAGATCTGAGCACCACTGAGTTGCCTTCCCCTACCAAGAGCTACAGCAGATGCCAATGTAATTTATAAAGCGGAAGTATATTAAATATATTAGTTTGGGAAAAACAGTCTACCTTTGTTTTATTTCACGTGTTATAGTCCCCTATTAACAGGATTTGACACAAATTGTATAGAGCAGTTCTGTTTGGCCTCCAAGGTCAAGAAAGAATTAAAAATGACAACAGCTCAGTAAGTAATCTATAGTTATTCTGTTATCCATCAGAAATAATGAAATACATTACAATGTATGTGGAAGGTAGGAGATTGCTAATAACTTATGTCTCTACTCTGCCACTGAATTAATTATTTCTCTTGGTGGCTTTTCAATGAGCCTTGTCTTCATGGCCACATAAGTAGAGAGATATTTTCCTAATATTGATCTTCCTCACTGAAGCTGTCCTGTCAGTTCTCCCTAGGAAGGAATGAAGAGGAAGATATTTTCTTGTGATCTTTTGTTGTAAATTACAAGTTAAGCCAATGGGTTGCACAGTTTTAAAACTGGAGTAAGGGTAATGAGAATGAAGCCCTTGGAGTCTAAGGTCCTGATCCTGAATTTATCTCTGGTCCTGCACAGAGTTCATTTCAAGACTGGGACCTAAAATTGTGTTTTAATTAACAGCAACAACTCCTAGTACATCAGCTTTGTTCTTTCTTGCACTATATCACAGCAGCACGATTGAACAATTAGGATGAATTGTCAGTGTGGCACAAAGATGATTACATGCATAGCTACCATTCACAGTTGTGTATGTAACTCCTTGCACACCAGGATATAAATTTCATCTAAGCTGTTTTCAAGATTCAGAAGAAGTGAATGAGAAAATTACCACAAACTCAGGGGGAGAATTGAAGAATAGCGATTTAGGCAATTTTCAATAAACAGGATTAACTCAGTCTTCAGAGAATAATAGACATATTTTCAGTTTAAAGGACATTTACAGGTGGCAGCAGTGTGGCTTTGCACTATGAAATAATCTAACCATCACAAAGTCTAATAAAATATATTGTAAGTAACTCATCTATTAAGTAAAATTCTTCTTAGATATTTCCATTTCACCAAAGTAAATATTCCATACAAAGGCAAAATCCCACCTTCTAAATATACATTTAATCAGGAATCAAATAATTTAATTCTTATGTCACTGAAGATGTGGCTCTCTTGTAAGAGGTTTTTAGAATGCTAAATTGAGATCTGTATATTTCAGAGGACACAAAATGTTGAGTTTGTTGAAAGTTTATATAGGTGATCTCAGGGAACAACATTTGTTCAGACCTAGGTCTAGATCATCAGGTGCACCTGAGATTCACTTGGTGAACACGAAGAGAGAAGGGGAGGGGAGACACAGATGGCTCTCTCACCTTTCTCCCCTTTGATTCCACATACTAATGATGTTAGCACAAGAAGTAGGCGTGTGCTAATGAAATTTGTGATGACACATAGTTGAGAGTTATTGTCAATTCAGAGGAAGATTGGAATATAAAACACAGGAAGAACTGGATGACCTTGAGCCCTGGAGTAATAAAAACAGGATGAAATTCAATAGTACAAAGTGCAAGGTAATGCTCTTGGGGACTAATAAAATTTTCTACAATAAGCTAGGAGTTCAATCAGAAACAAAAGAGAGGAGAAAGACTTGGGTGTAATACTAGATCACAGGATGACTGAATCACCAGTGTGATGTGTCTGTGAAAGAGACAAATGCAATTTTAGGATGCATCAAGTAAGGTATTTCCAGTAGACATAGTGAAGTATTAATGACATTGTACAAGGCACTCAGACTTCATCTGGAATACTATGTACAATTCTGGCCACCCACGTACAAGATAGATGAGAAAGATGAATTCATACTGGAACAGGAACAGAAAAGGATATAAGGATGATCAGAGGACTTGAGAGTCTATTTTATGAGAGGAGACTAAGATTTTGGCTTATTTACCCTAGAAAAAACAGGCTGAGAGCAGATACGATTGCTCTCTACAAATACATTAGGGATAAACACCACAGAAAGAGAAGAGCTATTGAAGCTAATGAACTGTGTTGGCACAAGGACAAATGGGTATAAACTGGCTATGGATAAATTTAGGCTAAAAATTAGAAGATTTCTAACCACCAGAGGAATGAATTTCAGGAGCAGCCTTCCAATAAGGAGTAGTAGGGCAAACAAGTTAACTAGTTTTAAGATAGACCTTGACAAGTTTCTGATGAGGATTACATGAAGGAGTTGCCTGTGATATCAGGGGAATGGACTATCCAGGAAGTCCCTTCCTGTTCTGTTTTATGTACATATTCTGAGTGCAGCCCCAAGTTATAAGAACCTTGAGTCTACTCTAACCTGAAGCTATTCTGCTCGTCCAGACTGGCTGAAACAAAGCATGCTCTGGCCTCATTCCCAGTACATTCACTACACTGGGGGAGGGTGGGAAGTAGCATTTAGGCAGCTATGCCAACTTCATATCTTCCAGGGAGTCCCTTATCCAAGGGAATTACTAATTCCCTATCAGTGCAGCTCTGTATCTCATTGTACTACATGAATAATGCAAAAGGGATGGAGCAGTGTCCAAGGATCTTTTTGAGAGGATATTTCTTTTAACATAATGTATATTTAAAGAAAACCTGATTTGTTATTTCACTCTGCTTTTTTTTAATTCCGGAATATAACAAGTGGGAATCTCTAGCCCTGCCTAACATGGGGTTACTCATTTAAACCCCCCCCCCCCCACACACACACCACAACAACCAGTAACTCCCCTATGCACAGATCAGCACTATTTGGACGCTTTGCTTTGCTGGTGGGTGTGGGAAGAAGAGGGGCAGAGAGAGAGAGAGAGAGAGAGAGAGAGAACCCCTGAGAAAAACAAGAAACCCAGGAATCACCACACCTACCTTCATAGATCCAGTAATCATACCGAACACATCAAGAAATCTGTTATCTACAGCCAAGCATGCATATGCTGCACAAAATATGCTCTGAGAAGAAAGTCTGGGATATACACCTTAACATACGTAGAAACGCCTTCAAACAGGGACAGTCCACCAGAGAAGTAGATCACATCATGGAAAAGGCCACCCAAATAGCCTGAGGGAACCTGCTTCAGTACAGAAATAATGCCCGCCCCTCCCCCAATTGCACCACCTTAGTTGTCACCTACCAGCCCACACTAGAACCCCTATGGGGTATAATCAAAAAACTACAAACCATACTCAATGGAAACCCCATCCTGAAATAAATCATTCCTGAATCTCCTCTTCTGGCCTTCAAACAACCTCTCCAAGATCATCAGAAGCAAGCAAGTTCTCCATAGACCAGGACACATCAACTCTAAGCAGCATCAGAGCCTGCCAGAAAAACAGATGGAAACCCTGAAGACAGACTCCACTGCTACAACAAACACTCCCCCCAGAACACACCTTTCAAGACCCATGGATCCCACACATGCCTATCATGTGTATACCTCATCCAGTGGACTAAATGCTCCCCCTCCCCCAACAACAACAACTATGTGGGTGAAACCAAATAATCAGTACCCTCTTGAATGAGCTCACATAGGAAAACAGAAAAACCCACAATGTTTTGTGGGTGAACACTTTTTACTCTATCTGATCTCTCAGTCCTCATCCTCAAAGGAAACCTGCACAACACTTTAAAGAGACATAGAATCATAGAAGATTAGGGTTGGAAGAGAGGTCATCTCAGGAGGTCATCTAGTCCAACCCCCTACTCAAAGTAGGACCAAACCCAACTAAGTCATCCCAGCCTTAAAAACTTAAGCTGGGCCTTAAAAGCCTCTAAGAATGGAGATTCCACCACTTCCCTAGGTAACCCATTCCAGTGCTTCGCCACCCTCCTAGTGAAATAGTTTTTCCTAATATCCAATCTAGACCTCCCCCACTGCAACTTGAGAGCATTACTCCTGTCATCTCCCACCACTGAGAATAGCCTAGCTCCATCCTCTTTGGAACCCACCCTTCAGGTAGTTGAAGGCTACTATCAAATCCCCCCTCACTCTTTGAGACTAAACAAGCCCAGCTCCCTTGGCCTCTCCTCTTAATCATTTTCATTGCCCTCCGCTGGACACTCTCCAATTTGTCCACATCCTTTCTGTAGTGGGGGGCCCAAAACTGGATGCAATACTCCAGATGTGGCCTCACGAGTGCCGAATAGAGGGGAATCATCACTTCCCCTGATCTGCTGGCAATGCAGCCCAATATGCTGTTAGCCTTCTTGTCAACAAGGGTACACTGTTGACTCATATGCAGCTTCTTGTCCACTGTAATCCCCAGGTCCTTTTCTGCAGAACTGCCGCTTAGCCAGTCGGTCCCCAGCCTGTATCAGTGCATGGAATTCTTCCTTCCTAAGTGCAGAGCTCTGCACTTGTCCTTGTTGAACATGCCTTGGGGCTCGAATTCATTACTCTTTGTTAGACACTATAAGTCAGACTGAACAAAGACACTGGATTTATGATTTATTACAATCTGTAACCCACTATCCCCCACTTTTTTGTCCTACTATTGCAGAAGTGTTAACGGGCCACTCCACCTTGAAAGATCCCTTACAGTGTGTGCTAACTACTTATGCTAAACAATCTGATCCATCTTGCATTTTCGCTGTGATGCTGGGAGTACTTTTCCCAGACCTGAAGACGACCTGTGTGTGGCTGGAAAGCTTCTCTCTCACCAACATCTTGTGTCTCTAATATCTTGGGACTGACATGGCTACAACTACACTATATAGTAGAAAATTGGTAATTATATATTTAAAATTCCTTCCGTTTTCATAATCTAAGATTTTATTTGCACCATGCTTAAGGAATATGGCCCTGATTCTGACAACACCTATGCACATCCATAACTGAGTTGTGTTTGCAGGACGGGGGACACAACTTAGAGGCATGAAAAAACACAGAAGACAGGAATTTTAGAAAATGTTCAGACCAACTCTACTTTTTAACTACATTCCACTTCCCCTTGAACTGAAAGGTCTGACCCAAATCAAGAAAACGTCCTTATACAGGAGAACATGTAAGCACACTTTTAAACCCCAGTTAGGCACATGAACAGGGACAAGCTTAAGCACATGCTTAAATACTTTCCAAAATCAGGATCTCTAAATGGATGCATCTCACATTCTGACTTATGGCACCTTCCATTTCGAAGAAATCTTGTGCACACCGATGTCTACACTGGGCTCAAATCAACCAACCAACATTTACTGCAGTATGGCATCTTACTTCATCATGCTGTTTGTAGCATTTCCTCTTTGCCATTTGGGCTATAACCCACTGTAATAAAATTAAGCTGTCAGTAGTGGAGGAATGTTTGCTGCTTTGTTAACTGGTGCCCTCTGTACATTCAATTCTGTATTTTGTTCAGAAAAACAGTATCATTAAAGTTCTAGATTCAAGGACTGGAGAACAGATTGCTTTCAACCAGGAATCCCCTACAACACAACTGAATATAGGGGCAACGTGTCACAAACATACAGGAGAAATTACTGTCATCTATGCTGGGTTTAATGTTAGTTCTGTGTCCATAATTGTATCTTACCAACATACCCCTAGTGCATGTTATATGTTGTACTTACTGGTGCTTTGTGAAGTAATTCAACTTTTCTTCCTAAATCGATTGAAGAAGAAAAGTGTGTAACATTGTGTGTAGGACCGCAAGGCTCCAATCCAATCCTGCTTCAGGATCTACTAAGGCAGACCCCTGTATCATCCCACTGTAAATGTATGAATGCAGAGGTCAGCACTACCAGATCCAAATGCAAGATTGAAGTCCAAATGTGTTTTTTCCCCCCAGATTCAGAGATTCAGGTTATTTATTGTACATATCTGGGAAATTTGGCATTATGCTTAAAGACTGTCCTTGTCAGGGTTTTGATACTTTGCATCAGAGTATGAATCTGGGTTGCCTGGAAATAGCCTATGTGTTAAGAAAACAGATCTGTTATTTTACTGTAGCCAAAATAGATCTATTTTTATCAATGGCCATTGCTGAGCGTGTGTAAGTTTCTTAGGAAACAATATAGTGGAAGCCAAAGATTTTTTTTTAAACAGTTTCATTCAGACCTCAGCCAGCTCATGCTAACATTCATAATGGAAGGTTTGCTTCTTTGAAATATTGGTAAAATAAATAGCAAAACAAAGCAATTTTACAAGGCTAAGAGACTGAGATTTTAATTGCATTAAAGTCACCACTCTTCAAAAATAAAAATAAAAAGTTACTGATAAGTTGTGGTGTTGTAGCTGTGTTGATCACCAAGATAAGTAGCAGCACTTATTGATGATGCACAAAGGTCATCCTCGAAATGACAAGGTTTGTCAACAAGGACAAACCTGTTGCTAAAGTTATTTCCTACTTTTAAGCATTGGGAACTCATGCATAGCGGATTTATACAGAAATATCACTACATGAATAAAATCAGTAATTTTGGATGGATGGATACATCAAGAAAAAAGATTGAACTGTCATTTTATTTTATGCTGTACTGCCCATGTTTCCCCACACTCCATTTTTTCCCCACATACCATTTTACCACACTTACCTCCACAGATCCAGTAACCACTGCAGATGCACCAAGAAATCTGTTATCTATAGCCAAGCATTCAGATACCACAGAATATGCTCTGAGGAGGAAGTCTGGGATACAAACCTTGTCACCCTTAAAACCACCTTCACCAATCAAGGACACTCCCCCAGAGCAGTAAACATCATAGAACAATATTTCATGAACCCCCTCTTCTGGCCTTCAATCAAACCCTCCCCCAACATCACCAAGCTGTCCATAGTAGGGTTGCCAACTCTCCTGGTTTCACCAGGAATCTCCCAGAATCAGGTTCTATCTCCTGGAGACTACTGAAACCAAACCAGGAGATTTTAGGCCACTAAAAGTCTGTGAGCACAATGGGGCGAAGGCAGGCTCCCTACCTGTCCTAGCTCCGCACCACTCCTGGAAGTGACCAGCATGAACCCTACAGCCCTTGGGGGGGGGGGTGGAGATGGCAGGGGGTCTCATGCTGTCCCCACCCCGAGTGCCGACTCCATAGCTCCCATTGGCCGGGAAATGCAGTCAATGGGAGCTGCAGGGATGGCAACTGCAGACCAGCAGCACACCACGCCCCCTGCCCTGTCCTGGGGCTGCAGGGACATGCTGGCCACTTCCGGGAGCAGCATGGAGCCAGGACAGGCAAGAAGCCTGCATTAGCCGTGCTGCACCACTGACCAGGAGCTGCCGGAGGTAAACGCCACCCTGCCAGAGCCCGCACCCATTAACCCCTCCTGCACCTCAAGCCCCAGCCCTGAGCCAATCCCCTGCCCCAGCCCCCTCCCAGAGTCTGCACCTGGCACCCCAAAGCCCTGTCTCAGCTCCCCCTCCCAGAGCCCACACCCCAAAGCCCCTCCTGCACCCCAACCCCAGCACTGAGCCACCTCATGTACCCAAACTCCCTCCTAGAGCCTGCACCCTGCACCCCTTCCTGAATCCCAACCCCCTGCCTTAGCCCAGTGAAAGTAAGTGAGGGTGGAGGACTGAGTGATGGAGGGAGGGGGGGGATGGAGTGGGGCAAAGGTGTTTAGGTTTGTGAGATTAGACAGTTGGCAACCCTTCTGCACAGACCAGGACCCACCAACTCAAAACAGCACCAGACCCTTCCTGAACAGATGCAAAACCCACAGACATATCCCCACTGTTATGATGATCAATACCACAACTCCAACACACCTTTCAAGATCCATGGGCACTACACATGCCTATCACAACATGTGATGTATCCCATCGAGTGCACCAAATGCCCCAACAATAGCTATGTGGGTAAAACTGAACAATCACTATGCTTTCAAGTGAATTCACACAGGAAAATAGGACAAGAACACCATATCACTATTGGCAAACACTTTTCACAAATTTCAGAGTAGCAGCCATGCTAGTCTGTATCTGCAAAAAGAACAGGAGTACTTGTGGCACCTTAGAGACTAACAATTTTATTTGAGCATAAGCTTTCGTGGCCTATAGCCCACTTCATCAGATGTAGTGGAAAATACAATAGGAACATACACACACTGAAACAATGGGTGTTGTCATACACACTATAAGGAGAGTGATCAGTTAAATTAAAAACTGATCACTCTCCTTATAGTGTGTATGGCAACACCCATTGTTTCAGTGTGTGTATGTTCCTATTGTATTTTCCACTACATCTGATGAAGTGGGCTATAGGCCACGAAAGCTTATGCTCAAATAAAATTGTTAGTCTCTAAGGTGCCACAAGTACTCCTGTTCTTTTTGCAGATACAGACTAGCATGGCTGCTACTCTGAAATTTGTGAAATTAAGGTGAGCTATTATCCGCAGGAGAAAAAAAACTGTAGTGGTAATGAAAATGGCCCATTTCCAGCAATTACCACTACAAACAGTTGTTTGTCTCTCCTGCGGATAATAGCTCACCTTAACTGATCACTCTCCTTAGTGTGTATGGTAACACCCATTGTTTCATGGTGTGTGTGTGTGTGTATATATATATATATCTATATAATAGGAAGATATATAATCTTCCTACTGTATTTTCCATTACATGCATCTGATGAAGTGGGCTGTAGCCCACAAAAGCTTATGCTCAAATAAAATGGTTAGTCTCTAAGATGCCACAAGTACTCCTGTACTTTTCACAAAGTGATCACTCTTTATCTAACCTAACAGTTCTTGTTATTAAAGAAAACCTATACAACAGTTTTGAAAGATGAGCCTGGGAACTTCATTCATAACTGCTAGACACCAAAAATCAATGGCTCATTACAACAATTTGTAACCTACTAAACCTCCTTTGTCCTATGACAGCATTGGAGTTAGTTGTCCACTTCACTTTAACTGGTCTCCTGAAACATATGTTAATCTTTTATACTTAACAGCCTGTCACACCTTGTATTTAGCTATGATACTCTGATTACTTTTTCCAGACCTGAAGAAGAGCTCTGTGCAGCTCTTAAGTGTCTCTCTCTCTCTCACATACCCCAACAGAAGTTGGTTCTGTAAAAGATATTACCTCACCCAGCTTGGCTCTCTCATACTACCACTCTTTCAATCAGGAGCACTCATGTTGGAGTGTCTTTGATTTAAGTGAGGGATTTACTAGCAGGATGGTCTCTTAGAAAACCCCTTAACTTACTAGCCATCTAGACATGCTGTAAGGCCTGTCTTTTTCCTTCAACATTTGGGAAATAAATGGGTTGAAGACTGGAGAGACAGCATCACCATCAGAGGCCCAAATTCATCAAGGTACTTAAGCACCTGCCAAATTACCTTGCTCAACCAGAGTGTTCTTGTTTCATCTGTTAGGAAAAGTAGTAGTTAGGCTAACATGAGCTGTTCCATCATATGATATTGCACACTTAAAAATATTGCAATGTAAAATTGCCTAGTGCAGGAAGTGAACACTGGATTCCAATCCTGCAGAGGCTTTTGTGTGTGTGTTTTAAATTTACACACCCAAGTAGTCCCACTGAAGTCAAAGGGGACTACCGCTTTTTGTAGAGTTAAACACATGCATATGTCTTCAAGATTTAGGCCTTACTGATATTTTCATAGACTGAAAATGAAATAATTAGGAAATAATTACTAAGGGCATGACACAAATGTGGAGCAAGCAAACTGATTTGCTTGCAAGGAATTAGGTAACATCACTTTATAAGTATTCATACTGTGCTAATTCTGGCTATTGTACGTGACAATATTTATTAAAATTAGAATGTTTAAAGTGATAATTACACAAATTTCCAGGAGGTTCATTGCTAAGAAAATACTTTTAGTGACAGTCTTGTTTACTTATTCACCTGCTTTTGTGAAGTCAAAATTACATTGTCCAGTTGGGATTGCTCCTCCCCCCAAGATAAAGCATCTCCATGTTCATATTCAGCTGCTATATGCTTAACTAGTTTGTTTTCTGTGCTACTAGTGATTATAGAGCAGGTGGAAACAATCCAGTAGAGGCATTCCCAGTGAGTCATGGGAGATAAAATACACAATGAAAACTGTGGTGTAGCCCACAGGAAGACAGTGTATTTAAGTGTATTTCTTAGATGAGAGTCATTTGAATAAATTGGAAGGTATTAAAGGGCATAGGGGAGATGTTTCAACAGATCTAAGTACAGATAGCCTCAAATGTGTTAGTGGTATTCTATAAGGCTATATATTTTGACACAACCAAGTGAATTTTCAAGGAAATAAAAATTTCAAATTCATGCTGATAATTTCGTTCACATTTCATGGGATCTATTCAACTATGTGCTTCTGAGGCAGCATACAAAACCTATCAATGAGCCACAATGGTCAAGGAGAGAATTTCCCCATGTGCAGGAGCAATGTAGAACCACTTTAAGTGCATCTTCCCTTGAAAGTTCTGCTATGGTGGAGATTTTCTGGGAAAGGGCAGGCAAGTAGTCATAGCTCTTGGTGCGAAGGAGATTCTGGACTGCAGCACAGCCCATAAACAGCTCAGGAAAGGCTATTGTCTTATGTCAAGGCTGTTTCATTCCCCTCAGCAGCCCATATTTCAGGTGATGCAAAGGTGACTGCCACCTTTTCTCCTCCTTCTCTGAACTGCAGCCTCTGTAGGTCAGATCTTAGGAGACACAAGAAATCTAGCCCCTTATTTTTTAAACAATTAGCACCTGATCTACCCTCTTCTACAAATACACCTGACAGCAACACATGTTAACTAAAACAAGAACTCAGACTCAGACCTGCTGATTACAAGACCCTATGAAAAACATTCATATTAGATATTATATTTATTCCACATATTACATGCATAAATAAATACAGCTTGTGGGTGGTGGGGGAGGGGGAAAAAAAAATCAATAAAACTGAAGCTTACCCACAGGTGCAGAGTGTGAGGAGTGAAGTTTAAGACTGCAGCAATCAGCATGTAATTCATTGGATTTGTCTTTACTAAAAACTGACTTGGCATCATTTTCACTCTCAGTGTCTTCTGGAGAAAGATTATCCAATTCAACTACCACAGTTGACATTGCAAAATAATCTCAGTTAAAGCTCTAAATTTAAAATAATTTATACTCCCCCCCCCAAAAAAAAGAACCCCAAATTCAACTTTCTTGAAGTTGCAAGTTTAACAATTTGAAAAGAAAAAATGTTTTCAATGTTTCTAGAAATCCTATTATAAAAATAAAAATCCACTTTTCAAAAACTGAGACCTACTATATCCAGTAAGTTGTGTGCCAGCTCTGAAACATTTTCTGAGTTATTTCTCTCTCGAGAGGATAAAAAGTTATTCCTTTAAGAAGTTCCCCTTTATTTAGAGTGACAGCAGAATTATGGCATTTCTGTGTAGCTGCTACAGAAATAAACAGGATAAGTGGAGACATCTGTATGTCTGCTAAGAACTGGTCTCAACTTTGTTTTAACAGCTCTAATTCACATTTCATTATACATTGGTCCAGCTGGGAGGGGCTAATCACTACCAATGAAAACAAGTATATTTCACATGGCAGCTCATCAGCTGGGAGCTGGCAGTTGAAATGTGGAAGTTAGTTATGCCACAATGATGTTCCTTGGGTTACAATACTCAGTCCTTTGTCCAAGTGTTTTCAGCAAGATAACTGTACAAAGGCAAAGTCATTCTTTGAACAAAGTGAGAAATGTAGTCTTAATTCTAACATATAATATGTAGAGCAACAAATGTTAATCATTTAGCAGCTAGGCTATAAACTGGGATCCAACTGTAATATTAGGAGAATAAAATGTTTCACTATTTAAGGGAGCTAGATAAACTACATTTATCATATTTTCTCCTCCCTGCTTCTAAATAAACCTATAAAAAGCTCAGCACATCAGCTACAATCTGTTTTCCTGCTTTACTCAACCTCTGTCCCACATTTTAGGTTCCAAATAAGTAGTAACAAGAGAGGCACCCACTGGTGATGGTGAGAAATTACACACTACACAGACATCTCAGTGACTTGTAATTGGGCATGATCGCTTTTAAAGGAGAAAGAGGGAGAAGGCTGCTTTGTCTCTGCATGATGGGACTGTACAGAACAGCAGCATGGATGACAGAGGGCTTGCTATTTCAGAGTCCCCTAAAGAACAACATACAGAATGAAACAAATGATGAAGTATAGACTGTTTATTATGTAAATGATCAGTATCACTCAAGGTTTATGGTAAGATAAAGGGGCTATTGGGAACTGACATCTGTTAATTATGTATAATTTTTACTGGACATCCTTCTTGTTACTTTTGTTTCACAGATGAAAAGTGGAAGAAACCTTGTAAATCAAAAGAGAAGTGCAAAGAAACCCTGTACATCAATAGACATGCACAAGACTGGAGGTTAAGGATAATCTAGCATGGCCCAATATCTAAACAAACACTTTGCCTCAGTCTTTAATGAAGACCTTAGGGATAATGGCAGGATGACAAATGGGAATGAGGATATGGAGGTAGATATTACCACATCTGAGGTAGAAGCCAAACTCTAACAGCTTAATGGGACTAAATTGGGGGGCCCAGATAATCTTCATCCAAGAATATTAAAGGAATTGGCACATGAAATTACAAGCCCATTAGCAAGAATTTTTAATGTATCTGTAAACTCAGGGGTTGTACCATATGACTAGAGAATTGCTAACATAGTTCCTATTTTTAAGAAAGGGAAAAAAGTGATCCAGGTAACTACAGTCCTGTCAGTTTGACATCTGTAGTATGCAAAGTCTTAGAAAAATTTTTGAAGGAGAAATTAGTTAAGGACATTGAGGTCAATGGTAATTGGGACAAAATACAACATGGTTTTACGAAAGGTAGATCATGCCAAACCAACCTGATCTCCTCCTTTGAGAAGGTAACAGATTTTTTTAGATAAAGGAAATGCAGTGGATCTAATTTACCTTGATTTCAGTAAGGCATTTGATATGGTTACACATGGGGAATTATTAAATTGGAAAAGATGGGGATCAATATGAACATTGAAAGGTGGATAAGGAACTGGTTAAAGGGGAGACTACAACGGGTCATACTGAAAGGTGAACTGTCAGGCTGGAGGGAGGTTACTAGTGGAGTTCCTCAGGGATCAGTTTGGGGACCAATCTTATTTAATTTTTTTATTACTGACCTTGGCACAAAAAGTGGGAGTGTGCTAATAAATTTTGCGGATGACACAAAGCTAGGAGGTATTGCCAATACAGAGAAGGACCGGGATATCATTCCAGAAGATGTGGATGACCTTGTAAACTGGAGTAATAGTAATAGGATGAAATTTAATAGTGAGAAGTGCAAGGTCATGCATTTAGGGATTAATGACAAGAATTTTTGTTATAAGCTGGGGATTCATCAGTTGGAAGTAACAGAGGAGGAGAAGGCGCTCGGAGTATTGGTTGATCACAGGATGACTATGAGCCGCCAATGTGATATGGCTGTGAAAAAAGCTAATGCAGTCTTGGGATGCATTAGGCGAGGTATTTCCAGTAGAGATATGGAGGTGTTAGTACAGTTATACAAGGCACTGGTGAGACCTCATCTGGAATACTGGGTGCAGTTCTGATCTCCCATGTTTAAGAAAGATGAATTCAAATTGGAACAGGTACAGAGAAGGGCTACTAGGATGATCAGAGGAATGGAAAACCCATCTTATGAAAGGAGATTCAAAGAGTCTGTTTAGCCTAACCAAAAGAAGGCTGAGGGGAGATAATGATAGCTCTCTATAAATATATTAGAGGGATAAATACCAGGGAGGGAGAGGAAGAATTTAAGCTCAGTACCAATGGGGATACAAGAACTAATGGATGTAAACTGGCCATCAGGAAGTTTAGACTTGAAATTAGACAAAGGTTTCTCACCATCAGAGGAGTGAAGTTCTGGAACAGCTTTCCAAGGGGAGAAGTGGGGGCAAAAGACATATCTGGCTTCAAGACTAAGCTTGATAAGTTTATGGGGGGGATGGTATGATGAGATTTTGGCAATTAATTGATCTTTGACTATTAGTGGTAAATATGCCCAATGGCCTGTGATGGGATGGGATCTGAGTTACTACAGAGAATTCTTTGCTAGGTGTCTGGCTGGTGAGTCTTGCCCACATGCTCAGGGTGCCCACATGATTTCCATATTTGGGGTTGGGAAGGAATTTTCCTCCAGAGCAGATAATGCTGCCCACTTCTTAATTACAATGTCACCTGAAAGTGAGAATAGGCCTTCACAAGGCACTGTTGTAGCTGGCATCGCAAGATATTTATGTGCCAGGTGCGCTAAAGATTCGTAGGCCTCTTCATGCTTTGGCCATCGTTCCAGAGGACATGTTTCCATGCTGATGATACTCGTTAAAAAAATGTGTTAATGTCTGGGGGGGAGGGATAACCCTCTTAACATTTCTCAGCAGCTCATCTTCCCATCCAAAAACCTGGTTTATCTGAAGGATTCAGGGCTCTAAGACCTTCACATAAGTGAGTTTACATTATAAATACTATTACATTGCACTGTACATTGTTAAAATTTCCCCCACTACTATTGTACAATATCTAACATAGAACCAAACCCTAGAGCATATTAAGCTTTTAAAGGTCTCCAACTATTTAGTCACTTGCAAAAGGAGAATTTCTCTACCTGAAAGGAAATGTCCTGCATCTTTTTTTTTTTTTTTTAAAAAAGATCATTTTTACTGTTCTTCAGCATGCTAGAGAATACCAAATCTCCAGCTCACTGTTCTATTCTCTATATGCTATTTAATATCTGTTTGGACCCTAAAATACCAATTAGCTTCCATAGAGATTCAGAAAGATGACAGCACATTGTAAAGGAATAGGTATTCTATTTTTAACCAGCAAATCTTTTATTCTATGGAACAGCACTTTCCTAATAATGTATAATAATCCATGTTTTCATTAATGGTAATTAAAGCATGGGCAGATCTAAGAGGTAGCAAATTCCAGTGGGGTCCCCTGCTCTTAATGGAAACAGAGGACTGTAAAGCTTAGCGCTGCAACTTGTTGATCTTGCAGAGCTGAGCTAGCTAGGGAGCAGCTCAGCCCCCAGCCAACTCTATGAGCTCTTACTTTTCTTCCTCTGTAGTTTTCCTCCTCTTTCAATACAGCCAACCCCAAGTGACCCAGAATCATAAGTAAAGCCCCACAAGTCATGAGATTTGGGTGTTTGAGTGTTTAGGGATCACAGTTTTAAGGTTCTCACTCATGATGGCAAGAAACTTTTAAAACCAGAATAAAAGAAAGAATGCTGAACTTCTCATATATTCACATGACTCCAAGAGCCAGGGCTTTAAAAAAAATACACTGAATTTCATTCAAGTCTGTAGGGCCTGATGAAATTCATCCTAGGGTACTTAAGGAACTAGCTGAAGCAATCTTGGAATTCAGAGCTATTATCTTTGAGAATTCATAAATGATGGGTGAGATCCTAGAAGGCTGGAGATGGGTAAACATGGTACCCATCTTTGAAAAAGGGGAACAAATGGGACCCAGGGAATTAGATCAGTCAACCTAGTGTCGATACCTAAAAAGATACTGGAAAAAAATCATCATCCTCTCTTTCTCACACACACACCAAGGATGTAGCAGTTTCCAGAAATGTAGGCCAATGAAAAAGGCTTTTCACTCTTTCCATACTGCAGAAGTTATCTATCATGTTAAGGTTTTACTCCTTTCCCAAACTAATTAGCCAAAATTTAATTTGATATAAGCATTGATTGTACTGCAATTTCCATGTGGCAATCAGTCATGCATAAATGTGAGGTAAACTCAATAATTCTGCAAAATGCAGAGCACTCCCTTAGATGCTGATCACACTCAGACCCAGCTGATTCCAGTGAGAGTGGAAGGCACACATCACCCAAGAGGAATGCAGGATCTAGCTCCATTAAAGACAGTTTCATATGGTCAGAGGTTGCACTAAGCCACATGGAATTTGTAATTCAACTTTACCTGACAAAATAGACCCTAGAGATTACTTTGAAACAGCAAGTTTGGTTGAAAACTCCAAAATATTTACACTTTGTAATCACAATTGGTGTTACTGTTTGTATACTGACTGAAGAGTCGTCCATATAGGTTTAACCTGCCCCCCCACAAAAATAGTAGATTTTCATTACCAAAACCAGCTAATTGCCTTCCATGAATTGCTCATAGGAAACACTGACTTTGCCTGCTGGCTAAACACAGGAACAAGTTAGAATTTAATTGCAACTATCTATCTTCTGTTAGTTTCAAGCTCTAAGTCAATAGAAAAAAAAAAAAAAGAAACTAAAATTAGTACAGCAATACTGAAGAATAAACCTGCCAACATCTTACTAGTTAGTACTAATTGGTAAGCCAGTTTAAATAAATTAACTGGCCTGAATTTTGAACTGAACTCAACTTTTCCAGAAGGATAGCCCCTACCTACCCTGCACTATGTAGCAGACCTAACTGAGAATTGCTCACCCATTTACCATGTTTGTTTGCTACAAAAAAAATTCTTATTCAATTAAAACTTAAGCAATATTGGCCCACTTTGGGGACTGCACGAATAAGTAACCAAGCACCACACTTAAGAATGTCATGCTCCCTCACAATCTAAGTTTAGCATCTGTAACAGGAAAAAAAGTTTAGGAAATTCCATTCATAGCAGGCAGAATTGACAAACCGTATATTAACAATCTCAGGGCCATTTGATTTTTGTATTTCCTAGTTATGTAAATAGATTTTCCAAAAATAATTTATGGAAATCCAACCTGTAAACATGCTTCTATATATAGATGTCCAATTGCTATAATACACACAATGAAATCACCTAGCGCAGCCTGAATTAAGTATAATAGAAATGTTACTTATATCACCCAGATAGTCATTTTATGCAAATTTTGGCTTAAAATTACATCAGAGACAATTTCCTCCCCCCAACACACACTTCCCCCCCCACACACACACACACCCCAAAAAAACCCCTCCCAAACCTCTATAATTTTCAAGTATTACACAAGTATTATCTTTTAGCATAAAATATTATTTGGTTGTTGATAAGAATGAGGCTTAGCTCCAAACAATCAGCTGTTAGTGATAAAAAAGTGACAGCACCACATGTTAATTTTATTGGGAAGAAATGTAACATTGCATTGGAAGGTTTTCCAAAGGCAAAAGGAGTATTTTGATCTTAACCATATTAAGGCTGTTACAGTGCCTTAGGAGTTTACACTTGATATTGGTTGGTGAAATCTAAGGGCAGAACTCAACCAGTTTGGGGGTTTGCCCTGTTTCCTAACAGTATGCCTGAAGTTGGTACCCATGCTCTTGAGCTACTATAGGACAGCTTGACTGTGGTTTCATTAGTGTTTTGTCTTGTCTTCACTAGGAAAAAAGTGAGTTCTAGCATGTGTTAGCTAATACATGTTAACTAACAAGAGGTAAAACCCAAGTGTTGACAGGTCATCTTGTAGTTTTCACATGTCAGCAGGTCAAGTTAAGATTAGACTCCCCCTAGAGTTTATTTTGACCTATTAAAACTTATGAACACTACAAATTGCCTTGCTTGACTAGAATGTTCACCTCATGTTTATTACTATTTATCAAGTCAGAAAGAACCTTTTATGTAGTAAAAAGACATAGCCCCTCTTATCAGTAGAAGAGATCAAAATATGGTGATTCTCTGGCTATATTTTGGCCCATGGGGATCATTTTATGACCTCCATCACCATGGCATCTATTAAGCACATTTAACCTCACACCAGGCATGTGGGATGGGAAACATTGCTACTTCCACTTTAGAGATGGGGAAGCAACAGAGAAGGATTAAGTGATGTGTCCAGTGTAACTCAGGAAATCTGTGGCAGAGCCAGGAATTGACAGAAAGTCTCCTTAGTCCCAGACTACAAGACATTTCTTCTGCATTATTTCCCAGATTGAAGGGCTTATGCACATCTGAGAAAAAAAGTAACATTTGTATTGTACACAGTAATAAGTGCCCCCATAAAAACTCCTCTTAAATTATCTGAGAGCTAAAATTGAAAAGTAATTGATGGAATTTTTCTGGAGATAACTAGAGTCTTTTTCTGGAGTCAATACTTAGGACTACCATAATGAAAATGAATACATTCAGGTTAAAAAATTACCTTCATCTTTAGGTCAGCAGTATATGTACACCTAGTAAATCCAGATGTGTAAACATAAATGTAAGTATCAGGGGAGAAAAATGAAACCTGGAAATTTCTTGGAACAAAAAACACATTGAGTTTAGGGAGAGAGAAAAATGTGCCAGATTCAGGTCTCAGTTACAGTGTCAATTTACTAAAGCCAACAGTGTTCCGATATAACTGACCTCTGAATCTGGTCCTCTGACTCCAGCAAGATACTCAATCAATCAATAGCAATTCATTCATTGGCAATAGCAATCCATGTGCAGTAAACACTCTAAGACTAGTCAACAATTTTTAATTCTTGTGAGCACTCAGGTTTGATTTAATTCATATTACTGTATCATAGTTCTACAGGTTTATACACCAAGCCAGAGAACTTTCATAGAAGATTCATGACAAACTGTATGAGCTCTAGGTACTAAGAACCTGAATTTCTAGTTACCAGTTGGATTTATGCAAACTTAAAAAGAGTTAGAGGATAAAACAATTTCCAATTTTCCACTGAAGCCATTCCCCAAAAGTACAGGAACAGTGAGTGTTACTGTGAGCACCGATAATTCTGATATCTTGTTGCTGAATCGCACTAGTTGCTAAGTATTATAGATTGCCATTGCCAACCACACTTCAAAACTTCAAGTTATCTTCTCAATGATACCCATCCATGGATATTTTCCTAGAATTCTAATTTCTGGTTCTCTGTTTGAGAGACAGTTAATTTAAAACATTGGTTAAATCTTTTAAGCCAAAATGCAGCATTGCAGATGGGAACTCCCCTCGATCCTGCCTATTCCATACAAAACTAGTTGGTGGAAGTAAGTTGCCTCAGCAGCGCTATCCTCTGGCCTCAGACTCCACAGAGGACTCTGTGTAGGGTTGGAGATTCATGATGGCAAAAGGAGAAGGACAGTTAGAGGAAGGGAATGTGTGTTATCTATCCCCCAGCATCCTGGGGAAAAGTTGGCAGAAATTTAAATCAGTGGTTCCTAGACTTTTTACTAAAGTGACCAACTAGCTGCATTTTGTCTTTTATTACAATCATGCACCACACACACACACACACACACACACACCCTCCACCTGGCACTGCAACACACATCCCAGCCTGGTGCGGAGGGGAGGCCCCAAGGTGTAGGCTGCTGGGACATAAGCCAGCCCTGCACTGATGCTGCAGTGGTGGCTCCCATCCCATGGGGCTGGGCCTGTCTGCCCATTCTAGCATACAGGTGATGAGCCGGCCTGAGTGTCATTGCAACCTGGTACAGGGAGTAGCAGAGTTTCTCAAGCTTGGCCTGGCTGCCCCTACATCAATGATAGAATAGTGCCGTGACCCTATGGGCAGGTTACAATGCGCAGAGTGAGGAGCTGCCTTTTGGAGACAGAATCAGGCATGCTGGAACTAGATGTGTGGAAGCATCCCTTGGCTTGAAGTAATAGCAACTGCTTGCATGGCTGTCACCACATACAGAGTTTACAGTTTCATTCAATAGCTTTCAGCACCCCCACTATAAAAATATGTTAGTCTCCCTGGACAGGAGCCACCACTGCATGGTGACCTCGCTTTGTAACCCCTCCTGAAGCCTTCCCTCTGCATCAGGCCAGAAGTGTATGCATACACAGGCCAGAGCCCAGCAATGGGTTAATCCTGTTTGGGTTTTGTGTGTGGGTGCTGGCAGCTTGTAATATGAAGTTAAACTAAATGATCTGGTGGTACCTTCTACCCTTAAACTCTATGACCCATCTAGAATCTTCTTGCAAGTCACTGGTGGTTTGAGACCCACTGAGTTAAGAAAACCTGAGACTATATTATGCATCCTACGTCCCCCTTGAAGGGGTGTTCCAGGGTCAGTGGCAGCACAGGTCTTCTGCATGGTTGACCTTCCTATTGATATACTGGTTTGAGGAGATATTGGCCAAAACCCACTTCCCAGAAAGGCCAAACTCACTTAGTCTTCCCATTTGGAATGGTTTGGAGAAATATTTGATGATCCCCTCAAGGAATTTTTCTCCCCCCAGGGTCCTTCCAACAGGAAGATATCACATGGGTCTATGACAGTATTATTTAGATTACTACAGGGGTGGCCAGCCTGAGAAGGAGCTAGAATTTACCAATGTACATTGCCAAAGAGCCACAGTAATAAGTCAGCAGCTCCACAACAGCTCTGCACACCCCACCCCACCTCCCAGCGCTTCCTGATCAGCTGTTTCACAGTGTGCAGGAGGCTCGGGTGGAGGGAGAGGGAGGAGGAGGAGCAAAGGCACGGCAGGCTCAGGGGAGGGGGCAGGAAGGGGTGGAGTGGGGGCAGGGCCTCTGGCAGAGAGAGAGGTTGAGCAATGAGCACCCCAAGCACATTGGAAAGTTGGTGCCTGTAGCTCTGGCCCCGGAGTCTGTGCCTATACAAGGAGCTGCATATTTACTTCTGAAGAGCTGCATGTGGCTCTGGAGCCACAGATTGGCCACCCCTGCATTACGTAGGAGTCTTGCCATTAGTAGCAGCACAGCTTAGTACAGAGTATTATAGCCTTTATATACATGTAACAATGGTGTTTATAACTATCCCATTCAACCAAGCTCACATAACAAGGGATTTCCTTATCCCAGTCCCTATCCTGCCATCCTGGTTTACGGATTTAGAATTTGTATGGGCCAACACAGACTGGCTTCAATTTCAGTATTACCTATGATCAATTCATTGCACAGCTTCAAGTACCCTTAACAGCATTTCAAATATTTGTATGCTAGTGAGCACTTATTTATTTAAAGGTATACAAATGGTAAAAGAGGGCATTTATCCATATGTTTGAGGGGTCTTTGACATAGCTTAAAAATATACACATCACATCTAATACTACACATGCAACTGTGCAATTTAATAAAGGCCACCATCAGGAAGCCAGCCAACTAAAACAATTAAACTTGCCTCTACCAGTTGCCCATCCATACAACTTACCCCTATTACACTTTGCAAAGTTGAATACGTACCACCAATAAGTTTCTCACAGAGAATTATGTCCTGCCACCATACCACACACACACAGAGCATCCCGATTTGAACTGGTTTCTGAATAACCAGACTTTACCCTGTAACCTTTAAGGATAACATGCAAGCATGCAGAACGTTCCCACAATATTGAGTGAGCAGAGTCTTTGAGTACAAGTTTTTTTGGTTGGTTCATGAATTGGATATTAACTGAAAGGATTAATCGAAATTAGACAGTAGGTGTCTGACTTGCTTCATGATCAGATATGCATGTTGCTAAGTGGAAAGAGAACTAGAGTAATGAGAAAGCAACTGTTCTGAGGGTAGCTAACTGTTCTTTATACTTTGCAGCTTTATCTCGTACTAACAGCAAGGCTGAGAGGATATCCATCCATATCCTTTTGGGCAAGAGAAAGAGAAAAACTAATTGTTCAGCTCAACTCAGGCTATCGTGGGCTATAGTACCACCCACACATAGAACAGAGTTATAGTCAAAAGTAAATGTCAAAGTAGTTTCCCCTAATATATTTTACAAAGACATTCCTGTGATGTTTCTACAATGCTCAGGGTGTGGGACAAGTTATTTTCTTTACTTATTTTTCTGTTGAATGGGTAAATTTATTTTTATGCCACTAATTTTTCTCCCTCTTATAATCCTTAAAGTGTTTTTAGTTCATCATAGGGGCAACAGAATATGTGCCAAACCGAATGACAGATCGTGCAACAAGAGTTTAAAATTAATGTTCAGTTTTTAGGAAAAAATCTGATACCTTATTTAACTGTAGGTGACATCACTAAACAAAGGAAACGTACATTGACTCATGAAGGGGAAAGAATGCAGGAGAAAGAATTTCTATACTTCCAAATAGATAGTGGTGTGAAAAAATATTTGCTTTCTAGTATAAATCTGTCAGCCAGCATTATATGATCACATATTATAATAAAACAAGAGGGCAGAGTTAAAATTACAATGGGAAACAGTTGTAAATTTCCCAAATTTTGCGGATAGAGTTTTAAGTTTAGCCTTCAACTAATGTTTATTTAATAGACATACATTCAATCTCTGGCACACAGAATACATAAACATAGGGCTATGTTTCATACCTATAACCAATAGAATTAGTCTTTTTTGTGCTATAGATAATACTCAAGTGGATCAAGTATGTTTTCAAGATAAAGATATAAATCATGCAAATTTATTAAAGAGATTAACCTTGACAAGATTTACATCATATTGAAGCTTTCATGGTGAGAAATTTCCAAATAAGGAAAGCCCATTTTTAGTACTAGATAGATACACAGGATTGCATGAATTTCATTTTTCAAACAAATCATTTTAGGACTAAATAAATTCCCAACTAAAGAGAGCACAGATCACTAGTTAAATGAAAACTGAAGTCAGATTTCTTTCAGAATTGCCTAACAATTTAGAGACTACAATTTTGAAACCAATGTATTTAATTGAACTAAATTTTCAAAATGCTTTCTTCTGTAGACAACTGAGCATTTTTCCTTTGCTCTTCTTCTAATAGAATGTGCCATAACATGAAAAGGAGTTGCCCGCTTGTGAAAAACATTATAGGTACTTAAACGGCACCCGTTACTATAGTATCCAAGTATCTTTAATGTACTTATTCTCACAGTGCCACTGGAAAAGTACCATTACACCCATTTTACAGATGGGGAACTGAGGCAGAGAGGCTAAGGGTAAAATTTTGAGAAGTGCCTAAGTCAGTTTGGCACTTAGTCCCATTTTTAGAAATGCCTCAGACACTCAGGAACCCAAGTCACTTTTGAAAATGTTAGAACTGAGTTGCGCACAGGACCCTTGAGTTGGAGCAGGGAACTGAATCCCATACCACTAGCTCCTCCTTCCTCTCTAGCTATCATATACATTATGATAGCAGCTACTGCGAGAAGGTGCATAGAGTGGGAAGGTACAGAAGAAAGGCACTTTGCAAGGGGTGGGGTTTCAAAAGCCCCAAAATCAATTACCAGATTTTCAGAACTATTCAACACATTAGGTGTTGAGCTCTTTATTATTTATAGAACCATAAGTGTCACAAGAGCCAAATTCTTTTGAATATCAAACGTAAACAGCAAGGCTAAAGGGTAAATCTATATGGAATATCAAACACCACTTTTGCCAAACATTAATTTAACAAGACATTGGTTGTCACCATCTAACTTCCCCCTTTGTTGTACTCCTGTACCTCTACTTTATCTACTGTACTTCTATTTGCTACCCAAGATCCATAAACCTGGAAATCCTGGATGCCCCATCATCTCAGGTATTGGCACCCTAACATCAGGCTTGTCTGGTTATGTGGACTCTCTCCTCAGACCCTACGCTACCAGCACTCCCAGCTATCTTCGAGACACCACTGACTTCCTGAGGAAACTACAATCCATCAGTGATCGTCCAGAAAACACCATCCTGGCCACTATGGATGTAGAAGCCCTCTACACCAATATTCCACACAAAGATGGACTACAAGCTATCAGGAACAGTATCCCCGATAATGTCACAGCTAACCTGGTGGCTGAACTTTGTGACTTTGTCCTCACACACAACTATTTCACATTTGGGGACAATATATACCTTCAAGTCAGCGGCACTGCTATGGGTACCCGCATGGCCCCACAATATGCCAACATTTTTATGTTGACTTAGAACAACGCTTCCTTAGCTCTCGTCCCCTAACGCCCCTACTCTACTTGCGCTACATTGATGACATCTTCATCATGTGGACCCATGGAAAAGAAGCCCTTGAGGGATTCCACCATGATTTCAATAATTTCCATCCCACCATCAACCTCAGCCTAGATCAATCCACACAAGCGGTCCATTTCCTGGACACTACTGTGCTAATAAGCGATGGTCACATAAATACCACCCTGTACTGGAAACCTACTGACCACTACACTTACGTACATGCCTCCAGCTTCCATCCAGGACACCACACGATTCATTGTCTACAGCCAAGCTCTAAGATATAACCGCATTTGCTCCAATCCCTCAGATACAGACAAGCACCTACAAGATCTCTATCAAGCATTCTTAAAACTACAATACCCAGCTGCTGAAGTGAAAAAACAGATTGACAGAGCCAGATGAGTACCCAGAAGTCACCTCCTTCAAGACAGGCCCAAAGAAAATAACAGAACACCACTAGCTGTCACCTTCAGCCCCAACTAAAGCATCTCCAGCGCATCAGAGATCGACAACTTATCCTGAAAGATGATCCTTTACTCTCACAGATCTTGGGAGACAGACCTGTCCTCGCTTACAGAGAACCCTCCAACCTAAAGCAAATACTCACCAGCAACCACACATCACTGACCCAGGAACCTATCCTTGTAACAAAGCCCGATGCCAACTCTGTCCACATATCTATTCAAGTGACATCATCATAGGACCTAATCACATCAGCCATCAGGGGCTTGTTCACATGCACATCTACCAATGTGATATATGCCATCATGTGCCAACAATGCCCCTCTGCCATGTACATTGGCCAAACCGGACAGTCTCTACGCAAAAGAATTAATGGACACAAATCTGACATCAGGAATCATAATACTCAAAAACCAGTGGGAGAACACTTTAATCTGTCTGGTCATTCCATGTCAGACCTGCAGGTGGCTATATTACAACAGAAAAACTTCAAAAACAGACTCCAACGAGAGACTGCTGAGCTGGAATTGATATGCAAACTAGACACAATCAACTCAGGCTTGAATAAGGACTGGGAATGGCTGAGCCATTACAAACATTGACTCTATCTCCCCTTGTAAGTATTCTCACACTTCTTATCAATCTTGATTATCACTTCAAAAGTTTTTTTTCCTCTTACTTAATTGGCCTCTCAGAGTTGGTAAGACAACCCCCACCTATTTATGCTCTAGGTGTGTATATATATCCTCAATATTTATTCCACCCTATATGGATCCGAAGAAGTTGGCTGTAGTCCACGAAAGCTTATGCTCTAATAAATTTGTTAGTCTCTAAGGTGCCACAAGTACTCCTGTTCTTTTTGCAGATGCAGACTACCATGGCTGCTACTCTGAATCCTGTACCTCTCTCTTCTATTTGTCACCTCCCTGCCTGCTTATTTTGCCTATTATAGGAGTCTGAGCTCCAGGGCATGGCAGGTAAAATGCCTATCACATTGTGAGAGCTACTGAAGATAAATAGAATAAATATCAGGCCAAATCCCAAAATGCTTCCACAATTTTTATTTAGTCCTGGCTGAGGCAAAACTTATGAATGGGGTGCTGGGAGCTTTCATCATATACAGGGTTTACAGTTTTGTTCAATGGCTTTCAGCTCCCCCACTATAAAAGTGTTCCAACATCACTGCTCATGGATTTCAGAATTCGGTCAGTGGTAATTACTTTCAGAAAAAAAAAATCAATTCAGTGAACAAGGACAAAAAATTGAATAGGGCCTTTAGACATCAGCCTTCCTTTCTCAGTAAACCATCTAGCAAGTCAGCAAACAGAATTGTAAAGTTACACCAGCAGGAAGCTGCAAGGGTGGGCAAAGCTACAGAAGCACAGAACCTCTGCACAGATGATCATGTACCTTTAGTGAGCCCACAATTTTCTGGGACTCAGTTCTTTCTAAACCCTAGTGTTCACCCCATACACTGAACATGGCTTTCTGCAGAGTGGTAGGGATCCACTCAGTAAAGTGGTACTGCAGTGACTGGGTACCACAGTCTTGTTATAACATTTGCTTTTGGAAAAATCTAGATGACTGAGTGCATTGATGGAGGTTGATCATTAGGACAACCTAGCAATCCAGAGAGCCATGTCCTTTTTCACCTAATTTGACCCACCCTGACCTTTGAAATTTTTTTCCAATTTCTAGATCAGCAAGAGGAGAATGAACGGCTTTCCTGGCTCATGCCTCAAAGACTTAGTTTTAGTGGAGCTGTGTCAGTTTACATCATCTGTGGATCCAGTCCCCTTTTTAAAAGGGATTACCCCAAAAATCACACAGGAAGTCTGTGGAGGAAATTAGGTACTTAACCCGGAGACCCAGCAACCTAACCCAGTTCTTTAGAGTCTTCTACTGTGGCTAAGATAGCTATCTCTTCCTCAAACACAGAAATAGTTACAGTAACTGGTCAAGACAGCATTATGATTCTATTAAAGTCTAGCACAATACTTGGCCAACAATGGTAATTAATTACAGTCAGTTTGCCCCCACAAGATTTCTTGTGAGAGTTCAGAAGAGCTGTTTGCACAAGCTATAGGAAATAATGCCTGGTAATGTTAGCAAGACATGCTAATGACATTTCATAATCTCTCAGCAACACCATTAATGTTTCACATCACTGGTGCACAAACTGTTGTATATCATATTAATTAGCCTACAAACACTGTCAAATTATGAAGAAAATGACAGACTCATTAAGGAACTCCAGTGTGCCTAAGAGAAGTTCTCATGATAGAAGAGAACATTCTAAGTTAATGTTTTTCCCTAGGTGGAAAGTCACCAAGCTACCTTTGCCCAAATGTAAATCCTATTATATTGCACAGACATGAGCTGTTAGGAAAGGATGACAAACAAATACATTAACAGTTATGAGTCTCCTGCACTAGGCTAGGGGGATACCTAGTTGATACTTAAAATTGCAGAGCACCTCACTAAATTCACCTGCATTTGGAATTGAAGAGTGAGCTAGTCTACATACAGTTTTTATACATTGGTTTAAAAACACTTATAGTTGTATCAGTTCAACCCCCCCTAATGTGGGCCCAGTTATACTGGTGTAAAATCACCAAAGTAAGCTAGATATTAGATTTAGTATAGTATATACTAGTATAACTCCTTCTACGCTAGCAAGCTGCACTGATCCAACTACATCTGTTTCTAAACTAGTGTATAAAAACTGTATGTAGGCCAGCCCTCAGACTCACAGTCTACTGTTCAATTACCCAAAAGACCATCTATTTTCCAATATCATATTACAGCAGCTGAGATTAGTGCAGGCACTCAAATGTGGGAGGGCTGCCAGCAAGATATTTTCTGAGGGGGCCCTCAGGTATGGAATTCAGACTTCACATCAAGTCTACCAGCACACTGGTGCTGACAGACCCTTTTTTAATTCCAAACAATTGAGGGGGAGAGTATATTGAGAGTCAGAAGTTGTATGTGCTTTGGAGAGTAGAATTTTATTAGTATTTAATTTTATACAAGGAAGAGCATTCCATTGTATTTGAAATGTTATTGTCAATTTAAATTACAACAGGACAGGGGTTTGTGAAGGGTTGACTCACTACAGGTGCCTCCTTCTGGCCAGGTGTGGCACAGCAGCTCCCTCCCCATTGGGTATCCTCCAGCTGACGGCCGCTCCAGGTGTCTAGTGCGCAGCCTTTTCCTGTGACTTAGCCCTCCAACCAGATCAGTTTTAAATCTTTCCCTTTCCTCTGTAGTTAGTGGACCAAACCAGTAGTCAAACATAAATTGAGTTCAGAGATAATAAAGAGGAATGGTTCCCTCTCAACCTGAGTCAGCATCCAACCCTCCCTTTGCTCAGGGAGGGGCCATCGGGCAGTGGTCACTTCCCACCTTCAGTCAACCCCCTCTTCAGGAGCTGAACATTTGCTCTCCTCCCTGGTCTGCCATCAACTGACCTCTGGCTCTCCTTTTTAAGCTCCTCCCTCTAGCTCTAGCACTTATCACAGGTGCAATAGGGCAGAACCACCTGAGCCCACATTAGCTCATTAACCTCCTGTTGTCCAGTGTATGGTTTGGTATGGGCCACATTTGTGATTTCTTAAGTTAAAAAACACAATATTTATCAGACTATATAGATTTGTTCAATAACAAAGACCAGGGTTAGTGGTGGACTGCTGTATGTCAATATACAGCTATTACTCTCAGAGGGTTAGATCATTCATGACTGGGATATGCCCACACAAGCAGCAGCACATTGTTGTGCTGTCCCTGGAGCAGCCAAGGAAGGAGTTTTTGACTCAGAGTCCATCTCCCTCTCAGTTCCCCTGCTGCTCCAAGGGATAAGCCTCATCGGGTCTCTATGGGGTGCAATGTATGTTTCTCCATCACACAGCACAGCTGCACCTGCCGTCAGATTGGTTAGGGAAGGTGTGAAGCTCATCCCACACCCAGTTCTGCTTCCTCCCATCCATTTGTGCAGTAGGGGAAATAACTCTGTGGAATCTGCTTCCTGTGCTGTGCTGTTACCTGTTGGCTGGCATAAGAAGTTTCCTTGTCCTCCCATATGCTCCTATATTAGGAGTGCCACAAATCTGAACAGGCATACACAGAGAGTATAATGTTATTTATTAATAAATTGAATAAACTGAGGATGTGAGAATAATTTGCATAATTTTTATGGTGAGGTCAAAATTATTTGAAATAAACAATACCTTAGCTAGTGAAAAGTGTATGTCATGGTGCTATTAACCTGCAGACAATTATTTGAACCATGAATTGCTGTGGACATACAATGCTGCATTAAATTACCTCATAAATAACCAAAAGTGAACCAACCAGTGAATTTGGGGCCCAGGAGCAAATTAGAGTTGACTGAAATTTATATTGAAAGCAAAAATATGGTGAAATTTACTTTATTTTTTCCAGCTTCACATCATTCACTCTTGGTGACATTTCACAAAATTCACTGCAAATAGATCTGGGCCATATTTTAAAAGAACTCTGCATTGAGGTCTGTGGGGAATTCTACTTATAACCTGATGGCACAATCTGGCCCACCAAAATTGGGCCTTCTCTCTGTGTGTTTTAGAATTTGAAAAAACTCAAAAAGCACTTGTGAAACTGTGGATAATATTCATGAGAATTTGCAAATTTGCTACAAAGGTCTAACAATAACAGTGCTCTCACCTTGAATATAGTAAAGTTTTTATTATGGGCAAAATCATGACTTTTTCATTGTCACTGAAGTTACAGTTCCTGACTTGTGCAAGCTGTTTCCTCTTTGGAATAGGAAAACACCAAGGTGTACTCCAAAAATATTATTCACAAAATAACAATTTTTTCAACTGCAATGACTTCTATGGTACTACCTATACCCGTGTGTCTGTGCAAGCTCACACAAAGAATATGAATGGCCAAATAGCAAGTTTATCTTGCTGCTTCGTTTATGCTCAAATTATGCTAAACCCATGTGATCAGCAGCACCCACTTTCTAATGGGGCAGCATCATGTGGCTCACTCACTATTAGATGCCTCTTTATGGCCACATCTGGAAATTAGCTCCATTCAGATCTGACACCCTCCCCGCTTCCTCACATTATGACTCTCCTCACTCTCCAGGACTCACAAGTGCTCCCTCAGTGACTCAGCCCTGCAGCCAAGTCACTCTATAGTCCTCCCCTTCTGGGTATCATTGGATCAGCCGTCCTCATGCCCCTCTCCAGGGCCAGACTTCCACTCCAGGGCCAGATCCTGTGCCACTTTTCCAGAAGCTGGTAGGGGAAGCCAGGCCCACCCATTACTCCAGGTTCCAGGCCAAGGACCCTATGCCTAGCAACTATGGCCTGTTAACTCCCAGACCCTGTTGCTGCTTCCCTAGACTTCTTGCTAACTTTGTGCACAACTCTGGGTTACTACTAGAGCTTCCTCTGCTCCCCATGACTACTTCCCCCTTTCAGCTTCTTACCAGAATCAGCCATCCAAGGCAGGATCCCAAGGCTTCCTCTCCCCCTAGAATGCCTTCTTGTATCTAGCGGCTCCTCTCCACTTCAGGGAGTGACTGCAGAGCTCCTCCCTGCAGCCCTCTCTGAGCACCAACTTCCTCTCTTTATAAGCCTATTTTAGCTTCCCCCCCCCCACACACAGCTGGGCATCATCAACCAGTAGGCATTAGCAGGCCTCAGCTCTCCTGCAGGTGCAGCATGTATGTGAACTGGCCTATTTTAACCCTTCAGGCCTTGCATGGAGTGGACAGCCCATCATAGGCAGTCATTGGTAAGGAATGGGAAGAGCACACATTCTTGTTTTCCATACAGAAAGTTCAACACATTTTCTGTCCAAATAACTTAATTTTAAAAACAGAAAAGCCACAAGACAAGAATGAATCGATGTCAAGTACACCAAAGTGTACTTCCTGTTCTGCAACAGCAGCAATTTTTAACTGGTTTTCAGCTGGTCCAAAACAGATGAAGGGATCTCTCTTCTTAAGTTGTCACCCACAGAAATCAGTGATCCACCAGTTACTTACATTGCAATTTCAGAGGGAATTAAAATATCCAATGAAATGTGCAAAAGTGACATGTGAATTAGGAGGTTAACAGTTCTTTCCTTTTATTTAATTTTTAATAAAGGTTAAGAGCCAGATTTTCAGAAGTGCTCCAGCAACTCCCAGTGATAACACAGCTAAGACTTATTGAAAGGCTGATCATTTAATTGAGCCCTCAAAATGGGAGAACAGGTCTTTTGAAAACCTGGCCCTAATTGCATATACTGAGTCCCATTTAACATCTGTCAATTTCAATTAGTCATTCATTTTTTACTGCTTAACATATGCAACAATGTTCACAGAGAAGAAATACAAGGTGAAGAAAAATAAAAGAAGGTTCAGAGGATGCAAGGGTACAATAAGGGAGAAAACACATTTTTCAAGGGTTAGGAGACAGAGGGAAAGTATTCCTAGAGGCAGTGAGAGTTTTCTTTATAAAATGAAAGAGGCAGGGATACAACTAGAATTGGCAGCAGTAATAGCTCATCCCGTTTCTTACTTACCCTGTAGTCACCCTAGCTATCAGTTAGTCCAAAGTCAGTATTTCCTTACTTAGAGACCATCGTCTCTCTGCCAGGTCAGATTCTCCTCCTCAGAAATATTAGACACTTGGCAAGAAAATAACCAAAGCCAAATATCAACGATATCAATGGTGCTATAGGTGAATATAGTGATCCTCTTATTTATGCTTTGGTTTAAGTTCTTTTGACATCCCTCATTCCAAAAAAACGGACATTGAAAAAAACACATGTAAATCCTCAATTTTCTTTGGCATGTTTAGTTTTATAACCTTTGGAGAATTACACTGTTTGGGCTTGTAATCGTCTCTTGTCAGACACAGGAACAGTATATTTAACTATATCAGAAATGCCTATTCAGACTAACATCCTTTATACTGTAAAAGGCTTATCTCCCCCCCTTAGTATTGATCTAAAAAACAATTAGATACACATTTACTGATTGTAGAATATGTCTTTAGTTTAACCCTTCCCCCCCCACACTGTCTCTCTACATTCTTGTATTCCTTACAGTATGAAGCCTTCATCAAACACAAACAAGTTGTATCACTAACTAAAATCTGTTTATAACATTGATTTATACTGGTACAAACCCTTGTGCAGAATCCCTTAAAGCAGTTTACAGCTGCTTTATATTGATTCATCTTAATTCAGTAGTTGAGCAACACTTCATCTGGTGCTGATTTGGCTAGGTACTGAGAAAACTAGGAGATGCTGCTACAATCCATATATTCAAATCTTAATTCCTGTCATTTGAGGGCCAAATCCAGCGTGTACAAAGTCAATGGGAACCTTTTCCATCGATTTCAATGGATGCTGGATAAACCCCTAAGTTAGGGTAGCCAATTTTGATTGGATATATTCCTGGAGATTTCATCACATGACGTAATCCAGCGGTGGGCAAACTATGGCCCGTGGGCCACATCCGGCCCTCGGGACCCTCCTGTCTGGCCCCTGAGCTCTTGGCCTGGGAGGCTAGCCCCCGGCCCCTCCCTGGCTATTCTCCCTCCCCTGCAGCCTCAGCTTGCCTTGCCGCCAGCACAATGCTCTGGGCGGCGGGGCTGCGAGCTCCTGGGGCAGCACAGCTGCAGAGCTGCAGCCTGACTTGGTGCTCTGTGCTGCGCGGTGGCATGACTGGCTCCAGCCCGGAGGCGTGGCTGCCTGTTCTGGTGCTCTGGACGGTGTGGCTGTAGCGCCACCAGCCACCGAAGCTCCAGGCAACGCAGTAAGGGGACAGGGAGCGGGAGAGTTGGATAGAGGGCAGGGGAGTTTGGGGGGCTGATCAGGGGGTGGGGGTGTGGATAGGGGTTGGGGCAGTTAGAGGGTGGGGAACAGGGGGGTTGAATGGGGGCAGGGGTACTGGGGGGACAGTCAAGAAGGAGGAGGGGTTGGATTGGGCATTGGGGGACAGTCAGGAGCAGGGGTTCCAGGGGCAGTCAGGGGACAGGGAAAAGGGGTGGTTGGATGGGTCCTGGGGGGACAGGAAGGAAAGGGGGGAGTTAGATGGGGTGTTGGGGGGCAGTCAGGGATGGGGGTTCTGGGGAAGGTCAGGGGACAGTGAGCGGGGGGGGTGGATGGGGCATTGGTACCGGCGGGACTGTCAAGCAGGGGGGTGGGGGCCGGGCCATGCCTAGCTGTTTGGGGAGGCGCAGCCTCCCCTAACCGGCCTTCCATACAATTTCCGAAACCCGATGCGGCCCTCAGGCCAAAAAGTTTGCCCACCCCAACATAATCTGTAATTAAAGATTAATCTTTAATTACTGGAGATTCCATGCCAATCCTGGAGTGTTGGCAACCCCACCCTAAGTGAATGGTAAAGAAGGGGAATTAGGAACAACATCATAAAAGTGTAAAACACGGCTTGATATCTATTTCCTGTGAGATCAGGGGATAGCTCTCACAGCAGACTTATACAGTATGGCTCCAAATCCCTTGCAACAGTATCATTTTAGGACCCAATCCTGTTCCCAGTATAATCAGTTGAAGAACTCCTATGAACTTCACTGGCAGCAGGATTAATCCTTCAATTTCACACTTTTTGGAATGACCTTTTATTTCATTTTCTAGCCAAGCTCTCTTCTCACTGATCTGTAGCTAATATATGCTCAACTTTCTTTAATGGCTCTCTTCTAGAAATATTTTTCATTCCATTGCTTTCCAGTTAAGGGGAAAGGTAAGAAAACTATGTCTAGCCTAGTCAGCTGTGCTGATTACTAAATCTGACAGTTCATTCCAAACTGCCATTTTTATAGCTCCTAGAACAGCAGCAATTTCCACAAATTGACTGGACTTTAGTGCCCAATTTGTTTAAGGGGAGGGAAGAGAGACAAAGCACATGAATAATTATTAAGTTATTCCTAAACCTACATGTTAACTCACCTATTTTGCTGGAAAATATAGCTATTTTTTTCTGTACATGCTGTTGGCAAGCTTAGACATGGAATTTTCATTTGAAGCATGAGGTCTTAGATACAAATTCTAATGACAAATATGCATTGCAGTCAGACTGCTCTAGCTTCCGTTTGTATTAGCACAGCCATGTAGAACAGCTAATCCTGTGGCAATATATTTCTTTTCCTTTTTTAACTTTTGTCATTACTTTTAGCATATCTATATGCCACCAATAAATCCTAAAAGGGAAGATGGACGGGGCACTACTCTTTCCAATTTTCTGCCTTCCTTGAGAAGTTTTTAGCAGATAGCAAGTTTCAGTTATTTACTCCTCTCTTGTATATTATTTCGGTAGTGTGGTACAGCGAAGACCATGGAAAAAGGCTAATGTGTTTCACTGGCTGCGTGTGTCTAAGAACTCACTTAGATCTTAGCTTACAAAGGCAACAGACCTATTGTCTGCTTCACCTTTTTGCTACACGATTATACACATAGAGTACATTTTCTGCTGTCACTGACTTCTCTCCTTGATCCCTAAGCACCATATCTGATCAGTGCTCACCCTCATGATGAAGCCTTTACAAGAATGACCAATGGTGCAAATTCCCTTCCTTATCAAGTGACCAAGGAAGTGCTTGGGCTGGGATTTAAATACTCTTCTATTTCTCCCAGCTAATGAAATCTATCCATCAGATCCACTTATAACAGACATGCTCTAAAAATGTACCCTGCAGTACCTTAATAGTGACTCCCTTGAAATAGTTAGTTAAAGCTATCATGCTGTTTTAACATTTATTCACACTGGGTCAGTTTCCATTTCACTTAACTAAATGCCGAGAAACTCCCTTTAATTTCCGGCTATTTTTCACCTGCTTGTTTTTCTATCATTAGAAATCTCAAGTCTTGTCTACTGTCCTTTTGCTGGAATTCTTTATGAATGATTTCAGCATTAGTGAGATTACAGCATCACAAAGATCTGAGAAATCCAGAGAGGAATGGATTTTAGTTTGTTTAAAACCTTGATTTGCTGGACAGCCCCTCACTTCAGCCAAGGTCTGAGAGAGCTCCCTAGATTCTAGAGACCTCCCGCAAAAAAAGGCAAGATAAGACCTGACTGCTCTGTTCTTGCAATAGTATAAAAATAAATCAGAAATTTTTTTTTAAATGCCCTTGAGGCCATTATTAAACAACAAAAGGCAGCAAAAAGAGGGGTAAACACAATATTATTTTGCAAATCAACATTATATATTTGCAGGGACCTTACACTCAAATGGAAATTATGTGCCTAAACTTGCCAACAGCATGGACAGAACAGATGGCTATGTCTTCCAGAAAATGAACAACAAACAAAAATAGTGTATAGCTATATGCACTTGAGGTTGATCTGCATATTCATGGAACTAAGCCCAAGAGCACTATCTTTTAGAGATCTTGACAGTTGTTCCGTCACACACATATACCTTAAATGATGAATCCATTCTGCTTCAGACAAGGATGGAACTCTGTTCCAGGTCTTAGTCCTGCAAAGTGCTGAGAAGAGCTATGCGAATAATACTCTTTTGTTTGCTGGTAATTCTGAAATAATCAAGAACAGTTTAGTTTCAAGTTGAGCAAAAAAAATCAAATTTTCAGTGAACCAAAAGTTTGAAAAAAATTCTAAATGAAATATTTCATTTCTACCTGACATTTTTCAGGTAAATTTTGGGCATTTTGACAAAAGCCACGGTGGACTAGCTGCCCAGAGGAGGGATGGTTGTGGTGGAGGGATTCCTTTAGCTCAGTAGTTACATTACTGTCATAGGAGACTCGTGTACAATTCCCTTCTCTGCCTGGAATGGAGAAGGGTCTTCCACATTGCAGGAGAGTGTCCTACCCACGGGGCTAGGGAATGTTCTGTGGTGGGTCTCTCAATCTCTTGTTGGGCCATCCCTTCACTAGACCAAAGAGAAAGGGAGACTGCGGCTAGGTCTACACTACCCGCCTGAATCGGCAGGTAGAAATCGATCTCTCGGGGATCGAATTATCGTGTCTCGTCGGGACGTGACAATCGATCCCCGAATCGATGCACTTACTCCACCAGCGGAGGTAGGAGTAAGCGGCGTCGACGGGGAGCTGCGGAGGTCGATTTTGCCGCCGTCCTCGCAGCGGGGTAAGTCGGCTCCGATAGGTCGAATTCAGCTACGCTATTTGCGTATCTTAAATCGACACCCCCCTGTAGTGAAGACCTGCCCTATAGAGCCCAGCGTCATGCCATTCACCTAGGATGTGAGGAGCAAGTTTGAGATCCTGCTCCAATGACTATTTAACTATTCATACAAAGTGGAACAGCTCCAAAAAGAGAGGTTGAGAGGGACTGAAGACGCAGTAGTCAGGGCACTCGGCTGCAATGTGGGAGACCTGGGTTCAAGTTCTTGGCCTAAATCAGGCAGAGCAAGAACTTTAATCTGGCATCCCACATTTCAGGTAAATGCTCTAACAACAGCAGATTAGCTACCCTGGCATGGGCTGGTCTGTATGGCTGTCATTTTCCATGAAAAACCTCAGAAAGGTCTTAGGTTTATCCCAGTGCAGAACAAGAAGGTTTTTGAAATCTCAGAAAGCTTCTTGGTACCAGAAAATGGTTTCTTGCCCAGCTCTAATTATATTAACATTTGTGCAATCCCCATCATGTGATTTTGGGGAACAGACCACATATAAACCCTTCAAGTAATTAGTTTAAAGTTAATACCTCTTTTTAGTGTTGAGCACAAGATACGTACGTTTGTAGAAGCTAGGGCTGCTGATTAATCCCAGTTAACGCAAAAAAGATTAATGGCTATTAATCTCAGTTTTAATCTCACTGTTAAGCAATAGAATACCAACTGAAATGTATTAAGTATTTTGGATTTTTTTCTACATTTTCATATACATTGTATTCTGTGTTGTAATTGAAATCAAAGTATTATTTTTATTACAAATATTTACAATGTAAAATGATAAACAAAAGATAGTATTTTTCAATTCACCTCAGACAAGTACTGTAGTGCAATCTCTGTCATGAAGGTGAAATTTACAAATGTAGATTTTGCTAACTAACTGTACTCAAAAACAAAACAATGTAAAACTTCAGAGCCTACAAGTCCAACCAGTCCTACTTCTTGTTCAGCCAATCGCTAAGACAAACAAGTTTGTTTACATTTACAGGCAATAACGCTGCCCTCTTCTTATTTACAGTGTCACCAGAAAGTGACAACAGGCATTTGCATGGCACTTTTGTAGCTGGCATTGCAAGGTATTTACATGCCAGATATGCTAAACATTCATATGTGCCTTCATGCTGTAGCTGCCATACAGAGGACATGCTTTCATCCTGATGACGCTTGTTAAAAAATAATAATGTGTTAATTAAATTTGTGACTGAACTCCTTGGGGAAGAATTGTATGTCCCCCTGCCTGCCCTAGCTCTGTGTAAGCACCACCGGGACCCCTCACCCTCTCCCGCACCCAAACCGCTGCCCTGCACCTACAGCCCCAGCTGGACCCCGCACTCCCCTCATTGTTCCAGCCCCGAGCCCCCTCTTGCACCCAAACCCCTCATCCATGGCCCCACCCCAGCTGGAGTTCTCACCCTCCTGCACTCCAAACCCCTGCCTCAGCCCAGACCCTCTCCTGCTCCCCATCCCTGGCCTCAGCCAGGAGCCCCCCCCAACCGGCGTCCTCACCCCTCACCCCAACCCCTTGCCCCAGCCCAGAGCCATCTCCCATACTCTGAATCCCGCATTTCTGGCCCCACCTGGAGCCTGCACCCCCAGCCCAAAACCCATACCCCCACATCCCTACCCCAGCCTGGAGCCCTCTCCCACACCCCAACCTCAGAGCCTGCACCCACCGCCAGAGCCCTCACCCTCCCTCCTGCACGCCTCCCCTCCCCCAGGTGGGGAGCATGAGCGATGGGGGGAGGGTGAATGGAGCGAGCGAGGGCAGGGCCTTGGAGAAGAGGAGGGGCAGGGCTGGGGCCTTGGGGCAGGGCCATTTGGTTTTGTGCAATTAGAAAGTTGGCAACCCTACATCTGACTCAGATAATTAAAATGAACATGCATCGGTCCACACTGCTTTGGATTGTTATTGAGCAGAACCCACCATCAGCATGGATGCATGTCCCCTGGAATGGTGGTTGAAGCATGAAGGGACATATGAATCTTTAGCACATCTGGCACTATGGTGACCAGAAGTCTCGATTTTATTGGGGCAGTCCCGATTTTTGGGTCTTTTTCTTATATAGGCTCCTATTACCCTCCCACTCCCGTCCTGATTTTTTACACTTGCTGTCTGGTCACCCTATCTGGCACACAAATATCTTGCAAGCCAGCTACAATCGTGCCAGGAGAACCCTGTTCTCACTTTCAGGTGATATTGTGAACGAGAAGCGGGTTGCATTATCTCCTGCAAATGTAAATAAACTTGTTTGTCTGAGCAACTGGCTGAACAAGAAATAGGACTGAGTGGACTTGCAGGCTCTAAAATTTTACATTGTTTTATTTTTGAATGCAGTTTTTTTTATACCTAATTCTACATTTGTAAGTTAAACTTTCATGATAAAGAGATTGCCCTACAGTATTTAGTACTTGTATTAGGTGAATTGAAAAATACTATTTTAGTTTTTTTACAATGCAAATACTTGTAATCAAAAATAAATATAAAGTGAGCATTGTACACTTTGTATTGTGTTATAATTGAAATATATTTGAAAATGTAGAAAACATCCAAAAATATTTAAATTGTTTAACTGTGCGATTAATCACAATTAATTTTTAATTGCTTGACAGCCCTAATTGAAACTCCTATCATAAAGATATCGAAAAATTTAGCTCACTCCCTCTCTGCTCCACCACTCTCTTTTTTATGTATATTGATTCAATTTTAGTTATGCATAGCATTGCACAGGCAAGTGATCACATATTGCTCTGTATAAAAACATAAGCTTCATGTTGGTTTATTTTATACTTCAGATTATTTCTCTGTAGGACTTCAGCAAACAGTGCTAATCTTCACCAGATGCAGTGGAGACAGATCCTGTGCAAGCTTCCCAACCCTCTCTACAAAGCAAAGGCATCTCTCTCGCTGTTTAACCCTTCTCATTAGCCTGTCTTGAACAGAAGCTGATAATTGCAATACTTTTGCAGAAGACACAAGTGATGAACAGTGTTCTCAGGCATCATAACTAATAGTTTCCCCCCACCCCCCAACAAAGCCACTGAACTTCATAAGTGCAATTCACTGCAGATGTCTGCAAAGCTTTTGGCATGTCTTTGGCTACTGTTTTGGGGTCTGATTTTGTTCCTATAGAAATCAATGGAAAGTGCTAGCATAGACAGCCTTTGTCATGGAGCTTAAATGGGAGCAGAGTCACATCTATACAGTGCCAAGTGCCTTAAACCTGGATTGTTTCCTGCCCAGAATTCATCTGCATGGTTCCTTGACATACACCAAACCCACCAGAATCTCTCACATATTGCTCAGGATTTAATTTTAAATCCTTTAAGATGTGGCTACTTAGAATTGGCTTTCAGCACCACGCACAAGTCCTTCCTCTCTTATTTGGAGGGAAATCTCCTTGGGGAAATTTTACCATGAAACAGGTAAAGAAAAGAAGTTGATCTGAATCAATAGACTGTTTCTACAAGATTAAAGCATTTATATACTAATTAATGATTATTGCATGAGTTTTACTCTCGACTTTTGTAGGATCATTTTGCTATCCATTTTCCTAGCCAAAAATGTGTAACAGGGCATTATTAAATTATTTCATCCATTTGGGCTATGTAAAGAGTGTTTATTAATTTAGATGCAGCATCTTCTTATATCAATATATTAGACTAAAGAGCTAATACATAAACTTGTAAAAACATTTAAAATCCAAAATCTTTTAGGTTCACTACAGTTTGTACACATTATTTTCCCCTTAATAATTCAACATGAAAACTGAAGGATTTTCATATTATAAGAAAAAGGATGGCTTGTTTCCCTTACTCCTCTGCGTTGCGTATTTCCTGATGATGCTCTGATTAGAGAGAAGTCTGAGATCGAAAAGACTGACTGCTATCTGGCTGTGAACTTCCCCAAAGTCTTTGGATATTCAGATCCAGTCTCTTAGGTTGAAGCCTCTCTACTTCAGGATCTCAAAGAGAAACAGCAAACGACATTTGAATTCTCACAAGAATATAAAACTGAAGTGTAAAATGAAAAAGGCAGAAAAAAGGAAGACAAGTTACCAGTACTGCCTAGCAATTCAACAGATACATAGACATGGCATTGTCCTTGTGACAGGTAACAAATTGCATTAGTAGCAAACATATATCATGTCAGAAGATGGCACTAAATGAACAGTAGCAACAAAAGATTCAGTGGTGCAAGAAATACCCCCTTGTTCCAAAAACAGTATGTCTATCTCTCCCAGTCACTCACAAGTGATCTGAGAGTATCTGTGCATATAGGGTGTGGCCAAGTTCAGATCAAGATACGGAGCTGCTGAAAACAGCTTGGTGTGTAGTTAGAAAAACATTTACTTCAGCGTTTATTGGATAGTTAATGCAACTTCGTCACATGATCCAGAGTGTATTTGTGTGAGAAGGTAACAGGTGAGAATACATTTTTTACAATGTTGAGATTATTTAAATTAGACTTAGATTTCCCCCCATCCCACAACTCGCCTACTTAAATGGCCCAAGATGAGCAGAAGTGGGCAGTGATCTGAAATGTTCACCAGCAATGTTCTTAGGGCCCAATTCTCATTTACACTACCGGAGCAGTATAAAGTGGCCTTAAAGTTCCAGTAGATTACAGTAGAAACATTCAAATGTGTAATAAACATTTTTGATGCAAGTTCATTGCCTGCTAGCTGCTGCCCTTTGCTACATTGACACTCAAAGGGAGAAGATGTAGGGAGCTTTGTTTCTTCTTGTAGCAAGAGCAGGAGAGGAGGCCTCTATAACACTCAAGAATACATCAGCAGGTACAAATGGCTAGTTCAGTGGCCCACACAACATGTCCCCAATGGGAGCTGGTATTAATTAGATGATAGGTGCTGCACCTGACCAGTTAAATTTTAAGTTACTGTCAGCAATAGACCCACCAGGATTTTTTCAGTGTAATGATTTTTATCAGAAAATGCTAGTTCATTGAAACCAAAACTTTTTCCTTGGAAAAGGTTGGATTTGACAAAACTTTTATTGGAAACTGGGGCCACTTTTGGTCAGCCATGGCACCACAGGTGAGTCCTGCCTCACTTCCCTTCATCTGGGTTATAAACAAGTCCAAGAAGAACCTTTTGATCAAAAGTCACTTCCCTTTTCAAGGGTCTTAGTTATTAATGACAGCCATAAACATAAGTAAGGAACTTACTCAGGACACACCAGGGACATTGATCATCTCAGACTCACTCAGTCCAACTAACAGTTGCTGGCTCCTCCTTTCAGGAGATTCTTTGCTACTGCACCTGTAAAAAAATTGTTTCTGAAACCCATTCCAGGGTTGCTCTTTTCAGTCTCTTCTTAAGCAGGATTCCCCAGCTCTTCTCTTTCAAAATGGGCTGTATTAATTATCTCCTCACTCTCTCCTTAAACAGTAGCCTTTCCAGCCCTCCTCTCTGGAGCTGGGTTCTATTAATCAGATTCTCTGGTCCTTTTTAAGCAAAGCCCTCAGTCTTTCTTCTTTGGAGGTGGGTACTGGGTTAACCAGTTTTGCCAGATTCTCACTCAGCTGGGCCATCCCTTTTCCTGAATTAGCCTTCAATATGCTTAGTGGGCTAGACTTTCCCACTGATATCTCCCCTTCCGTGAGGGAGGAGGCAGAATTTATGCTGGGTGTCTTCTCCCAGCACATTCCCAAGTGGTTGGCTGAGAAAGGAGTCTTACCCCATCTATTCTGCAAGACTCCTTGCCAGAGGCCCTTAAAGCACAGTAACTAGATTTCCTCCCAAACATTCTTACTCCTGGGACCATTTACTCTCTCCCACTAACTCCTAGCCCTTCGGATATAATTGGAAATTTCAGACTCAAAGGGCCATGCCATGTGACAGGATGGGCTTACCATTAGTCCCTACTGCCCTTAAGACTACCCCATCACAGATTGTTCCTAAGGTACAGAATGGCTGGGATGATTTAGTTGGGAATTGGTCCTGCTTTGAGCAGACGGTTGGACTAGATGACCTCCTGAGGTCCCTTCCAACCCTGATATTTTATGATTCTATGACAGACACACACAGATGCAACCACACCCAGGGATAACCAATAGCCCAATAGCTAAGTCACCCACTGGCAATGTGGGAGACCCAGGTTTGCAACTCTGCTCTGAATCAGGAAAAGAAGGAACTTCAATCCAGGGACTTCCACTTGGTTATTAGAGATTTTGGGTCGTATTTCTCTTTTTTGTGAACTCTTTTGAAAGGTTTTAGTTTTGTCCTGATGCAGAACAGCGATATTATTTTTAAAATCCAATAGTATTCACAGGATGGGAAAACTATTTCAGTCTAGTCAGTAATATATACTACTCATGTCTGAGGAGTAGCAACATGTATCCTGCTATGCTTTTTTCCTGGCTCTTGCCCTGGCACCAGTAGGAGTTCTGTAGCAGAGGATGAATGGGGCATCATCTCTGCTCACAGTCATGAGACTGAGCAAGGCTAGTGCTTGGCCATTCTGCAATACATGTGAATAAGTGGATCTGATGGGTGTTTTACCACACAGCTAACACCTTTTACCTTGGTGACACAAAGTAAGAATCTGGTTCAAGAAAGAGGTGCCAAAAAAAAAAATCAGTACAGGTGTAAGCACCTGCTTTTGACAACAGAGCTGTGATGGCAACAGGAAAGACAATTCAGATTTGAAAAACTCTGGACATTTACTGGCTCATTAATATATGTTTAGAACAATTTATTAGATCCCAAACATCTGTCTGAATCAGTTTCTATGCAAGTACAATGGCTTTGTACATCCCTTACTTCAACAAGAGAAACTCCAAACCCATCCCTGATGAAAGCTTCAGCCAACAGCAGGAAAGTACCACAGAAGAGGTAGATTATATGTAGAGATGCATAGCTCCCGAATCGCCAGTCCACAGGCGCGGCAAACTGCTCCCATGGCTACGAGGCAGGAGTGACCTTCAATCCAGCGTTTGTGTTTGGGAAACTTATTTGGCTGATTTGATTGTACCCTCGCAGCTGGTGTTCACGCGCTCAAGAGATGGGTTCGTTATCTTATGTGCATGTATACTGCCTGGCTCTTCTATGCGCAAGAATGTAACCACTAAGAAGAGTTGTAAACAAAGTAAGGAGAGAAATAAAAACCCCAGGAAAAGTTTTCCTGAGAGGCTTTTTGCAAGAGGCTTGTAAAGCTCTCTAGCTACCACAGACCTGGCGTTCTGTTTCCTTTCCTGCGTCGTCACCACAGCTGGTGACCCCGACGTGATACCCCTCTACTCACCGGCTGGATACGCCGAGCGCGCCCGCGGCTGTTTGCCGCCCCTTATTCGTGAGTATGGGGGGGAAACTTTCCAGTGCCCAGAAGGAGCACGCAAGAGAGTTACAAGAGATTATACGACAGCGATCATGTGTCGCTGTCCCGGTCGCTCATATTGAGGACCTCCTAAGGGAAATAGATCGCCAGTGCCCCTGGTATCCAGACTGCGGGTCATTGCAGCTTTTTGATTGGATACAGATTGGGATCACCTTGTATAGTAAACCCCGTGCCCCAGTTCAGTGCCTGCTGCTCTGGCAGCGTTGTAAGGAGGCACTGGAGGGGATCGGCCCCAACAGCCCCAAGCCGGTCCCCCTTTTGCCCCCAGGTGATGGGCCACCCCCCTCCTGCCCACAGCTGACCCTCCCTGCGCCGCCGCCCGTGGCGGCGCCCCCCTGCCTACCGGTCGGGCAGGGGGGCGCTGTCGCCGCGGCGGTGCGGCAAGCGCGTGAGGCCGGTCTCTTGACCGATGAGGAATCCAAGTGTGGGTTCGAGGCGTTTCCCGTCTCTTGGCGGGATAATGGAAATGGGGGGCAGATAGTGGACTGGGAGGCTCTCCCCTACTCAGTTCTGCGCGAGCTCCGCAAGGCAGTTCGTGAGACCGGGGTGCGGTCCACTTTCACCCTGGGGATCTTGGAAGGTGTGTCAAACGGTTACTTCTTGCTCCCCCAAGATTGGAAAGACATGTGTCGCATGGTGCTGTCTCCCGCGCAATACGTTGTGTGGGATAGCGAGTACCAGCGAGAGGCGCTTGCAGCAGCAGCGTAAGGTGGGGGGGCTTATCTTGCTGAGCAGTTATATGGCACAGGGCAGTTTTCGAGCATCCCTGAGCAGGCGGTGGGCACGCCCCGGGTAGCTTTTCCCATCATTGGCCAGTGTGTCCGTCGCGCGTTCCGCAGGGTCCCCGCTGCAGGCGAGTCCTCTAAGTCCTTTGCGGTTACTCGGCAGGGTGCCACCGAACCATTCCACCAGTTTATTGACCGCCTCCAAGAGGCAGTCCAGAGGCAGATTGATAACCCGCAAGCCCAGACTGAACTAATGATAAAATTGGCTTACGAAAATGCCAATGCAGACTGCCGCCGTGCCATGCAGGCAGTGGTCGGGCGCCCCGGGTATACCCTGGCAGAATTGCTGCAGGCGTGTGCTGACGTAGGCACTCAGACCCATCAGATGGCCCTGCTGGCAGCTGCCCTGCACAAGGGGCAGAAGCCTCAGGGGAACTGCTTTAACTGCCAGAAGCCCGGACATTTTTGGCGGGAGTGTCGGGCCCCTGCGGGGGGCATGTGTAAAAACAAACCCAAGCCCCGGACAGACCAGAGGCCCCGCACGCTGTGTCCGAAATGCAAAAAGGGCTACCATTGGGCTGCGCAGTGTCGCTTGGCCGGGGGTGACAGCCGGGTCTTGGCTGCTAACCGAGACAACCCCCCGGGAAACTAGTAGGCGGGCCTGCGACCAGCCCGAGACCCAAGGCCGCGCCCCTCTCCGTGCACGACGCCCCCGCCGCCACAAGGGGCAGTGCGGGGATTGACCTTGTTAATCAGGAAAATATGGATATCACTCTCCCCGGGGAGGTCCTCCTCATGCCGTCCCAGATTCAGGGCCCGCTGCCGGAGGGCATGGTGGGCCTTGTCCTACCCCGCTCGTCCGCCAGCAAGCAGGGCCTGTTTGTGGTGCCTGGGGTGGTGGATTCGGACTATGGTGGAATTATCCATGTTCAACTGTGGAGTCATCTCCCGAAACGGCTGTTTCAGGGAGATGCCTGGGCGCAACTCATACTTGTGCCCTACTCCCTTCCGGCAGGGGGAAGAAACGTTCCCCGAACCGGAGGCTTCGGGTCCACCGACCAGCGCACTATTCACCCACAAGTGGCAGCAGTTGTTAAAGACATTGGAGCACCCCAACCCAAACGCATTTACTGCCTCAACGATCAGCCGTTCGAGGGTGTTATCGACTCTGGGGCAGACATTACCGTCATTGCCGCTGCGCAGTGGCCCGCCCATTGGCCCACAGAGCAGGCTCCGGCAGTTTGGGGTGTGGGCGGGGCACAGGACTCACAACGAAGTGCCCGATGGTTGGAGGTTAGGGCGCCCCAAGGCATCCGCCGCGCCCGTATCCGGCCTATCATTCTCCCCGTCCACCTCAACCTGTGGGGCCGTGATTTATTGACACAGTTCACTGCCACCATCCATATCAATGATTAGGCATACGGCCCTCCCCCTCCGTTGGCTCACTGACGAACCCGTATGGGTTGCGCAGTGGCCGCTTCCTTTAGAAAAGCTGGAGGCCCTCCAGCACTTGGTTAATGACCAGCTGAAGGCAGGACGTTTGGAGGAGTCCACTAGCCCCTTTAATACCCCCGTGTTTGTGATTAAAAAGAAATCTGGCAAGTGGCGCCTCCTGCAGGACCTTCGCGCCATTAACAAAATTATACAGCCTATGGGTCCCCTGCAGTGTGGTACCCCTAATCCCAACCTTATTCCCTGTGATTACCGGTTATTTGTAATAGATTTAAAGGATTGTTTTTTTACCATCCCCTTGCACCCTGAGGACCGGGTGCACTTTGCCTTCACTGTTCCGGTTTTGAATCACTCCCAGCCCACTCCACGCTATCAGTGGAATGTGCTCCCTCAAGGCATGTTGAATAGCCCCACCTTGTGTCAGCATTTTGTTGCGCAGGCCCTACGGCCCTTCCGCGCAGCACACCCAGATGCCTTAATTTACCACTACATGGATGACATCCTGGTGGCTCACCCCGTCCTCCCTGATGACTGGCTGGACGAACTGCGCCACCAGCTTGCGGCGTGTGGCCTGGTTGTGGCACCGGACAAGATCCAGCGTCAGCCACCCTTTTTGTATCTTGGTCACCGCATGCTCCAGTCATATGCCCGTCCAGTTTGTCCCGAGTTGGTATTGCCCAACCCTCTTACGTTTGTACAGCTTCAACAGTTATTGGGGTCCCTTAATTGGATTCGTCCTTTTTGCCCTCTGACTACCTCCATGCTGTCCCCTCTTTTTTCTGGCCTTCGGCAGGGCCGTCTCCCCGGAGATATCATTCCCGTTTCCCAGGAACAGCGCCAAGCGGTCACCCTCATTAACCAGACCCTGGCCCAGGTGTGGGTCGACCGCCGAGAAAGGGAACAGCCCCTTTTTGCCATTTTGCTTCCCACACTCTCACAACCGACAGCTGTCCTCGCCCAGGAGGGGGCGGCAGCGCGTCTTCGTTTAATTGAATGGATTTATTTGACCCACTCCCCTCCGCATACTATTCAGACACTCCCTCAACAGGCCGCAGAGCTGATTTTTAAAGTGCGAGAACGGTCCCGTACCCTCTTGGGTTGGGACCCCGTTGCCATTATTGTCCCCATCCCGGCTAAAGACTGGGAACGCACTGTCTCTTGCAGTGCCACCCTCCAATTGTCTCTTGCTGACTATGTTGGGGAAGTTAAATATCACATTCCCCCTGACCCCCGTCTTTCATTCCTACAACAACGTTGCCTTCACCTCCGGCCGTCCTTGTCAACCGTCCCCATTAAGGATGCACTTACCCTTTTTACGGACGGCGGCCCAACACGAGGTGCGGTCAGCTGGCAGGTGCAAGGCACTTGGCAAGTCCGCTTTACCCTGCCTCAGCGCTCCCCACAGCGCGCAGAGTTGGCTGCTGTCATCCTGGCCTGCCGATGCTTCCAGGATGACCCTTTTAATTTGATTACTGACAGTCTTTATGTTACTAATGTTCTTAAGTCTCTTCCAGGTTCCTATGTGTCGCCCTCCTGTGATGACAATTTGTTGGCCCTTTTTCTTACCCTGCAACAGCTCCTTTCCTCCCGCTCTAGCCCACTGTTTGTGGCACACATTCGCAGTCACACCACACTACCGGGCCTATTAACAGAAGGCAACACGGTGGCCGACCAGGCGGTCAAATCGGTGGCCTCAATTTTTTCCTCCCCAATCGAAAGCCACGCCTTTTTTCATCAATCCGCCAAGGCCCTTGCCAAGCAGTTCACTCTCCCATTGTATCAGGCGCAGGCCATTGTTCGCCAGTGTGACCTTTGCGCTTCTCTCTCCAATAGCCCGGAGGTAGGGGTTAACCCTCGTGGAACCTCGGCCAACCAGCTCTGGCAAATGGATGTTACACATTTCCCTCCCTTTGCCCCCTGGCAGTATCTTCACGTGTGTGTAGATACCTTTTCCCATTATGTGTGGGTCACCCCCCAGAAGGGTGAGGCCTCTCGTCATGTTATTAATCACATGATTCGCGCTATGGCAATCATGGGTCACCCATCCCATCTTAAGACCGACAACGGCCCCGCCTACTGTAGCTCGGCCTTTGCCTCCTTCTGTACCACGTGGGACATTGTCCACACGTTTGGTATCCCGTATAACCCCACAGGCCAGGCCATTGTGGAACGAGCCAATCGTGCGCTCAAACAAGCCCTGGTCCGCCAAAAACAGAAAGGGGGGATTCCCGTAGGCCTTCCTCCCCGCCAGGAATGGCTGGCTGCAGTGCTTTTTACCCTGAATCATTTGAATTTGACTGACAACTACTCTGCAGCAGAATGTCATTTTCGCAGCTACCAGGCCTTGCCCCGCCCCTTTGTTAAATATCGCAAGGCCCCAGACCCTCAGTGGCATGGCCCAGTGCCCCTTATAACGTGGGGACGAGGGCATGCTGCCGTTTCTCTTCCTACAGGTCCGTTGTGGGTCCCGGCGCGTAACGTCCGCCCGTGGCACGGCGATGGCCTGGCACCAGGGACTATCGAACCCCATTCCACAGTTCAACCTACATCTGCAGGATCCCGAGCGTCCTCGCCAGCGCCCCCCGCGGGGGCCCCCGCAGCGCATAACCTGGGGACAGGTTAAAGCCCTTTCATTGCAGGCTGAGCAGCTGCGAGTGCAGCAGCAGCTAGAACCTACCGCAGAAAATTACCTTGTGACATTGTTAGCTTGCCTTAATGCTAATTCACTCCTTATTTTGTGTGTATTGGGGAGTTTCCTGTTGGCCCCTAGCTGCCAAGGCGAACCCCAGATGGAGCAGCGGCTGCAGTTTAACACCTGGGTCCACCTGGCAGAAGTATTAAATCAATCTGATTTCTGCCTGGCCGTTGCCCTGGACATGCAAGGTCTGTTAAGTACCTGCCTTGTTCCTGTCTGTAAACCACCCAGCAACATCTGGGGTGTGAGACAGTGAAAGAAATGTGCTGTTTTAAGCTTGCTGATAATAGTTTTGTATGTAATAGCAAATTGATATGTTGAAATGCTATGCTTAAGTCATCCGCCAAGATGTTTTTCTTCCTTGGTAGGATTATATTTAGTTATAGCCACCCTTAGAGTGGATGAAGACCCTTTTATAGTATGGGGTCCTAGTTTTGATGTTTGACGTTTTACTTTGCTGCTTTGTTTAATGTATACCCAATCTAGTGGCATTGTGTATGCTACCCTGCGAGAGTGTTTTGTTTAAACACCGCATTTATAAAATAAAACAGGGGGAGATGTAGAGATGCATAGCTCCCGAATCGCCAGTCCACAGGCGCGGCAAACTGCTCCCATGGCTACGAGGCAGGAGTGACCTTCAATCCAGCGTTTGTGTTTGGGAAACTTATTTGGCTGATTTGATTGTACCCTCGCAGCTGGTGTTCACGCGCTCAAGAGATGGGTTCGTTATCTTATGTGCATGTATACTGCCTGGCTCTTCTATGCGCAAGAATGTAACCACTAAGAAGAGTTGTAAACAAAGTAAGGAGAGAAATAAAAACCCCAGGAAAAGTTTTCCTGAGAGGCTTTTTGCAAGAGGCTTGTAAAGCTCTCTAGCTACCACAGACCTGGCGTTCTGTTTCCTTTCCTGCGTCGTCACCACAATTATATACATGCTACCCTTCCTGATGAATGGCAAGAGATGTTCCAACAAGTTCAATTTATTTGTTTAAGCCCTTCAGAAAATTAAAACGCAAAACCAACCAACCAACAAAACAAAAACATTATGGTATCCAGGAATCTTAGCTTTTATATACATTGATATTTTATCAAATACTTGTGGTCTTCCTAAATAGTGTAATTAATATTGTCAGGCTCGTGAACAGGACAGGGACCTTTATAAGGCATTTGTTGACCTGATCAAAGACTTTGACACACTGAATCACAAGGGTGTATGGAAACTCCTTCAAAAATCTGTTGCCCAGAGAAGATGATTGCTGTTATACTCTTATTGCACAATGGCATGATGGCCATGGTGATGAAGTGTGGTGACTCATCAAAAGCCTTCCTTGTCACCAACAGCACCAAACAAGGATTCATAATGGATCCATCCCTGTCATTGTCATTACAGCCACGCTCTTATTCACATTCCAGTACACTGACAGAGACATACACACCGGGTTTAGACTGGACGGGGGTCTCTTCAATCTACATCAATTCAGGGCCCACCCCGAGGTAATCAAACAGCTATTCAGAGAGCTTCCAATTGCTGATGAGATTGCCCTCATTGCACATTGCTCAAGGACATTCAGCTTATCATGGATCAGTTTGCCTGTGCCTCAAAATGCTTCGGTTTCACAATCAACCTGAAAAAGACAGAGGTCACATACCAGCCTGCACCTGACCTCCACCCTCACACACACACACACACACACCATGATCCCATTGTCACAAGTGACAAATCACAGCTCAACTCGATCAGAAAATTCTGCTGCCTGGCTAGCACACTCTCCAGTAATGCCATGTTGGATGATGAGATCATAAAGCACCTGGCAAAGGCCAGCTTCACATTTGCCGAGCTCACCCACAGGCTCTGAAGGGAGTATAGAGTCTGCTGCAGAACCAGGATAAAAATCTGCCATGTTGTGATATACACCTCACTCCTTGACAACTGTCAGATATGGATGCTCTACCAATGCCACAAACAGCTAGAAAGCTTCCACCTTTTCTGCTTAAGAACCATCTGCAACATCAAGCGGTGGGACAGGATCCCCAATACTGAAGTCATCAAACAGTGCCAAAACTCTGACATCAACAGTATGATCATCTGGGCTTAACTATGCTGGGCTGGACATGCAGTCTGCATGGAGGTTTCCCATATACCAAAGGTGGTGTTCCACAGCCAGCTTACCATGGGAACCCACTCTAAAGGCCAACCCATCTTCAGATACAAAAACACCTTGAAGGCCAACCTCAAAGCATGCAAGAGACATTAAAAACCTGGGAACATATTGCACTGGACAGATCCAGATGGAGAGGTCTGTGCCATGAGGCCATGTCCACTTTTGAGGAGTGGCACGTGATGTCTGTGCAGAAGAAGAGAGCATGTTGTAAGGCCATGCCTCAACCCCCCCTCCCCCCACCAATAACTACATTTGCGAGAAATGCAACTGTACTAACCTTCCCAGGTTAGAAGCCACAAAAAACAAAATTAACCCAGCATCTAAGTCAATACTATTAACTGAACACTCATCGTCAAAGCAACAGGAGACTCCATCAAGCATTGTGTGCGGTCTAAATGTGTGCGTAGCTTACACAAAGGGGTTTGAAGAGGTGTATGTAGCAGGAAAAGCAACTCACAGGAAGGGTTAAGAAATTAAATGGAAGAGTCAGGATGCATGGTTTTACACTTTGTCTTTGTGCTTTTCCCTTTTATTTCCTAGGCACTGATCTTGCTATTGGATATGCATCTTGCACTTCCATGAAGCCACCTTCTTATCAATTCTTTCACCCTTCCTTTCTGGAACCAAGCACTGGAAAGGATTTTCTGACTCCTTCCTTTTTACATTTTTGAATATTTCAAAAAAGTAGATCTCTGTCTCTGAGGCTAGGTCTACACTACCCGCCTGAATCGGCGGGTAGAAATCGACCTCTCGGGGATCAATTTATCGCGTCCCGTCGGGACGCGACAATCGATCCCCTAATCGACACTCTTACTCTACCAGCGGAGGTGGGAGTAAGCGCCGTCGACAGGAAGCCGCGGAGGTCGATTTTGCCGCGGTCCTCACAGCGGGGTAAGTCGGCTGCGATATGTCGAATTCAGCTACGCTATTCACGTTGCTGAATTTGCATATCTTAAATTGACTCCCCCCCTGTAGTGTAGATGTAGCCTGAGATAGGTGACTACATCACAAAAAATCCCACCATTTTTGTAGTCTCCCCATAGAAGCCAAGACTTGAATGGGCCATTGACTCTTAATTACTCTCTCATCGTGGTGGTACCTACAACTCTATTAGCTCATGTCCATGTTGCATGTTCCAGTTTAATAAAACATTATGCTAAATAACTCCAGTTTGTACATCTTACACACCTAGGCCCCAATCCGACAATTAGATCCACATGGGTGAGATGGATGACAAGTAGATTTGGAGGATGGGTGGTAGTAAACACAGTGTAGAGAGTAACCTTATAGGGTAATGTGGGTAAGAATGAAGTGCTGTATTTTAAAATCAAGTAGGAAATCAGTGTTTAGATGATTTTTTAAAAATGGACTAAATTAAGCCACCACAAATAGTGGAAAAATTAGTCTTCTGTATCTTATTGTAACAATTATTTTGTTGTTGCACATTTTCCACCAGTAGTAAAGCTCTATGCAGCATAGGACCTTATTGTTCTAATACACTTAGACATTTTAGAAGCTTTCCTCATTCTGGAAGCTGACGGAAAAGCACTTTGTCACCAACCAATAAACAGGATGGCAGCAAGAGTTAATGTTTACTAGTTTACTCCAGTGGCAACATATCTGGGCAGACCCATCAAATTGTTATTAACAGGAATAAATCATTGGCACACCAAGTGACAAAGAGCCAAGCTTTAAAGCTTTGTTGCCTTTAGTCTTTCATAACCTGTTTTATAGTTTATCTCCTTCACCATATTGCAGCAGTATTTTACGGACAAATCACTAGGTTTTTCATTAGTCTAAGATGTTTCTTTTAACATTTCTATCAGTGTCATGTGAGATTATATACAGCATATGGAAATACAGTTGGCTTGACATGCTGATAAATCCTTCAGTCCCTGAAACTAGGTTTCATTTATTTACCTGGATATGACAAATTCATTTTTTCTTTTTATATTTACCAAATGCAACTCAGATATGCAGTTTTATTTTGTTCTTTCAATGCCCATAAGGGTCTCGCAGATGGTGCTGTCATAATCAAACATTAAAGTTTGGAACAACACACACTATAGACAGACTTCTTTCCAGACCAGGATTAGCCATGGTTAACATTCAAGTGGCTATATCTGAAACATGGTTAAAGCAGTGTGAAACATGGCCATGGAGGACTTCCGCTACCCACCTTTTGGGAAAAATACAGCAGGGCACAGATTATCCAACAAGTCCATGGAATGCATTGAGGACAACTTTTTATTACAGAAGATGGAGAGGCTATTATTTGATTCTGACAAACAGGGGGGAACTGGTTGAGAATTTGAAGGTAGAAGGCAGCCTCGGTAAAAAGTGATCATGAAATGAAAGAGTTCAGGATTCTAAGGAATGGTAGGAGGGAAGACAGCAGAATAAAGACAATGGACTTCAAGATGGCAGACTTTAGCAAATTCAGAGAATTTGTAAGCAAGATCCCATGGGAAGAAAGTCTAAGGGGAAAAAAAAATTCAGTAGACTTGGCAGTTTTTTAAAGAGACATAATTAACGGTACAAGATCAAACTATCCCAATGCATAAGAAAGATAATATGTATGGTAGCAGACCATCCTGGCTTTACCAGCAGATCTTCTATGACCTGAAACTCAAAAAAAAGTGTCATGCTAAAAGTGGAAACTAGGTCAAATGACAAAGAATGAAATATATATATATATATAAACTCAAAACAAGAACATAGGAACAAACTTAGAAAGGCCAAGGCACAAAACAAGGTTAAACTAGCTAGGAACATAAAGGGTAACAAGAAAACATTTTACAAATACATTAGAAACAAGATGTAGACTAAGGACAGGGTAGGCCCATTACTAAATGGGGAGGGAAAAACTAACAGAAAAAAAAAACAATGGCTGAAATGTTAAATACCTTTTTTCTTTTAGTTTTCACCAGAAAAAGAGTAGTTGTCCAATCACTGCTAACACAGTGATCATCACTGTGAATGGGGTTTGTCGACACTTAAAACGCTGCAGCAGCGGCACTGTAGTGCTTCAGTGAAGATACTACCTATATGGATAGGGTTTTTCCATCAGCATAGGTACTCCATCTCCCCTAGAGGCAGTAGTTAAGTCAACAGGAGAATTCTACAATTAATCTAGTGCTATCTACACTGGGGGTAGGGTCTGTTTAACTGTCAGTCAGGGGAGGGAGGTGGATTTTTTCACACCCCTGAGGGCATAGTTATACCAACCTAGTTGCCTAGAGTAGACCAGGTCTGAGACTAAATTAGGAAAAGAACAAATTAAAAATTCCTTGGACAAGTTAGAGGTCTTCAAGTCAGCAAGGCCTGATGAAATACATCCTAGAATACTTAGGGTACTTGCTGAAGAGATCTCTGAGACATCAGCAATTATCTGTGAGGCTACATCCTCACTATGGGGGGGAGGGGTCGATTTAAGATACGCAAATTCAGCTACGCGAATAGCGTAGCTGAATTAGACGTATTGGAGCCAACTTACCCCGCTGTGAGGACGGCGGCAAATCGACCTCCGCGGCTCCCCCGTCGACGGCGCTTACTCCTACCTCCGCTGATGGAGTAGAAGCGTTGATTCGGGGATTGATTGTCGCGTCCCGACGAGACGTGATAATTCGATCCCCAAGAGATGGATTTCTACCCACCAATTCAGGCGGGTAGTGTAGACCTGCCCTTAGAATGTGTGGAGGAAGAGAAAGATTCTAGAAGACTGGAAAAGGGCAATTTTAGTACAGGAATAAAGACAACCCATGGAATTATAAACCAATCATCTTAATTTTGGTACCTGGAAAGGTAATGAAGCAAATAATCAAACAATTTGTAAGCACATAGAAGAAAATAAGGTGAGAAGTAACACATGCGTCAAGAACAAATCATACCAAAGCAACCTAATAACTCTCTTTGACAGGGTAATAAGCCTTGTGCATAGGGGGAAAGCAATAGAGATGATGTATCTTGATTTTTGAAACTTCAGGTACTGTTTCTCATGATTTTTCACACAAACTAGAGAACTACAGCCCAGACAAACCTACTATAAATGTGGGCGCGCAGCTGGTTGGAAAAGCTACTGCTACTCAGAAAGTAGTTATCAATGGTTCACAGTCAATCTGTAAGGGCGTATTAACTAGGGTGAATTATTTGGATAATGACAGAAAGTACACTTATGAAGTTTGCTGATGATGCCAAGGCGGGAGAGGTTGCAAGAATTTAGGAAAGCAGGATTAGAAGTCAAAAATTGGTCTTTAAGACCAAAAATTGGTCTTAAATAAGTAGGATGGAATTCAATAAGGAAAAATGCAAAGTACTACACTTTGGAAGGAATATCTATTGCACAAATACAAAATGGGAAATAACTACCTAGGGAAGAATATTGCCGAAAAGGATCTGGGGGTTATATCTGATCACAAACTAAAGATTAGTCAACAATGTAACACTGCTGCAAAAAAAGCAAACATCATTCTGGGATGTGGATAAATTGGAGACAGTCCAGATGGGCTGTCTGCTGCTCTGGCCGCTGAGAGTCCGCCACCACTCTGGCTGCCCCTGGGGAGGGAATGGGGGGCAGCGCAGGAGGGTCAGCGGCTGCTCTGAGTCCTTGGGGCCAGCTGCATTGGCTGCTGCTTGGGCGATCCCTGGGGCCAGCTGCTGAGCGACTGGCTGCAAAGCCGCTCCAGCAGCAGCCAGTGTGGCTGCCCCCAGGGCTGCCTGAAGAGCTGCCCCAAGGGCCAGCTGCTTGGGTGGCCCTTTGGTCAGCCACACTGGCTGCTGCAGAAGTCACAGGAAGTAATGGAATCTGTGCCTTCCACGACCTTTGTGACAGACACAGAGTCCTATCTATAACCCTTCATTCAGATTGAAATTGCTCAGACAAACTGCCTCTGATTTCAGTAAGTGCCACCGTATACTTTTGCAAAGGTGTGCAATACTTTTGAAGATGCTGGGGCAAATACCAAGCAAATCATGGTTAATTTATGGTTTGAATGGAAACACTCAGTGATTTCACATAACTTCAACTCAAAACCATGCTAGACTTCTGAACTGGTTTACAATATTGCGGTTTTCAGTGCTCTTGAAACTGATACTCAAAACTGAAACAATTCGTGTTTAGATACTGTGCGGTGGGAGGGGTTGGGGGAAGGAGGGAGACTCAACACAAAACACATGAACTTTCTTGCCCCCACCATGTTTTCCAGAGGATCTATTACATAAGGGATTTAGCCATCCTTCAGCCCCATGAGGAAGTAAGGTAACTTGTTTGTTAGTACTCAAAGACAGACAATAGGCAGGACTAGATTATCTGTGGATAGTGATGCACATACAATTTCTGACCAGCTAAAGCTGATTTTATTTAGTTTACATAGTAGTCCGCACTTTTGGAATCAGGATTCTTGGGTTTTGTCCCAGAGCCCTAATGCATGTGCTTGAGGATGCTGATCAATATAGCTATGTAGTCCTGTGTGCAGATGGATTCCATGGCAGCTGAACAGTTTCAGAGATAAAATACAGGCTTAATTGGGCAAAAATTTCTGAAGTTTGATTGACTTTCAATGGGACTTAGGTACTTTTGAAAATTTCACCTTTTTTTAAGTTGATATAATTACAAAAATACATATTAGTCATTCTACATAGTATACATTTTAAATATAGGTCACACTCATTAGCAGCTATTGCACAACGCTTGTTACAGGCATATAGTGTTTTCCACACAAGCTTAAAATAAAAGGATTCTCATCCCATTCAAATATTTCTGCTCCAAATATTGAAGTGAACAGAATACAAGAGACAGAATACAGGGTATCCCAATAGACAGAACCACAGGATATGTAGTTCTGTATATAATAATAAACAAGACAAATGAAGACAAAAAAGACAGACAAGAAACTCATGCTATCAAGGGCTCGTTAACCAGAGGAATTTGTAGGTAAAGCTCTCTAAACCTTGGCCATAAATAAGGAACATTAGAAGGATTACTACAGTGAATACTGATTCTAGGAGATGTAGCACAAGGGAAGTTGATGTGCTGCACTGTACATCTTACCTTATGAAATCGTTAATACTCATCCAAGTAGGTGTGAGTTCTTCCAGTTATTTTTTAACTGGAGTGACCAGTTCTATGAGACAAATTCACCATTGGCATCAGTGGTTAGTTAAAGTCCCCCTGATCAGTTAAAGTCAATCAAAATTGAACCTGTTTTTTTTAAGTGCATTTGACCTACTCAGCGTATACACCTTTCATTTCCTCCTCCCCCCCCTTAAAAAACCCCACCACACACACTGCAAAATAAATCATAGTTTATGCGAGGTTACCTCAAAATGGAACTAGCACAAAATTGCCCAGAATTGCAATATCACATGGCAATAGGTTAGCAGACTTAACCATGACCATGAAAATCAGCAGTTCCATTATAAATAGAACGTATGTAAATAGCTCTACTATATCCTGTACCCTGAGAAGCAAGCTGACAACTCTTCTGTATTAATATAAAATAATCTTTGGATTTTTACAGCACCTCTCTGCACATTAGATCTACTTGGATAGTGGGTTTGCTATCAGTTAATTAGAAGCTCCATCGGATAGGGACTAAATATTTCATATTATTGTACCATGCTACACAAAATGGGCAATGCTCAAATACTAATGTTAAAAAAATTATATAATACATAGGTTGGGAAAAGAGTGTCTGTACATCTGGGTATAGTGCTTAGATTATCCACAAATATAAAGTTAGTTTTTAAGAGTCATATCATAGAGTACATAATCAGCAATAACCCAAATTTAGGTGAAAAGATTTAAGAATACAGTTTAGATATTAGAATCCGAAAACTCGGGTTCATCACTCATGGAAAGTTGTACAGAGATTTGGTTGTGGAAAGCAAAATATATCAATGAGTGGAGATTCTCCCTCAGTAATTGAGAATTAGGTAGGTTGTCCATTTAGAAAATACAATCCATGAGAATACAATCCACTTTCCTGACTGCGCTTCTCATCTGCACTCCAGCTCATCCCTCCTGGTATTGCCGATGTCTGGTAAGGTGTTCTATGTAGATGTCCCTCAACCACTTGATGGCATCCGACACCATGAGTTGTCACATCAGATGAGCATAGCGTTGACCGATTCCACATTCTCTCAAAACTCGCTCGTTACTGGGGTCCCATGCGCCTAAGACTTCAATGATCTGTGAGTGTGTCTGAACCTGGTAACCCTTAGCTCTCAAGGTTTCGGCCAGAGGGGCATATTTCTCTATCTTTCGAGCTTAGGCATCGTGGAAGGCCAGGGTCCTGTTCTCAAACGCCACTGTAATGTCCACCATGATGATGTTCTTCTGGTCCTTGATGGTGATGACGATGCTGGTCGCAGTTGGCTGTACGTTCTGGGGATGGCGGAGTTTACGGCAAGCTTTCCCATGTATGGTGGGATGGCTCTAGCCAGGCGATCTTGGATGGTGTTGTGTCACAGCTGCTAAGCTCTCAAATGGGGCTTGCAGCTACACAGGACGTGGGGAAGCGTTTCATTGGCGTAGTCACACTTCCTGCATCGCTTGTCTTGATTCTTATGGCGGATGGCTCCGTTCAGTGGGACTCAGTTGAGCTGGGCCCTGTGGATGAACGTCCAGTCGGCAAATTGGGTGAAGCTGCCCCCAGGGATACATGCCAGTATCTCTGCAGCAGTCTTCCCAAACTTTCTCTCCCTCGCCTCCCTCAACTATCTTCTTCCCTGCTTGGTTCTCTCCTCCAGAAAGCTCATTTTCCTGTTCCTATAACAGAGCTTTCCCATCCCCTGAGCTCTTTCTTCCCCACCTGGACTCCACATGCAGACTGGCAGCAAATCTCTCTGCCTGAAATACCATTTTAGGCTCCCTAACTTCTAATCCACATTGCACATGTACATAGGGAGCTGCAAATCCTGGCAAAGCCTGTATAAAACATATATGTGGACAAAGATCATTAGATTATTATAAGGCATATTTTATTTTGCCTTCTCATGAATGAGTAGGGATTTTAGTGTATGACCTTGAACTGCTGGGCAGTTTAACCTCAGAGCATGTTGAAGGACTGAAAACACCCACAGGTGTCTCCAAAACAATATCGGGTGGTGGGGGGGTTCCCCAATATAGAAGTAAGGAGGATTTGCTGCTTGTCCTTAGCTGGAATCAAGCCTACTGGTGCTACAAAAAAGCAGAAGAGATAGGCAGCCTAGCCAGGAGCCACCAAAATGTTCTGTGAAAAGCACTGGGACATTTGTGGTGGGGGAGGGTGTAGGTGGAAAAGCACCGGGGGGTGAAGGTGGTTGGGAGTGTGGATGGACCTCCACCATTGTCTTTCTGGCATGTTTGTCTCATGATATTCCATGATGTAATGAAAATACTCTAAAAAACAAAGTGTGGTCTGGGATAAAAATTGGTGTGGTTTTTTAATTGGAACCCATTTACCCATTGCCTTCGCACTGAGAAAATCCCACCGTAACATTTATTGGTCTTCTGAAATCCGTTTCAAGTATGCCTTCCAGTAGTTAGTGAAGAATCACAATAGGTTTCCTATTAGATAGCAGTTGACAAACTAGCGGGTCTCCACTCAACTACGGGATGTTTGTGTGGATATCATAGAAATTACTGCATCGTAACAGAGTAAAGCCTTGTAACTCATTTGGCAACATCTCTATCCAGTGAGCAAAAGAAAACCACTTTCTGAGCAAGCTGGGAGGATCAATGCTAAGTTTTCCTAAGCCTCCCTATTAATCCTATGACATCTCTTCATTGATAGTTCATTGAGTGCACTTGGTCTACGGAATAATGTGCTGACTCGAATTAAATCAGCAAACCAAACTTCAGTAAAACGTACAGGAGCTGTGCAGTACCATGCTACTTCTGTGTATCCAGTCCCATATGCTAGTTCAAAGATGTTATTAATTGTATTATATGAGAGAATCTGATGTTAATTGTAAATATGTAGGTCAAGGTTACTTCAAAGAGGGGAAGCAAATCGTACTCATCATGGGCAACACAAAGTCACCAAGTCAGAGAAAGTTTCAGTAGATAAAAAAATATTGCAACAAAGAAGTTCTATTATACGGGTGAGAAAAACACATTATTTGCCTTTAATTAAGCTTATAAAACATACACCTCTACCCCGATATAACACAAATTCGGATAGAACGCGGTAAAGCAGTGCTCTGGGGGGGGGGGGGGGGCTGCGCACTCCGGTGGATCAAAGCAAGTTCGATATAATGCGGTTTCACCTATAACGCGGTAAGATTTTTTGGCTCCCGAGGACAGCATTATATCAAGGTAGAGGTGTAGTAAGAATCAGATGTCAACTGTTCAGAAACTGTAACTCCTCTGCAGTAGCGTTACCCATTTGTAGTCATACAGTATTAAATGAAAGAATAGCACCCAAATAAAAATAAAAATCACTGAACATGAGCACAAGCCCCATACTAAGATGGATTTTGGCCTTTAACCACATATTGATGGTGAGGAATAGCTATTCTGCTGTCAGCTCCATGAGGAATTCAGAAAGACTATCAGAAATTTTTCTGGGCTCTGACATACTGCTAACATCAGCACTACCCAGGGCTGGCTCCAGGTTTTTTGCCGCCCCAGGCAAAAAAAAAAAAAAAAAAAAAGCCGGAGTGCTGCCGCCGAAGCTGGTGCCTAGAGCCGGACTTGGCTCTATCTTCCCTTTCTCCATATCAGCTCATCTCACTTATCCCCATGCTGGCACAACAAGTTTATAGATCATGAGCTTAGGGAATCAGAGGAGCAGAAATTGTTGCTAGTCACTACCAAGGGAAAGGAGAGACTTTGTTCTCTTGCCCTTTCTACCCCTCAGTTGAGCACCTGTGCCTAGAGTGAAACACAATCTTGCCCTAAGATTGTAGCATTTTTAAACTCACTCCTTTTCATAGGTAGTCTTCTCCATACCCAGTTTATCAACATTTATTTCAGCAATGTAGGGAGCACATTTGTAATCTTAGGTCAATTCACCCTTATTTTGATGGCAAACATGGATCTGGAATGACATTTAAATATTCTAAAGAAGGAGAGTGAACAAAGATATAGAAAAGCAGAAGATAGGATGGAAGCAGTACAAGTCTCAGCTATCAGTAGTTGCAACATCTTTAAGAAAATTTTAGTGGGTGCCTTTTAAGATGACTAGCAATCAAGTATGACACCATCTTATATTTGTCATACCTGTGAACGTATTCTAGGCCTACATAGAACTGGTCACATTTCCTTAATCAACTCTCTCCTATCACTGCAAAGTGAATATCCTGGAGGATCAGTGATACTTGGCACAGGAGATGAGTTTTCAATCACTTCATATTCTGAATTAGCACCTTTGTCAGGTACTGGGAAGTTAGGAGGAAAGTAATTGAGGTATGACACATACCTATTCATTTGAGTGTCTGCTGATGGAAGCTGCCTGCTACATTTATGACAGAGGAGTTCATCTTCCAAATTTTACAAAGTGCTTCCCTCTGCAGTGCTTTTCTCTTAAGATCCCAGACATGCAACTGAGACAAGTAAATCTAATTTATATATTTATCCACTTAGATGTACCTCCACCATACATAGAGTATCTAGCTACTCCACATAGAAAATAAACAATGATCGAAGTCTATGATGGGGATCTGTAGCATCAGGTTTCAACTCATATGTAAAGTCCTTATAGTTGCATATGATGGAATTTTTTTTCCTCCCCAGCTTTTGTTATAAAAAAAAAACTGCTTTAATCTGCACTGTGAGAAAACATTCTTTAAAACTGGTTTTGCAAATAAGTGAAATATATAAAAGGGTTTATGTCATGATGCCCAGCAAAAGCTAGTGTTCTACATTTTGCGCATTTGTCAGACATTGTCAGTTTTGTACGTTGAGAGGAATGTTTATCAAGCATTATGCTTATCAAGATTGTGCTTGTATTTTCTCTTATTTCCATGTTTTGTATTAGCACAATAATCAGGATGAGGCTCTCCATTGTTGACATCAGCTTTTATCTTCTCCTAAAATAAAAAAGACACTCATTTTTAGACAGTAGAGGGAAGTTTGCTGCAACAAATCTCATTTCTCCCATTCACTGGGTCTCATTACCACAGCAGGTCATCATGTTCAGGGGGATAGTCTTCAGTGACCCATCATCCAAACCCAGACAGAATAATACTGGTTTTAAACATTACATTTAAACTAGTGGTGTAAGTGTGATGGCTCCCTCTTGGCTGACACACCAGGGATCTCCAGAGCTAAAAGCATTACCTTGGTTGGCAGAAGGGGACTAGTAACACATGCTCATCACTGGATTATATAAGGTGCAATTCAGGATGAATAGGGATATCCGAATCTGGCCTTTGTAAATAAAATCTAATACATAGACAAGGAGAATAATGTCTTCCTCCAGTGACATTCCACATGACCCACTACCTTCAGGAGATTGTTTTCTGACATAGGTGCTCAGATATTAATTCTGTGGATCCCATCTCTGTAGTAAGATAGAGTGTTCTGATAAATTTGGGTAGAATAGATAAAGGCTTAAGAGAAGAAGTGTTTTTTTAGTGATTGGTTGTGTACTCTATATGCCATTCAGAAAGTGCCCTCAAACAAAAAAATAGCTCTTTTACATAGGATCGCTTTTATTTGGCTATTGTGCACTTCATTTAAGAATTATATGTTCATATACAAGAACTTAAAAAAAAAACCAATTATGACCTCAAAGGAAATAAGCTTTCATCATATTTTCTATTAGCTAAATGATTTCTATAGTAGGGATTGATCAAAGTTCACCAAAATCAATAGGAGCCTTTCCATTGATTTCAGAGAGCTTTGGACCATCTCCCTAGAGCTTACCCTATAAGAAAAGGGTTTATTTTTTTTAAATGCACTCTGATTTTTTATTGCAAGCTTGTCAACTGTGTTTACAAACTGATAAAATAACATGACTCTTTTAAACAGTATATTTAATTATGTCTGGTAGAATGGAAAGCAGCCAGTGTATGGTGAAAGTGATCTGATGGGTATCATTTCTTATTCAGTATTTGTTATAGAAATTGTGCTATCATTCACAACACAAGTAATGTATGCAATGAGTCTGAATCACTGTGTGTGTTCTCAATTTTATGTGATAAGTTTTCATTTACAAATGATAGCTTGGCACTTTGTTCTGAGTAAGTATGCGTGCATGAGTAACTTCAGTAAGAAAATATGTTTGCACAATTAATTTCCTTCCACAATCTAGAAACTTCAGATAAATTGAAGACTACATGGCTTCATAATTCTTAACCTCACCAATGTCTAAGTAAAAACATTAGCAAATGCAAGAAAATGTTAGATATACATAGTATCTGCAGTATTAAGTTTGCCTGTGTTCAGTTACTGCTCCAGAAAAACAATCTATTGACATCTTTGCTTGAAAACTGGACAAATGATTTAAGACTGTTAGTCACAAAGACTACAAAAACAATTTGAGTTATTTGCTAAACTAAACGATTCTTCTAGAAAAACAAGATATATTTTTAATTAATGGAGATATTGATAAAATATATGGAAGATGAATAAAGTATCATAGCCAAATAGCGGAGTTAAAATTCCAATTATGCAACTTTCCTTTTATGAACAATACAGCAATTAGAGAAATAACTACTGATGCATCACTGTGACAGTGGCTTTTTCAGCAGACAGATGGTAAGCAGAAATGGAGATGAAAAGTGTTAGATCCTCTAGCTAAACTGCAATAAATGTTGTTTGGGTATTCGCTAACATTTGAGACTTTCATATTTATTTTCTAATTATTTCAATAGGCTATTATTTTAGGCCACCACCTACAAGTAGAAAAGAAAAATACACAGACTGTAATGTTTGCAGTGATACCCTTCTATAATTGCCTTAGAAAAAATAAACAGCTTTACTTTAGATAAAGCACTGGGAAATACTAAGAAAAGGAAACACTGAAAATGCTAAGAATAAATTTAGTTATCCAACGGAAAACTGAAAAGTTTTTATGAGCATAAACTGGTTTGATTTTTGTCTGACATCAATCTTCAATGATAGTAGATCATTCTTAACCCTAAAGTTTTATACAACAGATTTCGGATTTTACATTTAATCCATCAGAACATTGTTTTGCATGTTTGGAATTATAAATCAAGAGAGTGAATTTTGTGGTTAAAACACAGAAGTTGGAGTCAGGATCTCTTTCCATAGAAGATACCCACAAAGAAGAGCAATACTGGAACAACTGCAGTCTCTCTTTCTATCCTCTATTTCATCAGTATTCACTTGCAATCAGAAGTCTGTACTGGGACAAAGGTATCAAGAGAATCCAAGTATTCTTTTTCCCTTTTCAGTTCCTGGGAAAACTGCTCTTATACATAGGATGGCCCGGGACTCTATTGTTTCCAATTACAGGCCTTTAATTCCATTTATTTTACTGACGTTAATTCACCATTGATTAGAAAGTATCAGACTTACATCTCTGGAGACAAAATGCCTCATAGATTCATGAGGAAGGTATCTTGCTTCGGTACCAGATATGGACCTTCCTCCACCATTGAGCTAGCCAATTTCAATAAGCTCACAATTTAAAAAACAATATAGAGACTACAGGGGGATTCAACAAGCAGATGTTGAGACCACAATAACAGCAAGATGATTATCTGACATGTTATAAGGAGGGGTCACCAATGATTCAAGGTTTCCCACACAGCCATATTAACATGCCTCAACACTGAGGTGAAAAGACCACCATGAGGACAAAGAGGATACTTGATGCTCCATTGACCTCTCTAATGAGTCTCCAAACAAAGATAGAAATTTGTACCCAATGGTCACAGTTTTTGTGATGATTGTTGGAATTTACTAAGTAGACATTTCTGCACTGGGAACTGGGATAGGACCCCAAATCATGCCACATATTAGCAAGTGGATGCTGTTTGGCCAAAATTTTGATAGGTACAGTCTGGAACTGGTTTTCTAATATTACCCTGGAGGTGAAAAGCTACTTTCCCAGTCACAAGCCATCCAATCCTTCAATGCTATTAAACTCTTTAGTATCACAATAAAAACTAAATCACTAGAAGTGTATTTTACAATGTTACTTAAGTGAAGATATTTTTGGTGATGCTAAAGTCCAATTCTTAAGCTCACTAGACTAGATTGATAGAAAGTAATGTACTAGTAGCAGTTTATCATCATTGTAGTCATTATCTTGCTTGGAAACAATCTGGGAATTTAAATGAATGGAATAGGATTTCATTAAAACCCAGTTTTTTTCATTAGGAGAGAAGGATTCAGACACTATTTTCATACTTATCACCTCTGTTTTTGTCATCTGCTGATTTATCTTCCCTGAAAACAGCTTGATCAATTAAACTCTAAAGCCTCCAGCCACAAAATAAAATAAAAAGATGTAGTGTCTATTTGAAAGCAGTTTCAAGGAACATTCAGCCAGTTTTAGTCTAAAGTAAAGGATTTTGACTTCAGCTCTGCCACTCCACCCCACCCCACCTGCCCTCACCCTTAGGTTTCATTAAAGATTACTTTGTCCTTCAGCTACTTTCTGCCTATTCAACAGGAAGACTGCAATCTGATCAGCGGACATTCTGAACATGCTCTCTAGATATTTAATTCCTCCCCTCCTCCCCACATAACTGGCGTCACATCCTGAATACTTTTAATTTGTCAAGGAACACTGTATTGTTCCATAAGACCCTAGTGTCCATGTGAACGTTCCATAAATAAATCAAGAACTGCTTTAAGTTAGGCTGTTCAATGATAAACCTTGAAATGTGTTAAAGACAGACCACATTCTTTTTCCTTTACTGGAAAAAATATTTTGTAATATATACTACAGTATCCGATGCTACTTTCATTTACTACTTTTTTCCTGTGCTGATATACTTGCCTTTGCCTTGTAATTCATAGTCCAGGCCAGAACAGTGGATGAGACCTCCTAAAGCGTACGCGCGCACACACACACACACAAAGGAACTCTGAAGGCATTGCTGGGAGTCACAATTCTCTCTCCAGTCTGCTTCCGGAGCAGTGTGGTTGCATCCCATCCCATACTGAGGGCTGCTTCTATGGGTACCGGCAAACCAATCTTATGAGAGCTCAAATTAGTACTGCGCATCCAAAAAAATAAATACATTAGGTTTTTTGTTTGTTTGTTTGTTTTTAATCAACCATGCTTTTCTCTCCCTCAATAAAAGCTAGAGGGGCTGGGGGAAGAGGACAGTCTAACAGTTTCAATTGGCCTATATACAGGCCAAATCTCACTTTCTTTGTTCATGCAAATAGTCCTACTGAAGCTCTTCTTCAATATGAGATATTAAGCGTGTTCAGGTACTTCTGCAATCTGACCAGCAGAACATTTGAGTGCTGCATGATATTCATAAAGCAAGTTAGAACCATACAAGTTACTTTCTAGACCCAGCTGAATAATCACCCATCCTGTATTTATTTCAAACTGTACAGTAACCTAATTAAACTTGTTTCTTCTTTAATATTTTGATAATCTACTGAACACTGAAGAAATCATATTAAGTTAAAATGAATTCTCATCACATGTGACTAGCTTGTCAGAATCACTATTATAGACTAAAAGATCTCTTAATTTGGACAAAGTCAAACAGCTTTGTCCAATAAAAGTTATGTTGCCAGGCAAAAAACAGCTAAATTATTTTATACACAACTTTGTGAAGGTTTGCTAATGTAGACGACAAACAGTGGGTTGAATTACAGATCTATCCTGGGAACTATTGAGTATTCATTAATACATCATGGCACATTTAAAAGTTATAATTAAGGAAAATTAGGAACTAGATACATTAGATTTAATGACTATATAATATTGAGGCTGGTTGAAAGCAACTCACTTAAAATATATACTATATTGGTCTCAAAAAAATGTTGTGGGATAATAGATATTAGAGGAAGGAGTAGTCCTTACCTTTAAACTTCCATTCTTTTCTTGCTTTAAATCACACAAGTACATGTCTTTAACATAGTGGCCTTGGGTTTTTCCATTTCATATTTCTATGTATTGGCTTTGCTACTACAGTGCTGTCTCTCGCTTTGTCTCACACACTCTATGGCTTCTCCCATTACCACCTCTCCCCCCAAAAATCATTGTTTCAAACATGAAAGTAGTTCATGTATATCAGATTGAATTGGTCAGGTTACATTTTGTGATAACACTGTTGCTTACAGCAGTCCCAGTTTACAGAAATATATTGATCAGTGCCCACTCTCTGTACCATGCTGTGCCACTGTCTGTGCTACATAAAAGTATAGTAAAGTCATACTCCATGAGCCTGATCCAAACCCTGTAACTCAAGGCGATTCTTTCCATTTATTTCAGTAAGCTTTGGACCAGACTTCAGGTGAACGACTTCATTTATGAATAAATGCTTCATTTTTATTTCTAAAAAAAACAAAAACAACCCCCCAAGGCTCCACAAACAAATCAATAAAATGGGTTTTGTCTCAGTTAAGTGTGTTTGCTCTCTTGATCACCTTCAGGTTCTCTTCAGGTTTTTTTTTTTTTTTTTTTTTAAATACTTAATATGGTAGTCTAGATGCAGTAGTAGCACATCCTAATGACTAATCTACTAACACACTCAATTGATAAGTAAGCTTGTCAGCTCAGTCCTTGTCTCTAGTTTATGGAAATGTGTTTGATTTTTTTTATTCTCCTATAGATATTCATACAATACTATCCCATTGAACTCTATTCTTACTTATGAAACTCTCTCAGGTCCCAGGTGATGGGTTCCAAGAGTAAAATCTATATATCTATTTTGGTAATACAAAGTGATCAGGAATAGGTATGGTTGATAATCATGGAGACAAAAATAAGGTAAAAAAAGTCTAGAAAGAAAGAGATAAAATTAATACAATCTAGAAAGAGTGTTCAACAATTGTTTACTGAAGTCAATGAAGATTTTCTGCAAAAGTGGTATAATGTTGTTCCTTCTAGTGAGAGTCTCTCAGCTTGATATAAGGCATCAAGTGATGATTCTATTGGAAACCTTTTCATAATCAAGGGTGTTATCAGTCCCAAATTCTAACACAGTTATTAGTGGACATGATACCAAAATCATGACAAAGAGGGTGTCAATGACTGCTTGTCAGAATGAAGGCTTGCCAGCTGGGATCTTTAAGCTTATCAAAGCAGGATGTACACAATCTCTCCCCGTCGAACTGAATATGTAGTGAGATTTAATGCCTGTGAATGTCCACAGATGAATAAAAAGTTTTAGTATAATATATACTAATGTACATAAAATATTTGAATGAAGCCAAATACCTTCTAGAAATAGAGAGGTTGAAGTATTTTGCAAGTTTTGATCTGTTTATATACAGTACTTTTATCATTAGCCTTTTATTGAGTTAACTGAAAAGCTTAAGGAGAAAATTCAATGAGTTAACGTTTTATGTTTGTGGCCTCTGTAATGTTGTGTAGACTTATTAATATTTTATATCATCCTGGATACTTATTACTGCAAGACAGAAAACAGACTTTTTGCTGAATTAGTACCTGATTACAAAGCCACCTGGAAAATAAGAGGGAATCTGCCATGTGCTGACATGTTCAGCTGCATTTTCAGAAAAAAGGTGTTAAAAGGGCAAATCTTTCTAATAAGTGAAGAAGTATTATGGGTTAGTTACCAGAGGCTAATCTTCACCTGAACCTTCTCTTACAGCCTCATTGACTCACACGCACTGGGAAAGTTTGAATTTCCGTGGCTTACCAGCTGGAAGTTGTTGGGACAATTTTAAGCTTATTCCTCACCAGATGCTTACTGGTTACTTTCTGACTCTAGATAAAGATCAGCTCATGGGAAAGGGAATGCGGAGCAGTAGCAATGTGTAGATTAAATAAGATGGGAAAGTTTTAATTTTGGCAGCAAATTGACTTTCTTTAAGAAATATTACTCCAGCTTTGTGGCTCTCTTGATCCTTGGTAGCCCAGGCTTCCCAGCTCTGAGCCACCACACAGGCAAACTGTCTTGGACTGCTTCTGGCTCTTGGGCAGTCTAGTTTACCTGGGCCCCAACTCTCATGTCTCTACCTGGCAGGCTGCTAGTGCTACAAGCATCTTGGAAAGCATCAGAAACATTTTGAAAAAGGTCACAATAAAGTTTCAGAAATCTCAATCTATAGGAAATTTCAATTTTTCATTCCATTATATATATATAATTTTGGAGTTTCCTGTAGAATGGGAACTCCAGTTTCCTGTCAACTCTACTTGTCACACTATAGATTTTAACTAGGGCTTGCAGACATTCATTCTGACAGATATGAACAGGAAACTTCAGGAGGCAAAGGATCATGCATGATTTTTCTTCTTAATCAAGAACCTATTAAGCACACTGTAAGCCCATTTAATAACAAGTTAGAAGGGACATGGTGGGGGGAGTGGACTGAGTGACTCTTCAAGATAAATTATGATGCAACATAAACCATTCAGGGATTGGTCCAAGTTTTGCAGGTGTAAATTTTGCCTGCAAACCAGGAGACCAGGTTTCAAAATTTAATGGCACGTCACACAGGCACCAGGCTTACCTACAGAGCAAATTACAGAACAGGGTCTAGGCTTGAACCAAATTATATGTAGAGCTGATCAGGAATGTGTGTGTTTTGTTTCCTAAAATGTTGACTTTTTGATTAAAAAAAAAAATCAAAAATTTAAATATTTTCGCCCAAACCCTCAAATTTCAATTTTGAAATGCCACCATAGTGCCTCCAGCTCCAATTATCATATAGAAGTCAGGCTCGTTGGTCAGATAATCTACCATGATGCACTATAGTCTCCCTTTTTACTGAAGGGAAGCAGTGCAGCATGAAAGATGAAGTCCAGCAATGAGCATGGTGCATAGAGACAAATGGGGACCCGAGACCATTTCTAATATAATTTTCCATCAAAAAACAGTCTTGACAGAAAATTTTTGACCAACCCCAATTATCTGGATTTCTGGCTACCAAATCTGAGAATTCAAACTCGTAAAATGAAAATTTGGGAGGTGGTTACTGAGTCAGCAAAATGAGAGGTCAAGTTCTCATAGTAGTTTTCATGTTTTTTTTTTTGTCAAATGAAGCACTTAGAAATCACCTCAATGGCCATCCTGTGGTTCTGAAGGTTTAATTCCTCTGTTTTCCCTACTCTATTCTTTGCCTGCTAAGTTCAAACCATTTATGTTTCTGTGCTTCAGTTTCCCCATCTGTAAAATGGGAATATGTAGGCAAATATTTACTTTCCCATTGGATACATATATTAAAGATTGTGAATACACTTGGTTGGGAATTTTCAATTTGGAATGATTTTTCAGAAAGAAATGCACATGGGAAAAACCTTGGTTTTATTAGAAAATTTTCAATTTTTCATTAGGAAAATCGAAATTAAACACTGTTTGGTGTCATTTCAACCCCAGTTTCACAATATTTCATTTTGTTGAACAGCCCCAAAATATTCATTTCAAATCAGTTAAATAAAGCATTAAACTGCTTTTCTGTAGCAGCACGTCATTTCATGGGAGTTGCGTCTCAGTCCCCCCATTCTGTCCTGTGGACAACGTTCCCCGGAGAACTACATCTTCCACAATACAATGCAGCTTTTTCTGTGACCATGCTCTGCATAGTACATTATGGGAGTTACATGATGCTAGGTCCATCACTGGAGATGTAGCTGGGCAAGGGAGTCTGGCCCATAGGACATCAAGTTCCTGAACTACAACCCCAATGAGGCCATACACCAGTTTATTATTAAACTGACTGGAAATGAATCATTCCAGGTCATTCAACAAACTGAAATGGAACATTTTGAAATATTTTGTGTCAACTGAAAATAAAATTAAATTTTGGACATTTTTGAATCAACTTATTTTTGGAATTTCTGTTCTGCAAAAAGAAATTTTAACTTTCTTTCCCCCAATTTCCAATTAAAGCAAAAGATGAAATCTTGAATTTCCTGTGGGATTGAAATTCCAGATTTCATGTATACAGTCCATCCCGGTGAGGATAAATGCTTAAAAAAAGATTGTGAGATGCTCAGATTACTGCAATAATGTAGGGCAGAAAGTTATCTACGAGATAGTTCTAACATCCTATGACTATAATAAAGATGACTCCCACCAATGACACTGTTGAATTTAACAGCATGAATCCATTGAGGAAGTCAGTAAAAGATATCAGCCAAAACAGCACCACCACTAGTAATAATTACTAAGAATGCTTAGCACTTTACGTAACGCATTACTGGGACACATTCAAAGTGCTTCACAGACATTAATTCGAGATGGCTGATCTCAGAAGGATCAGGGTTTAGGTTTCATTCAGATAAGAACACCACTTAAAATTTGTAGACCACTTGCATTTTTCAAAGTGCTTTACAAATATTAACTAATTTAAAGTCGAGCCCTGCAAACATGTGGATCTCCATTTCAAGTTAATAGGAGTTCTACATTTAGGGAGTTTGTAGGATTCACCTTTCTGTGATTAGTTAAACCCTCTACCCCCCATATTAGCTTGCTTGCCAGAAGCTTCTCTGAACTATTTGAATTGCTTAAATATGAGAAATTCTACAAGAAAATGCTGTTTAGTTCTCGTAGTTCATGCTCTCCCTTGGGCTGGAAATTCAACAACTTATGATTACATTGCCTTGTGCATTCCCAAATTAGCAAAATTCCTCTTTCATAAGATTAAACAATGGCTGTAGTTGGACATTTTTGCTTCTAATATTAGAAGGAACCCAGAGATGCAAATAGATAAAAGATTAGCAAAGGCGAGTTAAAAAGTTAACTAGTTTTCTGAATTGCAAGAAATTTGAGCACTGTTTGGGAATTTTTTGAGGACCCAAAGAGGCTTTTATTTTATGCCACTACCACCCATTTGAAACACAAATAGTGGAATTATTGTATACAGCCATGAAAACACAAGGCTGTCAGTGACTCATAATCCACACTGAACATTACTGCTCTAGTGGCTAGCAAAGGAGATGCTAATTATCTTTTTGAACAGCAGCAGCAGAGTGAGAAACATCCCTGATATCCTCATGAGAATTACAGAAAAATGTTCTTTGTGAAATGAAGAGTTCCCTACCCTTTGGCAAGGTGACTTATACAATATGAGGTTTCATGCTGTCATCTGAGGATAGGGTCACTTAGGCTATAATAAAAAAGTTTATCTGAGAAATTAAACATAAACAACCCCATATGCACAATCATGTATGCTTAGCCAGCCAGTCAACCAACACTATACTATGGTGGGAACACTTATCCCCACTCCCATAGCATTGCTTATGAGAGAAAGACTAAAAGATACACAAAATAATTAAGAACCTGTTTTTTAAGAATTGCTTAGCACTAGAAGCTGTCATTGCTTCAGTTGCGGTTGTGGGTGCTTACTACTAGAATTAGCTGGGAAATTTTCAGTCAAAATCTCTGATTTGCCAAAACCAAAACTTTTCTATTGGAAAGGTTTCTAAAAGCCAGGATGGAATTTCTGGCTAACTTGAGAGAATCCAACACCTTCCACCAATAGCCTGTTGCTGAGGGCACTTACTTGTGATGTCGGAGATCCAGGTTCAAGTTTCTTGCTATGCCTGATTTGGGGAAAGATATTAGACCAAGGTTCAGTGCCTAAGTGAGTGCCCTCACTACTGGTGTCTCTCACTGCAAACATTTTTAAAGATGTCTATTTCTTCTCAGTGTGGAATAGGAACTTTTTAAAAAAAATCTCAAATTACTGTAGGGCAAGAAAATCATTTCCCACCCAACTCAATTCAGTACATCTGAAAATCAGACCATGATTCTTTGCACTGAAAGTGAGTGGCCGGTATCAAGACAACCTCTTATTATCTGAAAAAGCACTTCATTTACACTCCTGAAAGTGTTTGCCAGAGACCTGGAACTGACCAAAACTGAAGTTTATAGAGGCCCGTGGAGTCTCAGAGCCCCAGACACCTGGATTCTTTTCAGTCAGAGGAACACATATATGGAGCCTATTTTCCATCTTTCAAAGCATTGTTTAAAATTTTAAAAGCTTATCTTAGAAAAGGCAATGCTCAGATTAAAAATGAAAACAAAGCTTGAAGACCTTCAAAAGTCACATGGCTGCCAATAGGCTTTTCTAAAAATTGAAATGCAAATTGAAACATTCAATTAAAAGTGAAACTTTGAGTTCTAAAAGCAGCTTTGGGACGTTTGTTCCTCTGGAGCACCAAATCCAAAATAGAAACTGCAAGTGTAGTCTATAGCATGGGTCGCTTGTAGGTAAGGCACGGGTATAAATTAAGGCAGTAATTCAATGAGCTTACAAGGCTTGTAAAACAATAGCTTAACTAAACAAGGGATAAGGCCCTGAAGCCTTAGCATAAACAGCTAACGGAGTAACCCTAGATCATGAGATATCACAAGATAGAATGCTGTGGTGGCTGAACTGCTGACAGGTAACCACAAGATGTTAGTTGATAGCAGCTTGGGATATTTTAAGTTAGGAACAGCAGATGACTGGCCACAAGAGTGCCATGGTAACTATTTGACATGTGTGCTAATAACCTTGAGATAAACAGACTAGTTACCTATGGGAGAAGGGCACCCCAACATTAATAGGGTGCAGAGCTACAAATAAGGAAAAGGGTCTGAAACCCCTACGGAATATACATTACACATAGACATGTCAGTGTAACACATTATAAATGCTGTACCCTGGCCTGGGTGCCTTGGGAGATGTTAACTCTAGCAAGATGCCAGGATGACAACATTGGTGGTAGTGAAGATGAAGAAGATGACAACTCACATTTGGGTTATTTTGCCAGGGATGGTGAGAGTACATGGATGCTCAGACACACATTCTGTATTAGCTCCATCTACCTTGCTGGATTGGAGTGTTTGTAACTGCTAATGAAACTATGACAAATACATAAGATTTTTCTTAAGTGTGAGTATTGCAACCCTGCACTCTGGGCCTGATCTTGGTACAAGAACCTATCAAAGCACAGAGTGTTAATGAGGAATGCTTAAGTAATCAAGAAATCAGGCCACACTAGCAAGTTCAATGAGATTCCATGGCTCCCAATCAATTGGGAAGCCTTGGTATGGCATATTTCTAAAGTGATGATATTGTGAGTATAAACTTGACCACTACTACCAGTTAGTTCTTTGGGCTTTACATTCGTACCAGAGTGTTTTTCTCCTGTTTCCAGTTATGAGCAGAGATTGCTGATCTACATTCCCTAATCCCTATAGTGCAGGAAATAATGTGTTGTAATGCTGATTTCTTTGTTTTACATCAGTTTCTCAGTGAATGACACTTTTCAGTTGTCTGTGAAGAGCCATGGTACCTTTTAATGTATAAAAATAAACTGCTTTTTATGTATACTTTATTAAAATATTTTAATATCTCCTAGAATATTACTATTAATGAAAGTTAATATTTTGCACCTTTTTAGTGTCTTCCATCTGAGAATCTTAAAATCATTTACAAGTATTTAATGAATTAAGTCTTGCAACTCCTTTGTGAAATACATAAGAGACATTCTGCCAAGAACCGCTATATCCACCACTGAAAGGCAATGTTGTGCAGAGGCCTGTATTCTAAGCTGGTTGGTGTAACAGCAGTCCACCTCTGCCTGTTGCAGAAAATTGTTTATAAAAGCAGTAGAAAAACCAATCTAGTCTGTACCAGTTTAAATTAAAAGAACTGTGATAAGGGGTTGTCAAGGCTCCTGGGTTGGCATGACAACCAGCTGAAAGTTTCTAGAAATGGGAGGAAATGTTCATAATGAAATGTGTTTTGACTGGTTAAATATAATTGGATGAGGGCTTCTTTGTTTATTACGTTATCTGTGATATGATGGGGAGGTCACTGAGTGGGAACACATGGACTGGAAGGAGCAAGCTTTACCATCATGGCTGCTACCCCCCCGCCCTCATCTCCTGAGCCCAGGATCCACCATGACATTGCTGGGCTTTTGTCATCCTTAGCCTGAAAGGAATTGTGATCAGAATGTGCAGAGAAAGGGGGAAACCAGGTAACGTCCCCTCTACCAGCTTCAGCTAAATTTTGAACACCTGTGAACTTTGGGTTCCTGCTGTGTCTCTCCTCCGGGTGTTATTTTTCTTCCGAACCTTATTTCTTCTCTTTCCTACCTTTCTCTTTTGCCTTTTCTTGAATAAGAGTGAGGCTCAGCCTCCCAAGTTAACTCCATCTTTCACTACAGTCCTAAGAGCCTGTGACCAGAGATGCAGCTAATAGCAACATCTTAAACTTTGCCTAATGCTTGTACAAGTTTACCAGATTTCAGAGCGGCTGATAAGACTGCTCTGGGCCTGCGTTTCTACAGCAATGATGCTGCAAGGGAAAGAAATCCAGAAAGAGAAGCTGCATTTTCTCTCTCTCTTTTGTGTGCTTGTCTGTTTTTTTCTTAAAGAAAGCAGGATCAGACCACAAACAGCTTCAGGCAAACTAAACTAACTTTTTCCTCTTTTCTCACCAAAGAGACAGTTAACATTTTAATACCATCTAAAAAGACTGTCAAGCAGAAGTTTATCCTATAAGAGAATCTATGCAGCTAAAGGGAATAGGGAATATTGTTAAAATGAAACTTTTCTTAATACTTGACACTTCTAATTCTTTAATTGTTTTTTCATTTTTTGTCTTTTGTTAAAAAAGTTAAAGAGATGGTAAATGGTGGTTGTTACAATGGGATTAAGCCAATGATAATTTGACAAGCAGTGCCACACCACACTTAACTTTTTAATATGGTATGGAATACTGGACTCACCATTGTAGTTCTTCCCTCAAGCTGGGTGCTGCATAGCAGCTCAATCTTCTCTAGTATGCTCTGTGATGGATGTCCTGGTCCTGCAGCACACCATCAGCTTCTCACAGCTCAGCCCTCTGGCCAGGTCACATTTAAGTTCATCACTTTCATGGTAACACAGTCCAACAAATAAGAAGCCCCAGTGTCCTTACAAAAACTGGTTTTAGCTCTATTTCTGGGTTCCGTGGTCCTCACATTTCTTTTCTCCAGGCTTTCAATGGCCCTTATCCCCTTCACAAGCCATGGCAGATGCAGATACTTGCTGCACAAATGGAAAATTAAAGACTCTTCAGTGTGTGACTGTGATCACCCAGAATAGATCACGGTACCTATAACAATGCCCCATTCACAAATATAAAGGAGGCATCACAGCAATACACTCTGCTACTCCAGACACAATTATCTGGTTTAACCATCTGAATGTAAAATTATAGTTGGAGCTCTACATCTATCATCAGCCATATGAAGAAGGATCGCCTTCTTCAGCCTCACGCCACCACCTCAGCAGTGACTGGTAGAGGAACCAAACTCTCCTGCTCCTCTGGGCTCCAAATCAGGGACCCTGAAGTGAGCAGGCAAGGTCTTTCTAGTCAAATCTGCCCCTGGTATCCCTCTGGGATCCTTCATACCATAGCCTGGGGTGGCCAAACTTGGTGGCTCTCCAAGCCCACCCTTTTAAAGTTTCTTTTATAAAGTTCTTCAGTTAAATACCGCCCAGTGCACTTCCCAGCCTGGGAAGTCCCAGACCTGCCCTTTTATCAGGGCAAACCACCTTAGTCTGCTGTACTTTCGTAGCTACCCTGTGTCAGTCCTGGCTGCTTGCCAGCCTTCTATACACAGGCAAGAATCCCAGGGCTTCCTTCTTGACCTTCCTGGTCTCCATACTCTCTGCAGTCACTCTCTGGAATCGGAGTTCCATCCTTTCCTGCCTGAAACTCCATTCTAATTTAAACTAACCACCCAGATTCTGTCTCAGGTGGGACTCATCTTTAAATCAAGCCTTGCCCACCCTCCAGGTGTAGCCAAGTAGCCTAATTGGCCTCAGGTCCACATTAATCCTTTCTGAGCTTATGTGGGGGTAAGTACCCCATCATATATTGTGATAGTAAAAGGGGGTTTAATGAACATCCTATCCATTTTGGGCCTGAGATACATCCTTATCAACACAACATGTAGAAGGATATTATTGTAATAGCTGGGATCAGTTAGAACTGGAACATAATGGAGCAAAACTGGTGTGTTGGGAATTAGGCCACTTTGTAGACAAGCTAATGAGAGGATGGCCTATTCTGCTCATCACACACCTTACAGAAAGAGACTTTGGGGAGCAAAAACATGGATTCTGTATGGAGTGGAAATCCATCAACTTCATGAAAAAACTCGTACAGATACAGACAGACATCATCTTCCTTTCCAAATGCAAGCGGATGGACATCATACCAAAAGGACTAAAGGTAAAAAATCCATTACAATCTACATATCACACAGACTATGCTGAGAGACTGTGTCACACACTCTCAAAGAAACTGCGAAACCACCTGATCAGCATCCTATACAGCACAGGGAAAGATTAAGAATGAGCTCTCAAAACTGGATACTCTCATAAAAAAACAACTTTCCACACAAACTTCCTCATGGATAGACTTTACAAAAACTAGACAAGCCATTTACAAGACAAACTTTGCCTCTCTACAAAGGAAAAAGGACACTATCTAAACTGCTACATGCCACAAGGAGCCACAACAGTAGTTCCCTTAACCCACCCAGCAATATTGTTAATCTTTCCAGCTATACTCTTAGCCCAGCAGAAGAGTCTGTCCTATCTCGGGGCCTCTCCTTTTGTCCCTCCAGACCCACGAACATGATACAGTTCTGCGGTGACCTAGAATCGTACTATCGAAGTCTCTGACTCAAAGAATATTTCCAACATACCTCTGAACAGCATACTAATCCACAGAATCCCCCCTACCAGCACTACAAAAAAAAAAAGGGATTCTGTGTGGACTCCTCCGGATGGTCGAAACAACACATGCATCTGCTTCACTCCAGAAACTCTTCACTTCATGATGAACTTCAAGGGTCACTGAAGAAGTCAATCCCTTAGCACACCAGTACTGATATCTGGCCATCACCACTGAACCAGCAGAATCCTAGGTTGATGCACGTGAGAGCCTGCTGTGTTTTTGCTTCCCTCGTGTGTTCCTTTCCACACCCTATTATTTTCTTCCAACCCTATCTCTCTCTCAGATTTTGACCTGATCCTCAGACTGATCAGTTGTCAGTTCCAATATGCTTTATAGCTGGTTTTGGATTCTTTTTCATCAGTATATCCTAATCAATAAAATGTACTCATGAATTTTCCATTTGTTTTCCATGGGACTAAGTAGGCAAAAGTCTCTGTATTCAAAACCTTGAACCCCATGACAGGGTCATGCTAATATCATTGACTCTCTAGCCCAACTTATTTCACTGAATGAACAGTAGCTTCCTCAGAGACAGAACACAGTTGATGTTTAGCAGTGCATACCAAAATTACACAGCAGATTACAGCAAGAAGACTTCCCAGAAATTTATGTGGAAGCAGAGTGTGGATTATAACACTGTTCTACAGCCAAAATAGTTCTGAAATAAATGTAGTCAAACTTTACTAATTCTGGGTCATTGAGAATGAAAATGATGCTTAAAATTGTTGATTGGCTCTAGTTTTCAAGATATGCTATTGGGTCAGTATATACGACCCTTGACTTGGGAATGGTGGAGGATAAGTGAGTTATAAAGGGAAGGGATCTCAATTTAAACCAGAAATGACTAAAATACATCTTGGACTGGATCTATGAATAAATCTATGACTGGGTTTGGACTGTCCAAACCCAGTACTTGCTTTTTAGACAAAACAATGAATGATGTAATCTGAAGCTGGTATTGCGTCATACATGATATGAATTGCATCATGTTATTCCTAGAAGTCATGGATGATGCAATCATAACGAAGCTTACATCACTCTGCTGAACAAATTGCCCTATATCAGCTATAGAAATCACAGTGTCATGCTCTCTTATTTGTCAGTGTTTGATTTTGCAAAGGGACACATTTCTGTTTAGCCAAAGGGAGCAGAGATGCCGCGGACTTGTGTGAACAGTGCAGATAACTTCTGCTATGTTTGTGGTGAAGTGACTTTTGCATCACAAAAGCGCAGTATAACCACTATGGTTAAGAAAGCCTATCACCTTTATTTTGGCTGCAAAATTGGAAATCAGGACAAGAGGCGGGCCCCACACATATGCTGCAACACTTGTGCAACAAATCTTCGCCAGTGGTTGAACAGGAAAAGGAAATCTATGCCTTTTGCAGTGCCAATGATTTGGGGAGAGCAAACAGATCATACCAGCAATTGTTACTTCTGCATGGTGCCTCCAGTTGGGAAAGGTGTGTCAAAGAAGAAAAAGTGGACTGTGCATATCCAAACATTCCATCAGCTATACGCCCAGTACCCCACGGAGAAGGACTGCCGGTTCCTGATGCACCAGAATCACTCTCACTTGAGTCAGATGAGGAAGAGGAAGAGGATGAAACTTCTGGTCCTGAACCATCAATGTTACAGGACCCACATTTTCTCCCATCCTCCTCCTCTGAACCACACCTCATAACACAAGGTGAACTGAATGACCATGTCAGGTATTTGGAACTACCCAAGAGTAAGGCAGAGCTGTTGGGCTCCAGACTACAGCAGTGGAATCTCCTGGCAGGTGATATTAGGGTTTCCATGTTCCGTGACCGTCAAAAGGATCTTGTCCTATTCTTCTTCATGGAAGGTGATCTTGTTGCCTGCAACAACATCGATGGTGTGATGGCAACCCTCCACATCGTTCACGATCCAGATGAGTGGAGACTGTTCATTGATTCATCGAAGATGAGTCTTAAAGCTGTTTTACTGCATAATGGCAATGTCTTGCCATCAATTCCAGTTGGTCATGCAGTCCATATGAAGGAAACCTATGACAACATGAAACAACTTTTGAGGTGAATAAACTATGACCAACATCAGTGGCAGCTTTGTGGCCATTTGAAGGTTGTTGCTCTCTTGCTTGGTCTGCAGACTGGATACACAAAGTACTGCTGTTTTCTCTGCAAATGGGATAGTCGTGCAAGAGATTCCCACTACATCAAGAAAGACTGGCCACTCCGACAGTCATTGGAGCCTGGGAGGAAAAGTGTTCAGCATCCACCACTTGTTGAATCAAGGAAGATTTTGTTACCACCCTTACACATCAAGCTGGGTCTGATGAAGAACTTGGTCAAGGCCATTGACAAAACACAAGCAGCTTTCAAGTACCTCCGTGGAAAATTTCCAAGGTTAAGTGAAGCTAAGATAAAGGAAGTTGTCTTTGTTGGTCCTCAGATTCGTGAACTTCTTCGAGATGATGCATTTGACCATGCACTGCGTGTCAAGGAAAAGACGGCATGGAAAGCCTTCCAGTTAGTGGCAATAAATTTTCTCAGAAACAACAAGGCAGACAACTACAGGTTGTTGGTGGAAAACCTCCTAAAGGCATACAAAAGCCTTGGTTGCAACATGTCACTAGATACATTTTTTGCACTCTCATCTAGATTTTTTTCCACCGAACTGCGGAGCAGTGAGCGACGAGCACGGCGAGTGATTTCACCAGGACATTGCAACAATGGAGAAACGCTATCAGGGCAAATGGAGCCCATCAATGCTTGCAGACTATTGCTGGACAGTGACAAGAGATGCTCCATTTAATGAATACAAGAGACAAGCCAAGAAGTACCGAGTAGACACTGAATAGGACTAAACTATGTACATAATAGTTTTTTGCCTTTTGTTTCATAATAATTTTTATTTATATAACACTTTTGCTGATTTTTAAAGTGTTACATAAACAGGACAGGTGAAATATTATCATGTAAAGCAACCATAAACACATGAAAAGAACTAGGTTTACAATTTATGATTAAAACTCTACTATCTACACAATATACATAGACATAAAATGGAAAATATCTTAGAAACAGTAGCCAATCAATTGTTTTAATTGTCATATTTGAATTCAGCACATCAAAATACATAATAGCTAGCACATTTTATCTCTGAAGCGGACGACTTCTCAAAAATTGTAGACCAGTGTAATTAGAGTATTTAGTTAGTACATTAATGTTATAACCTTTATTTTACCAAAAATGCCAGGAGATCTTTAATGACCAAATAGTCAGGACCTTTTCTGAACTTTTCACGCCAAAAAAGTAGTTATGCAGTTATTAATATGTATATGAAGTGTATGAAATACTATAGACACATTGCCTAAGGAAATATCACACACACCCTAACCTCCACCATCATCTCATTTCACCACCACACACACACACACCCCTCCAAGGATAATTCAGAGCACAGATGGACAAAAGTGGTCCACCTGCTTTGTTGTCAGACTGAGTTTCACTGAAATACTCCATTGGGAGTTCTGCCTTTTCCTTTTGGAATGTCTCACATATATGCTTTCTGGATACAAACTCTTACTGAACCTGCTTTGACAGTAAATTTTCAAACCAAATCCCTATGTACTAAAGTAATGATTGATACCATATTAACTGTGGCCCCAAACTGGTAGCAATTGGCTACAGCATATACTACGGTCCTGATCCTTACCTGGTGCCAGGATGCATAGATCTGTTGAAACCAATGGAGTTAAACCAATTAACAGCATCTTAAGATTGTGTTAAGAATAAATGTCTGTCTATATAGAAGGCCCATTCAGTAAGGACGTTAGTTTAAAAGAAAAAATTGAGGAAAAACATCATAAGTCAGAAAGTCAGCTGTTCAGCTCCATGCAATGGTACAAAATAGTGTGGGCTTCACAATATAAGCGCATGCTTACAGATCCTATATTTTTCATGACCTGAAGCTCCTTTGTTATACAGTTCAGAGAGATCATGCTTATTGTTATACAGCATGTACAGAACATTACTATTGTCTGGCTTGTTATAAATCAAAATGTATTTGTTTATTTAGATTTCACTCCCTTCATAACTGTTTATAGATCATATATGAATAATTTTTATTTCACTCAAAAGTTTACAAAATACAATGAAGCTTGCCATTCCTTGTGATGTGATGTGGTGTGGTGTGGTGTGGTGTGGTGTCTTGGAATCAATGGCTAATCAACCAGAATTGTACTGGCTACCACTGATCTCTTATGGCGAAGTGGGTGAAAGTTGGGATTAGGTAAATTTTAGCCTCCATTGTCAGACTTAACTAGTGATTTTTGGTGCCTAATTTGAGATACTTTCAATGGGCCTGATTTTCAAAGTCTGTGTGCTCAGCACTTTCTGAAAAATCAGGGTAATTTTAAATGGCTCACCCCAAAACTCACAGGTCACTTCTGAAAATTTAACCCTGTAAAGTTTACGGTTTTAAAATTCAAATGAAAAAAATACTAAGATTCACTTTTATTTTGTAATTAAAAGCTAATAAATATTAGGCCCAATCAACACACAATTTTAGATTTATGTAAGATACTGTTTCATCAGCACTGTTACTATTGTATTGCAGAGCAGCGGGAATTCATGTCACTCTTCCCTAAATATATAATGCTAAATGAAATTATTATGCTTCAAGGTATTTAAAAGATGCATTTGGTACAAAAATGAGATATGAACAACATCAAAAAGAGAAAGTCTAATTAGTAGATAACTCACGTCTAGCCTATTTTATTTTTATTTTTAAGTGCCACAGAAAATAGGCTTGTCAGTAAGATTGAAACAAGGTTTGCTGCTCTCATTTTAAGCAGACAGCTGAGAAAAGAAAACATACAGAATATGAGAAAAGCCCACCAGCTGGAGTACTTGTCAAGTCCACCAAAGCAGCAGATGGTAATTGAGGGGTGGAAGAAAGGACTGAGGAATAAAAATATTTTTACAACTTAGTTAATAGAAAAAAAATGGGAGATTGTTACATGGCTTTATGCTGGAAACCTATACAAGTCTCATTCAAAGAGAGTCAAAAAGTAGCCCAAGAGATCTGAGGGGGTCACTAATTAGACTTGATTTTTCATTGTACATGATTACCCAAGGCTGAGGACAAAAAATGAGCACAATATGTTACTAATCACAAGTAATTCTAGTGATAGACAATGTCACAAATAAGCCATAATTTATGTAAATAAACAGAGTAAGTATCCAGATCCTTCCCCAATGTCAGCCCTATCGATTCCATTGGCTCATAAGCTTTACCCATTAGAATGCAAATAGAATATTTAAAACACTAAGATTATTAAAATCAGGATAGAAACTACTGTGCAATCTCTTACAATGAATTCCATAAGTCTTATCTTCCACACTGATGAGGAAGGGCTTCTGCTAGAAGTACAACAGTGCCAAAAGGAATCAACAAATGGGTTAAAAGCTTCTAAATATCATAAAGAGAAAATCTGTGACAGAGAGCACAATGATATACTCAGAATATAGGGTTTGCCTGCACATGAGCATTCAGGAAAGTTAATGTGAGTTAACTAAAGGTGTGAATTTAAAGTGGATCAGTTAAACCTTATTCAACCCCTGTGTGCATGCTCTTTTATCTTAAATTAACTTCCAAAGTGAATTAAGCTAAACTGAATTAAGGGCACTTTAATTTTGAATAAGACTATTCACACAGGGGTTTAATGTGGTTTAACTAATCCACTTTAAAATTAATTTGGATTAATTTTCCTCAATGGCTCTGTGTAGACAAGCCCGTAGAAAGGAAAAATAGTAAATCCTGGTCCTGTAAAGGTGGTCGTGTGGGGCAAATACCAGCACAAAACCACAGTGACTTTAGTGAAGGCCCACTTCTACAGAGCTCATTGTAGGATTAGAGTTGACAATACAATTTTCATAATAGATAAGGTTTTGATACCCACATGTTATTCTTGTGTTAGTCTCTGTGTGGAACTCTTCAATGTTAAGCACTCACTCCAGCTTGAGAGACAGTAAATTGGTAGCCCAAAGGCTTTTGGTTATTTAAATGGGTGTCTCTCTCGGTGAACTTTTTTGACACACAGTCAATCGTGTCCAGTCCTGAGATACATCATCTTTGGATTCCAGCCCGCTTGCTTAGGAGGACATTCAATTTGTGATTCAGCATGTAACACATATCACAAAAGCATTTAATGCCTATTACTTCGATATAAAATTTTAATTACCACATTTAACAAATGTGAAAAAAAATCAATCCTCTAGATTCTGTCAGCATATAAAACAGTGGTGCACATCAGAAAACTGTCTGTATTTGACAGTTTTCTTCCAAGGTAATATCATGATTGGCATGCAGTAGTGGAGAACCATGGCTTCATTTATGCTTCATCAATCATAATTAGAAATCCACATATATTATATTCATGGTAACAGGGAAAGATTGTGATCATTTAAAATCAAATACTCTTCATTTGACTTTCCTAGCACAGTACATGAAAAGTGAATAGTATAACTATTATTGTTGGGAGGGAAGTGAATGAAAATGGTTATAAATAGAGCTGGTGAAGGTTAGGACAAGTCCAGGTTCATAACAAGAACCATGGAAGAGCTAACAAGATTTAACACAAAACATTGTAATTTCTTCATAGAATAACTTTTTGGTGTGTATAATGATACAGTTGCAAGTGTTTGCATTAAAGCATGTGGGATTTCATGTTAATTATCTTTACTATCTGTGCATTTACAGTAAAGCTACTGCAAGGTTGACAGAATCTAGAGGATTGATTTTTTTCACATTTGTTAAATGTGGTAATTAAAATTAAAATTTCTGCCACAAAAAATAAAAATTAAGATTGGGGTAGGGGGCTCTGAACACAGTCTAGTCTAAGAGACTGGTCCACATCACAAAACCACCTGGGAAAGAATAGTTAATCAATACAGTGTTCCCCCACTCCTGTATTGTAAATGCCTCTAGGAGTGGAGCTCAAACTGTATCACAGCACCAGGAATTCTTTCAGATTGAGCAGCATTTTCTTCTCCCTCTCCCACTGTTTTCTCTAAATCACCACAGTTTTCTGTCTTCCACAAGAGCAGTGAGGAAATCAAACCAATTTTTACTCCTTTGTGAAATGATGAGAATACAAATCTATCGACTACCATGAAGCAGCCTCAGGTTACTCTATTTATGCAAGTTTTTCCCTTAACAGTGAGAGATTAGTGTATCAAGAGTGTGAAGCTTCAGGGCGAGTCTGGAAGAGGAAATGAGTGAAGAGGACATGTAACAGACAACTCATAATTGTTGTATTCTTCATGCATGTGTTAGAAAGAAAAACAAACCAAATGTTATATATCAATCAATGCACTCCATCAAAAAGGGACTTAGGTAAGAGATTGACTACAGAGTTATACCTGCAGCCCAGGTATGCCAAACTCTGTGGGTGGTATGGAAAACCCTTACTACACAGCCCTGCACTGAGTCAATAGGTGTCTAGCAATGATTTTAGGGGAAACAAGAGTTTTGCCGTTAACTTCAGTTGGAACAAGAACACTCCCAAGAAGTTTATTTTATTTTTCTTATCTGAAGTGTATGAGCCAAATCCTGTAGCTTTAACTGAGTCCTTACACAGGCAAACTCCCATTCAATTAATAAAAGGGGGTGTATGTGTGCGTGTATAGGTGGGAGGGACATCAGGATTTGTATACACAGACATAATGTTAAGTTACCTTTGATGAAGGAAAAGAAATGATTTCTCCTCTAGCTTACTTCAACTATATTCTGGATTCACTAAACGACCAGTCACTCTATACTCACAGCTCATGTGAGGACCATTTAAAAAAAAGACTCACAGGTGCAGCAGGAATCAGTTAACAGGACCTAAGACTATGTGGTGGTCTTGATTTATAAAGGATGTGACTCAGGAGGAGGCCAGGATCAGTTACACCTAGAGTGTACAGGCTAATATAAGAAAAGGCTCATGTATAGTTTAAAGAGGTGCAGCTCTAAATTGTATTGTTCTGAGACTGCAGGGAAGTTTATTTTGTTTTTAGTTAACATGTTTTGTTTAATGCTTCTTCTGCTCTGTTAACTCATTATTCCTTGTGCTGTGACTTGGAGTTTGTAGCTATAGACAACATAGACAATTAGGTTCCTGTCCCCAGTAGTTTATAATCCAAAATTCAAATCCTGAAACACTTGAGGAGATGAGTAACTTCTACCTATAGGGGTAGCCCCATGGCCTTCAGGAGGGTTATTTGTGTGAGAGAAGTGAATCATGGGTGAACTTGCAGAACTGGGGAACAAATAATTCAAGTTGAGCTATGTAGGCAGTCCCTTATACACCCATGGGATCTCACTGGATACCCAGCAAGAGCAGGAGTCCTCATGGATCAGCTGGTGAGGTCACAGCCTAAATGGATAAACCACATAACCAGATACAAATCAACATGTGTTGGCTCACATCTTTGCAAGTATGCTCATGTCACCATCATAGTGATTGGTACAATGCATCATGACTGCTAGACCCTGATCAAAGACATTCACAGGTTAACAGAAAGTATTGTACAGAATATATTTGCAGGATGTTGTAGGGGAGCTTCCAAAACACATGATTAAAACTATTGCAAACAGTCATTCATTTTCATAAAAACAAAAGTAAGCCAAAATATTTAAGCATAACAAAGTGAAGGGCTACTGGGGGTGAGGAAGAAATGGAAACTGACTCATGTATATTGGGGTACATTGTTAGCTTGAGAAGAGAAGAGACAAGAAAAATAATCTAAATTCCATAAAGGGAAGAGAGAAGTATATACTAACAAAAAGTCCACCTTTTCCTAGGTTATTTGCCAGGTCACACAAGCAGTAAAGAAATTTTGCTCACTGGGGGGTGGGGGGGGGAACTCCCCCTCACCTGCACCCTTAACATATTTATTGTTTTGCATTTCCATTTTATGTATTATGTCATTTGATTTGATGCCAGAAACATATGAGCTTGTACCACTTTTCATGTAAAACTATAACACACTGTAATTAAAAATAAACAGAACATATTTTTTCCTGCTTGGGATGACCTTTAGTTTGCATTGAAATGTTTGCTTTTGATTTTGTCTTGTAAATTTATATAAGCCTAGTAATTTTAACAAGATTCTGTTTTTATCCAGCATTTGCAAGGGAAATGTAAGCAGGATGTGGTAAGTATATTTTGAGAACATTATGTGAGCCTTCACAAATACCCTGCATTCAGTGTGTATTTTTTAACAAGTATCAGAGGGGTAGCCGTGTTAGTCTGGATCTGTAAAAAGTGACAATAAGTCCTGTGGCACCTTATAAACTAACAAACATAATGGAGCATAAGCTTTCATGGGTCTCTTTGTGGCTATTTTTTAACAATGCTCCCTATCATCTGTCATTAGGCATACATTGTGGCATTTCATTCTAAAACACATTTTCTCCTATTCACTGTACTGAAAATGTTTTCCTAAACAGATTAAGGTGCCTATTTTGCACCCTAATAAAGAAAGCAGCTGTTGCCCAAACTTTATTAATTACAAATTTTAAATTGGATTGGTCCATGTTCAGTCCTAAGGTACCAGAATTGAGACCTTAGCTCTATTTCCAGTAGAAGCCAAACTGTGATAGAAGCCAAGCAAGATACTCAGGATTATTTGATATCCATGTGACATGAGCATAGCTAGAGAATGAAATTAAATCAGATCAGCGGCTCATCCTGTGGCTATATGGAGTTCAGCGGGAACAGGCTGTCTTCTTTCTTCCTTAGAAGAGTTAGCACAGTTTGGTGAGGAAGAATGGCCTTAGGAAGGATGGTCTATGGCCTGGCACTGGACTGGAATGCAGTTGCTCTGGGTTCAATTCCCAGCTCTTCCACAGACTCTCTGTGTGATCTTGGACAAATCCCTTAAAGAGAAATTCACCCTACTACTGTAGCCACTTTATGTCAGCATAGAAAAGGACCAGACACCTCTTTTCCCACCATCTGGGAATGTCCCAAGGGGAGTGAAAAGAGGCATTTCCCTGTGCAGGAAGAGGTGTCCCCCTAGGGGCCATGACAGACAGGACAGAAGTTAGGGCAGGCCCAGAATATGGGCAGTTGCAAGTCACCACCTTTCTGTCCACATTGGGATCTGATCAGGGATGAATTCAGTTTAACTTCTCTGTGCCTTAGGAGCATTAGCCCCATCTGTAATATGGGGCTAATAATATTTCCCTGCCTCATAGAGGTATTGTAATTATAAATCAATCAATGTCCGTGAGATGCTCAGACTCTGTGGTGATCGGAGACATATAAGAATGTAGTTAGATTCAGGAACTTACAAGCTCATGGACTGTTTTGTATAAGGAGATCACAAAACCCAGCTACATGGTTTTCAGAAGTTTTTTAAATAACAATTCTAACCTAAAGTTAATAACACGGCATTATGCTGCAATGATATAAGAAACAATTGCGTCACTCCTCACTGTGTGCTCAGTCATATTAATGCTCAAAGGCTATGCTGTATTTTCCTTTTTTTCCCCACCATCAACAATTTATTCTCATTCACAAACCAGGAGAGATAATTAAAATATAACTTGCAGCAGTAACAAACTTGAGAGTACATCATGATGGATTCACAGTAGTAGGCCCTCTCCTGGGAACCTGATGCCTTTTGGCTGTAGTACAATTAAAAACAAAAATCCAAGTTCTGCTTTCTTTATCCATTAATCTTTCTGTGCCTTCTAGATGGTGAGGCTCTCAACCATAGAATACTGGGATCATTCATCACTAAGGCACTGAAGAAGTGGCTTTTGAATAAAACTACAAAAGACTAGTGAATTTGAAATTAAGTTTAATGATTGGTTGTCTATAGCTGTATCCTAACCCAGTTCGGCTTTTGCACTGAAAATAGGTATGGTACAAATGTTTTCTGAGCAGCATCGTGAAATATAAACTAAAAGTTTATATCTTGTTTTATCAATCTAAGTGGTGACTTATCACTGAGAAACCCAGCTGTTAAAGAAATTAAGAGCCTACACACTATGTTGATGGATGCCATAGAAATGCCTATAAATAAATAAATTGAATTGCAGTGGAGATTCTGACAAATGAAAAGTGGCAAGTAAAATGTTCAAAGATTGCCAAACAGCGCTGGTGAAATGTTTGTATTTTCTGGACCAAGTGCAATGGATGGTAATTAAAGATTCACTCTCTTCTAAATGGAAATGATAATGTCTGAAATCCAATGTACAATTTATATATATATATATATATATATATATATATATATATATATATATATACACACATATCTTCTTTAAAATGCAGAATTAATTAACTTTGCTTTATTGGTAGACATTATATCTCATCTGTTAAAGTAATACAGACATAGGTATTTACTTATGCCTGTCTAGAGTTCTCATCACCATAATACTGAGAGCACCTCACAAATAGTTAATGTAATCTTACAGTATCCCCATGAGATAAATGGTTACTAGCCACATTTTACATGGGGGAAGCTGTATCACTGATAGATTAAGTGACTTGTCCAATTTCACCCTGGAAATCTGTGTCAGAGCTGGGACTAGCACCTAGATTTCTTGACTCCAAGGTCTCTACTGTAGCCACAAGGTCATCCTCCTCCCTCATAACTGTGTGTTTAGTATAGTACTGAGGATTAGCGCTGGACAAAACACGAGCTTTCCAGTTCAGGAGCTATTTCATATTTTCAACATTTGGATTTGTTCAAAACTGAAACAAATCCTTTTTTTTTTCTCAAAATTTCCTCCTAACTGGAAATCCTGGGGGAAAAAAGTAGTTTGAGAATAACTGATGCATGGTATTTCTGCCATGGCCTCCCACATCTGTTGGGTGAAATTGACATCATCATCAGCTCACTCAGTAGCTAATGGGGCTTCCAGGGCCTGCAGAACCAGAATATTATTTAACTTATGAGTCTAGCAGCCCCAGAGTACCTTTCATAGAAAGCCTGTTCTGGAACTGCAGACTCAGGAAGTCAATCCCAGGACTTCCAGACTCCTTGTTCCATAGCCCTGAGGGCCTTGATTTGAGCTGGGTTTCTCAGGGCTTCCAGACTTCCTGCTGCAGAGCTGCACTCTGTTTAGAGCTGGGCTCCCTGGGCTTCCAAGCTCCTGGCTACCATGGCATGGGGCTGACAAGCCCTGGCATGGCAGGGCTGCCTTGGAGCTGTTGACCCTGAAAGACCAGGCTCCATAGCCTTGGGGCAGCCCGTATGGTGGGGCTCTCTCTGTTTCTCTATCTTCCTGAGCAGAACATACTAGCTCTGCCTTGGCAGCCATCTGGGAAAGTTCTTGTCAGTTTCACTGGCAGAAAGTAAAATTGATCAGAGCCTTCCAGGCCAGCAGCTAAGGAGAGGTCATTTTGATTTTCCAGATGGAAAATCTATCTATTTGCAAAACTAAAAATCTCTCACCAAAAATTCTGGTTTTGTGAAAAGGGCATCTTTCATCAGAAAATCATTCAGACAGAAAACTCAACCAGCTTTACTAAGAGTGCACTTTGCTTTGCAACATATTCTCTTAGAGGTGTTTTCTTTTTAAATGTATATTTTTAAGTGAATAGCGTATGCAAGAAAGAAATAAGTCTCTGGACATTGAGATTCTGTATTTATCAACATAACAGATATGGGAAATGGTGGTATGACCTTTATTTACTTCAGTTTTGATCTGAGAGGACAATCTCCAAAGTGGAGGAAGTGCTTCATTCTAAACAGCAATTAACTTCTGCTCAGAATGCAAATGAGGATGCCAACTAATGCCACTTGAAGCTTAAAATGATGGCTTTGTGATGAAAACCTTGCTCATTAGCATCTGTATTAAGACCAGTTAATTCATTTCACATAGGCCCGCCAACAGCTGATGGATAGCAACAACTTTTGGTTACTGATCTTCTTCATGAGCTGCAAACTGCTGAGATACGCTATGCCTGCGCTACAGTGCCCGTACTGGCATAGCCCTCTAGTGTAGATGCAGTGTACCCTGACAGGAGTTTTTCTGCCAGTGTAGGAACATCACGTCCCCGAATGACATTGGTTTTATCAACAGAAACACTCTTGGCTGAGTCTACACTGGGTTTTTTGTTGGTGCAGTTATGTCACCAGGGAGTGTGTGTCTTTCACACTCCTGACCTATAAAGTTATATCAGTATAAGTTTTAAGTGTAGACCAAGCTATAGAATGACTGAATCTATCACATCATCAATCTCTGAACCATCTGCTCCCCCTTGTATCCTTCTAAATGTAATGATGAGTATAGCATGACTGACAGGGAAAAGTCAAAGGCTGAAAAAATACTAAATTCCAAGCCCTGTGAAAAAGGATTACATGTGGTTTGGAGGTTTTGGTAAGAGCATTATGGTATGTGGTATCACTTTCCTCAGCTAAGAAAATACCCTGAGTGTTCTTGGAATGTTTTAGTTGAATTATAGTAATTTTCAAAGCACTGGGCCAGTTCCTTACCTGGTGTAACTCAGAGTGGCTCCCCTGAAGTCAATGAAGCTATGCTGACTTACACCAGCAGAAGATCTGGCCCAGACTTTTCAGTCTTATTTCACGTCACAAAAAAATGTCTTAAGACAACTGTTGCTTTATATACATTCCAATGTCCAGGTTTCTTTAATGTTTAACCTTAATTTTGTATTTCCTGGATTCATATTGGTTGATTTTTTTAAATTAAATTTAATTTGTTTATTTACTATATAACATTCTTGCAAGTATTTTGGCTCATAAGTGGCTGATGTACTCGGATACCTTTAATTTTACCTTAACAATGTATTTTGTGAGAGAGAGTTTCTTGAGTTAGTGGTGCTGAAAATATCCCTTATTCGGGGTGCAGTAGGAAAAAAGAGATCCTTCCTGAGAGAAAGAATGGGCACACCACCACTTACAGAAGAGACTGCTCTTAAAGACCTCAGGTTCAATGTCTGACAGAGATGAGTTGTGTTGACAGCAATACTTGATTCACAATGTAGAGTGAAATTCAAATGAAACTTCATCTGGGTTCAGATGCCATTAACTGTAAAAATAACCTTCTAAAATGAAAAGACCTGTTATCCTCTTTCATTTCCTGGCCTTTCTGGTAAAGAAATGTCAATTACAGTTTGGAAGAAAAGCTTATTATGAGATAGTGTCTAAATCAGAAGCAAATATGGTCTGTCAAAAGCTGTTGCTTTACCTGAAAAAGAATCTTTATACATAGAGATATTTGTTACCCCCACCCAACAACTTTGAAATGTCCAGGAGACATTTCTGTGTTAGTTCCTGAAGCATTGCCATTCATGTATTATTCAGTTCATGCAACACACATTGCAGAGAAAAGATGCCATGTCACTATAAATTACAAGACTGTAAATATGTTGACAGGGGCTTGTTATTTTATAATAAACCATGAGACTGAAGCTGGAGAGATTTATTATGTTTCTGGAATTATCAGATGCATTTATGGCTTTTCACAGCTGCCTGTCTGTGGTTACGGTGAGCAGAGAAACAGTACTTTCTAGTTTAGGTTAACCCCTTTTTCAGATTCACAGAACTTTGTCTGACTAATTCTTTCTCAGGTAATTTTTTTTATTCTTTATATTAAACCAGACTGATGTGTGTGTATGTAGAGAGTTTGAACAAAATGTTGAGTCTTGTGTGTATGAAAAAAAATGCACATGTTCTTAAGAGAATTTTGCAAATGCATAGCTCAGAAACAGCTGGTTTTGGACACATCCAACTTGAGCTATTCCGGAGTTCTCACAGTGGTCTAAGGAAAAGGTATTCTTTGAAAACAAATGGTTCATTAAAAATGAGAAATGTTACATAAGACCAGTAACATTTGCTAGCCATCTTTTTTATTTTGAATCAAGCTAAATGATCTAATATGGCTTACACGTATTGGAGGATGCTGAACTGCTTTACTTTTGAGGTTATCTAAAATTTAAATGGTACAACATTTTGAGATGATAGCGTGCTTTTTGAGGGTCTATGCAGAATGAGGATGATACTGCAAAGGGAGCTAACTTCCATGTTTGCACAGGCAGAGTCAGATCTCGGTTTGGTCCTTTATGGGTGAAAGTCACATAAAAATAGAGCTTAAATGGGCATTAAGTGGTGTATAGGCTTTGTGCTGGCACTCTACACAGGGTGAAATTCACCCCATGAACAGATCTGGGAGGCATAAACGAGTTAATGTTTTTAATAGAAACAAGCTTCTACTGCTGTAGTTTTTGTTAGCCCTTTATATCTGTTCAACGAACTTTAAGTTCTGCTTATAACTAGAAATGCAAAGCATGAAAAGTAAATACTTCCTGATTATGTTTTTTTAAAAAAAACAGGAACATTAAAATTGGTTTCAGATGCTGCCAGTATTAACAATTTCCTTCTCTAATTCTTTTGCTCATCCCATAGCTTCCATATTAAAAGTAGCATTAGTAGTTAAGGTCCAGGGAGCCACCCACAGCTTTTATAACAGTAAATACCATATGAATGTTTATGCACTGCACTGATGTAAAATACAGGACAGAGCTTTTCATTCACAAAGGTGATTTCCAACCACACATTACTTTTTTTTGTATTCTCCTTGTGGAAACATTTAATTTCAGTTGAAGACTTGAAGATCCGCAGGTCTTGAAGATCTGCGCAAGTTGAGGCCGTTTACGGCGTCCCTCTTTAGCTCTTGTTTGGGAACAACATGCAGTTGAACCAGGACTGGATAAGGAAAAGGTCAAATCCTTTCAAACCCACAAGTCAGTTAGTCAGAGAGAGATGCTGTTAATCTGCTGAGTGTATCTCACTCAGCATTCCTGAGTCCCATTTCTGCTCTCCCATTCACAGGTGTATGTGTGGAGTATCTCAATGTAAGTAAAAGAAATTACACTGCTATACAATTGGCATGATGTTAGTCTTAGGCGATTGGTCTCTGATGGCTACACAGAGGACCATGTCTTCAGCTGGTGTAAAGTCATAGATTCTAGGACTGGAAGGGACCTCGAGAGGTCATCGAGTCCAGTCCCCTGCCCTCATGGCAGGACCAAATACTGTCTAGACCATCCCTGATAGACATTTATCTAACCTACTCTTAAACATCTCCAGAGATGGAGATTCCACAACCTCCCTAGGCAATTTATTCCAGTGTTTAACCACCCTGACAGTTAGGAACTTTTTCCTAATGTCCAACCTAGACCTCCTTTGCTGCAGTTTAAACCCATTGAGTGTGCAATGTGTGCATCCAGTTGACTTCATTGGAGCCATGCCATTGCACATCAGCTGACAATCTGGGCCATGTTGACAACTGTAACCTGATTCTTGTATGCCAATCGTTAACACTACTCCTTGACCATTGGACCGGTCCTCTTCCTATTAAAAAAAAAAGAAGAAGAAGACAATATTACCCTTGCATTAAAAGGCTCTATTTACTTAATCCATTTATTCATATATGGTAATATCTCATTAAGATACTACCAGGTCTTTTGTGTGTGCAATTCTAGGGACCCACAATCAATAATCCTAGAACATGCATTGGAGATTATATGCATGAGGGTGGGAGGGTGGTTTAGAGTTTATTAGAGGATTTATTGATTTATTTGTTTGTTTTTGAGGCAATGACTGAATGAATTCATTGTTAAACTCACTACAAAATCATTGAACTTTTACAAGGGACAGCTGCATCTGCTAATGAGATCAGAAATTACTGAGCAGTAATTAGTAAAGCTGACTAGTAGAAGACTAGTAAAACTGAAATTTAGAGTTAATCTTTGTACACAACTACAAGATTTGAGATTCCAGAGAAAGTAACTCATTCATTTTATTAATTATTATTATTATTTATACCTCTTTTCATTGCAGGGAATTTAATAAGCAGCAAGTAGTTGGAGTCTAATTATTAGCATAATCTTTGCAGCAATTCTTAGTTTCTGCAATATGTTTTCCTTTGTAACAGCTTGGTGTTTCAAAAGACTCTGTTATATTGCTTTGACACATTGTTTGCTTTTTTTATAGTATTAACAGCATTTGTGATACCTGAGTGGAAGGTATGATGCTTTCTTTCCCCCATTATATACCAAGTTATTCCGTGAGTCTGTGATTTTGCATTTTTCTTAGTACTGGCTTGAGACTCAGCACACAAGATCTAATATAAATCTGTCTAAGGTCTTTATATAGTGTGTATCACCAGGGCATCTAAGCACTGCACAAAATGAAGATACAAAAAAGAACAAAAAGATATTTTTCCTCTCTCATTCCCTGTTCCAATGGGAGTGAATTGCTTTCTTTTTTGTAAACAATTTTTCCTCTAAAACTCAGCTTATATCTGACAATTTTATGCATATTCTCCCACAGCCTGGAAATCACAATATTAACCATACAGACATTTATGTACATGCATCAAAAAGAAAACATTGTACCCACAGTGCTAGACAAAAAGGGCAAATCTCATCCCTGTTTTTGTTAATTATCATACAGAACAGTGTACACAATGCTGTGTTCTTCTCATTAAAGTAGCCAGAGCTTGTATTTAACAACTAAATTCTCATATTTGTAAATTACATAGCTCTAAATCTAGACCTTGCTGTTAGCTGTAACTTGCAGCTGCCTGTTCTGCCCCTGCAGTGTATAGCTCCACCTTCCAGTATGGAAGGGTGACCTCTATAGCCACACCCTATAGTCTTATACTAAAACAGCTGCTTGGCACTCTGAGGAATCTCCATCAGTGAGAGAGAAGAAAGCTGTTCATGGGAGCATTCCTATTAGGCAAGGTGAAACTCACTGAGCAAACAGGCCTGGTTGTGTGGCCACGGGTCAACCATAATACACTCCTAATCTACTTCCAGAGGATCTGTCTTTTTCAAAGTGTAAAATAGTGATAACCTATTCATTCTGCAGAAACAACCCTATTTGCATTGAAATTGTGGCCCATATGGTGGATACAACCCAAACATGAGTGAACATGAGAAACAGATCTTTCAGGAGAACAGCAAAATAATTTATTACCAATGCTGAAAAAGTGCAGATCTCAGAAGAAAATTTAGTAAGCTTAAATTGCAATTGCCTTTGGAAGAAATAACTTACACTCTTGTTTTCAGCCTCCGAAGATGTATAGTGCACAGGGAGCTCTCTAGTTATATTCATTCTCATACATCTTTCAACTACATCAGAAATCCAAATTCTAAATGTACCAGTGAGCAGCATTGTGTCTTTCATGATACTTCCTTGAGGATCCTGAGTCCAGAAATTATTACATGCATCCATAAATACAGTGTCATGGATATTATATGTAAACTGGTCTTGATTTTACTTGACTATTTCAGAGTACTATTTATGAAGACAGAATGGAGATTATCTGCTTGAGCTTTGTTAAATATTAACATCAAATTTCACCTGATCTGAATTTTGGGTTTGAGCTTGATAATGACAAGTTATAAGATTCAAATCCTGAAGCCCCCAAACACAGTGTGCAGGGGGTAGGGTTTAGGGAAGCTGTGCACAGTCAACACTCCATGTGCAATGCAAAAGGCAGCAGGAAGGGGAAGGACCACTGTGCATCTCTGTGGATCTGGACTTATAAATGAGAACATAGGCAGAGCAGAATAGGGGCTGGAGGACTCATGCCAAGGATTTCTGCAGCACGTGGCTGCAGCAGGTGGTCATAATTACTAGTTTCCATACTGCAGTATTAAGTAATTAAGGAGGAGCTCCATGGCTTTTGACTGGGATGAGGAACCCATACTAAGCGTAACCATTCATTCCAAAAAATGAATTAAAAGTAACATAAAGAAGAATATCATCAAGATGATATGTGTGGAGAAAGAAGCATGGATATGTTCTGAGTACATGGCTGGGAGCCAGGAACTCTTGAGTCCTAATCCCACTGCTAACACTAACTGTGGTCTTCAGGAAACAATTTAAAGTCTCTGCCTCACCTTCCCCATCTGTAAAATGGGAATGATAATATTTATCTGATCAGAGTGTTGTGATAATTAGCTAATGTGTGTGAAGCTCCTTGAAGATATTAGGTATTATATAGAATCAGAGAAGTGTAGGATTGGAAGGGACCTCTAGAGGTCATCTAGTCCAGTCCCTGGCACTCAAGGCGGGTAATAACTAGACCAGTGCTTCTCAAAGCCAGTCCATCGCTTGTCCAGAGAAAGCCCCTGGTGGTCCAGGCCAGTTTATCTATCTGCTGGGTCCACAGGTTCGGCCGATCGCGGTTCCCACTGGTCGCAGTTCGCTGATCCAGGCCAATGGGGGCTGCAGGAAGCTGCGCGGGCCGAGGGGTGTGCTGGCCGCCCTTCCTGCAGCCCCCATTGGCCTGGAGCAGTGAACTGCGGCCAGTGGGAGCTGCGATCATCCGAACCTGTGGACACAGCAGGTAAACAAACCGGCCTGGACCACCAGGGGCTTTCCCTGAACAAGCGGCGGCCTGACTTTGAGAATCACTGAACTAGACCATCCCTGACAGGTGTTTGTCAAACTTGTTCCTAAAAACCTCCAATGACTGAGATTCCACAACCTTCTAGGCAATTTATTCCAGTGCTTAAGCCCCCTGACAGTTGGGAGGTTTTCCTAATGCCCAACCTAAACTTCCCTGGCTGCAATTTAAGCCCACTGCTTCTTGTCCTATCCTCAGAGGTTAAAGAGAACAAATTTTGCCTTCCTCTTTGTAATAACCTTTTATGTATTGAAAACTGTTATGATGTCCCCCCCTCAGTCTTCTCTTAGCCAGACTAAGCAAACCCATTTCCGCACCCCAATTTATCCTCATAGATCATGTTTTCTAGACCTCTAATAATTTTTTATTGCTCTTCTCTGGACTTCCTCCAGTTTGCCCACATTTTTCCTGAAATGTGGTGCCAAGAACTGGACTCCATCTGAGGTCTTACATATTTATATACTATAAATGCTAATTAACATTTGTATTTTCCAGATGACCATAAAATTTACTCCCTGTGAAACCCTAATGGTCAAACTTAACCCAACAAAAGCAAAACTACTGAAACAAATGCCATTCCTCCATCCAAATTCACCCAGTGCTTTCTGACCCCAGCAGAATTCCTAGAATAGTAAGCTTTTTATACATATACTCTCCAATTGGCTGAAATGTCAGAGCAAAATGGCTACTCTTAATGAAAGGATGTATTTCTAAGTTTAAGTTACATCTGTGGTTGCCTGGAATTTGAGTATACCAACTAAGTTATGGCCATCCTCTGCTGTATGCACAACACTGGCCTTGCAATATCAATATCTAAAATCAAAGTTCTGTAAATTCCAATATAGATGTCTTTTATTTTTCAAAGCAAAAATAATGAGACTGGAATATGCACATTTTTTCCTTGTAGAATGTTATGAACAACCAGATCAGCCCATTAAGTCAATTTAAAAGTTATTTGTGTTGCTGCAGTAAAATGGCTTTCCATCTCCTGTCAACTGAAGCCCTAATTGGGGTCTAAGACTGAGCATAAATCTCCCATCATATAGAAAATTACAGCCTTGCTTTGTATTTGATGTGAGATGTCCTCTGTGACGGTTTTTTTTAAGAACTCATGAATTATAACAACATCTAAGGCTGCAGCTGGTCTTACTTCTTAGCTTAAAGAACCATTGATGTAAACAGTATGTTCTCAGCTTGTTTTCCCCTGTTTTATTACTAGCTGAGCCAGTGCCAATAACAAGTTTTACAAGCCAGCACCACTCCACTCTTCCTAGAAAAATCTCAAATATAATGCCACAGTTTTATTTCTTCATTCAATAAATAAACTGTTACATTTTCAGGTTGCTTGACATTTTTTTCTCTTATTTTATTGGATACTTGATCCTTTTGGTGTGAACTTACTAATGAAAGATGCCGGTTCAACAGCTCTGAGGACTGACATACTGTATTTATTCACAGAAGAGGTACAGTATAATCCACCTCCTTTATCTTTTCTTTTCAGTTAAGTCCAGAGAAAGGGAGGGCTGCAGTGGAGAAGAAGAAAGGATTTGTTGCAAGCCTCTTTGTTATGTACAGGTGTATAAAGCACAAAAGGGTATACCACTATAAATATGCAGAACAATGCAAAAAAGGAAGTGATAGCATTTTTCTGAGGAGGTTCTCCTAAGACCAGGAAGTAGAAGAATCTTCAGGTATCATATGAAAAATGCAAGGATCAATAAAATAAACTTTAATGCCAGCATCACAACAAGTAAAAAAATTCTTGCATACTCCACACATGAACCTTATCATATGTGTAAGACCTCTGCAATTTTGCCAGTTTGGACTATACTGCTCAAAGGCAGTGAGAGAGTCCCTGTTCAGGGCAGGCGCTTTTGCATGTTTCACATGCATCCTCATGCCAGGAGTTGAGTCACTTAGCTAATTGGCAATAGTTTGTAGATCACACAAGAGCTAATGGGTGTTCCAGTGAGACCCAACCAAACAACAAAAGGAGAAATGAAGAGATCACGAATATTCTAATGGCTGGATTTCCTATTATTCTGATCTGAAGTATCTGGCCTTTATCCATTAAAGAAGTCTGGGTAAAATTAAATTGTTGTCCATCATAGGGAACAGTGGAGAAGGGATAATTTGTCATTCCTAGAAGCTACAGATCCTATGAAAGTCACATTAAGCTATAAACTGTAAATCATAGTTCTATGCTAGCTACTAAAGAAAGTAACAGAATCAGACCTCAGTGAAATAGGGACCTGTAAATCCCTTATCTTATGCAGCTTAGCCTATCGGAGAAGATAGTGCTGTATATGAGTGTGAGCCCTATGAAAATCCAAGGGATTCATTATTTTATGCATTAGTGTCTGAGACCTGTAACATTTTTGGTTACAAGAACAATTTCCAGACTGCTGGGAGGAAACCTGAATACATTGGCTTATCCATTAACAACCGAGAACTAGTGTTAGCAGGACTTTCACATCAGACTTTTTCTGACAAGGTAGAAAAAAAAAGTTGGATATAGACTAACAGATGCTGCAGTCTCCAGTCTGGATCTGCTTAGACAACTGAAGAATTCTTGTGACACACAGTTAACTTATTTAGGATACACAGTAGATGAAAAAACTCTCTCTGAGGGTCAAAAGTGAAACAGTATCTACACGCACATGAACTAAAATAAAGGAGTGGAAAGACAATGCTGAGAAATTCTACATTCTGTTGCAGGTGCTATACATCAGACTTTTATTCCATAAGTGTGAATGTACAGGTAACAAGAAGAATGAAAGGACCCTTCTCTCTAGAAGTTTATATACAAAGGATAAACTGGTCCTGGCCCAATACCCACCAGAGTCTTTCCATGACAGTGGCATCTTTGACTTCAATGAACGTTGGATCCGATCACAACAACATTTGTTTAAACATGCTATTAAAAATGTTTGCTTTTTTTATACTAGTACATATAAATATTTGTATAGCAAATAACTGAGTATCACACACTCTCTTTCTCTAAATGTGATTGGGTATTATTAAAGCCTAGAGTGAAATCCTCATCTTATATAAATTGGCATTCCTGCCAAAGCAATGGAGCTATACCAATTTATACCAGCTGAGGATTTGGCCCCTGACGTTCAGGTTTTAAATGAAAGAAGTCAAGCCTGTGCTGCAACAAAGTGGTAGGCTGAAGTGCATTGAATGGCTATTTTAACAGTACAGCTGTATTGCATAATTATCCAGATATCCCAGTTGCAACTGCACTGTTACTGCAGAGTGTGTGCAAACTTCCCCAATACCTTGCCAGCCTCCTTCAACCTGGACTAAAAAGACCACCTCTACTTCCTTTCTCTTATCCTTTGCCTCTGTTGTCTCTTTAGAATGTAAGCTCTTTGGCATAGGGAACTGGCTAAGAAATAGGATCCTGATCTTCAGGGCCGGCTCTGGCTTTTTGGCCGCCCCAAGCAAAAAAAAAAAAAAAAAATACAGGTCGGCCAGAACGGCAAAGCAATAAATAAATAAATAAAAATTAAAAACCTGTGGTGCGGCCGGAGTGCAGGTGCAGGGGGACCGGCTGGGGTGGGGGGGGGGGGCAGGCGGGAGAGAGAGAGAAGGGGGCGGGCAGGGCTACAGCAGGGGCGCTGCCACGCGGCCCCTCCCACTGCGCCGCCTCCTGCAGCCTGCCGCAAGGGCTCCGCTCCAGTCGGCGGGGAGGGAAGGAAGAGGACAGCCCTGCAGGGCGCTCTTGTTCGCCGCGCCACCGCCGCCTACAGGGCGGCTGGAGTGGAACAACAACAACAACAACAAAAAAAGCGGCTGTGCCGCCCTAGGAGTGGGCGGAATGCCGCCTTGAACAATCTGCCGCCCCAAGCACCAGCTTGCTCAGCTGGTGCCTGGAGCCAGCCCTGCTGATCTTAGTTGGGTCACCTAGGAACAGCTGTAATACAAATATAACAGTAATAACACAGGTGGAAGGATCATTCTCCAAGTGTATTCAATCTTTGATCTTTCTACTGAGGCTCCCTTCACAATTGTCAAACAGTATTGTTTTATATACTTGTCTATTGGAAACTTGGCTGAGACCACAACACTGATTTTATACAGGCTTTTTATTAAATGCAAACTGGCATCACTTATTCCCCAGCAAAGAATGGGGTGGGGGGGACAGAAAGCTAGAGAGAGAGAAGACAACTCTTCCTGTCCTTATTAAATGTACAAGAAATATTTTGTGAAAAGATCTTATGCTCAGTGTTTTCTTAAAGCTCATTAAAAGCTCACATTCTTTGCTTTGGGGGGAAATATAGCAGAGTCTCATTCTCACTCAGGTCTGATGTTGAGTCATAAACAGTCCTCCGGACAATTTTTGCTCAATCTTTTAGCAACCAGCAGCTGCAATTTTCAAACCCAGTCAGGCAAAAGTAGCTACTTTTGTGTGTTGTCAGGCTGAAGATTGCCACATAGAAACCGAAAGTAGCTGTGATGCTACACAAAAGACAAAAACAAATGCTTTTAACATTTCTGGATGATTCAGAGACAATGATGCCTCTCCAGGCAGCTTTCCCTAATATTATTTCATTTTCTACTTACAGTAATTCTCACAAGGACAAAATCTTCTCCATCACATGACAAGCACAGTCCTTCCTTTGTAAAGTATCCAAAAATGTATCTTCATTTGTCTGTCAGATGATAGCACCCTCTGCAGAACAGCATCTGTTTCCATAGAATTAAATTTTTGTCAATGAAATTACGATCAAGGGCATTGGATGGAGCCTTAGATGCATGTGACTACCATTAACATTAATGGATGTTATGATCATGCTTAATGGGACAAATACAAAGCCCACTGAAGTCAATGGGAGTCTTTCAATTCACTTGACTGAATTTTGGATCAGTCCAACTGAGATGAGAATAGTCCTCATGGAGTCTTTGTGGAGGGTTGACCAAACAACCAAAACATCCTTTACAACTGTTTTTGTGTATAGTAGATATTCACAAACAAAAACTTTATTTAACATTAATGAAGGTCGCGTTCATCAGTAAATTAAATCATAAAAGAATAGGAAATACAAAATCAGGAATTAAGAGGTTGAAAAGTCAGCACTCTCAGATTACCTTAAGTTGGCCCTTTTGTGCATATGCATTATGATTCAGTCTTTAATTATATGCTCCCATATTATTTTTTCTAGAGGACCCGTGCCTTATCCAGTGCCCGGCATGGATTTGCTCTGGCAGAAATCAAGGTTGTGTAGCAAAGGGGTCTGTTGTCTGGAGGACTTCTGCATCATTTGTTGCAGAAGTTGGACGTTTTATAATAAATGAGGCAGGGGATTACAGGAGGAGAAAGGATAGTCTCATGGTTAGGGCAGTTGAATGCCACCCTGGAGATTCGGATTCTGTGCCTGCTTGTGCCAGTGAGTTGCTATGTGCAAGTCATTTACATCAAACTTTTCATAAGTAGTCATTTTTGCATGTAATTAAAGAGACTGTACAATAATACATGCAGACAAGGGAACACAATTAATGTTACAAAGGCAACATTAATTCTGGCATTTTAGTTTTTGAATTTCCTTATTTTTTAATAGAAAAAATATTTTTATATTTACAACTTAAAAAATAAAGTACTAACACATTTGTTGTCTCCTATGTATATGTTACTGCAATTGCTATCTTTATGAAACTTCATATTTCACCACTCAGTGCCATGTTGACCAATATATTGAATGTAATTAAATTAGATTGCACATACTGTGGTATGTAACCTATCATTTAAATCAACTTCTGTATTAGGTAACAGGAGGACAACTAATGTAACACCCTTTTTTAAAAAAAGGCTCCAGAGGTGATCTTGGCAATTACAGGTTGGTAAGACTAACTTCAGTACCAGGCAACAATAGTAAATGATACTAAAGAACAGAATTATCAGATGCATAGATGAACAAGATTTGTTGGGGAAGAGTCAACAAGGCTTTTGTAAAGGAAAATCATGCCTCTCCAATCCATTAGAATTCTTTTAGGGTGTCAACAAACTTGTGGACAAGGGTGATCCAGTGGACCTGGACATTCAGAAAGACTTTGACAAGGTTCCTCACCAAAGACTCTTAATAAAAGTAGGCTGTCATGAGATAAGTGGGAAGGGTCCTCTCATGGATCACTAACTGGTTAAAAGATAGGAAAAAAGGGTAGGAATAAATGGGCATAGTATGTGCAATGTGTAAGAGAGGTAAATACAAGGATCTGTACTGGGACCAGTGCTGTTCTGCATATTCATAAATGATCTGGAAAAAAGGTAATCAGTGAGGTGGCAAAGTTTTCAGAAGATACAAAATTACTCAAGATAGTTAACTCCAAAGCTGACTGTGAAGAGTTACAAAGAGAACTCACAAAACTGAGTGGCAGGGCAACACAATGGCAGATGAAATTCAAATTTGAATAATGCATATTGAAAAACATAATCCTCACTATACATAAAAATGATGAGATCTAAAATAGCAGTTATCATTTCAAGAAAGAGATCTTGGAGTCACTGTGGATATTTCTCTGAAAACATCTGCTCAATGTGCAGTAGCAGTAAAAAAAACTAACATAATGTTAGGAACCATTATCAGAGGGATAGATAATAAGACAGAAAATATCAAAATGCCACTATATAAATCCAGGAACTCCCACACCTTGAATACTGTGAGCAATTCTGTTCACCCCATCTAAAAAATAAAAAGATATATTAGAATTAGTAAAGGTACAGAGAAGGGCAACAAGAGTTATTAGGGGTATGGAACAGCTTCCATATAAGGCTAGATTAAAAAGACTGGGTCTTTTTAGTTTGGAAAAGAGACAACTAAAGGGGGGATATGATAGAAGTCTTTAAAGTCATGACTGTTGTGGAGACAGTAAATAAGGAAGTGTTATTTACTCCTTCATATAAACACAAGGATCAGGGGTCACCCAGTGAAATTAATAGGCAGCAGGTTTACAACAAACAATAGAAAGTATTTCTTCATACAATGCATAATCAACCTGTGGAACGTGTTGCTAGGGAATGTTGTGAAGGTCAGAACTACAAAAGAGGTTAAAGAAAGACTTAGGTAAGTACATGGACAATAGGTCCATCAATGGCTACTAGCCCCAAATGGTCTGGGATGCCACCCCATGATCTAGGTGTCCTTCACCTCTCACTGCCAGAAGCTGGGAATAGATGACAGGGGATAGATCACTCAATGATTGCCTGTTCTGTTCATTCTCTCTGAAGCATCTGGCATTGGTCACTGGTGGAACACAGGTGACTGGGCTAGATTTACTAATGATCTGACCCAGTAAGGCTGTTCATACCTATTTCAACAAAACATTTGTAAAGCAACTTCAGTTCAGGGGGAGGGATAGCTCAGTGGTTTGAGTATTGGCCTACTAAACCCAGCATTGTGAGTTCAATCCTCAAGGGGGCTCGGGGGCAAAAAACAGTACTTAGTCCTGCTAGTGAAGGCAGGAGGCTGGACTCAATGACCTTTCAAGGCCCCTTCCAGTTCTATGAAATAGACATATTGCAACTTCCAAATTACTTTTTTTAAATATTGTAACAGGAAACTGAGTCAGGACTCAAATCTGTAATTTCTCCCTTTTTGATACGGTAAATATTCAGAAAGTCATACCCCCAATTTGTAAGAAGCACTAACCAATATATATATATGAAAAGGAGCTGGAATTATTTATCTTATTTTCATGTAAGCTTTTTTTACCAAAGTAACAATTAGCCTTTGAAACGAATTAGTGTAACTTACTCCACTTCAAACCCAAAGGAGCACAGAGGGATCTTATCCAAACCCTCAGGGGAAACTGCTTTCATTACAGCTCCTCCTGGGACCCTTCTTTGTAATAATGTTATGGTCCTCGGAAGAAAATCAGTTATCAACGGCAGCCATTACCATTACCACCAATGAGATAGTGACTCTCTGCAAGTATACAAAGGAACTGGAAGTGGTAAGTGGCTGATTATCTCAGATCTCACAATGTTCCTGCTCAGGCAACAGAATAGGGCAGCAAATATGCTCTGTATGGGGAAAAAAAACAAACAGGCTTTTTCCAGTGTTCCAATTGTCCAAATTCCCTAAAAAAAATCAACAACATAGAAACACAAAGTACACACTGGAGATTTGGTCTACACACACACATTTGTGGCTAAAATTTGGTTCAAATTCCTATGGAAACATTTACAAAAAAAAATTCCAAATAGAAGTTGAGATGCTGAGCTAAAGACCCTGTTAATCAGAAAATTCTGATGCAACTACAAGACCATAATACATTTAAGAACACATGTAAATGGATAAAAAAATAATTACACCAAATGAACATAAACTAACTCTGAGTTATCTCAACATTTTGTATTTTAAATCTGTAAAATGCTTTTAGATCATTGGACAGGTGTAAAGGGATGAAGTTTAAATAGATTAATGTGAACTAAAACCTTTTTTATTTCCTTGTGAACTCTCTTAATGCACTGTCTTGCTCTTTAATTAGTCATTTCCTTGCTGAGAGCATTAGCTTCTTAAAATCTGTTACATTACCAGATAAATACCCTGTAACAATTACCTGGGTTTGGATTACACATTGTCTCAACTGCTTTTATCACCTCTGTCACAAACTAGAAAAGAAGAGATAAACTGATAGTGAAGACAAAGTGACATTCTTTAATCATGTTTATGGGCTTTCTTTTTGATGGATTCATGCAATCCCCATTGTAATTAAAGCAATTGATATGCTGTGTGCAATGCAATACAAACCACAGTGACTGACATACAGTGTAACCAAACCACCCACAGATATTATCTAGTGCAAAGTTGTTTTGTTGTTTGTTTATTCTCTGGACAGTAGCAGTCAGATTCAAGGGGAAACACTCACAACAATCATTTTAACCTCCTAAGCCTTTACAATTTGACTCAAAATCTTAAAAGAACAAGATTTCCCAGAAGATTTCATGCTTCTTGACTGAAAACTGAACAGCTTTAAATACTTACATAAATAATAAATACATACAGTTTATTCATAGACCTTATAAAGATGAGGTGTTCAACTATCTGACCTACTCTAAATTAGGTACCACCATTATGATGTTCAGTCGCACTCCCATGTGCTATGTTCAAAAGCATTATCTATGGAGGATGATATTGCAGCACACATCAAGAAAGATTAGCTCATACTGGGATGACACCCACAGAAATAAATCCTGTTAGAAGTTGTACAATAGTTTGGAAGATAGGCAAAATATGGTAGATGTGATATTTAGGAAAGATCAGCAGGCAGTCGAGTGGATTGAGTCTAGAGATAATTAATACCCACTCATGTCCAATAAAAAGCTAAGAAGCTATATGATTTTATGGAGCTCGTTAGCATTAGCAGTCAGTTCCTGTTTTCAAAGCAGGGGTTGTAAACTGATATGTAAACCAGCTGAGACTTTTCTTTAAATGTCATATTGAAATCAGCATTCACTCAGTATGGTGAATACACAATTAAAAGTACAGTTAGTGGAATTAGATACTTTGTCTTGCTAGCAGCTGTTCACATAATGCTTTGCTGATTATTAAAGGTGTCTGCTATTCTGCAGACAAGCATCTACAACCAAAACCACTTGCTATATTGGAAATCAAGCTTCCTTTGTATATATTTTTCATATGTCCCTCCTTCGTGTTATTCATTGTAATGTTGCCACGTGAGGGATTACAGGGAACACACTGAAATTCTAATCACATATTACAGCACAACATGAAGGAACTGCTGTGTTTCACTTTCCGATTAATAGAGGTCTAATGTTTCTTTGCATCTAAATAAACGTATTTACATGATAAGTAGACATCTCTCTGATATTCTTAAATTTCAGTCAGCTAATACCCTTCTCCTGTGTAACTTCACACATTGTATCTTATATTTCACCTTACAGAGACTCAGCGTGGTACTGCAGATTCATTCAAAATGAGTTTTTGCACATTTTTCACCCTGTTTGTGTAAATAAAGAACAAAAGTAACTGTGAAAGGGAAAGTCTTTTGGTATGTTTTTAAAGAATTATGCAAATATTGTCAGATCACAGGACATATATTTTATATTTATTTTTCCCTTATTCCTGTATATTTTAGAATAATTTAATAGTTTATTGTAATACTTTTGTTTAATCTCTTTCCGTTGGATGACAGCTCCTTATTAATTTATTCCCCATCTCCCTAAGGGTTATATTCTTAACTTGGTGTGTGGGACTTGAGCCATTCAGGTCCCACTAGGATGAATGAAAGTTGCACAGACCAAGGGGGGGAAACTAGAAGAAAGACAAATGATTGACTTTATGTAATCCAGAAAAATCGTGTTCCTTTCCAGTTTTCCTTCATTTTAAGCTCTGACACCCATAACTTTTGTTAACTCTGATGGGAGTTTAATGGCTGAATCATCACACATTTAGTTGAGACTATAACTGTAAGGATATGATCCAACTTTCTGTCAGACAGTTCACATGACTGCATCTCCGGACAATTCAGATGTACTGATGCTTTATGCATTGGAGAGTTCAGCATAAGCAGCAGCTCTAGTTTTCCATAATTCTGTGGCTGTGATACTTGCTACTGAATCTAGAGCCTATCACAGAAAAATATTGCCGGAGCCATTATTACTAACTGAAGTACTTTTCTGTCTTCCATTAAAGCAGAGAATCATTAAAATGAACAAACACCTTTTTCCATTGTGCCTTAGAGGAGGCAGTTGAGGATAACGAAGACAAGGTAGAATTGCCCTTCTGACACCAATCACATTATTGGTTAATGGATTCATTAGGCAGGCATGTTTAAGACAGAAAGAAAGAAAGACATGTGCTAGCTATCAGGTCTCCTTGCAATTGCCAGGCTCTAGAGAATCAATGCTGCACTGAGAGAAAGCTTCCAAAGGGGAAGGGGGGAAACTGAAGGCAGCAAAAACAACCTTTTTTCTGCCTGTTTGAAGGTGTTCAGAGATGATCCTCCATCAGGCCCTGTACCATATACAGTATTGAGTTTTCAAGCTTTTTCCTTCTGATCACTCTAATAATCTCTTTCTTTGTGGTTTAGACCTTTAGGGCTGCACTATGGTTAGAATGATTTCTTTACCAGAACGTGAGCTGTAAAATAATTCTGATGCACTTACTCCCATTGAATAATAGCCCACTGCATGAGTAGTACCATTAATTTTAGTGGGGTTATGCGAGTAACAAGGTAATATTCAACAATGGTCAAGATGGTGAGGTTGTAATGAAAGCTTGCTTTCCTCTCCTCCCTTGGCTTGTGTATTGCCTGCTTAAATTGATTTTATATTTTTCCTTTAAAGGCAGGGCAATAATCTGCAAAATCTAGTTTAAGGTTACTGAAGGCTAGAGTCTTGTCAGATTTCCTGCTCTACAAATATTATCTCCTCTCTTGATAAACTGTATCCACAGTTCTGTATGTATAATTGAGAGAACACTTTTCAATGTGTCTTTTCATGTGTTAGTTAAGAGTCACGCTGCTTTGGTCAACAGAGTTCGGTTTCCAATGGCTTATCAGAGAGAACCTTCATTAACAATGATTTATCACACTTTCAGTATGTATTAGTCAACAATGAGTATTGCTTCTAACTGCATTTACCATCAGACACCTGAGCGAACAAGGAAAGAAGCTTGTCTCGCTCACCAACAGAAGTTGGTCCCATAAAAGATATTAACTCACCCACCTTGTCCCTCTAATATCCTGGGACCAACATGGCTACAACACTACTGCATACTTATGCTAAACTATCGGTTCAACCATGTATTTAACTGTGATTCTCTGAGTACCTTTCTCAGACCAAAAGAAGAGTTCTATGTATCTCAAAAGCTTGTCTCTATCACCGACAGAAGTTGGTCCAATAAAGGTATAACCTTACCCACCTTGTCTCTCTGAAGACAGAAAAGGAAACAGTCTTTCAGAAGGAAAGAGGCAATTCCTTAGACTTTGCTTTGTAATATATTATGTTTTGAACAAGCGGAACTCCAAAAGAATCCTACATTACTGGAATGAAGGATAAAATGGTATATTCCAATAAAAGAAGTTAGAACAAGCTGATTCAATTTACAGTGGAGAACAGGAGTAAATAATAAAATATTTTATCTTGCTGTGTAAGTGACATTTACTGAAAGAGAAATGATCATTAAATAATATCAGGAAAAAAAGGATATCATTCAGATTGATAGGTCTCTACACCATCCAAAATTTCCTGCATGTTACTAGATTCCTACAGCTCAAAGTCATTATTTGAGAAAACTACAACAAGGAAGAAAAGTCATATGTTCATTATATTGATATATTTCAAATTTCAATCTGAGGTGAATTCCTGGCCCCAGTGAAGCCAATGAGAATTTTGCAAATGATTTTCATGGAACCAAGTAATAGCAGTTTCTCAAGAATTTGGGTGTCTCAGGGTGGGTTTCTCTCACACTGGATTCCTTACTGCAGACAGTCCTCATACAGAACTCATGGCAAGTTCAGCACCAAGTACTTTATTTACAGTGTGAAAGAACAGAACAAGTTCTCCAGAGCTTGAGGTTCTTACATTCTTCCTAGGCTCAGGGTGAGAGGAGGAAGAGAAATCATCCCATTGGGGGCCTAGACTTCTCTGTTCCTTCCTTCAATTCAAGCCAAACCAAGACTACCCTTCTTTTTTCTTCCTCTTCCTGTCTCTCTTTTAGCTGTTCTCAGATGATGAGCTGAGCCATCCTGTTAGCAGGTTAATCATTGAGTCTTTGACCAATTATCTCCATAATTTGCCTCATGTGTGTGCATTTATCAAGTGCTCAGAGTGGTTAGTCAGCCTAAGGCTACTCACACTCTGACAGTAGGGTTTTAAAAACTGCCTCTTACAGAAATTTTCAAAGATCAGATGCTTGCCACACATGTAATAAAAAGAAGAACTAGGGATCACCAAATGACATGAATAGGCAGCAGGTTTAAAACAAACAAAAGGAAGTATTTCTTCACACAATGCACAGTCATCCTGTGGAACTCTTTGCCAGAGGATGTTGTGAAGGCCAAGACTATAACAGGGTTCAAAAAAGAACTAGATAAGTTCATGAAGGATAGGTCCATCAATGGCTATTAGCCAGGATGGGCAGGGATGGTGTCCCTAGCCTCTGTTTGCCAGAAGCTGGGAATGGGCAACAGGGGATGGATCACTTGATGATTGATTACCTGTTCTACTCATTCCCTCTTGGGCATCTGGCATTGGCCACTGTTTGAAGACAGGATACTGGGCTATATGGACCTTCGGTCTGACCCAGTATGGCTTTTCTTATGTAAGTCTGAGGGCAAAATTTTCCACTGAGATCTAGATAGTAACGCTCAACTTCAGATTTCTGCCCTACCTGTATGTGCTGATCTTCCATTGATATCCCACAGATTGACCCACAGAATGCTAAAGTTCAGTACTATCATCAGAATGGAAGAGGCAAATTTTGCCTTTAGTGAACAGAAATGGCAAATTCATCTTCGTTTTTCATTCCCAAGCTCCAAATTAGTCTGACAACAGCTTCAGAAATGAACAACCCGATGCATTTCACTGAAGAATTCTTTCACCATCCTCTTCAGCCCGTCTTTACAGTATTTATGAACAACTTACTTTATCCCAGTAGGTCAACTGAGATTTTAAAGTGGTAGTTTCTTACCTTCACAGATACAGTAATCACCCCAAACACACCAAGAAATCTGTTATCTATAGCCAGGCACTCAGATACCATGGAATATGCTCTGAAGATAAAGTCTGGGACATGCACTTTAACACACTTAAAACTATCTTCATCAAACTACGACACTCCACCAGAGAAGTAGAATTCATCACACAATGACCCATCCAAATACCCTGAGAAAACCTGTTTCGAGATAGAACTCCCTGACCGTCACTGATAGTTGTCACCTATCACCCTACATTGGAACCTATATATGGTATCATTAAACAAATACAACCCTTACTCGATGGGCAGCACATCCTGAAAGAAATCTTTCCCAATCCCCCCACTTCAAACAGGCCCATAATCTCACCAAAGTCATCAGAAGCAATTTCCACACAGACCAGGACACATCAACTCAAAGCAGCACCAGACCCTGCCATAACCACATTTGAAAAACTTGCAGACATATCTCCATTGCTACACTACACCATCCATGGATCCTATACCTGGGTCCAGATTTCCTCACAAACAAACATTAGTGGAAAAATAAAACATCCCTTTACCCCTGCTCTCCTCTCTACAGTTGTGTAAGCATATTCCTACAGGTACATTTTCTTCTCATACAATGCAGCATGTACAGTCAAACCCCGCAATAAGGTGCCCCGCCATAATGCGAAATCGCATATAACGCAATCACAATTTGGCCCCCCTTTAAGACACACAGTAATACAGTATGTACTGTACCTGTGGTCCCCAACTCCATGATGGCTGCTGGGACATTGATGTGCCCCCACCTAGTGCCAGGCAGAGGAGAGAAGCTGCGGCCCCACGCCTGCTGGGGACAGAGAGCACCGGCGCCCACAGCCCTGTTGTTCTCTGTCCCCGGCAGGCGCGGGGCCGCGGCTCCTCTCCAGCTTGGGGAAGAATATGCTCTTGATAATTTAATTCCTCCCTGCTATACAGAAGCAAGCATCCTCGTTACAAGAGAAAGGTTGTATGAGCTCCTTGCTGTCTCAGCCAGCAAGTACTATCATCTGGGCAATGATGTAAAGCAAAATACAATGTATACAATCAAGTGCTGGCGTATGAACTGTCAAGGTTTTATCAGACTTCACAAGAACTGAGAATCTTTAAAAACAAGCAATGATTTTTCCTCTGTGATAGATTATTGGGGATGAATTGCTCTGTTAGTGGAAGGAGCTAAGATTTCTCTAGGAAAAATCATTTTATATGACTCCCTATGCTGGTCCCAACCAGCAAGTAGGAGAGGATTTTTTTATATATTTATTCATTTATTTTGTTATTTCAAGGTATAGGGGATTTTGGAGATGGGGGTAATCTGCTCTTAAGGCAGGTTTGTACTTTTTCATTTAGGTCACATGCTGATTTTCTTGGCTATTTGCATGCTGTATTATTTGAGGTGTTCCTGAGGGAATGAGTCTGGGTGAAAGCCCTTTTCTCTTTCTTTCTCTGTTTTTTTATGTTGTGAAGGAAGGAGGGTTACCCTTTATACTCTCTACTCATGTAAGATGGACTAGGACATTAGGTGTTGCAGCATTAACCCATTTCCTGAAGTGCAAATGCCGCTCCCCTGCACGGTCACAGAGGCTGTAAAGACAGCCACTGTAGTTTTGCAATGCTCACATGCTATGGTGATTTATTCCATACGTCCCTCCACAGTAGTGTGGAAGTGTTTGTGGCCATGTAGCTGGAATAGGTAAGGGTGTGGCAGTGAAGTAATTTCATCCCTATCTTGGCAGGGACAAAAAGCTGGTTCCACATATGCCCGGGACCCTGTGATTTCACAAGCAGAACAGAACAAATACAGAATCGTTTTGACTTTGTGGCCAAACCAAAGAATCCGAAAAAAAAAATCATTTCAGGTTGATACAAAAGAGAAAGCTTTTGGTTTTCCATGCCAAACCGGAAAGCTGAAAATTTACATTTTGTGTTGAATGAAATGTTTTGTTTGACCTGAAATGATTTTTTCCCCATTTTTTGATTTTTTAAATTCTGTTTTCAAGTGGTTTTTACCCTTTTGGTACATTTTTCTAAATACATGTAGCTAAATTTCAAAACAAAATCTTGATTCAAACAAAAGGTTTTGACTTTTTTTTTTAAAGTATCATCTTTAAGTGGAAGTTATTCACCCAATATGACCCACATTCCCAAAGAAATTTCAGTTGACCCCAAACTGCATTTTTCTGTGAATAAACTATTAGTCCAAAAACTTTTGCCCAGCTCTATTTACCAGCACTGCTTCATCATGGAAAATGCTCTGCTATTAGGAATAGACTATTGTACTTTCTGGAATATTGGTCTGCAAAGTTCATTATTATGACTAATAGGATTAATTATATTTATATTTAAAAGATACCTTCCCAGACTATTTTATGTGCATGATCAAAAAAAAAATCTAAGAATAGAGGTATATTGTAATATAATCTATAAAAGATCATGTTCTACCTGTACACTACTTATTATAAATTGTGAGCTTTCCCCCCTCAAAAATGTGCATATCAGTATGTCATAGCAAGGACCATTTTGCATTTTCCGATGGCAATTCAGTTCTTGTCACAGTTGAAGTGATGTACTTACATATTTCAAAGGTTTATTCTGCTGTGCAACATGAGTAAAACTAGACCTTAGTGTCTGTTTAAAAACTCGGAAAATAAAACAGATTCAAATGAACCTCTAGTCAACTGATATTGAATTACAACTTTCTAGTTTTAGAGCAAAAATACAGAGTTGGTGAAAAGAAACAAAAGTAGATGGGATAAATTCTACTCTCGTTTATGGGGGCTGTAAATCTGAAGAAGCTCTATGGGCTGTATATACCATACCTTTTCATCACTACATTTCTACAGGGCTGCCTGGGGGTGTGTGGAGGGGGGGGCAAGTGGGGCAATTTGCCCCAGGGCCCAGGCCCCGCAGGGGCCCCCACGAGAATATAGTATTCTATAGTATTGCAACTTTTTTTATGGAAGGGACCCCCGAAATTGCTTTGCCCCAGGCCCCCTGAATCCTCTGGGCGGCCCTGCATTTCTCGACATCTCCACATTGTGATCACATGCATCTAAAAAAGTACTCCCATTTGCTTTTACTACTCCCCAATGAGATATTACTCCAGCCTGATAGTGCATTAAAAAATCTGAATATTATGCGGGGGGGGGGGGGGGGGGGCGGGGAGAGGTTATTCTCCTGAAGCATAACAAATTTTCTAAAGCCACTTTATAGCCCTAAAGCAGTTTATAACTTGCACTAACAGACTGTCTTCAATGGTTGACCTAAAAACAGTGATTTGTTCAAGATTTCCTTCAATTATTATAGAACTCTGCTAATTACCATCAACCTAAATCTGGTCCCATCCACGGGGGGTGGAGGGGCAGTTTCTCCCCCCTGCACTACCAGGATAGGTATACATTCTCCTAAAGTCAATGAGAGTTATTTGTACCTGCTAAGGAGTGGGAGAGAAGGGTGATTACTGGGACGGCGGAGTTTTGGCTGAATGGATTTGGTAAAAGTTCAGGATTGGACTCTCTATCTTTATTTACATATATCAACACAAAATTTCTCTCAGTGCACACAAGCCAATGATTAGACTTTAAAGATATATGCACACATTTCTGTCTACTGCATGCCTGATATGAACAGAATGCCATCGCTGAAGGGTGGCACAGCTTATACCAAAACTTGGCTGCCACCCAGCGTACAGATGTCATCATGGTTTTGGGCAACATTTGTGTTATAGCTTTGTGCGGCAGCAAGAAAGAGGGCCTGGCTGCAGCCCAAAGGGGGATGAGCACAGCTTACATCCCTGCACGGCTGCATTCCTTTCCTTTCAGGTAGCATGCAGAGCCAGAGTGGAAAAAACACATGTTAAAGCTGCCCCAAGCAGCTTGACGAGAGCACTATGAATGCCCATTAAACAGACAGATCAATGAGATCAGATCACTCCCCAAGAGGAAAAGTGAAACAAACTCAGATGATCTTAAGGGAAGTGAAACACAGCCTTGTGCAGTCTCCACAGTGGGACATGAGGGCATTGCCTATCTACAGGTGTGACTATAATGGCCATAATGGTGTGACTAGAACGGCTATAATAATGATCAGGCCCAATCTGATTTCATGCCTCACTTGGGATGCCAAGAAATGTGGGGAGTGTGGCTTCATTATACACTAGGCCAGATTGAGAATTTACTAACACTGATATAAATCAGGAGTTATTCCATTTCAGTGAACTTACTTCAGATTCACATTGATGTAAATGAGATCAGAATCAGGCCCATTGTGTTATTGGTCCTTTTTTCTTGCCTGTGCTGTTTTGTATTCTTCTCAATCATTCTCTGGTGTGCAACTCTTGCCTGATTTCACACATGTGGACAGCAAGTATTATCAGTGAAATTGTCCACTGGCTCAGCTACTTGGCCTTGACTTAAAAACACCAATCTTGACAGAGCAGAATCCCTACTTTGTGTTACTCAGCATCAAAGGGTAGGTTATTTCTTTCAGATTTTCATGGAAACAACTGGAACCATCTCAGTGGAACTCTCTGCTGAATGAGATTGAATTTGAATAATTTCTTTATTACTCAGGAAAGACTACTTGTTCTGCACCATTTTTTCATGCGATCAAAGAGACCAATTCAATTCCAAAGGCAGAAACTGAGACACTTCAGCTTTTAAAATCAGGCTGAGTCACAAACTCCTAAAATATATAACCTTATAAGTGTATGATTTCACAGTTAAGAATTTCTGGTTACACCTATCAAAACCTTCATTACAATATGAAGGTGTGACACTGAGAGTAGTTTAAATGTATTAAATAGAAATTCAAAGGAGTAGATTTATCTAACAATAACTATCAACCTCCTTCTCTCTGCCAGGAGGCAAAATCATTTTCACCCAGCACACCTGGCAAATTAGTATTGTTCCAAAAGGTGTTAGAGGAGAGAGCTCTGTTAATACAGCATAAACTTTCATTTAAGTGGTTGGGGAATTTGCACAGTATTAAAGACAGCCATGAAACGTTACCACTTGCACATGTACAGCCCTTAATTTACAGCAAGATTTTCTTACTTCCTAATCTCCCTGTTCATTTTTACATTATTCCTAAATGCAGAATTGGAACTAGATGTATCTCCTGTTCAACATCTGTTCTATTTTTCAACAAGTAAAATTCCTGACATTTGAAATCCTTTTAAAGTACTAGAGGATGCTAATATAATGCTGACACTCTGCCAAATTTCCTTGTATTGAACCTACTGGTAAATGGGTTTTACTACTTGGCAGAGACAAATGTAACTCTTGAACATGCTTTTCTTTCTTTCTTTCTTTCTTTTTTTAAAAACACTCTGTATCCTAAACATTGCTTAATAGTAGAAGTAATTTTTAAAATATGATTTGCACCTAAATGTTTGATGTCATTCGAAACAGCAAACATAGTAAAGGGACATTGTTAATTTAACACTCTCATAAAAAAAGATTTATTTATCTCTGTCACGGAAGAACATCATAGATTACTAAAACTCAGAGAATTTTCAAAGCCCAATTTACCTTTCACCGCTATATTTTCATGGGAATAGGAATTTTCCTACCTTATCAGTCCCTTGGTTCTTCCGGTTCACAATCCGACCTTTGACTGTGGTCTATAAAAACATTAGTGGAGGTGCGAGAAACCCCAAAGTGGGCTGTTATGGAATAACTGGCCATAGGGAAAGTTTCTTCGCTAAGGTGCTAGGGTGGTTTATGTCTTGAAACATGAGGGATTATATCCCTCCCAAACATTTATTTGAATCTCTCTCCTCCACCTGAGCACATTGGGCCCATCCAACTCTGAGTCTGTGCATTTCCAGTTTAAAATGTACTGTGTGGCATATAATCCAGACTCATGGGAAGTAAATTACAGGTTCTCATGGAAATGCAAAGAGACTTACATCCTGTGAGATTCCACTGACCTCAGTGGGGTTACACACGGCATCGATCATCATAGAATGTAAGCCTTGAATTGTGAGTTTGACAGGACTCAGTTGGAGTTACTGGAATATCTTGAGTTTTGCATTATGCTAATGCCAGGCAACAAAAAGTCTTCAGGGGGGTGGCGGAGTGAAGTCTGTGGTAAGGCAAAGAATTTGCAACTAGGGGATCACAGAAGTGTATCAAAGCTTAAAAAGTGGGTAATGTTGACTAACCAGAAGGTACACCCTGTTAACATGCATATTCATTACTTTCCTTTGATCAGTCAACCTATTTCCAAGCTGACTATGATTACTGAGGCATCTGGATAAACATTGTGACAAATTTAACAAGCTTTTCCCCACAATCCAGCTGCTCATTAACAAACCCGAGACCTGGCAATAGCACTTTAGCCATTAAAACATAGCATAGCACAGCCTCATTTTACTACTCTTTTGTGTTTGATGATGAGGCGAGTTTGCTGAGATGGAAAACTAGAACAGTGAATAAAAATATATTTCTGTAATAAAAATGGTAACTGCAAAATAAATGCAATTCCTTCTGTCCTGAAATGCTCTGCCATGAAAATGAAATATTTATTTTCCAAAGGAAAATACTTTTATGTGCAATATGAATATTTAACCATATGGAATTATAAGCTGCTGGCCTGTCTCCTCAGCTCAGGAAGGACTCACTATCCTGCACAGGTCTCTTTCAGGCCCTTCTTTCAGGGCAGTTTATTCACCCAAACAGACAACCAACCAACCAAAGCAGTTCCTACAGCTTTCAGAAATTTTCCCTTTGCTTCTCTCAGGGCTCAAAACAATATATGCTTCCTTTCAATCCCCTTAACGCAGGACACCATCTCTCTCCTGGAGCCCCTTTCCAAGTTAGTTCTCTCAGACCTCTATAAGGATCACTTGGCCCCTTCTCAGCTTAGTTATGATAAACAAACAGTGATGGCTGGCCCAGACTAGGGTGACCAGATGTCCCAATTTTATAGGGACAGTCCTGACTTTTGCATCTTTTTCTTATATAGGCTCCTACTACCCCCACCCCCTGTCCAGATTTTTCACACTTGCTGTCTGGTCACCCTAGCCCAGATCCACTGGCCCTTAAAGGGGCTGACTACCCTGTTTCAGAAACTATGTGGCTTACGCTAAAATCTTTTCCTTCATAGGTTCCAAGGCCAGAAGGAACCTTATGATCAACCTTTTGATCTGATTATAACACGGGTCACAGAATTCCCACAAGATAATTTCTAGATTATACCTTTTAGAAAAAAATCAATTTTCCCAGCGTGCTTGGACTAAATCCTGCAGTCCTTACTCTGGCAAAATGCATGATGCCAACAGAGATTTTACCAAAGTAAGGTTTCTAATCACGTCCTGTAACATGATCTGGGTCACAGTGACAAAGGCCGATCCACCTGTTACATGACTGGAGTCAGAATCAAGACTTCACTAAGAGACAGAAAACAAAGAGAAGGACTAAATGGTTAATTTTCATCATGGAAAAAGGTTAACAAGCAGGTTCTATAGGAGCACCCATGCTGTTTATATTAATTAATTAGAAGAATATGAGCAGTGAAATAGAAAAAAATGAAGATGTTTTAGGAAACCCCAGGCCAGTGAATATTCTAAGGATCTTCTGGGGGACTTAACCTAGCTATTTGAATGGGCAATAGACTGACAGATGTAATTTAGAGATGGTGCAGAGAAATGGTGCTTTTTCCTGAGAAAAAAAAATATTTTTGGACGAAATTTTGAACTGAAATCAACATTTTATTTTCAATTTGGATTTAAAAATGGACACCTTTGTCTTTTCAATTGCATTTTTTGGATTTTCAAGTTTGTTTTCCTCTCTCTCTCCTCTTTACATTCCTCCCTCCCCTCTTTTTTACCCACTAAAAAAAGGGGGCTGAGATAAAAGATGGAGAGAAAGGCAGAAAGCCTCTCACTTTTCTCTCATATGAAAAAGTTAGAAACAAGTAAAAAGGTCAGAAGAAATATGGGAAAAACACTGCTTCAGACTTTTTAATTTTTAAGAGGAAAACTGAAAAAAGGTTTTACCACAAGTGCTATTTTCTCTCTTTTTTAAAACTTTTTTTCACATTCTCACAATTACAAGAAGTAGAAACAGTATGAAACAGAAAGATTAAAATTACTGGGATCATTTACCTTAGAGGATAGACAAACAAGAGGGACCATAATAAGGGTAGATACAATTATGAAAGGTACAGAGAAGGTAGATCCAGAACTTCTATTCACCCTGTTTCATAATACAAGAACAAGAGGACTTTCTAAGAAATTGAAAGGTGGGAAAATTCAAAACTGATAAAAAGGAAATACTTTTTTCACAAAATGTATGTTTAAGCCTGTAGAACTCATTGTCGTAGGGTATCACTGAGGCCAAGGGCTTAATGGGATTCAAAAGGGAATAGATATTTATAACAATAACAAGACTATCCAGAGTTACAATACAAAATACTAACACTGCCCATCCCTACCTTCCCCAAAACCCCAAGGATGAAATCCTGGCTGCATTGACGCCAATGGCAAAATTCCCATTAACTTCAGTGGAGCCAGGATTTCACCCCAGAAGCATTTGGTACTGGCCTTTGGTAGTAACAAGATACTGGAGGAGTTAGCACAATGGTCTGATCCAGCATGGCAGTTTTATGTTCCTATAAATTTCAATCCTTTCATTGCAGGGCATGCCCCCTTGTGTAGGAAGATGGAGTGCATGGAGCCATTAAGAATATGCCTACACTGGATCTTGAGGTGTAATTTCCAGCTCAAAGAGACATACCCATGCGAGCTAGCATGCTAAAAAAAGCAGTGTAGTCACAGTGTCATGAGCACAGGATGGGCTAGCTGTAGGGTGACCACATGTCCCGATTTTATAAGGACAGTCCCAATATTTGGGGCTTTGTCTTATATAGGCGCCTGTTATCCCCTCCCCCATCCTGATTTTTCACCCTAGCCTAGCTGCCCAGGTATATAACTAGATTTCAGGCAGCATTGTACTTGGGATGGTTAGCTTGTCCCTATCCCACCAGAGCTACACAGCTCAAATAGAGCTAGCATGGATATGTCTACCCAACCTGGAAATTACACCTCTGGCTAAGTTTACCTCCTGCTCTTGGAGAAATCCATAGGAGGCAAGAGGTATTTGTGTTGATGGTCCTTGCCTCTGTTCTGCTTCTGGCCCTGCCAGATCCTGGATAGGAATTAATTGTTATAAATAGTTTTCTCATCTCTAATAGGTTCATTTGGAAAGTGTGTAGAACATGTACCCAGCTGTATGTTTTCTTTCCCAGAGTTTGCTCTAGCTCTTCTTTTGTTAACTACTGCATTATACAAATGTTTCTATTTTTGCACAGAGAATGGGCAAGAAGAGAATGAGATAATAAATAGTAATGCTTCTTATTTCCTAACATATAATAATCATGGACTGTTATTAGCATCATCACAGATTTGATTCAATAGCTTTTGCACTCAGAATCCCAATGCTACAGACTATGTAAAATGGTGGCATGCTAAAACTTCATTACCACCAAATATATACTATATACAGACTATTAAAATAGTTAAGTGCCTAATTCCCATTAAAATCAGTGGGAGTGAGGTTCCTAAATACCTTTAAAAATCTGGCCCATGCTATCTTTCCAGGATGCTATTTTTGCAAGTAGAAAGACTTCCAGCACCTTTGAGCTGTCATGAAAAAGAAAGTTTAGGCACAGAATGTGTAACATCAGAAAGAGAAGATATGTTACCACTGTATCCATTCTGAAGACCTTTAATCACCTTTCCATTACTGACATAAGCAAGAAACACAGATTTCTCCTCACCCCCACTCCTTATATAATTAACGTCTGTCATTTTAGCATAATGCCTTTTGATTGTGTTGATGACATTGCAACTAGTTGGTTTGGGGGCAAAGGAGAAAGCAGTTAATAGAAAGAAGTCCTAGATTAATGAGACTATTTTGAAAGATTTTACTGATTAGAGCTGTTCAAAACCACCAAACTTTATTTCAGGAACACTGGTAGCAAAATATAACAGTTTCTGCTGTAGATAACAACATTTCATTTTCACAACAAAGCTCAAGATGAGAACAAATAATGTTTTCCCAAGATGAGAACAAATGATGTTTTCCCCTTTTTCATGAACCTATGAAATGGTATTTTTTCCTCATTTTCTTTGGTATTGAGAATATTTCCCCAACAGCTTCATTAGAGGAGACAATAATAAACCAATAACAATCAAGATTGCAGTTGTTGAATGAAAACCACTAAAAATACCCACCACCAACATTAACCATAATTACCCCCACATTGCTATCTAAGACACTGTAAACTTCTCCTATGATGATGATGATTTTTATTGTGGTGGCACTTAGGAGTGAAACTCAGTGAATAATTGATTTTTCAGGTCAGGGCCCAAATGGGAAAATCTAGGGGGGAAAAGTTGGTTCGATCCAACTGACACTGAAATTCTATCCAAAACAAAACCCAAATCAAATCAAATTAGTTTAAGGTGGAAAGAAATACGTCAGTTAAACCAAAACAATTTTGATTGTTTGCATTTTGGTTTTATTCCATTTGGGGTGATTTTTTTTTTTATCTTTTTGAGGTTATTTTTAAACTAATATAACTAATTTTTGTAATGAAATGACATTTTGAAAGGAAAAGTCAGAGCTGAAACTATTCAAATATTTGACCCCAATTCACAAATAAATTTGGTGCTCCAAAAAACATATTTTCAGAGAATTTAGTGTTTACCAAACATTTTTTGCATACCTCTATTTATGAATTCCAGTCACAGACCAGGATCCTACTGTGCTAGGTGCTGTACAAACACACAAAAAAGACTGCCTGTGCCTTTGAGAGCTTGGGGTGGAGGTATCTCAGATACCATTAAGGAATAGCTGTGGTAAAATGTTGACTTTTTAATGGTGACTGCTGTGCGTGCCATTAAGCAAATGCAAGAGCATAAGCATGCAGTGGAAAGGCATTTGTATTCTTTTTAGTTGAGGGTGTAGGAAACAAGAGAGACAAGGAAGCCTGCTGTGCTCCATTGTCCCTTTTTCTGTGTGTCAGGCTTCAGATAAGCATCTTGACAAGAGGAAGGAAAGACAGAGCTGAGTTTGAAATGGAAGTCAGCTCATTTATTTAATCTGTTCCCAGAAAATTCATTGACTTTAGTTAGGAAAGTCTGAGGCTTTACAAATGTCATGACCAGCCTACACCTGGGAGATGTTAGTCAGGAAGCAATAGATTTGACCAGCCCTGGTAATAGGCTTTTTGACAGTTCCACTGTGAAAATAGGAGTCTCAAGTAACATGGTCAGAAGAGAAGAAAATAAAAAAAGAGCAGGGGGAAAAAAAGAAAGTGAGGTGGATGTCTGGACTGATGCTTAGTATTACCATGGAGATGGTCATTAATATATATATATATATATATATTAAAGGACTTGCAATGTCTTTCCTTACATTTATTCTATACCCTTTAAAAAGCAATTATATCCTCTTTCACATCTCCCATTGCACAAAATATATTTACGAGGCACATGACTCAGCCAGCCAATTTAGGCCTTTTCTACACTACACAGCTTTGTCGACAAAAGTCAGCTTTTGTTCATCACGCAGTGGAGGTGTACATACAACAATGCTCTTCTCACTGATGTAACTCACCTGCTATGCCAACATAATAAAATCACCTAGACAACCAGCATAGAGCTTTTTACGATGGTTAGAGCAACACAGCATCAACGTAGACACTGTACTTGGTTACGTCACCGTAATTGAACTCCAGGCAGTATTCCACAATGCCCATCCTGACTGCTCCAGTCAGCACTTTGAACTCCACTGTCCTGAAGGTACTCAGGTATGCACCACTCCCCCATTTAAAGGCCTGGGGATTTTTGAAATTCCTCTTCCTGTTTGCTCAGTGTGCACAGTCCACACAGCATCTTCACAGCTGACCACGCCGACTTTCCACAACAGATGCTCTCCCATGTGGAGCACACCGGAGCCGTTGGATCCGCTGAGTCTGGGTGGGGGGAGGCTGTGCAATCGCAGCTTTGCTCCAGCCGTAGGCCACAATGACCATCAGAATATTTTCCTCATTGAGGTCTAACTGACCAAAATAAGACAGCACCAGTGACCTTTCAATTGACCGAAGACACATTTGGCACCTTCTGAGCCTGTTGTTGAAGCATTCCTTGCTGCTGTCTAGGTTCCCGGTGTAAGGCTTCATGAGCCATGGGAGCAAGGAGTATGTGGGGTCTCCAAAGACCTCTATGGGTATTTCCACATCCCCCATTTGAATCTTCTGGTCTGGAAAGAAAGTCCCTGCATGGAGCTTTCTATACAGCCCAGTGTTCCCAAAGATGGGTGCATCATTCACCATCCCTGACCACACCACATTGATGTCAATGAAATGGCCCTGGTGATCAACTGAAAGAGCTACTTCTCCATAGTCTTTCAGGTGCTGGTGGATGTAGTCTGTCACAAGGTGGTCGGGAGCCAAAATTGGGATGTGTGTTCCATCTATCTCCCCGCTGCAGTTAGGGAATCCCATTGCCTCAAAGCCATCAATTATTTCCTGCACTTTACTTAGAGTCGTAGTCCTTCATAGCAGAAAGCGATTAATGGTCCTGCACACTTGCATCACCGCAATTTGTGACTAATTGGTATCAGTCTGGAGTTGCCAGCTTCCACACAGTGATAACCACTCACAGCAAGGACAGCTCTTATTCCAATGTCATTGTGCTGCAGTGAGTGCCGCACTCAGTTCCAGGAAGGTGGATTTGAGCATCCAAAAGTTCTGCAGCAACTGCTCATCATCCCATACATGCATCACAATGTGACCCCACCATTCAGTGCTTGTTTCCCTAGCCCAGTAATGATGGTCCACCATGGCAAGCTGCTCCAGCAGCAATCTTGAATTATTTGTTTCCATGTCAGACACTAGGGCAGGCATCATTGATTCACTCTGTGTTTCACAGCTCATGAAATACTGCAGGACCAATAATAACGCGATGTGTTCATAAGGCTCATCACCAGATCAGTCAGCAGCTCAGGATCCATGCTGTGAGGCAGAGGTGGCGGGTGCACAGTTTACAAGGACAATTGAAAAACGCTGTGAAACAAAGTAGGAAACCCTTGGAATGATGGGATGGAAAGAACTGCATCATCAGATGGTGAGAATGTCACACCCCAATGGCCCCCTCCCTCAGGGAGTCCCCAGGGAAGGCAGATCAGCATTATATGTGGCTAATGCTGTTGCAAGCATCGGAAAGCATTTTGGGGAGGGTCAAAGGTGTGTGAATGGGGAGTGGGAGTTTTCTCAGCAGGTATGAGTGGCTGAGAGGGGAGGGAAAAAGAAGAGAGCAGAGAACAAATCAATTCAATACTCCAGCTAGTTGAATCCGAAGATAAGAGCTGGCCCCAGCCAGCCCAAGATATAGCTTGATGGGGGCTTGAACACTTTCCGAGCAGCTGTGAGAAAGAAGAATCCTACTGCCCAGACCTGCAAACCAGCAAGGCCAACTAAAGAAGATAACCAGCAAAGTGTGAAAACACAGACGAGACGACAAGAGGGGGTGTCCCTGGAGCTGGGGTGTTTTGGGAATGTTCAAGAGACCATCGAAAGCCGGTTGGACTGGCACGAAGAACACCAGGAGCAGAGGTTCCCTGAGTGGAATACCCCCCAAGGATCCCAGAACTAAAAACCCCCCTGAGAGCTGAAGCAATTCAGAGAACACAGCGGATTCTTGGACAACCTGGGCCCAGGACAGCACTCTCCGTCCATCCCCTCCCCCCGCCTCTTCTTCTGACATTACACCTAGACTTGGCCAGTCTGGGTTGTGCGTGGTGTGAGTATGAAAGTGGGTTAGGGCTTAGGGCTCTAATGCTTTCTTTCTTCCCCTGAGTGATGTGGGAACGGTCCCAGCACTCTCTGCTGTATTTTATCAATAACGCTTTAAAATTTAGACACTTGGTGTGTTTCGTCATCTTCCCCCAACGATCCTGACACGAGGGATAGATTGGTAATAGAAATCTGTCACAAGCACATCCCAAGGCTGCGCTGTGATCCATTCCCAGAATTCACAGCAGCACAGAGTGACAGTGGGTGATGAGTTGCACAGTGGGGTAGCTACCCACAATGCAATGCTCCCTCTGTAAATGCAAGAGCAATGACTCCACAGACAAGGATAATTGTGTGGACGTGCACAACTGATGGTATTAAAGCAACTTAAGATCGTAAATGTAACAACTCTGTAGTCTAGACATGGCCTTACTTATCAAGCAAAAAATAAATACATCAAGAGCTGTGTTAAGCCATTTTCTTGTCATTTGGGGCTACACCTTGCTACTTCCTTCATTTTTTTCATCATGTGTTACAGTTGAGAAGAGCAATTTTAAAATAGGATGCTGTCCTGCGGTAGCATGCTTCACTGTACAAAGGATCATGGCCTGACCAGCAGCAAACAGCTGTCGGGAATGCACAGAATGTTAAGAACTTCTGTTAACTCCCATCAGCCCAAGACTCAGGGGAGAGAGGTTAGAATACCATTACATACAACTGTATGATCCATGGAGTGTGCGTGTAACTTTTGTTACACCTGCTTTTCACCTGTTGAAAGGAGAAAATAATATAGTGAAAAGGCATGTGTGACTATGTAGTCCTCTAGTGTCTGTTACTATGCAAACTATTGTACTGACATCTCTAAAGAGGATGTGATCATGCACCTTATTTTGGTGACTCCAGTCTTGTAAATCCTACTACAAAAATGTGAATGTGTTACAGGTTAAAAACAACTATTATTAATCATTTTATGCATTTGTTATATAGATAACAATGCTTGAAAGTGCTTTTCTGTATACTTCCAGTTTGATAAAGTGTGAAAAATAGATTACTGCTGAAAAACAGTACTTGACAAAAATCTCTTTCTATTCTATACCCATGAATTAATCTGTCCCAGCAGACAGCTAACCATATAGCTAATTTAATCTTCCCTGCCTTAAGTGCTAGACAAACTGTGTTCTACCTGACCCAAAGCAGATGTATATTCTTATTAAGAGTATGAGTTGGCTGTCAAGAAATACATAGCCTGAAATGGTCTTTGAACTGCTGGAGGCATTGTTATTAAGTGTCAAATAAATGGTGAAAGAACAGAGGTTTATTTTCACCGGTGTCACTGTTATGTAGTGTTCGCCCTATGTGGCAGTACTGCAGAATGGCTGGATCCATGTCAACTGACAAAAGAAAATTATCGTCACCAAATCAGGGCTTCCTCGTCAGGCAATAAAAGACAAAACAACTCCCTAAAATGAACCCCAAAAGTGATTACATAACAGTTTCCTTTCTCTTTGGTACTTTAAAAAATAAATCATCTCTGCTCAGTGAAAGAGACACCCTATACCTCTCCTTCTCTTTAACTGTGGAATGCAGCACAAGAAGGTAATTGGTTTCTATCAGAAATGCATGACCCCAGTGAAGTTTAAAGGATTTGTCAAACATTTTTTTTTTTTTTTTTTTAGTTTGAAACCTTCTCGGGGCTTGTGACCCGCGAACCACTGTATTTCAGTCTGTATTTTCACCCAAGGAACAGTCAATTAAAAAAAATTGAAAAAAGCACACTTTTTCTAGTTAAGAGGAAATCTGAAGAGAGGGGAGGGGAGCAGGCAGAGAGATGTGTCAATCATAGACTAGTTCTAAAGAAAAGAGTGGAAAATTACATTTCCTTTCTCACATACTGTACCATTTCCCACAAATATTCTCTATTCTGTTCCAGGGCTAATAAGAAATTAGATCTCATGCATTATGCATGAAATAAATCTTAAAAAAAAAAAAACTCATTCTTTTCCTTTCTGTTGTTGAGCCTCATGCATATCAAAGTGCATATTCTGAAGGGCAGAACAACAGAGAAAAACACCTGGCATCAAACTTTAATAAACTCAACCTCAATTCTATAGCTGTGGGATGCTAATTGCAGAGCATGAGTAGCAAATACTGGGATGGGGGGAGACATAATTCTGGTTTGTTTACTATGCACAAGACAAAATTGTCATCAGTGCCAGAGACTGGCAGCGATAGGTTCATTGCTGATGCAGTATCATTTGCCCCATCAACGGAAGTATTATGATATTAAGGTTATTACACCCTGAGAGCAAGATCCAGCTGGCACTACTAAATTTAGCTGCATGCTGGGACTTGTGGAAATTTCTTGCAGATGGCACTCATCTCATCTGCATTGGCAAAGGTAAAAGCAATATACTTTCATTACTTGCAATGAGCCTCTGCCTACAGTGTCTAGCGTGAAGCACTGACACCACAAGAAGATACTTTAACTGTTTGTTAGATGTCATTCACATAATGAAAATGTAGAAGTGGTTTCATTCTGTGCATGAATGACATAAGAAATGGGTTGGTCTGTCAGTAGCTAAAAGCTGTGTTTTTGAATTTGTCAGCTCTGTTAGGTACTTCTTTAGTAACCATCACAAATGATAACATGAGTGTAAAGTTACCATTTAGCCTAGTGCCATTAATCTATTATTGATTCAGAAGCTCTTTTAATTAGAGGTATAAAAGAGCTGTTCTCTCTAATTACTAGTGTAACCTGTTATTTTAATCCCATTAATTTGGGGATTATTTTGATGGGATCTATTAATTCTATTAATCAATACCTCTTTGTAAACAGTTTTCTTTTTGAAAATAATAGTAAAGATAATAAAGAACCAAAGCCAAAATTTTCCAGCCCAGCACCTAACATCAAACGAGGAAGATGACAACCTTCACACAGTCCTCCCTGTTAAGTGCTGTGGCACAAACATTTCCATCAATGTGGTGTCTGAATGCTGATTGACAGCCTTGCGATCTAAAAAACAACTCAAGAGATGATCTTGTAAATTAGAGAACATGATTTGTTTTGGTAATTTCATGCTTAAGGCCTGGTTTTGCTCCCTCTTACACTGGTGTAAATCAGGAGTAATTCCAATAGAGTTGCACCTGTGTAAAGTGAGTGTTTGTGACAGGAGAATCGGAATCCTAAATGGATGAAATACAGAATTTTCTTTTCCCTTACAGAGTTCTAATGATTTTTGAAAACTGTTAAATTGTCTGAGTTCTCCCAGCCTTAGTGAGGACATTTCAATGCAGTCCTCTTACTCACATTACTCCTGACAAGTGGCTTATTATACTGAAAAGAAGTGTCAGTTCTGAAATTCATTCCTCTCCTGTCTTTAAAACAGTAACTGCCCATTAAATTACAGTGAAGCTGCTTTCCTCAAGAATTCTTCAAAACAGAGGAGGAGTGGCTTAAGGCAGCATGATAATATGTTACAGATATGGATGTAGCCTTGGAGTTTAAGTTCTCTAAGTAAGCTAAAATTGTAACTTTACAACCTATTTCAAGAAGCAGCTACTGTGATCAATCTTGACTGCATAAAATATCAAAAAGGGGCAGTAAGAGAACTAAATATCTATTATATCCAACACATGCATGAATGCAAAAGCCAGTATTACTGGGAGAATACCTAAAGATTTAACAGACCTTCTCAGGAACAAAGTAAGAAAGAAGAAGCTATCGCTATGGAGTTTCTGTATCACAATCAGTGATACATATCAGTTTAGTATATATATTAGTACTAGTATTATTAGCCATCAGCTATTTTCCCTCCATATTTTGATATATTTTTGCTTAGGTGAGGCAAGGAACCCATCAACTTGCTACGTGGCAAAGTTATCCTTATTACACGACTTGAAATATATCAGCAATTAAAGGAGCTCTTGACAATGAGTTTAAAATACTACATTAGGGCCTGATCCAGAATCTCCTGAAATCAACTTTCCATTGACTTCAGTGAACTTTGGATCAGACTTGTAATATGTATGAAGCAAACAGCATAGGATTAAATACACGGCATGCTCATTTGGGGTTCCATTGTGCCTTATATGGTACGCCCTCCTCTGAGGCAGTGTGGAGTTGCACCATTCACATGGAAACTCTAAGAGACATTGTGGATAGTGTAATTTTGGGAAAACCAAATTAAGAGCAAAGTGTTGTGTGTAAGCATTTGCAGGATTGAGTACTCTAGACTGACAATTCTTTCGGGCAGGGGCTGCATCTCATTCTAGGTGCATACACCACCAGACTTTGTGCACAGTTGAAACAGCTAATTAATAGCTATACTTATGTTGGAACACTTTCCACTCTGGTGATCACTGGCTGGCAGAACAGTATAGAACAGGTGGCTATTTCTGCTGGCATAAGTTAAAGCAGACCTTAAGTTAACTCCATGTTCCAGCTGGGGCCAAAAGAGTCACTAGGCAGCCTCAGGATTTAGGGCTTAGAACTATCTATGTGTTTCCTTTCCCTTGGTCCTGCACCAGGAGTTGCTCAGCCAGACCAAATGGTCTGCCCATTGCTTTATTTGTTTTTAAATGCGAACTTAGTACTCTGATTTCAGAGGATAGTTGGGAGTCGGTCATCTCCTTGTTCCCTCTTCTATATTTTCACAGGGCACTATCAATACCTCAATATCTCCCATCCTTCTTGTCAATCGGGAGTGCGATCAGGCTGCTGTCTTCTCAGAAGAGATTTTTTTTTACTTTGAGGCTTATTATTCTCTGACTTTGAAGTATTGTCATTATTTAAATTAGGTTAAGCAGCCTGGGGGACTGGGTGAGAATATTTTTTAATAAATGTATCCACCACTACTTATTTGTCCATTTCAGTAAACCTCAACTGTTCAAATGGTCCCAAGAAGTAAACATGAAAGGTTTGCGAATATGGTTGTAGCAAAGCTTGTTTGAATGAATAATAGAATTTCCCTCCCCCATCCCAACTTAAGTTTCTTATCAGAAACATTACCATATCACTTACATTTCCACACTCACAAGGTCCTATTGAGATGTCCACTGATAGAATAACTGAAATGCATTGTGAATAAGCTAAGATTTCCTATGCAGTCTGACTTCTAAGTTATTTTCTTCAATCATTTGTTTTGAAATAAATATTTCCAATAATATTTTCCAAATATTTCCCCAGAAAGTTCTAATTGGCTTTTGTGAAACTTATTGGGGAGGAAATGGAAAGGTCCAGGTTCTATTAATCTGTTGAAAGAGATCCTCACGGCAGCACTCCTTGATGCTAGAAATGATTGTACTCTAATTTATATATCTAAAAAAAAAATTCTCATTTGGGAAATTTAAATGCCAAACTTTGAGCTCAACTTAATTTCATCACAGTTTAGAGCTTTGAAGATATGAATTCTAATTTCCCCAAATGAGAATAAAGACATTGAAATGAATTCTCTCTATCTTCTTGTCATCAGGGGGCTGCCCAATACACGTAGGATCCTGGGAACAGGTTCCCCCCTCAGCTCCAGAAAACCCTGTCTAATAGGCCCTCTGTGAATCAAGGGAATTAAGTAGCACACAGAGTCCACAAGGATGCCTCCAAGTGTCTTATTGTTGTGCTCCAGGTACATCACAATATAGCAGCAGTTAAGTGGGGCTCACTTCCTGGCCCCTGAGTTGGGTTTTAATACTGCTTGCTTTCATTTCAGAGCTACCCCATTGGTGAATTTGGTCCAGATATTTGAAACTAATCTTTAGTAAAAAGAGACAAATATACTTCAACATAGTATAATATTTGTAATAAATCTCAAATACATTTATCTGAGATCAAAATTACATATACGTTCATTCATCCAGTTGTAGATCAATTGAGTCATTCCGATACCAGGATGATGAACATGGTATAAAAGTATAAATAGATAGATCCATTCTTCTGTTATATGTTTGAACATGCTACTTCTGGAGAACGACATCATATTCAGTCAGGGCCAATCAGAAGGGGGACCAGGAGGGCCATTTGGCCTGGGCCTCAAGCTCAAAGGGGGCCTCAAATTTAGACACGTGTTAATTTTTTGGCATTTGATAAATTTTGCAACTTGTTTTTATGCTCATGCCTATCAGACCAAAATGTGACACACTCTCTCAGCGTAGAGATGCAAATTTAAGCAAATAAGAGATATGATTTGGTAAAAGACAGTTTTTTTTGTTAACTGATATAGATTTTGTCACATTAAAAAGAGTTTAAAATGTTCATACATATTAATAAAAATATATTGATTCTGATGGCACAAGATTAGACCGTGATGAACGTGTCCTCTCAGATCAGCTGATTATATAAACAAACCACTACTAGTGGCTGGTGCTGGATCAAGTGCATGTTGAAAGGTAGAGAATTGTTACATTTTAGTGCCTTATTTTGGTGCCTTATTTTGTTTTCATGTGTCTTCATTTTTTATTTTTATTATGGCTAGGGACCTCAAAAGCTGGAAGTGGCCCGGGCCTCTCTGGACCTTTGAGAGGGCCTGTAACACTGCTCTACAGCCAAAATGATTCTGAAATAAATGTAGTCAAACTTTACTAATTCTGGGACACTGAGAACAAAAATGATGCTTAACATTGTTGATTGGCTCTAGTTTTCAAGATATGGTATTGGGTCAGTATATACGACCCTTGACTTGGGAATGGCGGAGGATAAGTGAGTTATAAAGGGAAGAGATCTCCATTTAAACCAGAAATGACTAAAATACATCTTTGACTGGGTTTGCTTTTTAGGCAAAACAATGAATGATGCAATCTGAAGCTGGTTTTGCATCATACATGATATGAATTGCATCATGTTATTCCTAGAAGTCATGGATGATGCAATCATAACGAAGCTTACATCACTCTGCTGAACAAATTGCCCTATATCAGCTCTAGAAATCATACAGTGTCATGCTCTCTTATTTGTCAGTGCTTGATTTTGCAAAGGGACACATTTCTGTTTAGCCAAAGTGAGCAGAGATGCCTTGTACTTGTGTGAACAGTGCAGATAACTTCTAATAGGTTTGTGGTGAAGTGACTTTTGCATCACAAAAGGGCAGTATAACCACTATGGTTAAGAAAGCCTATCACCTTTATTTTGGCTGCAAAATTGGAGATCAGGACAAGAGGTGGGCCCCACACATATGCTGCAACACTTGTGCAACAAATCTTCGCCAGTGGTTGAACAGGAAATCTATGCCTTTTGCAGTGCCAATGATTTGGAGAGAGCCAACAGATCATACCAGCAATTGTTACTTCTGCATGGTATCTCCAGTTGGGAAAGGTGTGTCAAAGAAGAAAAAGTGGACTGTGCATTATCCAAATATTCCATCAGCTATACACCCAGTATCCCACGGAGAAGGACTGCCAGTTCCTGATGCACCAGAATCATTCTCACTTGAGTCAGACGAGGAAGAGGAAGAGGATGAAACTTCTGGTCCTGAACCATCAATGTCACAGGCCCCACATTTTCTCCCATCCTCCTCCTCTGAACCACACCTCATAACACAAGGTGAACTGCATGACCTTCTCAGGGATTTGGAACTACCCAAGAGTAAGGCAGAGTGGTTGGGCTCCAGACTACAGCAGTGGAATCTCCTGGCAGGTGATGTTAGGGTTTCCATGTTCCGTGACCGTCAAAAGGATCTTGTCCCATTCTTCTTCATGGAAGGTGACCTTGTAGCCTGCAACAACATTGATGGTGTGATGGCAGCCCTCAACATCGTTCACGATCCAGATGAGTGGAGACTGTTCATTGAGTCATCGAAGAGGAGTCTTAAAGCTGTTTTACTGCATAATGGCAACGTTTTGCCATCAATTCCAGTTGATCATGCAGTCCATATGAAGGAAACCTATGACAACATGAAACAACTTTTGAGGTGCATAAACTATGACCAACATCAGTGGCAGCTTAGTGGCGATTTGAAGGTTGTTGCTCTCTTGCTTGGTCTGCAGACTGGATACACAAAGTACTGCTGTTTTCTCTGTGAATGGGATAGTCGTGCAAGAGATTCCCACTACATCAAGAAAGATTGGCCACTCCGACAGTCATTGGAGCCTGGGAGGAAAAGTGTTCAGCATCCACCACTTGTTGAATCAAGGAAGATTTTGTTACCACACTTACACATCAAGCTGGGTCTGATGAAGAACTTTGTCAAGGCCATTGACAAAACACAAGCAGCTTTCAAGTACCTCCGTGGAAAATTTCCAAGGTTAAGTGAAGCTAAGATAAAGGAAGGTGTTTTTGTTGGTCCTCAGATTTGTGAACTTCTTCGAGATGATGCATTTGACCATGCACTGCGTGGCAAGGAAAAGACGCCATGGAAAGCCTTCCAGTTAGTGGCAATAAATTTTCTCGGAAACAACAAGGCAGACAACTACAGGTTATTGGTGGAAAACCTCCTCAAGGCATACAAAAGCCTTGGTTGCAACATGTCACTAAAGATACATTTTTTGCACTGTCATCTAGATTTTTTTCCACCGAACTGCGGAGTAGTGAGCGACGAGCACGGCAAGCGATTTCACCAGGATATTGCAACAATGGAGAAACGCTATCAGGGCAAATGGAGCCCATCAATGCTTGCAGACTATTGCTGGACAGTAGGGTGACCAGATGTCCCAATTTTATAGGGACAGTCCCGATTTTTTGGGTCTTTTTCTTATATAGGCTCCTATTACCCCCCACCCCAGTCCCGATTTTTCACACTTGCTGTCTGGTCACCCTACTGGACAGTGACAAGACATGCTCCATTTAATGAATAGAAGAGACAAGCCAAGAAGCACCGAGTAGACACAGAATAGGACTAAACTATGTACATAATAGTTTTTTGCCTTTTGTTTCATAATACATTTAATTAATATAACCCTTTTGCTGATTTTTAAAGTGTTAAATAAACAGGACAGGTGAAATATTATCATGTAAAACAACCATAAACACATGAAAAGACCTAGGTTTACAATTTATGATTAAAACTCTACTATCTACACAATATACATAGACATAAAATGTAAAAACTTAAATATCTTAGAAACAGTAGCCAATCAGTTGTTTTAATTGTCATATTTGAATTCAGCACATCAAAATACATAATAAATAGCACATTTTATCTCTGAAGCAGACAACTTCTCAAAAATTGTAGACCAGTGTAATCAGTCCCAAAGGACTTTCCTTTTTATCCAAGTACACTGACAGTTGTTGGCATACCCAGCACTGAGAGAATCACTTTGTTACTGCCTGCCTCCAGCATGGGGAAGCCTTGCTTGTGCCTGGCTAGGTATCAGCTCTCCAATACCACCAGCCTTTCATCCACTGAAGCATTTTCCTCTGGGCTATGCCAGTGGTAACTTTGCCTTGCAGGTTAACAATAAGTGCACCCAATCCCCGAGTCCCCTTGAATTGTGTTCCTGTGATATACAGCTCGACACTGGGTACTCACAGACATTCCAGATCCTCTGCACCCAGAAGTGCAGTGTACCCCAGTTTAACCTTAAACTGCTGCTCCAGTAAGTGCTCATAATAAAAACAAAAGTAGCTTTATTTAAGAAAGAATAAAAAGATTTAAGTAGAAATGAGACAGAATGGAAACAAATGGTTAAAATATAAAACAAAATCTTAAAACACAAACCTGGGTCTAAATTTATATATAATAAATTTCCTATATAATCAAGTAGATTACCACGCACAGACACCCAAAGTTCAATCTGTTGCAGAGCTGCCTGGTTTCTCAAGAACCAGGATCCAAATGTTCATGAAAGTACCCTTGATCCAGAAAGGGTTTTCCTCAGTGAATGGATACAGAGGGCTTTTCCCTCCTCTGTTTTATACTAGAAACAATCTATTGTTTCTATTCACACACAGAGTGAACCCTTTTTCTTAAGTTTCTGTTTTACCTTTAAGTGGTTTCAATAGTTTGTTGCCTCTGATGGTTTACCATTCAAGATTTTAGTGATGTGCAAGATTATACAATTGGCCAGACAGGGCAGGGTGACAACTCCATTGCTTGAATGGGCCATCACTGATACACATTATCTTGCAGTGATTATTTTTATTCCAAGTCCATAAAGCATAATTTCAAAATAAATATATTATTTCTTAAATATTACCCATACATACATCTTGCAGCAATTATAAATCTTGATAAGTTACAAGATTTCTGTAGATATCTTACAGGATACTTATCCATAAAGAGTAACATGTAAGACATGTACAGTGTAGTAAGTTTATCAAATCTGAGGTGAGAATTATTTGCGAAGAACAGAGGATCCTTTATCAAGGAATCTGTGTGTCAGACACTAAAGACTCATCGTCTTCAATGGGCTTTATGTGAGGCCTTATATACATTTCCTTTCTATAATAAGTAAAACATGACTCCAGTGAGACCAGGATTTCGCCCATATATTTCATCTCAAGTTGCCCATTGAAACCTCTTGTTTTTAATAAAAAACTGTCAGAGCTTACAATGTATAGGGCAGATCCTGCATACCAATACTCTCATCAAAGTCATGGGGTTTTTTGCTGCATGAGCAATTGATGTTTAAATCCCAACACCATTTTTAAATATTACATTGTGTGTAGTATTTTTTCCCATATCATAGTAAAAGTGAAAAAGTGTCCCTGGTGTACTATATGCCACTGATAAGAAATTATTCTAAACTCATTTTGCTAGCTTTGCTTAGTCCTATGATAATTCTGAAGTGCACCTATGCTTGACATCATTGAAAAAGCCTTCTTGAAAAGAGTTATTTTCCATTACATACCACATCCAGTTCTGCTCCACATTATCTTTAATTTTAGACTAGATGCCACAGCAATATATGCCCAGAGCAATACCCATAGTGCTCCTGAGATACTAGTGGAGTGTAATACTAATGCTTTCTGACACTACACCTCTACTAATATGTCAGATTCTCATCCAGGAATATGTGTGCCAAATCAATTGTCCAAGTTCACTGACCTGAGGAATATGAATAAAAGTATCTGTTGAAAATGTTTTTGGTCAATGGAATGTGACTGCCATATTGTACTTTCACATACAGTACTAGGACCTAATGGTAATGTCATCTGTGAAACAGATTTCAGATGACAGTTTGACAGAGGCAAAGAAAAGAAAGAGAAAAGGAAGAAAGTGAGAGAATATTTGATATGTAAAATGAAATACCTTATGAAAGTTGCATCACTTTAAACCATAGTTCAACGTTTGGTAAAGGAATCTTATATCACATGGTTAATCAGAAATATTCTTATAAAGTTATGTTAAAATATCTAGATCTTCAGATATTTGACAAGTATCTTTAGATCCTGTGTAACATGTTGGATTAAATATTTAGTACATTGGTCCATCATTTCTATATAAAAAGATGTGATAATGTGTGCAAACATGCACATGCACTTTATAAATAGGTTTGGCAGAATTTGATGTTTATTTTTTTAGTTTTGATGAATAACTGTTTATTTTTAAGCTTTATTTACATTTTCACAGTTGCACAAAATTATGGGTTTTAAACTTTATTTTTATCCATTTAAATATTCAATGTTATGGGAAATGGTGGGAGAATCAGACAATTATTTAATGATGGTAAGTGCTGAGGTTCAAAAGGTTAGAGGTTCATAGCCATTAAAACAAAAATTGTCAAAATCATGTTAAGATACACAGAGTAAATATCCTTAAATCAAACTAATAAATGCAGATAGAGATTTTTTTTTTTTAAACTTTGACTAGCTGTAAATTTTGATCAATGGAATTTTTTTGGTCAGTTTGTGGGAATAGAGTGAAAATCTTCCTAAACGTGGCCAAGTTATAAGACTTTAAAAAAACTGCATTTCACACATTCTCGGTGACTTGCTAGAGCTTTGCAGTAAACTTCCCTGAAGATACCATCTGCCCTGATCATGCTCCAGCCTAGAGGTGAACAGGCCTTTCCCTACAATTGCTGCTGTGGGATGAGGCAAGGCACCAGAACTCAAAGTAGGCAGACTGTTTATCCTGCGCTCTCAGTAATCATCCCCATGCTGATGCCCAGGCTGTTTGATTCAAATGCAGAGGGAACAAGAGCTGATCTGGATGAGAAGATTGGGACAAAGACCCTGGGAGAGAGGAAGAAAATGGTACTGGAGACTGGCAAAGGGAGGACAACTGGAGCTGGGAGCCAATGAGAAAAATGGGAATGGGTGGTGGGGAGGGGAAGAGGTGGAAGAGGCACTGTGATTTCATATGAGGAGACTGGTACAGGCTGGGCAAGGAGGTTGGAAGTGGGAACAAGTGGGAATAGGAAGAAGATTTGAGGGGAGGGATGACAGACATGACAAGCCAGGATGTGGGGAGAGAACTGGGACCAGCTGGTCAAAGACTGGAACAAGGAGCTGAGGAAGGGCAGTGCACAGATTGAATTCTGTGCCTGAAGCAGGAAACAGACTGGAAGTCAGTGTGGATGGGCAATGAGATTGGGGATGGAAGACAGAAGGCCGGGGAAGAGGGTGAGAGACAGATCATAAGAGGAGCTGGGGAAGAAAACAGATGAATTCCAAATGAAATAGGTGCAAAAGAGAGCTACCAGGATGATTGGAAGAATGGAAGGCCTATTATGAGAGAAGACTATAAACCTTGGCATGTTTTGACTCATAAATTCAAGGCTGAGAAGGGCTATGAATGCTCTCTATAACTATATTGGGCGTAAACACCTGGGAGATGAAGAGCTATCTAAGCAAAAGGGCAATGTTGGCACAAGAACAAATGGTTATATACTGGCCATGAACAAATTCAGGCTGGAAATTAGAAGGTTTCAGCCATCTTAGTGATGATCTGGGACAGCCTCCCAATAAAAGTGGTAGGGGCAAAAATCCCCCAAAACAAAACAGTGTGATTGTATGAAGGGGTTGCTGGTAATGGTGGGGGACAGGGCTCAACAGCCTTGGCAGTCCTTTCTGGATCATGCCTGATGTTCCTAAAAATCTCATGTTTCAAGGCATAAGCCAGTCACCTGCAGGGCTCTGGAAGGAATTTACTTCCCTCCACCCTCAAAATGTATTTGAGGTTGGTGTGTGGGGAATTTTTTAATTACATTTCTCTGAAACACATGAGAGGGCACGAGCTGGAGATGGGACACTGGATAGAGTTGGCCAATGCTCTGAGATGGTACCAAGCGTTCTCTCAGGTGCTTGGCTGGCTGATTCTTGCTCACATGTTCAGTGTTGAACTGATTGCCACATGTGGGGTTGAAAAGGAATTTTCCCCCAGATAAGATTGGCAGTAACTTTGGGGGTTGTTCACCTTCCTCTATAGCATGTGAGGGAGTGGGTCACTTGTCAGGATCATCTGAGCATATCTATTTTAATAATTTCCCTGCCATTGCAGGAGCATCAGACATTGGCACACCTTGGTCCTGCCTATTCTCTGCCTTTGGCACATAATAGTTTGGTCTCCTGAGAGCTGGAGTACCTAGGTCTAATTTCAGTTTGCGGTTTAGCGTGCAGATGCTGGTGGCCTGTGTTGTGCAGGAAGTTAGATGATCTGGTGATCTGTTTCAGCCCTGAGTTCTATGAGGGGGATGTGGGAATGGTTGGGCCAGGAGACTGGGACAGAACAAGGAACCTTAATTTCTCTCTCTACAGTAAGATACAGTTTTTACTTACATGATCACATACTATTTCCCCCACAGGACCCCTGCCTCATGCAGTGCACAGGATGGATCTGCTGTGGGATTAAAATGAGTGATGTAGTCAAGGATGCTGTTGTCTGTAGGACTCTTGCCCCATTTATTGCAGAAATTGGAAGGTGTTTGGTAAATGAGGCAGGAGAGTACAGTAAGATAAAGGATTATCTCATTGTTAATGCAGTTGAAAACTGCCCTGAGGAATTGGATTTTATTACTGCTTCTGTCAAAGAGTTTCTATCTAATGCTAGGCAACTCACTTAAAATTTTTAACAGATGGTTATTTTGTGCTCAGTGTGCTATATAATGTGAAGTACTTTGGAAAAAAATCAGGTCCTAGGTATCTCATACTGAGTATCCAAACTTAATGGATACTTTTGACTTTAATCTGTGCATCAGGTGCTCAGCACTTCTCAAAACATCATGCCACTTTTATTTAGGTGCCTAAATATGGACTTAAGTGCCAATTTTGACCTCCGGCTTTTTGGGTACTCAGTTGTCCAGAGCCCTTGCAGCTCTCTGTATTTGCAGGAGACTCTCTTACCCAAGATCTAAATAATTTCCAAATGGCCAAGTAAATTTATATGAGCAGTTGCACTTGTTTATATTTACTTAGTCCAACAGAACTTGCTCAACAGGTACCAATAAATAATTCTAGTCTGTTGCAATTTGTGTTTGTCACAGTACATGAGCCTATAAAATTGAAATATTCAGCATGATAAAGTATAAAGACACCACTATGTATAAAGACATCACTGTCTGTCATTGTTTGATTACAAGTGAGAACATGCTTTTACGAAGCAGTACCCTTTTCATCTCCCAAGTGAAAAGGTTTCTGAGTTGATATACATAGTATTCTATAAAATTGTATGATTTTCTGAATTACTTCAAGTTCCTGGCAGTAATTTAATACATACAACAATACATTCTTCTTCAACGCTTAGCCAGACAGGCGGCTATAGCGATTGATCATTCGCCATTTGGTCTGTTCCTGCACAACCGCAAAGGCTTGACAGCCTGAGAGTCCAACACCGGAGCAGACTTGATAAACCCTCTGTACTAGTGGGTTTGCATCTGGGCCGCCTCCACCCCTCGGTTGGTGGAATTTTATCCCAGATGTTACAAGCCACCCAGAGAATGGTTTTCACTGGAATGTCTTGTGGCATCCTTGCAACATGTCCGAAAAACGTAAAGAGCCGCCTGAGGACAATGGCCCCAGTAGTCTGTAGATCTGAGCGACCATAAATCATCTGTAATGGAGATGAAGTCATTCCACTTTATGCCCAATATACAATGTTGACATTTTGTGTGGAAAGCTTCCAGTTTTATCCAATCTGAGTGGCGTAGTGTCCATGTTTCGCAGCTGTACAACAGTATGGGAAGGATACAGCTCGAATAAATCCTGAACTTGGTTGTCATACTAAGATGATGTTGATTCCATATCCATTGTAAATGACTCACGGCAGATGCTGTGATGGCAATCCGATGGAGAATCACCATGTGAGACTTGGAGGAGCTGGTAAGTGTGGAACCCAGAGAGCAAAAGCTGGAAACTGATTCGACGGTTTAGTTGTTCAAAGAGATTGGAATCGCAGGTGGGCCTGGTCCTAGATTTTGCAGTTTCTTTTTTGACCATGAAACATGGAGACCAATCTTAGCTGACTCCTCCTCCATGTGCTAGAGTGCCTCACGAAACCTATCGGGGCTCTGTACTAAAAGAACGGCATCAGTGTAGTGAAGATCTGTGAGTGAGAGATCACCTATATCAGTGCCTGTGGACCTGACAGAATGCTGTATTATGAAATCCATTGCTCGACAAGAGTGTAGGGGCCAGAATGCAACCTTGCCTAACACCAGATACTGATTTAAAAGGCGTTCCCCGGACGAACACAGGCAGCGGCTCCATTATGCAGCTCTCTAATCAAGTCCAGCAGAGTGGTAGGGCCTTTAAGGCCTTCCATAACGTGACATGGTCTATTGACTCAAATGCAGCCTTAAGATCAACCTATGTTACATGAAGGGGCTTCCTGAATTTGCGATGTATCTCCGACAACAAGCAAAGGGCCAAAATGGCATCTAAAGAGGACCTGTTCCTCGGAAAGCCTGACTATTGGGGACGACACTTCCAATGTAGCAAAGGCTCCAGGAACGCCAGCAAAACATGCACAAACATCTTCCCTCGAAAGGCGAGCAAGGTGATTGGCCTGTAGCTCTTACATTCACTGCATGGTCCCTTGCTCTTATAGAGTGAGATCACAATAACGTCCTTCCAGGCGATTGGGTTCCAGTTTTCCACACCAGATTAGAGATGGCCAGAAGTGATTCTGCTACAGGATCAATAGCACATTTTAGCAGCTGTGAGGGGATGCCATCAGCACTGGCTGTGCATCCATTTTTCAGTTTACAGATGGCATGCGTCAATTCATCCAATGTTGGTGCATCAGTACAAATGTCTGGATCTGGAACTGCAGTGACTGCCAGATCATCCAGCTCTGAACAAGTGGCAGCTGGAGGATGGTTCAGGACACTGTGATCATGTTCCACCCATCGTGAAAGAATGTCATCATCCGATTTACATGGATGGCCTTGGCTGTCATTCAAAATGCCGTTTGTAGTGACTACCTCTTGACCGTTGAGGTTATGAATGATGTGGAATGCTGGCTTCAAGTTGCCCCTGGTTAAGCAAGATTCGACATCAAGTTGCCCCTGGTTAAGTCAAATTCGACATCATCTGTCACTTGGTTACAATATGCCTCACGATTGCGGGGTGTTAAATTTTTGCTTCAGCTGATTACAAGTGCATTTATCACCATGCTGGCAGGCTGAAGCCTTCAATTTAATTATCTGGAAGGCCTCCAATGATAGCCATGGATGCCTATAGCTAATCGTCTGCTCAGCAGATGGTTGAGGGTAGAAGTGAACAGGGACCAGGCAACCTCCACGTCATCTGGCAGATTAGCTAGAGCCGAGAATCTGTTGCTGATGTCAATACTAAACCTGTTGGCTAAACCTGGAACACGGAGTGTGTCGATGTCAAACTTCTTCGTCATTGCAGAGGGCTTACCTGCTCGGCGGAGCATCAACACCATACGGGCGACCACTAGATGTGAGCTGTGTTTGCCATGCATTCTTCATCATGATATACTCTACAGGGGGCAAGAAGATGCCTATTGCATGTAATGATGTGGTCCTACTCCTTCTGAGTGACACCATCATGAGAGATCCATGACATCTGGTGTATGCGTTGCTGTTTGAACCATGACCCAAGAATGGAAAGATTCTGGGAGGCTCAGAATGTAAGCAAGGGGTGAGAGTTATCATTGGGTGTGCCTGAACCATAATGACCAATGACCTGTTCAAACCCAGTTCTCAGGGAGCCAGTAACTGCATTTAGGTCACCCAGGATCACGAGATTATCATATGGAGGGACTGTGCATACTAGATATTCCAACTGATCGTAGAAATGATGTTTAACTGAGGGCACGTCTTCGTTACCCGCCGGATCAGCAGGTAGCAATCAATCTATTGGGGATCGACTTATCGCGTCTAGTGAAGACACGATAAAATCGATCCCTGATCGCTCTGCCGTCAACTCCGGAAATCCACTGTGGCAAGAGGCGGAAGTGGAGTCGACGGCGGAGCGGCAGCGGTCGACTCGCTGCCGTCCTCACAGCCAGGTAAGTCGACCTAAAATACACAACTTCAGCTACGCTATTCACGTAGCTGAAGTCGCGTATCTTAGGTCGACTCCCCCCCCCCAGTGTAGACGTAGCCCGAATCAACAGATTCCTCTGTTGGCGCATAAACTGCTATGACAGTGAGGTTATCATGGCAATGTTTCAGACGTGCAATAAGTAAACGGGGAGACATGGGTGTCCAGGTTGTCAGGGAGGACTTGGCCTTGCCTCGCAGTGGTAGTGCTACCCCATATAAATGGTTGGGGTCACCAGAATACAGAAGTAAGAATCTTCCACCTTGTGATGTCTGTGATCTATCAGTCTTGCTTTTGTTAATCCTGCAATTGATATACTAAGACAGTCCATTTCGCGTAAGACAGCGACCTGATGACCATGCCTGTGAAGAGTTGCAACATTCCAACAATTTTGGTGGACTGTCGGAGATGCATTGTCACAATGTACTGCAGGCATGTCTGCAGATATTAGAGGATGCACATTCCCAGAGGGACTCTGGCATGAACTCATCATGTTTGCACCGAGGGGAGACAGCACTGACAAGGCATCTACAGCTGAAAGTAAGGCAGGGGCTTTAACCCTGGTACTGAGTACTAGGTTATTCATGAAGAAACCAAACTGGTCTATGACATAGGTTCTAAGTCAGGAGTTGACTCAGTAAACTGTCACTCAAATCCCCACCAACTTGGTTAACTGAGACACAAAGAGAGGATCAATTAAGAAGTAGGGCCACAGCTGAAGGGCTAATTAGAGGGAGAAATTCTCAACAGCTGGGAGCAAATAAATAGATAGAAAGGAAACCCTGAATGCAGTGAGAAGTCTAAAGGAAGATAGAGCTGGCTGCTATTGCTAGCGCTACTCTCTTTGTTTCCAGATATAAGAGGGGGAACTCACTGGGACTTGATAATATGTAAATAGTACTTCAGCGAATGGCCTGTTAGAACATTATAATAAAAGCACGGTGGTGGTGAAGGTGGCCTGGATTGAGTATGGTCTGTACCTAAGGTGAGAGACTCACAGGAGATCACCCTGTGACAGGGTCCCTAGTATTTCTGTATTAGAAACAAAAATTTCAGGAATCCAAGCACAAACTTTCAGTTACAGGACATGTAGCTAATATGTGTCGCATAGTTTTGTTGAAATGGATACTTACATGTGCGATTAGCTTTATACACACAACTAGTTTCATTTACTTATAAAAGATATTGTGACAGGGTGCACTCACCTCTGTGAATGCCTCCTGTCAGGTGGATGCAGTGCTGCAATCTTCTTTTTTGTTCCTGGAACCAGCTCTAGATTGTGAGCCTCACTAGGTGACTCAGTCCTCTAGTCAAGTGGCTCAGTCAGTGGCTCAGTCCTCTAGTCAAGTCACAGTCTAAAATGGATGAGCCCCTTCCTGGGTAACAGAAGTCCATCTGAAAGTCTAAACAAACATCCAAGCAAATGATCGTTCCTTCCTTTTGGCTTACTCTTCAGCCTGCTTTCTGGGCTCAGTTCTCAGTCCCTTCAGGGCTAACTTTAATTTTAACAAACTTCCCCAGTTTGTGATGGAACACTGCTACCAGGGCTTTCTCCCTGGAGACCAGGGATCGGCAACCTTTGGCACGCGGTCCATCAGGGTAAGCACCCTGGCGGGCCAGGCCAGTTTGTTTACCTGCCACATCCACAGGTTCGGCCAATAACGGCTCCCACTGGCCGGGGTTCACTGCTCCAGGCCAAATGGGGTGTCAGGAAGCGGCGGCCAGCACATCCCTCGTCCCGCGCCGCTTCCTGCGGCCCCCATTGGCCTGGGACAGCAAACTGGAGCCAGTGAGAGCTGCGATCGGCCAGGTAACAAACCGGCCCGGCCCACCAGGGTGTTTATCCTGGCGGGCCGCATGCCAAAGGTTGTCGATCCCTGCTGTAGACTCTTCATCTTCAGATTCTCACAGCCCCAAAAGTTCAACATATGGTTGGTCCTCACCAGGGTCTTCAGCCCCAACCCCAGGCCTGTTTAAATTCCAGCCCCTTTCTCAGGCTTTTAGCCAAGAGTCTTGTCCCCTTTTCAGGACTCAGGCCACTTCCCCACTGACTGACTGGGGGGCAGAGCCCACTCACTACTCTGGGTCCCAACCTAGAGACCCTGTCAACAGCAGCCATGTGTTGGCTCCCTTAATAGTTGCTACTGCGGCATTCCCTGGGCTGCTTCCCACTCAATCCTGTCACCTTCACCCATTACCTTAGGATTACAATTCTTGGTTCTCGCGGTCTGTTCCCTGCTTGAGCAGGGTCTCCTGCAGGCCTATTTGTCTGGAGAGTTTCAGAGTCTTGCAGTCCTTCCTCACCCTTCTGGTCTCAGACAGCAACTGACCTGTTTAGCCCCTGCAGCTCTTTTTATCTGAGTCCACTGGGCTCTGATTGGCTGCTTCTGTGCAGACTCACTAGGCAGGCCTGGAGGACTTATCTCTGCAGCTCCTTCCTGGGGGCAGGGTGTGGTAAGACTGTGGGGCCTCCTACAGGGGGCTTCAAAAGGGCTGGTATACCCTGTCACATGTATACAAAGGCAGAATCAGAGCCTAATATTGTGCAGTTAGAAATATTCCAATAGGAATCAGTTTGAAGTCCTCTACAGAATGTTCCTAGTTATTTTTGGAACACAGTAAACTTAATATGTGCAAATATTGTTGCTGTTTCTACAACACATTCAAATGAGAATAATTTAACACTTTGTATTTACAGCAAATACAACACAGTATAGCAAAGATACTATGCAGTATATGCTAAAAAATGAAAAATATTTAAGACTCATATTTGTATCTATGAAGAAAACTTCAGAAAAGGTCATATTTTTCAGAAAACTGCTCTAGTCTACAGTTTGATTACACCATATTGAATTTTCTTCCCTAACGTTCGAAGAAATCCATGTTGAGGTAGAAAATTTATTCCTGATGAATACATTGAGCCAGCCAAATCTCTAGTGGAAAACCATTGTATTTGATGGGCTTTCATTAGGATAAATTTAGTCCAGTATCACTACAATATTTATGTCATAAAGTATGTTTTCATTTCACTTACCCATGTCCCATTTACCCTGCAAAGACAGTAAAAATTCAATATGAAAATTCATCAGTGAATTGGAATTGAGCATCTTAATTTTCAAGGAGTGAAACACTAAGGGCTATTTTTATGTTTTTTGATGAATAAAATGGAAATCACATCTAGTAAAATATGTATGTTCGCTCAAGCAAAATGAGTTACTGAGCCCTATTCGCAGACAAATGACCCATTTCAACACAAACATTGTAGCTTTTAAGGAAGGGAATAACATGGATTTTAACATTCTGTTTTATAGTGTTCATTGTTTTGATCCAAAAATTTGTGTTTCCAATTTTGCATAAGTGAGCACTTCTTGGTTATGACCTTTACATAAAAATCAATATATATGGCATGGATGAACTTCTTTCCAGAAAGGAGAAAAAAAAAAAAAGCATCTGGGACTGTATCCTATTGTGCAATCTAGCAGACAAACAGTCATGAGATGTTACAATGTGCAGTGATCCAGGATACCGCTTTGCCCTTTTACCTGTTGCACTGCATGTGCAGCAAAATATGGAAGGGCTGTTTTCAAAGTAGAACCTGCTTTTAACTGCTGACCTTCTGATAATACATAAATGGGAGAATATATCCAGGTCTATTTATTCCCTTTAAGACTATCTTTTATTTTCAAAATGAAGGGTTGGACTTTGTGCCCTGTGACTTTTATGCCAAGTAGCAGCATAATGTTACGGTACACATCCCTTCACCTATTACAGGTGAGTGTTCATATAGGGTAGATCTCGACTGGCCAATGAGAAAGGCCCTGCTGACTATCTCCCCTTGACCCTTGGGCAAACCAGTCAATTAGAAGTATTAGGGGAGATCAGAAAGGCAATCAGGTTTTGCATTTGATGCTTAAGGGTATGTCTACACTTCAAAAAATAGCCCACAGTGCAAAATTTTAAAGCCCATGTCAATTTACTTGGGCTCACAGGGATCAAGCCGTGGGGCTAAAAATAGCAGTGTATGTTCCTACTTGGACTGGAGCTCAGGCTCCAAGGTCCTTCCACCTCACCACGTTTCAGAAAAACATTTTCCATTTCCAGAGCTAATATTATTTCACCCTTCTGTAGACTACAAGCAAAAAAACCCTGAAACACAATTTTCTCTCCCTTTCAGGGTCTGAGAAGGGTCATCCATCCTCCCTTCTGAGTGAAAAGAACAGTTACTTACCTTATGGTAACCCTAATTCCTAGAAATGTTATCAGCATGGATCCCACTAAAAGGCTATGTCTACACTGCAATTAACAACTGGTGGCTGGCCCGTGCCAGCTGACTCAAGCTCATGGGGCTTAGGCTAAGGAACTGTTTTACTGCACAGTAGACATGCCAGCTTAGACTTCAGTCCAAGACCTGTGATCCTTCCACTTTTCAAGGTCCTAGAGACTGGACCCCACTCCAAGCTAGAACATCTATACCATTATTAAACAGCCCCTTAGCTCGAGCCCATAAGCCTGAGTCAGTAGCATGGGCCAGCCATAGGTGTTAAATTGCTGTGTAGACATACCCTAAGTATCTCATGTGTGAGATCAGAATCTTTTAAATAGCAGTGTCTACTGGGCCATGTCTGCATGTTTTTATGCTTCTCTATCCAAAGGCATAAAGTGCAGAGTGGCTGCAATTATCCCTCAGTTCCCTTGCTAAATCAAAATCCCAGGTATAGAGAACTTTGAAAAGGAGGGTTGGAAGGTGGTTCATGGGATCCACACTGATTACATCTCAAACAACCACAGTTATTATAAGGTAAGTAACCATTCTTTCTTATTTTGAGTACATATCCATGGTGAATCTCACTGTAGGTGACTGGCAAGCAGTGTCCCATTTGGAAGATGGAACTGAGGAGTTCTGACTGACCTAATTGAACAGCGATTGTAACACTGCTTCTCAAACTTGGCATCTGACCTTGCAGCTAGGTCAAGACTGTACTCCTTAATGGACACCAAGGAGTTACTCTGCATAGTAACCTTACAGATTTCTAATATGGATATGCTCCTGGAGTAGGCAGCGGATATAGCTTATTCTCTAGTGGAGTGAGATTTAACGTTTGGAGGGAGAGGCACCTCATCCATCTGGTAGTAGATTCACTGTGGGATCCTTTTATACATCCTCTGGGAGGAGAGAGCTTGAATATTCAAAGCACCAGAGATGATCACAAAAAGAGGCGTGCAAGATTGAAGGGGTTTTTTAATCAACATAGTATAATAAAACTCCTGAAACATGCAGAACATGGAGATTCTTCTCCCCTAGTGCGGCATGGGCTTTAGTAAAGAATACAGGTAAGTAGATGGCCTGGTTCAAATGGAATTCTGAAACCACTTTAGGGATAAAAATTGGATGAGGTCTCAGCTCTGCTAGCTGATGAAATGGCAAGTAAGAAGACTGTCTTGATTGTAACATGGTGGAGGAAGCATTCCAAAATGAAATGGCTTGAAAGGACAGCATTGAGATCCCAGGCAAGCAGCACTCTCTGAAAAGTGGGTAAGTATGCAACAACCTCTTCAAGAATTTTGATATCATGGAATGCATGAAGACTAATGAGAACTGATCAGGTGGATGACATGCAGAGATTACTGCAAGGTGGACTTGATGGGAACTGAATGAAAGCCCAGATGCGGATACAAATTTTGTATTCATGGAGGGCTCTAAATATAGCATCTCAAAGGCGGGGAAGCAGCTGTCTGCAGCTCACAGCGTATGAGATTGCTTCCCCACCTTCCAGCTCCTATATCCCTGCTCCCCACCTTACTTACTTTGGAGAAGCAGCTGCCTCCATCTCCAGCTGACCTGAGATGGCAATACGGAAGTCGGGAGAGGTTTCCTAAATAGCTTGGCTGCTTAAACCATGGCAATAGGAGCATGGGGGATTTTGCTGCTCGTCTTGATCTATCACCTCCCCTGTCTCTGTATATTGGGGGAGAGGAACTATAGCCTGCTTCCCCGTCTTTGATGAGGCGACTGTCTAAGCAGCAGTTTTGCAGAAAAGGACCTGGGGATTACAGTGGACGAGAAGCTGGATATGAGTCAGCAGTGTGCCCTCGTTGCCAAGAAGGCTGATGGCATATTGGGCTGTATTAGTAGGAGCAAGGGAAGTGATTATTCCCCTCTATTCGGCATTTGTGAGGCCACACCTGGAGTATTGCATCCAGTTTTGGTCCCCCCTCTACAGAAGGGATGTGGACAAATTGGAGATCATCCAGCGGAGGGCAACAGAAATTATTAGGGGGCTGGGGCACATGATTTACAAGGAAAGGCTGAGGGAACTAGGGTTATTTAGTTTGCAGAAGAGAAGAGTGAGGGGGGATTTGATAGCAGCCTTGAACTACCTGAAAGGAGTTCCAAGGAGGATGGATGTAGGCTGTTCTCAGTGGTGGCAGATGACAGAACAAGGAGTAATAGTCTCAAGTTGCAGTGGGGGAGGTCTAGGTTGGATATTAGGAAAAACTTTTTCAGTAGTAGGGTGGTGAAGCATTGGAATGGGTTACCTAGGGAGGTGGTGGAATCTCCATCCTTAGAAGTTTTTAAGTCCTGGCTTGACAAAACCTTAGCTGGGACGATTTAGTTGGTGTTGGTCCTGCTTTGAGCAGGGGATTGGACTAGATGACCTCCTGAGGTCTCTTCCAACCCTAATATTCTATGATTCGAGATCCTATATTACCTTTCCCCCACTGGTATACATATTGGTATGTCTGGTTTGGTTGGGGATGGACAGTCCATTTCCAAACACTGAGACCCTGAAGGAGTCATCTCTGGTCTACCCCCAAGATTCCCTACTTGATGTTGGTGAGAAGGTATGCCCTGCTAATAAGGATGATGAATAGATTAGTCCAGGGGTGGTGCTGATAAATGATATTGGTGGTGGAAGCATGCACTGGTGCTGATGAAGATCTCAGTACCAAAGACATTGCCACAGAGGATACTAGTTCCTCTGCTAGTAGATACCATGAGTGATTCTGTTGTTGGTGCCAATATAGGGACTGGAGTGGACAGTGTCAATGTTCGTGCTCTGCTTGCGTATTTTTATGCTGATCTTTAGCCACTAGGATAGTGAGTGCTTAGTGGTCTCCTCCTTGGAGGGCTGGTATTTTGACCTCTCCTTATGGGAGGACACAGAGCAGTGCCTGGAGTCATGTCTATCTCTATTCTGGACTTCCTTGCCTCTGTGGGGAGGTGGTAAGGTCTTTGCCACCAAGACTGTAAGTGGCAGGGGTGACTTCAATTCCAAGCTTTTACTCAACATTAATTTCTTTTCGGTACCACTCTCCTTGTGTGCTGGCTGTTAGGGATACTTGCACAGGAAAACTTTCCCATTATCTGTTGAGAATTGGAGGTCGATCTCTTTTTCTTCTGGGTTTGATGTAACTCTCATGGATTTTCCCAAAAGGTGAAGCTTGAAGTGGGCATCTTTGGATTTCCAGATCCATGCTGAGAACAAATTGTACATAGAGCACTTGTTCAGAGTAAGCCAGTCTCCGAGGCAGACTAGACAGCAGCTCTGGACATTGGTGAGCAGGATTAGGTAATTGCAAAATGGACAAGACTTAAAGCCCCAAGCCTTTGAGTTCACCATTACATGAGGACAAGGAACCAGGGTAATAAGAAAACAAAAGGAGAGTTTTGTTTGTTTTCATCATTTAAATGGAAAGGGATAAAGAAACTAATAAGAGGAATTAAATTTGATCAAAGGGTTTTTGTGTTGTTGCCATGGTGGGAGCATGAGGATGTGCATTGCACAAGCAAGGCCCAATAGACACTGCTAATCATGAGACACATTCACACCTACTTGGGATCCACTCGAACAAATACTCAAAGAAGAATTTGCACTTCCCCATCCTCAGATTCACCTTTTCTTCTTCTTTTAGAACTAGCAGCTGGACCCTGTAGCTTAAATTAACCTCAGCTGAATCAATTCTCCAGATATTAATTCCCTGCTGGTTCTACTCTCTATTCTGCAGAGCTGATACAGAAAGTGCACTCTGTGCACAGCTAAGAGATTCTTAAGAACTATAGAGGTAGCACATCCCACTGCAAGCACTCATCAAATCCACTTTCTCAGTGTTTTGCCAATTATGGTGACAAAGTACGTTTTTACTCTTTTTCACTCCTGTTAGGGCAACAAGGCCAACACAGCTATGGGAGATGGAGATGGATTCCATTCTGGCTTGTGCATCATCAGTAGAATTGTTAACTTGGTTTCAACTGAAGAATGTTTATGTTGGTGCTGCATAAGCCACAAAGAAAACAACTTGAGATTCAGTTGAGTTTGTAATGGTTGCCGTTAGAAAAACAAACAAACATCCTTTTACCAGTTAACTGAGTAGACTTGAGATGGAAGGCATTGAAAGGTGATAAATATAGAATCCTATTGTGCCATTTTCATAGTCACTCTTGAGTAGCATTGCACTCTAACTATGTAATTATTATTATTATTTTATGTTAGCAGGCTTTTATCCCCGTTTTGACTTCAGCCTCCCAGTATACAGTAAAGATAGCTATGACACAGAACAGGCTAAGAAAAGAAAACTTCTGAATGGCAGTTCTTTACAAAACAGACTGATTTATAATAAGCAAGTTACTGATCAGGGCAGAATAATATTTCAAAAAACTGGACTGTATTACAAAGCATATCTTCAAACATCCATTTATATTGGATTATTGCTGAGAGGTACTAATTGGTCTATTTTAGAAACTAGACTAATTTACATTCATAAAATAGTGAAAAAAGTTGCATGCTTTAGAAACTTGATACATTATCATGCTTCTGGACTAAAAACAATATGAAGACAATAGCAAATGAAGGACATTGTTAAAATAGCTTGGTAATGTTTACAGTGCTTTTTCTTCTATTTTATCTGACTGTTCATGCTTCTTCTCATTTGTCTCTGCTGATTTTTTAGCTTCAGGTTTAATCCATGGAGGGCTGTGCAACTTCTGTTAACCAACACAAAGGGGAAAACAGAATCAATGTAAGTATTATAATATTATTTAATGTTACACAGCTGAATAGTGGGATGTTAAATAAAAAAGGTCATCTTTCTCATCAAGAAACAGAGGCCTTGATTTTGATCTCATTTTAAATCAATCCTGATTTAAATCAAGAGTTACTGAACTGAAGTCAGTGAATTTACACTTGCGTAAGTGATAGGAGAATCAAGCCAACAATCTGCGGTCATCATATTACATTGGAATACAAAGAATCAACACTGAATGCTTATAGTGCCATAAGAATAATGACAGGTTTCAGAGTAGCAGCCGTGTTAGTCTGTATCCGCAAAAAGAACAGGAGTACTTGTGGCACCTTAGAGACTAACAAATTTATTAGAGCATAAGCTTTCGTGGACTACAGCCCACTTCTTCGGATGCATATAGAATGGAACATGTATTGAGTTGGTAAGACAACTCCCACCTGTTCATGCTCTCTGTATGTGTGTATATATATATCTCCTCAATATATGTTCCATTCTATATGCATCTGAAGAAGTGGGCTGTAGTCCACGAAAGCTTATGCTCTAATACATTTGTTAGTCTCTAAGGTGCCACAAGTACTCCTGTTCTTTTTATAAGAATAATGTGCACACAACTGTAGTTATTTTTGTTAGCCTTTGTACTGCTTTCAAAATAACTATAGTATGTCTGCTGAGTGCACAGATACATTATATGTATATGTATACATATATGTATAATGTGTGTGTGTGTCTCTCAATAGAATTAATCTACATTCCATGAAACCTGTAGCATCTTTCTAAGTGGCAGAGGGGGGGAAAAACAGCTGGTCAATCAGTGGTACAAAAAATGGCTGGAGAATTAGAATGGAGCAAAACTACTGAGCTGCCCAGAGGTACAGCACTTCCCATTTCTGCTACAGAATATCTATGTAATTATATTTTTACTGGACCTACAGGTGAAGGGGTCCTATGATACCATCTGCTGAAATTTTTCTTTGTGTAACATGTTTAATTAAGCACAGTTTCACTAAATCATAGTTATACCCAAGGTTTGGAAATTGTTCTTCCTCCTCCCCCGAAAAAAGAAACCCTAAGTTTATAAGAATGGCCTAGCTGATTATTAGAGCAGTCAAGTTCTTTAAGTATTGAAATAATTCCTAACAGAACTTTCCTAACAGAACTGTTTCTAACAGGTCCTAACATCTTATACCACCAACTTCAATCAAGTGGAGCAGAAGTCTCCATTGTGATTAATGAGGAACTACCTAGAAATCACTGACTTAGAATAAGCAGATACAGTTCAAGGAATTTTGCATTTGATAAAGACACTTTTATAAAAGGGCTCAATTACATGAAGACAAAAGTACCTGAAAGCTAGGATCTGTTTCTGCCATCTTGAGGTGAGGAGATGTTGAATTATTGCGCTTCCCCAAACAAGTCTTGCCAACCTGCAAATACAATCATTGAAACCATATCACCGTTACACAATTTTTTGGGAAAAAAAATCAGTGATTTTCTTCTTTCCTTCAGTAGATGGGATTGACATTTATGTAACCCTTTTTATGTTCAAAGCTCTTTACTAATATTATCCAGTTTATCCTCACAACAGCCCCGTGGGGCAGGTAGGTAAGTAATTACAATTCCCATATTACAGATGAGGAAATTGTGGCAGAGAATTTATGTAGCTTGATCGATGCCACAGAGGGAGTTGGAGTAAAAACTGGAATTAAGATTCAGGACTTCTCGATTTCCATTCCATTACCTAAACCACTGGGCCATCCCTGTGTCATCAGTACGGCAATGGAAACGATCAACAGATTGTGTGGGAGCAGGGCATCTGTCTCTCTAAGTACAGAAAGTGCATTACATTGAGCTCTTTAGATGAACATGAGGTGAGAGGGACAAATCAGCAAAGTTTCTGGAAAGGAAAACTGTGCCTTTGTGATTAAAATCCTTTGGGCATGTCAATAGAATAGTGAATAAAACAGCATTGGTTGATATCATTTATTTGAAGTTCTTAAATACTTTCTTACTAAAAGGAAACAACATAGCCATAGACTGAGAGGTAAAGTTCAGGTTAGTCATGTCTAGGGAAAACCTTGAGAAAGACCTAACAAAGCTAGGTGAATGGGAAGCATGACGACAAATGAAATTTACTAAAGGGACATAAAAACAAACAACAACTAACGAATTAAATATTAGGTTGTGTAAAGAAAATAGTAGAAAATAACACTAAATAATTATTAGACCATTTTAAAAATTGATGGTGTACTGTCACCTAAAAGCTGAAATATTCTGGTCATTTGTCTCAGAAAAGATGCAATAGAAATAGAAAGGATCCAGAGATGGGTGACAAAAGTTAGTAGAGACATGGAAAAGCTTTTAAATTGGGAAAGATTAACTGAAAAGAAAGGAATGGTTTAGAGCAAAGACAAGTAATGGGGGCATGGTTAGGATTAATAATTGTTTTTTATAAGGGACCAATCCTTTATGCTTCATCTCACAAACCAGCCATTAATTGATGTGGTTCTGGGGATAGGAAGAAATTTCCCCTATGGGCATGTGTCAAGGCTGGATCCCCACTTTGAACTTTAGGGTACAAATGTAGGGGCCTGCATGAAAACTTCTAAGCTTAACTACCAGCTTAGCTCTGGTTCGGCTGCCACCATTTCAATGGATTCCATTCCTGAGAAACCTTGAAAAACCTTCACCAAATCCCTGGTGAATACAAATCCAAACCCCTTGGATCTTAAAACAAGGAGAAATTAACCATTCCCCCTCCTTTCTCCCCCCAACTCCTGGTGAATACAGTTCCAACCCCCCTGGGATCTACAACAGGGAGAAATTAACCATCCCCCCTCCTTCCTCCCACCAACTCCTGGTGAATCAAGATCCAAACCCCTTGGATCTTGAACAAGGAAAAATCAATCAGGTTCTTAAAAAGAAGGTTTTTAATTAAAGAAAAAGGTAAAAATCATCTCTGTAAAATCAGTATGGAAATTAACCTTACAGGGTAATCAAACTTAAAGAGCTCAGAGGACTCCCCTCTAGTCTTAGGTTCAAAGTACAGTAAACAAAGATAAACACTCTGGTAAAAGGTACATTTACAAGTTGAGAAAAACAAAGGAAAACTAACACGCCTTGCCTGGCTATTTACTTACAAGTTTGAAATAGGAGAGACTTGTTTAGAAAGATGTGGAGAACCTGGATTGATGTCTGGTCCCTCTCAGTCCCGAGAACGAACACACTCCCAAACAAAAAAAAAAACAAACAACAGCCTCCCCCCTCCCCCCCCCCAAGATTTGAAAGTATCTTGTCCCCTTATTGGTCCTTTAGGTCAGATGCCAGCCAGGTTACCTGAGCTTCTTAACCCTTTACAGGGAAAAGGATTTTGGAGTCTCTGGCCAGGAGGGGTTTTATAGTACTGTACACAGGACAGCTATTACCCTTCCCTTTATAGTTATGACAGCATGATATTCCATATTTGTCCACTAGCAAGTTTCTTGCTCCTTTCTCTGTAGCATCTGGTACTGGTCACTACTAGAGACAGGATACTGGACTGGGTGGGCGACTGTTCTGAACCAGTAGAGCAATGCCTACATTCCTTTAGTGTTTAACCACACTAAATATTGACATTCTGTAACAATGAAGACTTCCATATTACTAACCAACAAATAACTATGAATTCAACCAGCAAAGATGAACTATAGCCTGCATTTTAAACAAGAAATACTGATAAGAACACATCATACCATTGCACTGTATACCCTGACTGGTTACCAATTTGAAACCAGTCCTGTTTCTAATAGTTAAGGCCCTTAGCAGGCCAAGTCCTGGCTATTTTAGAGACTGCCTTCCCATTCATGACTTGAAAAACAGGCAAACACTTCTAGGAAAATGTAGCAAATGAAACCTAAGATAAAGCCTGTGAGACTCAGAGATAAAATATTTTGGTCAAAGGAACTTGTTTTTTAAATGAGTTACCAATAGCAGTTTGAACAAGACCCACTTTGGCCACTTTTAGAATATGCTGCAAGATTCACCCCACCCATTTCCTAAAACTCTTCCACTATAAAAACAAACACAACAGGAACAAAGGAAACCAACAAAGCCAACCAACCAGAGTTTTCTAGTGTCTAAGAACAAACAGCCGAATCTTTTGTGGATGCCATTGAGAGAGTCCATCATGCAGATCAAAATTGACTTGTTTCAGTGCTTACACATTATGGCAATGGGTTCTACAGCAAAGCCTGAGAGAAATTACAAAAGAGTTGAAAAGCTACCTACTGTAATATGAGATGGTTGGAAACTGGAATAAGCATTTTAATAACAATAAAGGGGTTGGGGGAGCTAGCAAATGGCTAGGTTCTTTACAGACACATTCAGTGTGGTATTCCTCTGATTTTTTTGATCCTAAATACCATGGACATGAGCATTCTAGAAAATGCATAGACAGACAAAGGGCCAAACTTTCACTCCCAGTCCAGCAGGTGTAGCCCAGAACAGCAGGTGTAGACCCACTCCAGAGCTCCATGGCCCAACCGGCTCTGTCCCTGCAGAGCACTACTGGAAACCAGTGAGAAGAGGCATGCAGGTAGTCACTGAGGAGCTTTCCAGTCCTGTCTCCCGGAAGCAGACTCCAAGATTCCACCCTCCTCCGCCCACCTATAGGCCTCATCCAAAGCCCAGTGAAGCGGAATGACTCCCATTGATTTCAGTAGGCTTGGGATCAGTCCTATCGTAGTACAGGCATCATGATGGACATCAGGGGAAGCAGTGCCTCCTGGGATATCCCTGTTTCTCCCCACCAAGAGAGACCCAATACATTGAAGGGGTTCCTCTAGACACTTTCCCCTCAAAAAGCACCAGAGCCTCACAGCTCTAAACGGCTTTGTTAGCTAGCAATGAGATCTACAGGTGTAACTGGTACAATTTGATAAACCAATCACTTATCACTTTGTTTAATTATAATCTAATCTTCAGCTGCCTCATGAGCACTAGTTTTGAAGACAGTAAACTATCTGGAGAGCCAGATTCTCAGCTGGTGTAAATCAGCATACCGTAGCGATGCCAATTTATTCCAGATGATGATTTCCCTTTCAAGCTCGGAAAAGGGAGTAACCTGCTGTTTTGATGTAGAAGAACTGAAATAGATAGGAGAAACTCATCATGATTTCATATCAGAATACTTGTTAAATGGCCCGTAATTCTAAAATGAATTTTATTCAAATTTTGGGTAAGATTTTCTTTTTTGTTTTCAAGTAAATATGGCAATTGTCAAGACAAACCAATGTTCTTAGGTATCAGAAAGGTAAAAATAGGGCTTAAAATGAAACCTTTTTGAACGCTTTTTCTTCATAGTGCCAAAACCCAATAAAACATAGTATAATGTGTTTGTATAACTCTGTTAATATCGGATAGATGCACTGGAGACATGAATAACTTACACCACCATATTGCTATAAAATACCTTGAGTCATGGCATAGCTGCCATTATTTCCACTGGAGTTGCAATGCAATTTACTGTGTTTTTTATTGCAATGCACCACACCATATATCATGGTAACTTAGTGAATTAATAAGGCAAGCCTCCAACATTTTATAGGTGGCTTTTTTTAATTACCTGCTGTATGATATACCAAATTTATTTAACAAATGCTAAACACATTTTTTTAACTTACAAAGACTGAACATGAGATTATGGGCTTTAGAATATTTTACTGGATATTATGCATTCATTTTTCAGCAGTTTTATATATCAGAAAATTACTTCTCAGGAACCTTAACAATAAAGTATATGTATATATATATATATATATATATATATAAACAAACATATTAACTCACAAAGACTTTGATACAAATAGCTTTGGGAAACTAAGAAGGTGGGGGGAGGATAAAGAATGTAGCGATCTACTCCTCTATGGATCCATGGCTAAAACTCCTCTATGGGTGAAGCAGTAATCTGTCTTTGTGAATGCACATGAAAGGAGAGGGATGTGTGCTAGGAGACTTCCTTACCCCCAACACACACCCTTCTCTATTAAGCTAATAGAATGGTGGACCAAAATATTAGTCCCTGTGAGCAAAGACTCATCAGTCCTTTCTGTGCCAATGAGTAAATCATCCAGAAAGAGGTGGGTAGGAGGTAAAGTCATATTCCCTTGCACATGTGCAAGCACATATCCCATACCCCATTCTGCCATCCCCTTCTCCCCCATAGAGAAACAATCTTCACCTCATAATTTGCACACAGAACCACCATTGCCCATGAGCAGATGAATGAAAACACAGTTTGCAAGAATGTTAGCGGAAATGCAAATATAGACAGATGAAAACACAGCCAAATGTAAGGGGTAGAAGTGGGATGCGTTCAAGACAGTGAGAACTAAAAAGTTATAACCCACAATCTCTCAGTTAATCCAGTGCAACTCAGTTGTTTTCAGTGTACCAGTCTAAAGCTATGTCTACACTAAGAGCTAAGGGTGTGATTCCCATGCTTGTGTACACATACCCACGATAGCTCAGTGAATGCTTAGTGAGAGCTAGCACACGTGTACATGAGCACACCCCCAGTTTGTAGTGAAGACAGTCTAACTGAGGGCAGGATTTGAACTAAAATTGTGCCAAAAGAACAACATTAGTCTTTCAGTTCTAACCCAATGCACAGCGTCTCCATTTGACAAATAAATCTTAACAGGAATCTCTCTCTTGCTCTTTTGCAAATCTGTGAAGGCTTAGCAGTGGTATTGAATGAAGCCATTCCAGGATGGATGGAGGTGTTTCATGTTCATATTCCCCAAGTCTACTGGGGTCAATGCTCAATTTCAAATGTAAGCTGGTATGAGGGAAATGAGATGGTGCAGGAGCTGTTTTGCCAGCTCTACACCATTGCAGGATCCATATATACTAGTGTGGTCCTCCCTACACAGGATCTGGGCCTATAACTCAGTCTTACTACACCTGGTGATGATTTTGAGCTTGATAAATATATTTTAAAAGTCCATTTATTTCCAGGAAGGACTTTCTGGGATTCATAGCATACGTTTGTCCTCTCCCTCAACCCAATCAGAGAAGTCCAACAAGGTTATTAGGCTTATATCTGCAAAGAAAAGAAACTCTGCAACACCAAGGGGAAAATTAAGGCAACTCCTTTAGAAGATCACTTCACCTCCCTTAGTTAATATCCATTTCAGAGCCCAACAAGCTCAGCTTATGCTTTAAGGGCCAATGTAAAAAAACAAACAAACAAACAAAAAAACAACCCAGAGCTATATTCTTCATATTTTTCTTATTGTTTGTGACAGATGAATAAAGAATGTGGATGTAAGAGCAGCATAGATGAAAGAGATGGATGAGATTATACACTTGGGAAACTATATTGGTAAGCAAGGAAGATATGATTCAGCAGAGATGCATTGGTCTAGTTACAAATATTTGATGAACCATGGAGGCTTTTCTATGAAAGAGAGAAATTATGGGATATTAAGAGACTCTTCAAGGCTAGTTAGTGTGACTAAAAATTGTGATTTAATTTTAAGACTATGAAAAAATAACGATGCTTGTGTCCGACTTTCCCAACATCTCCTTTTATTCTTGATATTTATTACTGATCACTATATTTAAGACTACAAAGTCTTCCTGATGGTAAAAAGGATCACAGAATTCTGAAATTCTAAGTCCATGGTTTCAGCCAATCTGTAACCATTGGCAGTTAGCAGGAGACCGCTCTGTGGCAGATTACCCTGTAAGAGCTCACAAAAAGATTTCTTGCACCTTCCTTTCAAACATCTGTTACTGGCCACCATCAGAGATAGGATGCTGGACTAGATGAACCACTGCTCTGATCCAGTAAGGCAACTCAAGTTCCAACTCCATATTATAGCATTATTGGTACAATGGGTATGTTACAAAAGAGATAGGTGCTGCACTTCTAAGAGGTGCTACTTAAGACAAAAGTCCTGCCAGATACATATTTCACTTGTTTAATCGACTATTCTCAATATGCTGCAATGTGTGATGTTTTGGGATTTGGTTTATTATTTATTATATCATTTTTTGATAAAATGCAGACTTCATCAGCTTGGAAAACCTTTTGATCATCTCATTGATAAAGGTATATATTAGCCTGATCTAGTCACATATTTTAGGCAGGATTGTGGCTCTAACCCCCTGCTTGCATTGGAAGTGAAGGTAGTGATTAAGAGGAACTGTGGTCTGGTAGCTGTCCTTACTGTAACCCTTTCGGAAAAATGCAGCATGCCTCCCCCACTCCATCACAGCTCTTCTTGCTTCGGTTCCTGGCCTCATATTTACCTACCCCCATTGAGAAGTCTAGCTCTGCAGCTAACACCTAATTCCCTGGTTCCTGACCCCAGGGAGTGCATTGAAAGGAGGTGTGCCTGCCCCTATATAAAGGTGGGTGGGGAAAGGCCAGGCAAAATCTAGAATAGGTGTGGCCTTGACAGAGTCTCTCCCTTCCTGTCACTGTCCAGTTATTAACAAAATAGTTAGCTCTCACTACACTCCTTTGAGTTGGATAGGTAAGTATCACTAACCACACATTGGAGAACAGGAAACGGAGACAGAAAGAAGCAGAGTCTGGATTATAACTCAAGCCCCTCCTATCTTTTGCTCATTCCTCTAATCTACACAGCCTTTTGGTTGTGCAGGTGCAATTTTGTTACTCCTCCTCAAATTTAAACAGTAATGGAAGACACGTCAGAGGTGATATCTCGCTCTCTTTCCTGCACATATCCTTCCTCTATTTGATAGGTGTTGAGCTACTCAACCTACAGATACTTTACTAATGAGTGAACTTTACAGATTAACTGTGGGCAAATTCTGAACACCTTTACCACATTGATAATCTGTTAAACTCTTGTTGACTTTAAAGTCTTTCTACTATAGTAATTTTTCTAATCCAGAACCTAATGATTACAGATAATTTATTAACTGACTTGCATATGTTGTCCAATGATATTTGGAGGCAATCCTTCAGGCCCTGTATGTGCAGAGCTCTCATTGAAATCAATGAAAGCCGCATATGCAGACTGCTGCCCACTGTCTGATCCCAAGATGAAAACTTCATGGAAAAAATGATCAATCAAGTTCATTTATTTGCAGCCTATGCTAACCTTATTTCTATTGGTTTATTTTTCTATACTTTTCTGTTTCAATTTTATATTTTCCCACAACATCTCATTAAAATTTAGTCTTGACAAGAATTACAATTTTTATGACTGTGTGAATTTGGTTCTCTGCAAAAAAAGGGGTTATTATTATTTTTTCCTTCTAAACAACAGAACAGTGCTTCCATGGGATGAATTTATTGGTGAGAAGGGCTCATTTCACATTTTCCATGTGGAGATTAAGAAAAATATTAATGACCTCTTTATTTTTATTTGTAAAATAAAGTATCCCATGGTGCAATGCCTCTCACGCCTAAAGCAATTCATTTTTATACATGCTAAAGCACAAAGAATTTGGAATAGTAAATATTAAAGCAGATAGACAATTAAGGCACGGTATAAGACAAAGTATTTATCCATCTTGATCAATTTAGTATGCAGTTTGATCAACAAAGTATGAGTATGTGAGAATTCAACTGATGAAATATGCAGCTTGATCAGTAAAGTAAGCAAAAATTTAACACCTATAGTATTCAGCTTACCCCATGAATTATACAGCAGAGCTAGGGAAATGCACTGCTGGCTGTGTAAATTATGAAAGTGGATCAGTCCAGTATGCATCCTCAGTAATTTTTTTAATAGAATAGTAACATTAGGCATGCCTCTTGACTATTAAACTATTCAATTTGATCTACAAACTATGCAACAACATGACTATGAAGGTATTCAGTTAAATCAGTGAAGCAAGACTCTTAAAAAGAAAACTACATACTGTGTAGATCAACTAATCATTCAACTTGCTTATTAAGGTGCATTTTTAGCATGCTAGCTAGAGCAGAGCTCATGCATCTGTCTATTCAGACTGCAAGGCATGTTCCTAGCTGCAATGTAGACAAGCCCTTAGTGTTAAAGCTCCATAGAGTGTCAATGGAGTTAAGCTGGTGTAAAACTGATATCTACGAGATCAGAGTTTGATCCGGAATCTCCTGGTTTCACATTGCAGAGGTAGAATATATTTGGGGTTTGGGTGGGTTTACAATCCCCGGATTTTTCTTGTGTTATTGGTTCAAATGATCTTAAACTTTCAAAGAGGAAGTAGATAAAATCTGCTAAATTTCACCTGGTTTAATGCCAAAACTCTCTGAAAGGAGAAATTTAAATGATTTCAAGTCAAAATTATAAAGGGCCCAGGTTTGCTCAAAAGTTCATTATCCCTTCCAAACTTTTCAATTATCTTGGTTTGGCATTTGAATTTGTATCAAACACCAGTCAATCAAGTTTTGCGTGTTTTCGTGTTGTTTGTAAATATTTCACATTGATCGAATGATTAAAATGATAAATTCTGCTCTCAGACTGGACTTACACCAGACCAACTGAGAGAATTTAGACTATAACAAGTTAGGCTAGGTCTACACTACCCGCCTGAATCGGCGGGTAGAAATCGACCTCTCGGGGATTGATTTATCGCGTCCCGTTGGGACGCGACAATCGATCCCCGAATCGGCGCTCTTACTCCACCAGCGGAGGTGGGAGTAAGCGCCGCCGACAGAAAGCCACAGAAGTCGATTTTGCCGCAGTCCTCACAGCAGGGTAAGTCGGCTGCGATACGTCAAATTAAGCTACGCTATTCACGTAGCTGAATTTGCGTATCTTAAATCGACTCCCCCCTGTAGTGTAGATGTACCCTTAGTTCTCAAACATTAAACACATATTGTCATGCTCCTTTCTCCCTAGTTCTAGGTTCTGAGATTTCTTCCCTTCTCTAGTTCTGATGCTGCATATTGAGAAGAATGTTCTTTTGTCAGTTTCCCTGATTTCTAAAGTAACTTGTCCCCTCAAAGATGCAAGGCCAAAGACTTAACTGAAGGCAGTGAAGTTGCATCTGCTTATCTGCTTACATCCATGGCTGAACTTGACTTGTTAACTGTTAGTCTTTTTTTTCCTCATGATAATCCGCTAACCTACACAGATGGCTCATGTTTATATAAACTTTATTGTTGTATCTTGTTTTAAAATACACATGAGCTATTAAAATATGGCATAACTATGGTAAGGTGCAGAATAAATTTTTTCCTTTGAGAACTGTCCTGTATCATTAGCCAAATTACTTCTATGTTTAGTACAAGGACACACAAACATCTCTCATCAACTATTATAATGATCTACTTAAATATCTGGAGAGCCTCCAAACAGCTTATTAAAGAAGATGTCGTGCTAAATATATGTAATATATTTGAGTGTGTGTTTCCATTGGTTCTTGATTAAGGTATTCCCTACAGTTTTTCCACACTTTAGCACTCTTGTTTTAGGCATTCAGTGTACTGGTTTAATAGTTAAACCAAATTGTTTTAACCCTTCATGACCTTTATAGTCTTTTTTTAGGCAGCATGGGACAATTGAAGTCAGATTCAGAATTGAGCCAGCCTGAAATGAAATTTGTGACAGTAACAATTTTATTTTTCTCTTGTTACCACACTGGCAATGGGGGGTGGAGGATAGTACAGTGATCAAAGCTTTGCTGTTAAGAATGATGCAAAATTATGAAGCTAAATACCATGGTTGCTTAGAAACATGTGTATATTTTGGTCCAGTGCTCAATGTCCTTTGCCACTGAATGATTAATGAATTTGTTATATTTGTTTACTGCAGGAACATGAAGGCAGTAAATAAAATCTGTACTACTTTTGTTTTTCAGAAAAGGCTGAGCAAGGGCAAACACAGAGAGTTAGAAATCCAACACAAGATGAATATAAGCTGTTTAAATAAAGCAACTTTTTATAAATTGCTTGATGTTATTTCTGACTCCCTGCAATAGGTGATTCTAAATGTTGTGTCATATGCATCAGGATTCTCTGGACTGAAGAAGGTAGTGAATGACCTTTGGATGGTGCTTTTTCTTTTTTTGGGGAGGAGGGGTGTGAAAGTTACACATTGATAATATTCTTCATAATATTGTAACAGAAGGAGTCTAGTTTCTGCTTGAGACATTGTTCAGTCCAGGATTCTACACTAGAAGGGCTTGCTATGCACTATAAGTAAAAATACATGAGGTGAAATCCTGATTCCGCTTGAAGCCAACAGAAAAATATATCATTGACTTCAACTGAGCCAGGATTTCACTGATAATCTCCTAGCTGTCTGACCACTGGAAAACATCCTCTTGAATTTAATTGACAAGATTCTTCTTATTAAAGTGTTTTATAAATGCCAGGGATGAGTAAAAGAAAATTGGTATTGGTATTGGAGGCAAACAGAGGTCCTGACTCAGGCAAAATGTCACTGATTTAAATAAACCAAGACATTAATATTGCAAGATGATCTAACTACTTGTAGCCATTGAATGTCCCATGGGAGGGGAGGGGAGGGAGCTCTTTTTTCCCAGCCTGTCCAATTTCCAAATGAATTAATTTCATTCTGCTTATCTAGATCCAACCTATATATAAAATTGTATATGTATTCACTTTAGAAATTACATACATTAATATGAACACATAAGCCATAAACAAAAATTGCAGCAGGAGTAGCAAATTAAAAATAATCAAAATATTTGGCCATAAGGAGTGCGGGGGGGGGGGGATATCTGATATATTTGACAAGCCCTTTACCTTCTCTCTCTTTTCTTTAGAAGTCTAAAATACCACATGTTCTTCTATGGTAGTCAGTCATTAGAAGAATAATCCTTCTACGAAATTATCTGATAAACAAGATTCAGTTTAACAATTAAGGGATTTTTCCACCACTCTGAGAAAAGAGTTGCTGAAGGTTTCTTAGCAACATCTTGATTCTGACCATGTTCATTAAGTTCCGGTTTTTAAACTCAGTTTTAACCCTTATATTATTTTTTTAAAATAAATGACAGATCATAACTTGTCATGCATTTTCTACCACCTTAATTGTACTTTGGTCACTGGAACATAATATTTTAAAAAATCTGACCATCTTCAAACATTTCCTATTTAAAAAATAACAACAAAGAAACATAGAAATAAAGTAAAACCAACATGCAAACAAACATGTGGGAAAAAAAGGTACCGTTCTTCTTCCCAAACTTGGAATTTACTCAAAATGACACAGCTCAGAAGTGCAGACAAGAGCATTGTCCTATTGACAAGAGGAAATACCCAACTTTCCAACAGGTGCAGTATTTGCTTCTAGTTCTGAAAAGTCCTGAGATATCACTCCTTAAAATAACATTTTGGAAACATTTTTTTAAAGAAGGGGGGCAGGATTTCAAGTCTTTTTTCAGGTTTCTAAAAATATCAAATTATAGTTTCTCTCCCTCCTGTGAAGCTGGACTTCAAGACAATTGAGGCACTGCTTTCCCTGGGGGACTGTACTTTGATGCAGTAGGTCAGCTTGTGTGTCCCTATGACCTTGAGAGCTATGTTGGCAAGAGTTTTAATGCCTGCTAGGGCCACCCAAACTGGACAGACCAAAGGGTGGAAGCAGATAAAAAGCAGTCAACTGGCCCTCCAGATTGGGAGGAAATACAAATAAGGCAAAATGGAGAAACCTCTAATGAATACGCATTAGGCATAGTGGTGTCAGCATAACACATTATAAAGTTGTATCCCAGTCTGATGTGCTTTGGAAGGGAGAGATATGGCCCTTGGGAGATGATGACCACTGGTGATGGTTGTGATGGTGAGGTGGAAGAAGAACTTCCACTTCAGGTTGTTTTTCAAGGGATAGTGTAAGTACAAGGATGCTCAACTCATTCTGCCTTGCTGGGTTGGAGTGTTTATGAAGTTACTACCTGCATTAATAAAACTATTATAAGTTTAGTGTGATTTCCTAAGTGTGAGTGTTGCAACCATGCCCATCAGGACTCCCAACTGAGCAATAATTCTGATACTACTGGGCCTGACCATGGGAAAAGAATCTATCAAATTGATGAGTGCTAATTGGGGAATCTATATCAGTAATACGATCAATATATAATCAATAGATCAGGCAACAATAAAACCATGAAATAAAGCTTTTACACCTACCTGCATCATCATCATAACATGCATTCAGTTCCAGCCCACTTTTTATCATTTTTGTAATGTATCCTTTATAACATCTATTCTATACGTTTAATTTTTTTTTTTATTACTGATAAGCCAAAAACTCATTGACTTGATTTACTTGACTGATGGATCCATCACATTTTACCCTTATTTTTATTTTTTTTGTTAGCCGGAAATATACTGGTTCTCACAGAGCCAGGCTGTGACTTGTCCTGAGCACACATGCAGGGGGTTTACTCCCTGGCACTGGCTACACATACTAGGGGCAGGGCCGGATTAACACTCCTGTGGGCCCGGGGCTATTAGATTTTGTGTATGCAAGTCTTTTTCCTAATTTAAAACAAAATTATCGCAATTATGGCATTGAGGCTATTAACGCTATACTAAACTTGCCTTTTAATTAACATAAAGCCATTCTGTGGTTAGATTTCAGTCTTAAAACATGTAGACTATAGTTAAGTTAATTCAAAATAGCCTACTTCTTACCTTAGAAGAGCTATTAGTTTCTTTCTGGGAGGGAGTTTGGGTGCAGGAGGGGATTCTGACCTGGAGCAAGGGGCTGGGGTGCAGGAGAGGGTGCGGGGTCTAGGAGGGCGTTTGGGTGCAGGGGTTTGGGGTGCAGAAGGGGGTGCGAGGTGGAGGCTCTGGCTGGGATGAACTTACCACAGGCGGCTCTCAGTGCAGCAGGGCTCAGGTAGGCTGCTTGCCTGCATGCTGTGGCCCCACAACGCTCCCAGAAGTGGCCGGCTTGCTGGCATGTCTCTGCGCACCCTTGAGAGGAGGGGACAACATGTCTCTATGCGCTGCCCATGCCCACAAACGCCGCCCCCGCAGCTCCCATTGGTCGGTTCAATGGAGCTGTGGGGACGGTGCTGGAGGCGGGAGCAGCGGGTGGCGACGCCTCCCCCCCGCCAGGGGCCGCAGAGACATACCAGAAACCGTCCGCTTCCAGGAGCAGCGTGGGGCCATGGCATGAAGGCAGCCTGCCTGAGTCCTGCTGCAATGTGGCCCCCCCTTAGCCTGGGTCTTAGACTTCAGCCCGTAAAGCCCCTGCATTAATCCAGCCCTGACTAGGTGGCAGCAGCACAGAAGGGAGCTTGTTGCAATTGAATATAGCTCTCTGCTTTGTTAGATCAGCTGACTCTCGGACTAAAGGGCAGTTCAAATTCATGCCTATATGCCTCCAAAAATTTTCATTTTTGAAAGTAAAATATTAACTGTATATTTATTTGTATTAAGACTGTAGATTCTAAACAGAGACATACTTAGGAAATACCATTTAATATTCAAAGACAAAATACCTTCCTTTCTTAGCTCATTCTACTTTTGGAGTCTGTGGTCATTCATGGTAGAATAAACTGGAAACAATATTTCCAACATTAGTTAATGTTGTGCTTTTCAGCTTGTTCAAACCTAAAATTGTTTTATCTAGGTTGCTTTTTAAAATCATCTACAATTTTGGGGGGGCAGATGGGAGGGAGCATATAATGACGTCCTTATATCATGACACAGCTACCACTGAGAATTTAGCCTAATTAAGAACTGTATAGAGGTTAAGAGAGCTCTTCAGAAAATTGTTTCTCTCACCAAAAATTTCTATTAACATTGAAAAAAACAAACTTTAAGCCAAAACCTTTCAGCTGAAAACTAAAATCAAATTTGGAAATGCTTTGCAGTGTCAAATGGGAATTGTAGTTAAAATGCCTAATGCCCCTCTTCTCCAATGTGGGCCAGGATACCTGGCCAGATTGTATCTCCCATAAGAACATAAGAATGGCCATACTGGGTTAGACCAATGGTCCATTTAGCCCGGTATCCTGTTTTCCGACAGCGGCCAGTGCCAGGCACTTTGGAGGGAATGAACAGGACAACCATTGAATTTTCCATCCATTGGCAGTGAGAGGCTAGGGATACCTAGAGCATAGGGTTGCATCCCTCACCATCTTGGCTAATAGCCATTGATGGACCTATCCTCCACGAATGTATCTAATTATTTTGAACCTTGTTTTGGCCTTCACAACATGCCCTGGCAATGAGTTCCACAGGTTGGTGTGTGAAGAAATACTTCCTTTTGTATTAAACCTGCCTATTAATTTCTTTGGGTGACCATTGGATATTGTGTTATGAAAAGGGGTAAATGACACTTCCTTATTTACTTTCTCCAAACGATTCATCATTAGTGATCTCTATCATATCCCCCTTTAGGCTCTTTTCCAAGTTGAACAGTCCCAGACTTTTTAATCACTCCTCATATGGAAGTTTTTCCATACCCCTAATCATTTTTATTGCCCTTCCTTGTACCTTTACCAATTCTAATATATCTTTATTGAGATGGGGCCACCAGAACTGCATGCAGTATTACAGATGTAGGCATACCATGGATTTATATAGTGGTATTATGATATTTTCAGTCTTTTTATCTATCCCTTTCCTAATGGTTCCTAACATACTATTAGCTTCTTTGACTGCAACTGCACACTGAGTAGATCTTTTCAGAGAACTATCCAGTGACTCCATGATCTTTCTTGAGTGGCAACAGCTAATTCAGATTTCATCATTTTACATGAGTAGTTGGTATTATGTTTTCCAATGTGCATTACTTTACATTTATCAACATTGAATTTCATCTGCCATTTTATTGCCTAGTCACCCAGTTACAAAGGTCCCTTTGTAACTCTTTGCAGTCTGCTTTGGACTTACAAAATTACTATCAATAGTTATCTCCAAATTTTGCTACCTCACTGTTTACCCCCTTTTTCGGATTTCTGATTACGCTGAACAGAACTGATCTCAGTGCAGATCCGGGGGGAGACACCACAATTTACCTCTCTCCATTCTGAGAACTGGCCATTTATTCCTACCCCTTGTTTCCTGGCTTTTAACCAGTTACTTATCTATGATAGGACCTTCCCTCTTATCCCATGACTGCTTACTTTGTTTAAGAGCCTTTAGTGAGGGACCTTGTCAAAGAATTTGTGAAAGGCCAAGCACACTATATACACTGGATCACTCTTGTCCACATGTTTGTTGACCCCCTCAAAGAATTCTAATACATTGGTGTGGCATGATTTTCCTTTACAAAAGTGATTTTGACTCTTCCCCAACATATTGTGTTCATCTATGTGCCTGATAATTCTGTTCTTTACTATAGTTTCAACCAATTTGCCTGGTACTGAAGTTAGGCTTACTGGCCTGTAATTGCCAGGATTGCTTCTGGAGCCTTTTAAAAAAAATTGGTGTCACATTAGCTATCCTCCAATCATCTGCTACAGAAGCTGATTTAGATGATAAGTTACTTACGACAGTTAATAGTTGTGCAATTTCATATTTGAGATCTTTCAGAACTCTTGGGTGAATACCATCTGGTCCTGGTGACTTATTACTGTTTAATTTATTCCAAACCTCCTCTTTGACACTTCAAATTGGGATAGTTCCTCAGATTTGTTACCTAAAAAGAATGGCTCACATGTGGAAACCTCTGTCATATCCTCTACAGAGAATACTGATGGAAAGAATTCATTTAGCTTCTCCACACTAGCCTTATCTTCCTTGAGTGCTCTGTTAGCACCTGGATTTTCCAGTGGCCCCATTGTTTGATAGGCTGCCTGCTTCTGATGTACTTTTAAAAAATTGATGTTAGTTTTTGTGTCTTTGGCTAGTTGCTCTTCCGGTTCTTTTTTGGCTTGCCTAATTATACTATAATACTTTACTTGGTGCCTCATGGTCTCCCCTTTTGTTGAGCCAACATGGGCCATCATGGGAGATGTAGTGCAGCTAGGGAAAGCAGTCCATAGAGAAGAGTTGGAGCATGTGGCACCAAAACTATAGCTCCCATAAGTATCCCACAGAATATCTGAATCACACTTTTTCAGCTTTTTGGCAGAAAACCAAAAGTGCTTCTGTTGTCAGTTTTTTTTCTTTTATAAAAAGTCAAAATTTTCTGCAGAAAACAGACACTTTTTGTGAAAAATTTCATTTAGTCAAAAACCCAATTTTCTGTTGAAAAAATTTCAATGCAATTTTTTTGGCCAGCTCTATTTAAAAAGTATGGCCACTATGCATTAATTGCTTTAGTTCTGCCTCAGTAATCCCCCCTGTAATGTTTTAACTACAGCTGCTCAAATAATGAATTATTTGTTGTTCATTATTCACGTTATTCTCTTGTTTTAAAAAAATTCTGTGCTGCAATCAGTGAGCAAAACATACCATGTGACATAGGTATATATAATACTGAGACACTGATTGATGGGGACCATATTTGCAAATGGCCCTGTGACAGGGTCGGTTGCTCACCGCTGTGGCGCCCCCTCCTGGTCGTCTCGGGGAATTCGTTTGCGCCAGTAGGGCGCCCTCTTTGGGTGGCGTCCCGCCTGTCATCTCGCCTTTGTGGGGTGCACGGACTTGCGTTGCTCCCGACGTCGGCGTCCTCTTCTAGAACACTGTCCTCCAACAGTGTCCCTTTGTCCCTTCACACCCCCTTTCGGGGGGTAAACAACAGCCCCACACCTTCGAGTCCAATCCTCACAGTCCAGGACCTGGCGTGGTTCTGGCCGGCCGCTCCCTGCGGCTGTGCGTAGGGCAGCACAGCAAACAAGGGGGGAAAAAAGGGGGGGACTCAGGCCCGCCCACTACTCTGAGTCCCGGTCCAGAGGCCCTCAGGCGACAGTCTTGCTGTCTTCCTTCTCCTTCCTCCTCTGACTATCCCTCTGGACCACTTCCCCAACAGCCCTTCGCTACGCTAGGCCTCCTCCTCCCAGGCCTGCCGCCTAGCAGGCTATGAAGTAGGGCCTTCTCCCACTCTCTCAGGCTGGCCTGCACTGCGCTGTCCGTGGTGCTGGCCTCCCAGCTCTGGAGACAGACCTTCCCCTCTGAAGGCCTGGGACAGACCAACTGCTCCTGTTCTGGGCAGTCTTTTATATGGCTAGGCCGGGCCCTGATTGGCTGGCTCCAATCTGCCTTCTGATTGGCTCTCTGTAAGCCCTTCCCTGATTGGCTATGCATCTGCGCAGGCACCTAGGCCTGCTGCAGCCCACCCTCTCTGGGCGTGGGGCAATCGCCCCACCACAGGCTCACAATCTGAAAATAAGTTGTCAAAACTATTCAGCAAGTTCTTGGGAAAAACAAAAACATTCACCAAAAATAGGGATATATTCATGAGCAATTTGCTAAACAAAAAACAGTAAGTGGTATCAGGAAGGAGCTTGGTACAGAGTTGAAGGCAACAAGCTCAACTCTTTCTACTTTGCAGTGTTAACTGAATCAGTTCTTTCCTTAAAATGTTGTGTAATATGTTCCTGTTGTGCTGTTAAATGGCTCTTGTGTTCCATACAGAAGATGGCTGCACTTCTGAGGTGGGTAAAGTAATCCCTGCATAACAGTTTAAGTGTGTGGATGAAAGATGTGTAAACTGCTATTATTGTTACCAGAAGGCTTTCCAGTTACCTACAGATATAGTGGTTGTTATATTTAAGGAAAAACTAGTGTGTTTAGTATTTCACTCCAGGCTCATTTGTCTCTTGTCTTCTCTTATTGTTTTTTTCATGTCTCATTAGGACATTTGCTAAGACCATATTAGTGTGATATCCTTTGCAATATCCAGGGAAACATCCAAATCAGCAATACTCTACTCTTTTTTGTTTTTATTGTAACACAGGCCATAATAAATTGGTTTGAGGTTTGTTACTATACTACATCAGTGTTTTAACTGAGTAAGGGCTGCAGTTCCAGCCCACTGTCTCTGATGCGTTATAGATTTGAGCTTTCAGCTTGTTCCCTAGTCGCAGTTGACAAGATCGCAGATTTTTACCATTACTGCTCAAGTTAAACATCTGCCTTAAGTTCCTTCTCTCCCCCCCCCCCCAGCCCATGAAGCATTTGTGACATCTATGCTTGTTTATTAATGTGAATGTTATATAACAGGATTCTGTACCTCACTGTGTTCCAAATCTCTAAGGGAATAAGTAGATTGCTGAACAGGTTAATCATTAAATCACATCTCTTCTACTGCTTTACTGTCACAAAAGATTTAAAAACCCTGTTAACCAATCCCTAAAGAAAACCCAGGGAGTACACTGCATACTTGTACACCAAACAGTATTTGCTTCACAGCATCTGAACATGAAATTGCTTTTAAAATATATGTACTGTCTTGATTATTAAAAACAGATAGCATTAAAATTGTCTCTAAGGCTTTAATATTTGCTTTCAGTCTATATTAAGTACTGACTCCCAATCTTACATCTTGAGAATCACACTCCTGGACACTTCGATTTGCTTCCTTTGTTGAGGCAAGGGTCTCCTTATCTGCTGAGGCATTTTGCTGAAAGTAGGAAAGAAGAAAATGAAAAAAAAAGGAAATACAGAGACAACCTGTAGACAGAATTTACATGAAAATCAGGATTACAAATAGAATGCAATAAGTTTATTGTAAATTATCAATTACTCTTATCAATTACTCTCTATTTTGTATTTCCAGGGCATTTGTGTCTTGCAAAGCATTTTGATAAATGTGATTACTTATCTATAAAATCAATAATAATCAAGATTTCCTCGCAGAAGACTGGAATATAAAGATTTTATTTATTGATAAGCTTTGCCTTGGATAGCACTTCCTTTATACTATTGTGTAACGCAGCACACATTTGCCTAGACTCTCCTCTGCACCCAGATACAGCCAACACACAAGGCAGGGAAGAGAAAGGGAATATCAGTAATCTATGCCTATCTTAATCTTTTGGTACTTTTGAGCCAGGCTTGCTTATTAGCATATGTTGGAACATCTTAAGAACTGCTTTATCTTATTCAAACTGGCTATGATCTATGGGACCTTACAGAGGTTGTGAATTGGGGTGGTAAAAACATGCTCTTCTCTATGCCCACTATCAGGGGCAGAGAGTTATATGGACCTGTGGTGCCCAGGCTCCAGCAATATTCAGGATCCGGAGGCCCAGCTCCACCAATATTTGGGGCCAGGTCTCTCCCCCAGCCCCATCTGCCATCCCCACGCGCCTCTCCCAAGTGTCCCCCGGCCCCCACCTGCTGCCCCTGCGTGCCTCCTCCAGACCCCAGAGCATCCCTGCCTCAAGCGGGTGGCTGCCTCCTGTTCTGCTCTGCCAGCATCAACTGTTGCTGCAGAGTCCAGAGCCCCCCATTCACTAGTGCCAGGGCAGGCTGCTCCTGCCCTTCCGCCTTGGACCCTTCCCTTTTCCGGTGGGACCCTCCACCAGCACAGGAGGTCCCCTGCCTGGAGTCACTGCTCCTGCCCCACGCTGGGCAAGTGGCAACCCCATCTCCCACCCCCAGTGAGGCTACAGTGAGGGGCAGCAGCAGGGGAGGAGGCGCACACGTGATGGCAGTCCCTCCCCAGCACCCATCACAGGGGAGGCCAGGGGGCGTCCTGGAGCTGAGAGGGGTAGAAGGTGAGTGTACTGCTGGGGGGTGGGGGTGGGAAGAAGGGGGCCCCTCTCCCGGAGCTCGCTGCTGCAGGCAGGGAGAGGTATGGGGGGAGTCCTCCTCTCTGGCCTCAGCCCCAGAGCCCACACCCCAACCCTCTGTCCCAACCACGAGCCCCTCTCACATTCCAAACTCTCATCCACAGCCCCAGCCAGAGCCCTCATCCCCCCACACCCTAACCCTCTGCCCCAGCCCTGAGCCCCCTCCTGCACTGTAATCAGGGCCACCGAGAGCGGGTTCGGGCCCTGGTGAAAATTTTTTTTTGGGGCCCCCAGCAATGGCGGACCAGCTAAACAGGGCCAATGAGGGGGGGGGGGGAGACCGGGCCCGGAATTTTTTTGGGCCCCCCAGCAAGGGCGGACTGGCTAAACCCCCTTCCGGACCGCCGGGCCTCGGTAATTTGTACCGGCTTCCCGCCCCCCCCCCCCGTTGGCCCTGACCTTAATCCATCATCCCCAGCCCCACCCCACAGACCTCACCCCCACATCCCAACCCTCTGTCTGAGCCCTTCCCACACCCCAAACCCCTCATCACCAGCCCTACCCCAAAGCCCTCACATTTTTACATTATTTTAAAAGATATATATTGGGCACCACCAAAAATGATACAAACCTGCCGCACCGACCCACAGTATGTCCCTCCCACCCTTAAAACAGATTATTTGTGTGTTGAGAGCAGTTGGTATAAACTGTAAACCAGCTGAGAGATCTCTAACACTGGGAAAATTCTCAATTGTCCCTTTTCAGCCATATTCCAACACTTTGTGCCATTACAATGGTGCAAAGAGACAAACAGCAGAAATGAATCTGGATGTTATTTCGATACAGAATCTGTACCACAGTTACATTATATAGATATACATCACATCATACTTTTGTTGTTTACATGTAGTAATGTTGATAGTTCCAGGTTCCCTCATCCCTAACAAGAACTACAGTACAGAGTGACCTGGCTGGATAAACATATAGGATATTTTAAATATATGAACCATTAAATTTGAAGATTTCATCTTCATATCAGTTGTACATACTGTTTGTTAATAAAGTATAAATAAAACACACACCAGCTGAAAAATAAAATGTAACATAAAATTGCCATTGTAGTACAATATGCAACACAGTTTAATGAAGAATTTCAGTGGATCATTATCACAGCCTGCTCATTATCAGTTATACAGGGCTATCTGTTCTGAAAGCACTAAACCCATGATCATTGTGAAAATGTCTACCATATTTTTATTGTTCTTCAATTTCTATCAGAAATTCTTTAGGGTATGATCCAAAGTCCACTGAAGTTAATATGAAGACTTCAGCTGACATCAGTGGAATCTGAATCAGGCCCTAAGTGCCTCAAAATTGTGAGATCCTTGAACCACTGGAAAGAGAATTGATTACTCCAGTGACTATGGCCTATCGATAAGGCTCAAACATTGATTTTGGAATTTATTGTAGGATTTATTCTCTGAGAATATATTAAAATGTGTTCTCAGAGAATAAACCCTACAATAAATTCCAAAATCAATGTTTATGAGCCTTATTGATTTTGGTATGAGTTTCAAGTCATGAAAAGTTTAGCATCTGTATCTGGATGAATACTTTCAGATGAAGTTGGGCTGCTCTATATTTCTGGCTGAGATCTTGAAACAAGTTAATCTTGCATTTTGTCTAAAATTTCACAACAATTTAGCTGGGAATAGGCAACCAAATCACCAATGTTGGTGATCTTCAATGACCAGTTTTGAAAGGTTGTTCCATCTTTAGAGCCCTGCAAATCTGCGGATATCCGCAGATATCTGCAGACTATGTTTGCGGATCACTGGCCGGATGTGGATACAAATTTTGTATCTGCTCAGGGTTCTATCCATCTTTCTTGTGTCAGTTACAATGTTTTAGAAATTTCCAGAATTGATAGAGAGCTGAAGAGAAGAAATGGGTAGATTATAACCTACAAAATAGTATTTTTCTTTAATAATAGGAGGATATCTTCATTGAGAAAGCTTTAGTTTCATGGAGGCTGATAAATGACAGACAAGCTATAGTCCTGAAAACAGCTGGTGATATGGTCTGCCTAGTTTTGGCAAGACTATTAGTCTTACTGGGATGTGACACCAAAGCAATCCTCGCTCCCCTGGTGTTTCTAGCAATATGGGGAGGTGGGGACTATTTACAACTTTGGCCCAGAGAATGACATGCACGTTACAAACTTCTGAATAAGAGAAAGATAAGTATATATTTGAAAATAGACAAAAAAATTGCTAGTTATGTGATCTGGGGAATCAGTTTGGTGAAATAATGATTTTTTGTTCATAACAGTGGACCTATTTGATTAAGTAATCTACCTATCTGAACAATGAGGGGTAATAGTAGAGTTGTTTAAACTTGAAATTCCAATTGTCCTATAGCATTGAATGATAAGTTCTTGAATGATAAGACCTTCCCCTTTCTGTAAGACAACTGACACTAGGGTTACCATATTTTGTGCCTCCAAAAGGAGGACACTCCACGGGGCCCTGGCCCCGCCCCCAGCCCCGCCCCCTCCCCCTCCCCAACTCCGCCCCCTCCCCAAAGTATCCGCCCCCTTCCCTGCTTCCCGCGAACATTTAATTCGCGGGAAGCCTGGGCAGGTAAGGGGCGGTGTGGGGGGAGGAGGTGCGGCCCAGGCTGGCCCCCCCGGCGGCTCCAGCCTGGGTCGGCTCGGGCCCTGGGGTGCCGGCCCTGGCCCCCGGCCGACCACCCCCGGCGGCCCAGCACACCCCCCGGCTCCCGGCCCCGGCGGCCCAGCGCACCCCCCGGCTCCCGGCCCCGGCGGCCCAGCGCACCCCCCCGGCGGCCCGACCCCACGGCCCAGCGCACCCCCCCGGCGGCCCGGCTCCCGGCCCGACCCCCCGGCTCCCGGCCCCGCGGCCCAACGCACCCCCCCCCCCCGGCGGCCCGGCTCCCGGCCCGACCCCCCGGCTCCCGGCCCCGCGGCCCAACGCACCCCCCCCTCCGGCGGCCCAGCTCCCGGCCCGACCTCCCGGCCCCGCGGCCCAGCGCACCCCCCCCCCGGCGGCCCGGCTCCCGGCCCGACCTCCCGGCTCCCGGCCCCGCGGCCCAGCGCACCCCCCAGCGGCCCGGCTCCCGGCCCGACCCCCCCGGCTCCCGGCCCCGCAGACCCCCCCGCGGCCCAGCGCACCCCCCCGGCGGCCCGGCTCCCGGCCCCGCGGCCCAGCGCACCCCCCCGGCGGCCCGGCTCCCGGCCCCAGCGCACCCCCTCGGCGGCCCGACCCCGCGGCCCCGGCCCGGCACCGCGCGCCCGGCCCAGCCCTCCCTCCCGATTTTCCCGGACATGCCCGGCTTTTGGGGGATTTCCCCCCGGACGGGGATTTGAGCCCCCAAAAGCCGGACATGTCCGGGAAAATCCGGACGTATGGTAACCCTAACTGACACCACAAATTCATCAATACAGATACCATGTCACTTGATGTTTTTTGTTTCTTTCTCCCTTCCCAGAGCATCATGGACAAACATACAAAGCCTAAATGCTTTTAAGGAGGTGCTGGTGCCAAACAAGCCCCTTCCCACTCCCTCTTTTCCTCTCTCCCCCTGTGCACAGCGGAATCTCCATATCCTTCCCTATTCCTATTATCTTTCTTTTCTCAATCAAATGAGCCGTCTCCCATTCCCCTAGAAGTCCCTGTCTAGTGAATGCTCCTCTACCCTACCCTTAAGAATGGTTCATGCTTCTTATCCACAACTCCTGTGCAACCATCTCCAGTTCTTTTTCATGCTGTGGCTCCATGCCAATTGTTCCTTGCTCATGTCTTCAGTTCCTGATTAAATTTGCCACTCCCATCTCCTGCCTGTTGTTTCCTGACCCAAAGGAGGTTTCAGGAAACAGCAGGATGGGACACAGCAGATCATGGTGAGAGTGCAGTCCAGAAACAAAGAGGGGTTTTTGTCAGCCTGTTCCTGGTTCCTCCCAAGAGCTCTAACCTGTTTCACCTCCTAGTGCCTAGAAGCCCTTTCACATTCCATCTGGCCACTTCAAAACCATGGAAACTGGCTGGAATCTAAGTTGTTCAACACTCGGGTTCACATTCTGAAGTCCATAACCAGTCCTTACTCAGGGAAATTTCCCATTCTATTCAATGGTAATTTCACCTGAGCAAAGGCTTCAGCATTTGACCACTGGGATTATCCAGTTTCCTAAAGACTACAGCATCTGTATGGATTTTTATGGGGTTCCAGGAATAGTTAGAACTAATTTCTTAGATGAAATACCATGACAAATTATATTTCTTAAACATCATTAAGGTTTTGTTTAGTGTTTATAGATTCATAGATTCCAAGATCAGAAGGGACCATTGTGATGATCTAGTCTGAGTTCCTGTATAACAGTGTAGAACTTTCCCCAAATCACTCCTATAGCATATCTTTTAGGAAAATATCCAACCTTAATTTAGAAATTGTGAGTGATTCATAATCCACCATGACCCTTGGTGAAATTGTTCCAATGGTTAATTAGTCTCACTGTAAAAAATTTACACCTTATTTCCAGTCTGAATTTGTCTAGCTTCAGCTTCCAGCATTTGTTATATCTTTCTCAGTTAGATTGAAGAGCCCATTTTTAAATATTTGTTCCCCATGTAGCTACTTGTAGACTTTAATCAAGTAACCCCTTCACTTTCTCTTTATTAAGCTAAATAGATTGATTAAAGTATAGTGATAGACTCAAGAAGCTCACTCTCATGGCTCGTCTTTGAACCGTTTCCCATTTTTCAACCCTTTTCTTGAATTGTTGACACCTGAACTGTACTCAGTATTCCAGCAGCAGTCACACCAGTGCCTGATACAGAGGTAAAATAACCTCTCTACTCCTATTCAGGATTCCGCTATTTATGCCTCCAAGGATTGTATTAGCCCTTTTGGCCACAGGGTTGCACTGGGAGCTCATGTTAAAAGGGCTGTTGACTCACAGATGATGTGAATGAATGCCTTGAAACAAACCTTTACAAATATTTTTTTTTGTTTTTGAAAAAAAAAAAATAGTCAGCCCTAATGAAAATGGAAACATCATTTACTAGCTGATTTAAATCACTTAGCAGATTGATAAAAATGCCGCTGTGTATTTGCAGGCAAAATAATTTGGAAACAGCTCCTGGACTCCTTTCTAATTTGTCTAAGCTCTTCTGAACCCTGCCCAAAGCTTTTAAATCCAGGATTTCACACATTAATTTTTTCAGTGGATCTGCATCCACTAGAGCTGCTTTGAAAAATACAGATATTTGCAGGTGAGACCTTTCACGCTTGATCAAAAAAAATCAGGTTTTCAAAATTCACATATCTGCATTAAGTAAAGCTGTTTACAACTCATTTAACATATATGTTTGCAGCTGAAACTAGAATCCATTTTTGTGTGCATAGCTTGCAACAAAAAATCCAGGAAATTTACAACAGAAAAACAAGCCAAACTCATAATTTCTCTGAATTTTCTAAACGTTCTTAGCTTCTATCTATACATTTTCCCCATTTAAGCTACTTACAATTTTTCTTTTAAAAAATATACTGCATTATTATAATCTTTTTGGTCTCACCATTATTTCTTTACTGCCTAATAACACTACTTCATTATGGCAATTGAATTACTATCTTGTAATCTCTTTTGACTTTGATATGTAAGTGAACTCTTTATTCAATATGCTATTTTTCAAGTGCTTCTTCCTCTTCTTCTTACAAGACTTGCTGGGTTTTATTGTGCAGTCATTTACGTCGGTAAGCACTTACATGAGAAGTACCACCAGCACTGTTAAGACTACTTGCCAAAGTGCCCACAAACATGAATAAATGTTCCAACTTCAGGACATCTATTTTCCCTTATGTACAACCCACTTGTGTTCTCTTCTCTCAGTTTAAGTTTTACAGTGGCAGTGAATTAATTTGCATTCTGAGAAGCAATTTAAGTTAAAGGCCTTCTTATAGACTTAACAAGGGTCTTCTGCCAGACTTTGATCTCAAACAAGTGTCCAACTCTTATAAATCCAAGTCATATGATTTTATAAAGATCAGTGGTCTCATCTGCACGTAATCTCTGTAAATCTGTAAAGATCACCAAGATGTTGGACATCAAACCCATGGCTATGCCCTGAAACCTACAGACTATTTTGGTCTAAACTGTAGATGCAATACCATTGGCGTTTGTCCAGGGATAAACATTTATCATTAGAAGCATCAAAGGCCAAGACTAGAAACATTTAAAAAACATTTACAGGAAGTGCTTGATACCCTGCTTTGTTGTATCCATCTGGATAGCTGAAGCCAGCCTCAAAGGCTGATGGGAGTTTCAGTCAACTCCCTTCCAGGAACCCACAAGGACAAATGAACAGCCAGACAGATGGTGTGTAGCAGGACTGCATACAAGAAAATAAATCAACTAATACTTGGTCTGGTCGTAGACGTTGCAGGGCTCTGTGCAAACTCAGATAAGGAATTTCCTCAGAACTATTTTCATCAATTTACTGCAAGGACTTTTTTTTTAGTTCTTTGGCAGAGAGGTGCTTGTGATGTCTGGGAAGGGTTGGTAACTAGTCAGGGAGTTGTGTGTTGGTAACATTTGTCATGGCGGACGAGGACAGTTTGATAGCTGGGAGCTGGAATAGAGTCCTCAGTGCTTTTCTGGGACAGCTGCATTGTGAAGCATCCAGAAATCTCTCATCCCCATAATCTGTGGCATTTGTCACATTCCCGCAAACACAAGGCTCTGACTGTCTAGTTGCACACTATATACAAGCACAGGGCAAGAACTTCCCACCTGATTTTTTTTTTTAAGGGGCCATTAGAAAAAAATGCTTGGCCTGACAGAGCCTTGCATAATTTCTGGGCAGGTTACAATTGCAATTCTTCATGACTGCTTTCTGTTTCGTGTTCTAATCTTTTCTGTCCAAAATGTGAAGTGACACAGATATGTGTTTCCACACAATTTTGGAAGTAATCAAAATTAGTTGGGGGCCTCTTAATAGCTGTAGACAAATACAAAAGACAGTCCCTTACTGAATGCCACAGAGAAGCCTGTACAACTTTTTGTAAATACTGGCAGTGTAAAGCAAATCCTTGAGTCAGTTTCTTAGCAGTGTGACTATAAAAGCTTATAAATAAGAAATAAATAAAAAAAGAAATTATTAAATAAGAAGCGCAAACCTTGGTAATAATGAAACTATGGAGGCTATAGTTCCCTAGGTCTGATGGTCACCATCCATACATACAAGTCCAGCACAATTAGCAAGGAGCCCTGCAAGCTTTTGTATACTACACAGACAATGTCACTCAGCGAAGACCTGGAGATGATTGTCTCTTGTCAGTAACAGGGAGTTCAGTTTTCATCCCTATTCAAACCTCATTCTCTCTGGCCTAATAAATTCAAGTACATTTGTATAGTCACTAGTGTATGACTTTTCATAGGATCCCAGATCACTTTATGAACTATGTACTAAATCCTTATGTATTGAGTCTTTAAGTAGGCAAAACTCCCACTGAGAGTTTTACCTTTGTAAGGCATGAATTAAAACTAATCATTTCGGAATTTGATTTTTGCATGTTTAGCACCACTGACATTTAAGCATCTCTGGGGTGAAAAGTGGCTGCTACTTTGTACACCTTGTGCTACAGGGATATTTTGTTCAGGGACACCAGGACAAACTCCATATCTTATGAAAATTGCCAGATGACTTTTAACATCTATGCGAAAAAGACAACACTTCCCTTTCTTTTTCTCTGCTTCAGGTCTCAAGTGAACTAATATCAATTGTAATGGTAGCTCTGGAATGTCAACACTTTTCATCTTGGAAATCGAGAGAGACTGTCCATGTATGTCACAGAAACCCCAGAATATCCATCAGATAGTAATTACTTTTGGCTTCAAACAGATGATCTGGAAGTAAAATTTTCCATATCCAGTTATCAATCTCGAGTCATCCTTTCTGCTCTAAATTATAGTGAGAAAACTTAAAATCGTGCAATGACTGACAAAGAGAGCGAGAAAATTTGAGACAATGGTACACACACACACACTTCTTACTTTTGAAATATTGTTATAACATACTTGTGACTACATCATAATTGCTTCCCTGTGGTATGTAATGGACCATTAACGTTTCTATGTTTTCTTTGCTATTCTTCTGTGTTCTTTCCTCTTTTAAATCTCTACTGTAGTTCTAAGAAATAAAAGTAAAAGCACTTTCATAAGAAACCCTACAGGCAAAAGCTAGGAAAGAGCTCTTTCATTTCACACATTGTTTGTAATGTATGGGTTTTTTGTTTTTGTTTTCTAGACTGTATAAACTTTTCAGCCTAAAATAATTTTCTTTAACCAAATCAGTTGTTAATAGTCCAAAACTGGTGGGATCAACCTATTACTTGTAACAACCTTTCTAAGAGAGAGCCAACAAAGCATTCCCAGGTACTGCTAAGTTCCCCATTTACCCATACTGTGTTCACAAAGTTACTATATTAAAGGTAGTTCATTATTTAAAAAGACACAGAAACTGGAAATGATAGTCATTATGGTTTTAATCTATAAACACAGGGAAAAAGACTGATCTGGGGAGACAACATTGAAGAACAACATTATTTTGCTCTTGGGAATCTACAAAATAAATGTATTTAATACTTAAGAAACAACATAAAAGATGAGGCTTAGAACACACAAAGAAAGGAGAAAAAAGGTCATCTGTCTCATTCTGTCCCTGAATTCATCCCCTTTAGTCTTAGTACTACAGTTGATATGACCCTTCATTAGGAGCGTAATAAAAAACGTTGCATATATGTTCCAATGGCTAGACACAATATTAAAGGCTGAGAGACTGATAGGATTTTTCGCTTGGTTTTATATTTTCAGCAAGACTCTTTATGTGCATTTTGTCTTAAATAAATATATTAACTGGATGTTACTTGTAAATATACAAATTCCCAGGAGCAAGCTAAAGGTGAGGATAATGCTATTTTTAAATGTAATCTCCTTCAGTCTTTTTTCTTGTCTTTTTACATAAAATATTTCAAATGGCTCAGTTTTAACTTTCATAAGTATATAAAAATACTAAACTAATAGAACACCCCCAATTATTTAAAACTTACATTTTGTTGAAACCTACAAAGCATATCTTCAGCTGTTTATGATTTATCTACATATAACTTTTCTCAGCACAACACGTATGGTAAAACTTTTTCATGTTCAATTGAATAAACAATGATTTTTAAATCACTTTTCTGATAATGTTAAGGCTCCAATTCAGCAAGGTTCTTAAGAATATGCCTATCATGAAGAATTGTAAATAACCTCATTGACTTGAATGGGACTACTCACATGCTCAAAGTACAGTAATGAATCCTGGTCACGTGCCCCTTGAGACATGTTGCAGATATGATAAGAAGAAGTTAGGCATGTGATTTAAGTATCTTGCTGAACTGAGGCCTTAAGAATATTTCAGTTCAAAAGGAATTTGTGTAATGAAATTATGAGCAACTTATAATAGGTAGCTTAGAATAGAAGCTGGAACTCACTGTTAACTATAGCGTGTACTGCCTATACATCCTATTATTTTAATACTTTGAAGATAGAGTCATGCAGTTAAATTACACCTATTCATATTATGAAGCAACTAAAATACTAATATGCATAGAAGCACGATGGGGCACACAATGGAAAAACAACAAGATATTTACTTTCGTATATACCAAATTTTTTATCATGTGTTCCAGTAAGTGTTCATTTAGATATTACAATATGTTAAGTAAATTCCATAAGCCTACAAAAAAGTGAAACAAAATTTAGCAAAACATAAATTCAGCCATTGATATCTGTCGTTTGCTCAAATGATTGTCATCTGTTTGTCTGTTGCAATCTCTAAGGAGGTAAGAATAAATGAGATACAAACAAGATGGTTTTCATGAGATTATTCAGGAGTGTCTGGAAGGTTCTCAGATGCATAAGTAATTATGCAAAGATTTATATTTGGACATAAAGAAACCTTCTTGTACAAAGTGTAGACAAGGGGTGGACCACATTTCAATACATGTTGAATATCCATTGTCTAACGTCGCCATTATCACAAGTTCCCATACACTGAGAGGCCAGTTGGCAATCAGGGGAAGTTTGTTTTGTTTTCACCCCACCAAATACATTTTTGGCTAAAATTATTAGACACGAATAGCTCAGAGTTGAACACCATTAGTGGAATGCATGGGTTTGCAGAAAAAAAAAAAAGATCTTAAGAGAAACTGGAAGGAAAAGCCAAATTTTTTTGTTAATAATGTCCCTGATGCACCCTCACCCTATTCCCTCAGCACTATTTCAGCACATTTTGGCTTTGCCAGCAGGTGTGTGTGCAAGTGAGCCAACTCTACTACATTACTTCCAACACACTAATGAGATATGTGTTTTGATGGCACATGCAGTCTTCCAGGCATAAATACATCCAAGAGATAAGATTTTATTTGTGCTTTTCTAACACAACTTATCCTCAACTAAATCCTAAATTTGAAATTAGGACTGGGAAAAGTGCATTACCACAGAACAGCTGATGAGTAAAGCTGGGCAAAATTTTTTGGTCAAAACTATTTTTCAATGAAAAGCAAAGGCGTGGGTCAAGCAAAAGATTTAGTGAATGTGTGTTGAATTTGCTGAATTGTTTCGGTCAAAAAAAATCTGTCAAAATTAAAATGTTTTCTAAACAACTTTTCATTTAAAAGTTTACTTCAATTTAATTTAAAACAATATTTTAAAAAGCTCAAAACCGAAACAATTTAATTTTGGTTCATAGTGTTAGTTGACAATAACTGATTTTTTGGTTTGCTGGAAGTTTAGAAACAGTGAAAAAAGAATTAATTTCAGGCCAGACCAAAACATAAATAATTAAACATAAACATAAAAATAATTGGCAAACTTAAGAATTTAAGAAACATTTCAATTCAGGTCAAATAAAACATTTCATTTTGGGCATTTAAAAAAGCAAAAGGAAATGAAGGGCTAGAATCACAAAAACTGAAGTGGACAAAGTGCTACTCTTCCCACCCCTGCCCTTTACCCAATAGTCCAGTGGTTAGGGCACTCACCCTGGTTTAAATCCCTGCTCTAAAATAGGAACTTGAATCCAGGCTTCCCATATCCCCAGTGAGTGTCCTGCTAACCACCAGGCTACTAAGTATTCTGGGGTAGATCTCTCTTAGTCTCTCCTGTTGAAGTGTATAAATAATTGGAACCCTGCAGACAAGTATACACAAGAAACCTACAAATCACCACACTTACCTTCACAAATTCAGTAATAAACCAAGAAATCTGTTATCTGCAGCTAGATGCATAGATACCCCATAATATGCCCAGAGGAGGAAGTCTGGGATATATACCGTAAAATCGTCTTCATCAAAAAAGGAAACTCCATCAGAGAAGTAGATTGCATCATGGAACAGGCACCTTTAATTCCCCAAGAGAAAATGTTTCCATACAGAAAAAAAAAAAAAAAACACTGAACACATACCCCTACTTGTCACATTCCATCTCAATATGGAACCCATATGGGGTATCAAACAATTATAGTGCATACTTGATCAGGACCACATCCTAAAAGAAATCTTTCCGTAAGCCCCTCAAAGCTCATCATCAGAAGCAAGCAGGATACCCCAACTCCAAGCAACACCAGATCCTGTGTGATTGGGTTGCCTAGTGGTTAAAGAACCTGACTTCCAGCCCCTTGCCACTCAATCAGAGTAGTACATAACCATTTCTGACCTTAAGCTGGGGATCTTCGGCTTTCCACCCACATCTGAGTCTAGACTCTTAAAGGGGTATGATAGGAGAAACTTTTTAACTTTTTAAGGAGGAGAGGACCTCCTTTTTAAGGAGGAGAGGACCTCCTTCTCCACCAGGTTCCAGCCCAGGACCCTCTGGAAAGCAACACCAGCACAGTACTTCTTGCAGTGAGTCTAAGGCTTTGTTTACACTAGCACTTTTGTCGGTAAAACTTTTGATGGTCAGGGTGTGTGAAACAAACATAAGTTTCACCAAAAAAGGGGACAGCGCAATGTTGGTGGGAGACACTCTCCTGCCGACGTAGCTACTGCTGCTCGTTGGGGATGGTTTAGTTATTCCATCAGGAGAGAGCTCTACACAGGAGACCTTAGAGCGGCGCAGCATAAACCTCTCTCGTTTTCACTTTTTCCTGATTACATCAGTTAGAATTTAAAAAGTTTGTTTTAAGGACAGAAAGTTAATCTCTCCCAATTTCATCCTGTTCACCAATTCCTGTGTTTTTCTTATTTTGTCACTATGGGGCAGCTTTCCAGTAGGAGTCTAGAGTCTCACTTCAAAATGCCCCAGCAGTACAACAGCCTTCCTAACTAGGAAGGGTAGATCACTTCTGGATGGTAGGACATTCACCAGGCATAATCTTCACTGTGGGGAACCTTCCCAATGGCTTCTGCTGCCTGCCTATTTCAGCAGCTCTCATGACACCAATCTGACAGAATACCAGACATCTTCACCACAGCAAACCAGGATGGACCTGATAGTTGCTAATTACAAAACCACCAATGGATGAACTCACATTATTTTTAAGCAGCAGAATCCCACATCTGAGTATATTCACCATTACAATCCCAGTAGACATGAGCCGCTCTTTAATATTCTTAGAAATATTTAAAATTAATTCAACAAACAGGAGTTAGTGCCCGAATGTTTCCTATTAATTGTCACTAGGCAAATATTCCTATTCATGCCCCACTAGCCAAGTACATTCCAGGGGCCACTATTGTCTACTACTACTGAGTATATGAATATACACATAGACTAGTGCATATTGTCATATTTCAGACATTTTACTAGAAAGATTTTCTAGAGCCCATCACACTTCCCATTTCCAAGTCTATGACATCCCTGTAGTAATTATGGTAATTGCTTAAATAGAGAAAGTAATAGAAGGAAAGCATTCAAGTATCTTTAGCTGTGTTTGGAATTATAACTGTTTTGCCTGTCATGAAAAAAAGTTACTCACACACTACTTTTACTGTTCATTTTCTCTCTCCATTCCATATGGGATATTTTTTGAAATCTAGAAACAAGGAGACACAGCATCTTTTAACCAGCCAGTTCTCTGTGAACCAATAATGGCTTTCCAGAACAAAAGTTAGCTCAGATAGGGAACTTCCTGTCATAGGCTAGCCCCTGCCTTAAGCACTTTCCTGTGCTGGGCTAAAGCATGACAGGTGTGCCTGTCTCAGTTTCCCTCTTTCTTCTGATAAAAAGGCACATAGGCTCTCAGTGCATTATACAAAGCCTATCTCTGGGCATAATTTCACAAACACTCATGCAATTCTTTCCCCAAACCTTGCAGTACAACTATTTTCCATTTTCCACAATAAACATAAAGCAGCTTTTTCCCCATTTCCCTGTTCAGGGACTTCAGCAGCAAGCTACCCATCCAAGAGTCAATAGAAGGACTTTGTTATCAGTACCTTTGGCCCTTGGCCCTCCCTGCCTGAGAGTGACCAATCTTCCCAGAGCCCTTCATCCTAAGAACTCCCCTTCTTGCAATGTTCCACTCTTCCAGGCCTTCTTGCATGGGAGTCCTTCCCTTTCTCAAAGGGATTCACTCCCCCACAACAATCCTCGTGTTTCCGGGCTTGGCTTCCTCTAACCAAGCTAGATCTTCCCCTTTGCCTGAGGGCCTTTGTCTGAGCCTTTCATTCATCAGGGATCCCCAGCTTTGATCAGTTCTCACCAACAGCTTCATCCGAGCATCTCACTGGTAGATCACAGTTAACTGCTCTCCTTCCAAATGCATCTAACTCCCACCAACTCTTCCTTGATCCTTCTCTCCCCTCACGGTCTCAGACAGCTCTCACCTGCCCCTTCATGATAATCTCAGGTTCTCTGACTCACCCGGTCTCCTCCCTCTCTTAAGCCTAATTGGGGGGGGGGGGGTCAAATGACAAGTCACAGGTGAACTGGCTTCTTCCCTCTTAAAAAGGCCAGTGCCACATTGTGACACCTCTGTTTTAGGTAAGTCCCAATAAACGGTCTAAATGATGTATTACAAACACATCTGGTACAACAAACACTGAATGATGAACACCCATTCCATTAACTTTGTTTAAGAGTGGCCTTTCTGAGAGGACTTAATGAAAATTACTGGATAGTATTGTGCCTACACTAAACCTTTTATGATCATTTACAAATATTGCTTAACTATAATGAAATAATTTAAAAAATGTAAAGTTTAAAATTTATGACCTGTACCTTATCCAGAGGCCTTTTATATAAAGCTTACTAAACAATATTGGTACGCTACTGATAATTTGAGGGTTTTAAAATAAAATGGAGTACATTATGTTGGACACAAAAGACATTTTTAATCATTTGAAAAATAAAACTTGGACTATCAGGAACAGGTGCTGAAGAATTGGAGATACTGGAGTCAGTTTATAATCCATTTGATGGGCTGCTAAAGGAAATCAAGTACCAAAAAGTATCTAATATATCACACAGCCTCACTTGGTTCCAAAAATAAATATCCGCATGAGTACAAATTATACTTAAAGGATAATGTTCATGGCAGAGGAATATATGAAGCAATAAATAGCTTTTGTGGGTGATTAAATGCCAAAGCTCTTAAATGCAAAATCCACTTACTACCAATGCATACCACTGCCATGGATGTTATTCCTTATAAACGACAAGACAAAAGAAAATTCACTAAACCAAGACATAAAAATGAGATGAATGGTACTACACTATAAGATGACCCTTTAGGTGAGGGAGAATGAGATTTCTATAGCTATTTCAAAGAACACTTACAAAATAGTTCATGCTAAATGTAATGTTGATGTTCACTGTCTACACTGTAGCATGTGGTATTTTGAGCAGTTTGCATATTGGTTATCAAAACACTTGGTCTGAAATGTACTGTGTTAATGGTCTTGGTCACCAGAGGTGATATCAGGCAAATGTTTCCATTATGTTTCATGGGGAAAACAAACTCATCATCATATAATAAACCACAGTGTGAGGACAACTTTATGAGAATCAGAGAAAGTGGAGGGTATATTCTTCCACATGTGGAGGGGGAAATAACTAATACAGGGCTAAATTATGGCTAATCTCTTTTTACCCTTCCCTCCAACTGTTTATTATGTTACTTGGTATGTCGAGGTTTGAATGACATTGAAAGCACTTTGGAGCAGGGATTGTGTTTGTACAATGACTAGCCAATGTATATTTTTAATACATAATAATAGGGTAAATTTTCAATGGCAAAAAGGGCAGTTAGGAAACCATCTTCATCTATATAATGTCACTTACAGTGAGAGCTGGGTGCCTAAAGTAGACCATATTTACAGGATCGAAGAATCTCTCCTGAGAAGCAGTGGCTATAACAAGGACTTGTGGCTCAAGGTGGATAATCAGCTGAACATGAGCTCCCAGGGTGATACTGTGGTAAAAAGGGTTACTGAGATCCTTGGATGAATAAAGAGGTGCATCTTGTGTAGGAGTAGGAAGGTTACATTACCTCTTTATCTGGCACTGTTGCAATTGGTACTGGAATCTTGTGTCCAGTTCTGGTGTTCACAAGTCAAGTATAATGTTGAAAAATGAGCGGGTTTGAGCCACAAGAATGATTAAAGGGATTGGAAAACTTCCCTTTATAAGGAAAGACTCTGGAAGCTCAATATTGTTTGTTTGCACACAGTTTACCAAGAAATCCAGATTGCTCTGTATTACTGCCCTGCCTTCTTCATTATTTGCCACTCCCCCAGTTTTTGGATCATCTGAAAACTTTATCAGTGATGCTTTTATGTTTTTATCAGGTCATTGATAAAAATGTTAAATAGCTTAGGGCCAAGACCAGATCCTTGTGGGACCAGATTAGAAACACCCACTCAACAATGATTTCCCATTTAGAGGGGATTCCCCATTTACATTTTGGGGCTAAGGGGTGACCACTTACACGGGGAACTGAAATGCATAAATAAATGGCTCCTCAGTCTAGCAAAGCTATAGCAAGATCTAATGGCTGGAAGTGGAAGCTAGACAAATTAGAAAAAAGTTGCACATTTTTAATAGTGAAGGTAATTAATCATTGGAAAAACTTATCAAGAGTTGTGGAATTTTTTTAAATCTAGTTTGAACAAGAATTAATTCATGGAAGTCCTATGGCTTGTGTTATACAGGTGGTCAGACTAGATGATCACAATGGTCCCTTCTGGCTTTATAATCTATGAATCCCATGTACCCTTTATGCCAGGAGTCGGCAACATTTGGCACGCGGCTTGCCAGGGTAAGCACCCTAGTGGGCCGGGCCAGTTTATTTACCTGGTGACGTGGCAGGTTCGGCCGATCATGGTCCCCACTGGCCGCAGTTCGCCATCCTGGGCCAATGGGGGCGGCGGGAAGTCGCGGCCAGCACATCCCTCGCCCGCACCGCTTCCCACCCCCACTGGCCCGGGACGGCGAACCGCGGCGAGTGGGGGCTGCGATCGGCTGAACCTGCAGCGTCAGTAGGTAAATAAACTGGCCCGGCCCGCTAGGGTGCTTACCCTGGCGAGCCGGGTGCCAAACATTGCCGACCCCTGCTTTATGCCTTTGAGAATCGCTCCCAATAACAACAGTAGAAACAAAAAGTACTAGAACTACTGCAACATGATTGTGGACAATTCAAAAACAAGCCGAACTGCCAAATTCATAAAATAAACTATTCACCTCAGTCCCTAGAAAAATCATGCAGCAAGGAAACCATTTTGAAGCACTTGGAGGAGAGGAAGGTGATCAGAAACAGTCAACATGGATTCAACCAAGGGCAAGTCATGCCTGACCAACCCGATTGCCTTCTATGATGAGATAAATGGCTCTGTGGATATGGGGAACGCAGTGGACGTGATATATCTTGACTTTAGCAAAGCTTTTGATACGGTCTCCCACAGTATTCTTGCCAGCAAGTTAAAAACGTATGGATTGGATGAATGGACTATAAGGTGGATAGAAAGCTGGCTAGATTGTCAAGCTCAATGGGTAGTGATCAACGGCTCAATGTCTAGTTGGCAGCCGGTATCAAGCAGAGTACCCCAGAGGTCGGTTTTGTTCAACATCTTCATTAATGATCTGGATGATGGGATGGATTGCACCCTCTGCAAGTTCGCAGATGACACTAAGCTGCAGGGAGAGGTAGATATGCTGGAGGGTAGGGGTAGGGTCCAGAGTGACCTAGACAAATTGGAGGATTGGGCCAAAAGAAATCTGATGAGGTTCAACAGGGACAAGTGCAGAGTCCTACACTTAGGACGGAAAAATCCCATGCACCGCTACAGGCTGGGGACTGATTGACTAAGCAGCAGTTCTGCAGGAAAGGACCTAGGATTACAGTGGAAGAGAAGCTGTATATGAGTCAGCAGTGTGCCCTTGTTGCCAAGGCGGCCAACGGCAGATTGGGCTGCATTAGTAGGAGCACTGCCAGCAGATCGAGGGAAGTGATTATTCCCCTCTATTTGGCATTGGTGAGGCCACATATGGAGTACTGTGTCCTGTTTTGGGCCCCCACTACAGAAAGGATGTGTACAAATTGGAGAGAGTCCAGCGGAGGGCAACAAAAATGATCAGGGGGCTGGGGCACATGACTTACTAGGAGAGGCTGAGGGAACTGGGGTTATTTAGTCTGCAGAAGAGAAGAGTGAGGGGGAATCTGATAGCAGCCTTCAACTACCTGAAGGAGGGTTCCAAAGAGGATGGAGCTAGGCTGTTCTCAGTGGTGGCAGATGACAGAACAAGGAACAATGGTCTCAAGTTGCAGTGGGGAAGGTCTAGGTTGGATATTAGGAAACACTTTTTCGCTAGGAGGGTAGTGAAGCACTGGAATGGGTTACCTAGGGAGGTGGTGGAATCTCCATCCTTAGAGGTTTTTAAGGCCTGGCTTGACAAAGCCCTGGCTGGGATGATTTAGTTGGTGTTGGTCCTGCTTTGAGCAGGGGGTTGGACTAGATGACTTCCTAAGGTCTCTTCCAACCCTAATCTATGATTCTATGATTTGCTCAGCTGTAAAAATTTACGTGCTTTGAAGACCCTATACAGTGGATCCCAAGGTAAAGGTGTACACCAGGGGTCGGCAACGTTTGGCACGCGGCTCGCCAGGGTAAGCACCCTAGCAGGCCGGGCCAGTTTATTTACCTTCTGACATAGCAGGTTCAGCCGATCACAGCCCCCACTCACCGCAGTTCGCCATCCTGGGTCAATGGGGGCGGCGGGAAGCGGTGCGGGTGAGGGATGTGCTGGCCACGGCTTCCCGCTGCCCCCATTGGCCCAGGACATCGAACCGCAGCCGTGATCGGCCGAACCTGCCGCGTCAGCAGGTAAATAAACTGGCCCGGCCTGCTAGGGTGCATACCCTGGCGAGCCTCGTGCCAAACGTTGCTGACCCCTCGTGTACACTATTCAGCCATTCAGGTACCCCAAATGGAAATGAGGTGATATTACAAAGCATGGTGAACAAAGGAATAGTGACTTTGGTCAACTCTGTGAAGGGAATGTAACCTCCGACAATAAAATATTATTACTATAGAAACTTTATAAAAAGTCCCCACAGAATACTCTGCAACTCTCAGCTCTACACCCATTTTATTTAAACAGCAACTTTGTTTTAGCCCCTACTAATTCAGCATAGCAATTTTATAGTCTTAGTATTTCTGCTGTTATTGTCTCTGTGTTACTATAACTCAATCGTTTTAAGAGTCCCATTCTGGCTCAGATTGAACCGATTTCTCTTTCTGGTGGATATGAGAGCAGGGGCAATGGGGTCAAACCAGGTTTCAGAATAGACTGAAGTCCAGCTCTAACAATGAAGAACATTTCTAGGGCTCTTACGGTGTCAGGGTAGTCCTTAATCTCCCCCACTAGGAACACAAAGAATAAAAATATCCTAGCAACATTCTAGTTTGGGTACACTCTAACCAGCTAAAATTTCCTCTGTAGGTTCATTTTAGCTACAATATTCTTATCCATTTCTTTCCCCAAGATTTTGTGCAGTGTTGCTGTGAATCAACAAAACATCTGCTCATTTCTGCCCAGAGGTGGCTGCATTTCAGTGATAAGTGAACTTACCGGTAAGTGTACATATTTTGGGTCAGACCTTCAGCATAGATCAGCATAGCTCCATTGACTTCACTTTATAACAGCTGAAGACCTGGTCCAATATTTCTTAAATGTAAGTTTTTAATTCTGAAGGATTTCCAAGCATGTTGTAAATTCACATATAAAGAACCCATTCTTGACAGTTCTGCTGCTGGGTATACAACTGTGCACTTTTGACAGGCAGGACTTGTGTGGTGATAGGGAAGATACCTATACTGAAAGGTATGCTTGTAAAAACTGTTTTCTGAATATGTTTTGTTATATATGAAAAAAGCAGAGAATGCAGTTAAATAAGTGAAAGAAAGTACAAGAAAAATATTCTTAGAGGTTTGAGTCCAACTTGTATTAAAACATTATTTGACATAGCAGTCCAGAGCAATAACACAATGTCACCACAACAAATGGCTGTGAAATTTGAGGTCATTGAACACTGTGAATTTTCCAAATGCTTCCCAATTACCGAAACACCTGTGCTCATTAATTTTATGCTAATCCATTGCAAAATGCAACAATGAGCATTAAGAGTCTACATAATTTCTCATTTATAACCTGTAGCCTATTGTTTGCCTGCTTTACCGCAATAAAGGGACATAATTCAAAGTGAATTTAAATGACTGTTTATACACTGCTCACAAGGTCCAGAAAAGTCGCCAATTCTTCCTTTACTTAGTAATACCAAGTCTTGTCATTTTTGCATTCATATAGCATATTTAAAAGAAAATGACTCTGATATAAGCATAAGGATAATACTAAAATAAATGTTAGGATGCACACAAGCTAAAAATGGGCTGGGAAGAAATTCCATCTGTTAATACACAATATAAGCTTTGAATATAGATACAGTCGATGTGCCACAGCTGTATTCCATATAAGACAGGGGTCATCAACGTTTGGCACGCGGCTTGCCAGGGTAAGCACCTTAGCGGGCTGGGCCAGTTTATTTACCTGCTGACGCGGCAGGTTCGGCTGATCGTGGCCCCCACTGGCTGCGGTTCGCCGTCCCAGGCCAATGGGGGTGGCGGGAAGCCGTGGCCAGCACGTTCCTTACCCGCGCCGCTTCCCGCCGCCCCCATTGTCCCGGGACGGCGAACGACGGCGAGTGGGGGCCACGATCGGCCGAACCTGCCACGTCAGCAGGTAAATAAACTGGCCCGGCCCACTAGAGTGCTTACCCTGGCGAGCCACGTGCCAAACGTTGCTGACTCCTGATATAAGAGGACAGTGACAATGGCACTGCAATTGTTTTATATGGTTATCTGTGGGGATTTTGACTCTAACTGGGCAGGTGTTTTCACACCTGCCCAGAGCTTCTGTCTCTTTCTGGTGTTTTAGCTTATGCAGAGTGAAGAGTAATGTACTTCGAAAAAAATCTATCTCCCTTTTTTAATGTGTATACCAGTACATAAAAGTTTGTATCTAAAGAACCATGTCAAAATTAGGGTTTCATACATTCCAGCCAGAAGGTTAAAAAAGTCCCATTAATTTGTTCCTCTTCAGTGATGGATCTGGCTTTTGTTTCTGTTGAAGTTTTAAGGGGAGGAAAATGTTCTGCTGTCATATAATTGTGTTTTTTTACAGCCAATTTAGCTAATGATTCAAACACTTTCCTAAGGACAGCACCATCTGTGATAATAAGATGTAGAGTGAAGTGTGAGCTGCATGGATTTTAAAGATTTTGAGGACTCTTTACTACTATGGGAAGGGATTCTGTAAATACTTCTTGGAAAGCTGTTGATACCACATTTTGTACTTGGTCCTGCAAAGTGCTAAACACCAAAACTCCCACTGATTTCACTGGAGTTAAGGGTGCTCAGCACCTTACAGAAATGGTCAGTACTTTGCATAATTGAGCCCTTTGCTCCTATTTCTAATCCTCAAATCCCCACTGTTAATACAACCTTCATAATGTTGAGAGCTCCTTTGGGTCTCACTTCGTGCTCCACCTAGGATTGAGTGACATGCATATGTAAGTTGCTCAGTACCTGAACTTGGATCTTTTTGAGTAGGAATGCATTACAACTAGGCCACCAAGGGGTTTCTAAAATTGCATTGTAGACACTATTCAAAAGTATGGCCTATTGGGTTGTCAAGATTTGCAGTAATGAATACCTCTCAGATGAGAAATGGATCATTCAATACTCTGTTCCTACATGAAGATGGTTATATGTTGTAGGAAATATTTAAGTGCACAAAAATATTTTTGCTGTTCTCTCTGCTGTGCACTTGATTTCCCCAAACCAACATAAGTGAGATAAAAAAGTAAAGTAAAATAACCTCTGAGGGGCCCAAGAAGGGTATTATATTTATTAGCAGAATGCTTTTTACATAATATTTCATTTTGCCTATAAATCTGATTAGATTCATCACCTACCTTCTCAGTTCTTCCGTTGATTTATTACACTGTTAAGGGATTTATTATTAGACTTGTGACATTTATGTCATTAAAGTTAAAGTTCTGCTGGTATTTTAATTTTAAATGCTTATTTTCAGGTTTTATAATTTAGCTGTAAAAATTTGCTGTATGATTAAACTTGAAACACAAGGACTTGCTTCAGAAGCAATTTGTGTGGCTGCTTTCTTAAGTTATAGGGTACAAAGCAGTTACATATACTTTTCATATCCCTATAATTAATAAAAGGATTTAATTTGTAAAATAAGTATTGCATGCTACTTTTTCAGAATGTGCCTGATCCAACTCCCATTGACATCAGTGTTTTTGTAATGATTGTATTGGGAGCAGGATTGGGCACTGTCCTGAAGTCTATGATAAAAATGTCCTCCAGATTCCATTTTACAAGTTTTACATCAGAATGGGTTTAAAAACAAATATTTTCTCTGGGGCAAGTTTTTCAAAAGGTTCATTTCTCAAAGGATTCCTAAACCTTTTTCAATGTTGCTGTTAATCTGTGAGGAAATTTTTTCACTAGTAATTATTTATTTTTTTGCAATGGTTTCCAAAGGCCCCCCAGTCAGAATTGGGACCCCGCAAGCTCTTTAGGGTAGGGATTATCTTTTTGTTCTGTGTTTGTACAGCACGTAGCACTGCGAGGTCCAAGTCCATGACGAGGGCTCCGACACATTGCAGTAATACAAATAATAATCTAATAAATAATAATTATACTGGGTTCTGAACAAACAGATAGAGGCAGACACTTTCACTGGCCTAGAGTAGCTTAAATGTTGCTTTACTTTTACATAGGAAAAAATACCCACTTATTTGGTTTCAGGGGATGTTCTGGAGTTACAGAAGCCACTGCCAGCTTCACCCCCTTTTCCGTTCCAAGATCCAGAATTTAAAGAATCATAGCCCCATCAGTCCCTCTCACTCTCAGGACATGTGGGATGGTGCTGTTCACAGAATTTCCCAAGGAAGTGGCTCTTTAAGAAGACTCCAACATCCTCCAAGAAGGAGAGACTCATCAGCAATGTCTGACAGAAGCACTAGGAACCAGAATCAGAGGGGATAAGCTGAACTCCAGCTAGCCTTTGAGGATTAAGCACTTTGGTGGCACTCAGCTGTTGAACTCCCAACCTCCTAGCAGCACCAAGGGGCAAGGCTAGAAAAGTCTCAGGATGCCTGATAATGTTAACAGTTCCAAGTTCTGTGAGCTGTTCTGTGGGATTGTGCCTTCTGGGTGTGGGACGTGTGGCAAGGGGGTGGGAACTGAGGATAAGTAATGGGCAGGATCTTAGCAGCATCTGCACAGACTTGGACCACAGTAATATCAGAATATATGTACCATACCTGATCAGTATCAATAGACTTTTTGTCCTTTTGCATCACCTGCAAGGACCTAACACCTTGCTCCTGAATAATGGCAGTAGATAGAGTGGAAGAACCTTTAGAATCCTAGGGGACTCTCAAGGAGCAGGTACCCCAGTGAAGAGGGGTTAGGGAGGCTTATAGAGTTGGGGGAGGGACACTAACTGAGGGAGCATTGCAGGTTGGGACCTTAAAGGGTATGTCTATACTGCAATTAGACACCCGTGAGTGGCCTGTGCCTGACTGGGGCTCGTAGGGCTTGGGCTAAAAGGCTGATTAATTGTGATATGAACATTTGGGCTTGGGAGGCAGCCTGAGCTCTGGGACCCTCCCACCTCACAGGGTCCTAGAGCCCAGGATCCAACCACAGCTTCAACATCTGTACCTCGGTTAAATAGCCCCTTAGCCTGAGGCAAGATGCAGGTTTTAAAGTAGAGGATAGGTAGGGGATAGTCTGCACAGAAGTGGGGGGGGGGAGAAGGGGGCAGGGAACAGCTAGCCAAATAAATAAAAGGATTGGTGTTAATATCAGGGTCAATTTTTGTGGAGGAATATAAGTGAACATGAGGGGTCATAGTTTGCTAGGAATATTTAAAATTACAATTAAAAATACATTTAAATGATTTGAAGCGTTAGTTTCTGCATCGAATTCATATTGTTATCTCCAGTCTCCTTTCAGCCTTTTCCCTCATATCTCCTACTTTCATTTTTCACATCTTAGGTTGCAAGCTGTTTGGGGCAAGGAGTAAGTCTATGTGTTTGATAACACTTGGCACAATACTATTATTATTATTATTATTATTATTACCACCAAGCTTTTATATAATACTTTTCATCAGTAGGTCTCAGAGTACTTTGCATTTTACAAATAAGGAAACTATGGTATGGAGAGGGAAAGTGACTGGACTGAGGTTACTCGGCTAATCAGTGGCAGAGCCAAGGATAGAACATTGTGCTCTACCCACGTTCTCCCATGGACCTCTTATCTTGAGTAGGGCCTTTGGTCAATCTAAGAGTAATGGAAAACATTCTTAATATTTTTGTAAGACACTGAAGTTGTTTCTTCTTTAAATCGCTGCTATGCCTTTGTCCAGAAAATAGTCTTTTAGGCCCTGATCCTTTAAAGACTTATGCTTACATTCACACTTCACTTGTGGAGCATGCTATGTAGAATTGCTCTTCCCACTATTCACCTCAGCATTCTCCTACCAGACCAAAGGAGCCCTGACAGCATGACATAACTAGGGTGACCAGATAGCAACTGTGAAAAAATGGGCAGGGGTGGGGGGTAATAGGCACCTATATAAGAAAAAGTCCCAAAAAACAGGACTGTCCCTTTAAAAATGGGACATCTGGTCACACTAGACATAACTATGCAGGAACTTCTGTGGACTCCAGGGATGAAGGTGCTAGCCTGCCCAGATGTTGTTCCTGAGTTTAGGGGCTCTTCTACTTATTTTTGCCTCACTTGGCTCCCACCCTTGAGAAGCGCAGAATGACAGAAGTATAGAAACCACAATATTTAATTTCTTCTTAGCTCAGAAAATAGCTCTCTTCTGTCAGACAACATATCCACCCTGTATTAGTGATTAAAACTTCTGGGACAATCCTCATCTGGTGTAAATTGGCATAGCTCCACTGACCTCAATGGAACTACACTGACTTATATCAACTAAGGATCTGGCCCTTTATCCTGCTCATAATACCTATTAGCATTTCTTTGCTGACAAAATACCCCGCAACAATGCTCTCTGAGCACTTTTCATCTACCAAATGTTTTACAAGCATTAATTAATCCCATGTGCTCATATTACCATTTCTCTGAATAATGTACAATTCTCAACCATCTGAATTCAATGTCATCCATAAAGCTAAAGAGGTTTCCCATTTACATTAATGCCTTTAATGTATTAGGATGGACAGAAATATTGAATTATCAAGAGTGTTTCAATTCAGTCCATACTTCCTAAATGTGAGAGGTTTCTTATTTCCTGAATCATCCATCCATCATTGAACACAGTTTTCATTACATTAAAACCAAGGTAACAGCAAAACAAAGTTTGAATTTAGTGATGTTGGGTTCTTTGAAACAAAATCTCTGGTAGTTTATTTGTGTTTCTCTCTCTATTCCCTGCTGTTAACCATGAAAAACAAGGCACTAAATATTAATGTAGTTTTTCTTCGGGTTGTGCAGTAAAAACTTAAGTAACAAGTTTATATATACAATCACAATCCGTTCCACTAATCTATATGTTTTTTTCTGCTCTCTCTGTATTCCACTCAATGAATACATAGCCATACATTATACATCCTATTAGTTATCTCCAATATTCTCCCATCTAAAGGAGTTTTACAATAATGAGATATCATAATAGTGGACCTCATACTTCTCTAATGTCTAATGAAAAATATACGGTCAGTAAACAAGATAAAGGTGACTGATAACTATGGTGTCATTTTTGTTTGTCAGAAACTAGATGGTGAGGTGAAAACCTCTGTTTTTGGCTTCCCTCCGTTGTGTGTGCATACCTCAACATGCAATATAATATGGAGGTGGGAAATAATAGGCTGCTGCACCTTTTTAGAAAGACAAATGGGAAGGAGGGTAAAATACAGAAATTACCAATATTCAGAATTTTGACTCTAATCACAGTCTACGTGTGATGGGATTTAGAAATACGGTGATTCAAACATTGTTAATTAGCAGCTACCACCACTGGAATTAGGATCTTGAAATGGGGAAAAAATATCTTCTTAGATCAAATGAGCATCCTGCTCAAAGATGTACTGGCTTATGAACCCAGGACAATTAAACCCAGGCCTGATTAAATGCATCCTAGAATACTCAAGGAGCTGACTGAGGAGATACCTGAGTCATTAGCAATTATCTTTGAAAAGTCATGGAAGATTGGAGAGATTCCAGAAGACTGGAAAAGGGCAAATATAGTGCTAATCTATAAAAAGGGAAATAAGGACAACCCAGGGTATTACAGACCAGTCACCTTAACTTCTGTACCCTGAAAGATAATGGAGCAAATAATTAAGCAATCAATATGCAAACATTTAGAAGATAATAAGGTGTAAAGTAACAGTCAGCATGGATTTGTCAAGAACGAATTGTGTGAAACCAGTCTGACAGCTTTGTTTGACAGGGTAACAAGCCTAGTGGATGGGGGGAAGCACTAGATGTGGTATATCTTGACATTAGTAAAGCTTTTGATACTGTCTCACATGACTGTCTCATAAACAAACTAGGGAAATGCAACCTAGATGGAGCTACTATAAGGTGGGTGCATAACTGCCGGAAAACCATTCCCAGAGAGTAGTTATCAGTGGTTCACAGTCATGCTAGAAGGGCATAACGAGTGGGGTCCTACAGGGATCAGTTCTGGGTCCGATTCTGTTTAATATCTTCATAATTATTTAGATAATGGCATAGAGAGTACACTTATAATATTGCAGATGATACCAAGCTGGGAGAGGTAGCAAATGCTTTGGAGGATAGGATTATAATTCAAAATGATCTGGACAAACTGGAGAAATGGTCTGAAGTAAATGGGATGAAATTCAATAAGGACAAATGCAAAGTACGCCATTTAGGAAGGAACAATCAGTTGCACACATACAAAATGGGAAATGACTTCCTAGGAAGGAGTACTGTAGAAAGGGATCTGGGGGTCATAGTGGACCCCAAGCTATAGATGAGTCAACAGTGTAACACTGCTGCAAAAAAAGCAAACATAATTCTGGAATGTATTAGCAATTGTGTTGTAAGCAAGACACAAGAAGTAATTCTTCCACTCTAGTATGTGCTGATTAGGCCTCAACTGGAGTATTGTGTCCAGTTCTGGGTGCCATATTTCAGGAAAGATGTGGACAAATTGGAGAAAGTCCAGAGAAGAGCAACAAAAATGATTAAAGATCTAGAAAACATGATCTATGAGAGAAGATTAAAAAAATTGGGTTTGTTTAGTCTGGAAAAGAAAAGATTGAGAGGGGACATGATAACAGTTTTCAAGTACACAAAAGGTTATTTTTAACGTCCTGAGGATAGTGCAAGCAGCAATGGGCTTAAATTGCAGCAAGGGAGGTTTAAGTTGGACATTAGGAAAAACGTCCTAACTGTCAGGGTGGTTAAGCACTGGAATAAATTGCCTAGGGAGGTTGAGGAATAACCATCATTGGGGATTTTTAAGAGCAGGTTAGACAAACACCTGTCAGGGATGGTCTAGATAATATTTAGTCCTGCCATGAGTGCAGGGGACTGGACTAGATACCTCTCGAGGTCCCTTCCAGTCCTATGAGTCTATGAAAAGAGTATTACAAAGGTCTTTGTTACAGTTTAAGATGGGTTTGAAGTAGCTCTGATTTTTACATATTCTCAGGATTGAAAGCAAAGGACAGAAATATATCTTAACCAAAAAGAAAAAGGAAATAATAAATTCCCCTCTACTGTTCTGAATAGGGTAGATGCAATCTAGAACAGATGACAAATGAAGGGTGCATATAATTAAATGAGGCTATGCAGCATACATATAAAGTAATACCAAAATATTATAGAGTAATGGTCCAAAACATTGTAGCAAAAGTACTTTAAGCTACTGCATAGCATTTTAGACAAGTTATGTAGTAATTTTTGAGAGAATATGAAAGATTGTGATACCACAAATATTTGAAGGAAGATAGAATCAAAAATATGTGGTAGATGGCTTATAGCAGAGTCAATATAAATATATTATGATATACTTTTTTACTGTTTAGGTAAACAATAAAAAGACTCCTTTTTTGGTGTTTGATACATATGTGATTCTGTTGGAGAATATCCATTTAAAACAATTAGATTTTTATTGCATTTTAAATATATATATATATATATATATATATATAAAGCTTTCCTTTCTTGGGGGGGGGGGGAGGAGGAAAGGGTTCTTTCTTTTGTTGTCCATGAAAAGATATTTGTATTTATAAGCATGGTTTATCATCTAGTCCTGAGAAATGGCACCATATGCTCCTCATGTTTCTGCTGACACCACAGGACCTCATCCTCACTTTTGTCAAGAATACTTTTGAGCACACAATCAGAAGAGGAGATTGTAAGCTATTTGGGGTAGGGACCATCCTTATGTTCTGTGTATGCACCTAGCATAATGGTGTCCTGGTCATATATCACTGCCCAAAACAAAGGCACAACCAAGGCCACTCAGGAATTTGAACTATGTAATGGAAAAGCTTCACTGGATATTGTTTGAATAAGGGTGCATGGGGTGGGGGTGGGGAAAAGACAAGCAGAGAAGCACACTGAAAGAGGAGGAGGAAGTTCCAGACACAGCCTGAACAAGCAAAGTGTGTGGCACTGAGAGAAAAGTCTAGAGAACAGTTTTGGGTCTAGTGCTGGCCAAAAAGATGCTAGGGGCTGTTATCAAGGAAACTGTCTCATAGTGTATTTTCTCCAGTGTTCAGGGAAACAGAACTTTGTACATTCTTTGTAAACAAACAGGATTGCATCAAAAGCACCTGACTCTATCATCTATTTCTCCTCCTGACTGGAACAACCTGCAAGGCCCCAATTTTTAGCTAGCTGATCTGGTCAAAAGTAACCAACAAACAATAAATAAGAAGAAGAAAGAAAGAAGCAGTCACACATTACAAAAGAAGACAGTGAGAGGAAAAGTAAGAGCCATCACAACTAACTTGATTTAAATTCACTATTAAGCAGGTAAATTGGGAATCACATCTGTTGGCTCCTTCCATTCAATATTGAAGTGTGTTGTCTAAAATGGAAATTCAGCTTTTGATACTATTAAAGCTAGAACCAGTACTCACACATTTCAGAACTATGTTGTAACTTATAGATGTTCATATTGGTATTATATATAAACACATACACTATATATGTATATTATGGAGATATTATTGGTGACTCTATAGTTAAGGTTGAATTTTTCACTTAAAGCAGGGATTCAACCTCTTTGTTATGCTGAGAAAATAGTCCAGTCCTTTAATTTATCATACATCCTCCGAGTACCAAGTGAATTTTTTGAAAATTTATATAGGTCTGATATCAATTGATATTGATATCAATATACTGTGCTGGGGGTGCTGCTGCACCCCTGGCTTGAAGTGGTTTCCATCATATACAGGGTTTACAGTTTGGTTCAATGACTCTCAGCAACCCCCTATACAAATTGTTCCAGCCCCCCTGTTTACTTATATGAATGTGTATATTCATTTATGTATTTTTAAATATACTATTGCCCTGTAAAGCAGATGTAATCATCTAATGCCGGTACAGACCTCTGAAAATAGTTAATTGTCCAGCTACATTGAAAGAACAGGAGACACCTGATATGGTTTTAATCATGCCACAACTTTATTATTAGATGTATGGGACTACCTGGCAAATAAAAGTGTACAGTGCAGGTAACCCCATGTTCATTCAATAACTAGCTAGGGGGCTTCCACCCTTTTTCCATCCAGGTCCTCCAGACAACCCATTGCTGGAAACTTCCCACCTCACACGAGGGGTAAGGCGGGCTATAAAGTGGGGCTATCTCCCTGCCGTATCATTCATAGGAGCCCTGTCCCCCACCCTTCTGTTCCTTTTAAAGTCCTTTACCAAGACAGACATCTGGTCACTGAATGCTTCCCTATGGAGTACCTGCACTGGACATCCGCCCCACACTTACATAATGAGTTGCAATATATTGCCTAATTCCCTTCATTCTCACCATAACAAAGTCCTCCCTGAACCCACTGTGGGGAAGGCAAAAACCCCTCCACTCCACCTAGGCCAAACTGGGAAAAATTTCTTCCCTGCGCCCCTAAAAAGGAGCGGCTAGCATGATGCCCACCAGTAAGTCCTGACAAAACCTGGTATTTTGTCACCTCCAGGGGAGGGAGGAAGGATGCCGCTTTGCCTGCTCTGTGGAAAAAGGGCTTCTCATGCCCAGCCTTGCCCTTTCTAACCCCTCTGCCATTCTGTTCCCAGTGGATAAGTCACCCCCTTTTTGCAGCAAATTCTGACCTCTCTCTCCCTCCCCATCCATAAAAAGCACAGTTCTCTTTCCTTCAGCAAGCCAGACAACCGTCCCCCCTAATCCCCACCTCCACTAAAAGGTTCAGTGTGGTCAATTTCAGTGAAATAATAAATAATTAGTGCACATTGTAAAACATAAAATACTATATAAAAGAAGCACAAGAACTGGTACTGTAGTAGAGCAGGATGTTGGAAACTTTTCTTCATTTCTATAACAAATATGTTCAATACCTTAATTGCATAGCTCATCACTAAGGCTATGTTTTAATCATGGGTAGTTTTAGTAGAAGTCATGGACAGGTCATGGGCAGTAAAGAAAAATTCACGGCCCGTGACCTGTCTATGACTTGTACTATATACCCCTGACTTGGGTGCTCTGGGGCAGGTGGCGGCCCGGGAGTGCCGCAAGAGCTCTGGGGGAAGGGGGGTAGCTCGGGGCACTCCAGATGCGGGGTGTGTGTGTGCAGCAGCGTGGACCCCTACTGCTGCTGTGGGGGAGAGAAGGGGAGGGGCCAGCGGGGTTAGTAGGCTCCCTGCACGACTCCTGGAAGCAACCAGCATGTCTCTGCGGCCCCTACCTAGGCAGACATGTAGGTGTGGCCAGAGGGGCTCCGTGTGCTACCCCCGCCCTGAGCACCCACTCTGCAGCTTCCATTGGCCAGGAACCACGGCCAATGAGAGCTGTGGGGGTGGTGCCTGCAGGCGGAGACAGAGCGCACAGCCACCTAGCCATGCCTCTGCTTAGGAGACAAGAGAGGGACATGTTGCCACTTCCAGGGAGCCCCTCCGAGGTAAGCACTGCACAGAGCCATCACCCCCTCTTGCATTCCAAGCCCAACCTGCGGTCTCAGCCCTGAGCCCCCTCCCACACCTAAACTCCTGCTGCTGCTAGGGGGTGTGTGGTGGCCCGAACCTGCCCCAGCAGTGGTCGGTGCAGCTGCCTGGGCCAGCCACACTGGCCGCTGCAGAAGTGTCAGAGGTTCCAGAAAGTCACAGAATCCGTGACTTCCATGACCGCCCTGAGAGACTCTCAGCCTTACTCATCACTATTGTTAATCTTCTTCTTTCATATGGCTTTAAAATGTTAGGGGTCCAAACTAGGCTGACAATTGATTGCTTCAGGTGACACGGAGGTGGATGGCAGAGATACCACCAAGATATGATCATTTAGAATATTGGTTGATGAGGTTTTCCATAGTTTGAAGTCCATTTCCACAATCTCATATAGGACTGTCTCTCAGTCCCCATTTATGGAGAAGGTAGGTGCATCTGCCATGTGATGTGCAGATGCCATTCCAAGTGGGCTACATTTTCCATCGGAGTGAAAAAATATTGGGTTCTTTGGCTGGATCCTTGATGAGGTGTTTGTTTAGTGTCCATCTGCCTTCCTTGCCTTCGATCTTCAAGGGAAGACCCAAAGTTTTCAAGCTCTTGCACTGCAAGCCAAAAAGGTTCTCTAGATTATAGTCAGAGCGCTGGTATATTATTTAGGTTTTCACCTATTTATAAATCCTTGTTCCCTCAAATATGGGACTCCTGAAGGATTCTCATGTTGTGACAAATTTGAAATGATTGGATGTGGGCCAGTATGGGAAGCCACAGATATGGTGCTAATTTTACGATGATCATACTGGTCCACATGAAGGTGGTAAGTTGACAGTTGACAAGTGATGTGTTGAAGCTGTGTCCAGACCAGCAAGCAATATTCTGTGGTAGAGTAGACAAGGGCCAGTGAAGAAGTCTGAAGTGTTTTTCCACTGGCTAGCCAGGTCATTCCTGCCAGTTTCTGGGTGAATTTTACATGAATCTTTATTTTGTCATGGATATTTTTCAGATGCTGGTGATGTGTGAGGATTTGGTCTAATGTCACACCATGATATTTTGGGGGTGGGATCATGTCTTATCTACTCAGCATGGAAGTCCATGTGCAGTTTCACCCTGGCCTTTTCATTGTTTAGATGAATTGCTGACACAACAGTCTTAGTGGGGTTTAGAGTTAGTCACGAATATAAGAAATATTTTTCATGTTTTTACTATCCTTAGTCAAGATTTGTTCTATGAAAGGAAAATCCTGTGCCTTTCTAGTCAGAGCAAGGTCATTAGCATAGACGGAATATCTATGAGGATATTTGAGGATGGTTGCTGGGATAGATAGCAAACAAGATCAGTGCTAGAATTAATCCCTGTGATAGGCCATCATTGACAGGGTGTGGCTGATTGGTCTGGTCACCAAGGAAAACATGAAATATATCACTGGTCAGAACTTTTTGGAATAATTTTATCATTACATTGCATGGGATAATTTTGCTAGCTTTCAGGAGGGGCCATCACTCCATACAGTGTCATAAGCGGTAGATAAGTCTAAGAAAGCAGCCCCAATCTTGAGTTTTTCTGGAATCTTGCCTCAGTGTGTATTGTTAAGGCTAATACTTGGTCGGTGCAGCCAGGGCCGGTGCAAGGAAGTTTCTTGCCCTAGGCGAAATTTCCATCTTGCGCCCCGCCCCCCCGCGGCAGCTAACGCAGCCCCCCACCTGGGGAGCCCCCACCTGGGGAGCCCCCCCCTCACAGCAGCTACCCCCCCCCGCAGCAAACCCACCTGGGGAGCCCCCCCTCCTGCCCGGGGAAGACCCCCGCCATGGCAGCTAACCCCACCCAGGGAGACCCCCCTGCCGCGGCAGCTAAGCCCGCCTGGGGAGCCCACCCCAAATCACCTCGGCTCTGCCTCCTCCGCTGAGCACGCTGGCGCCACTCTAATTCTCCTCCCCTCCCAGGCTTGCGGCGCCGATTGGAGGAGACTTAGAGCGGGGGGCTGTGTGCTCAGTGGAGGAGGCAGAGTGAAGGTGATCTGGGGTGGGGAGCGGTTTCCCTATGCACCCCCCCCCCCCCGTTACTGCAGGCAGCCCTCCCCGCGTCGTCCCCTCCGCCGCCCCAGCTCACCTCCACTCCACCTCCTCGCCTGAGCGGGCTTTTAGGCTCCCTCAACCACTAGGGGCCCTAGGCGGCTGCCTAGTTTGCCTAAATGGTTGCACCGGCCCTGGGTGCAGCTGTGGTATGTCAGAAACCCACTTGTTCATCTGGTAACACTGCTTCAACAAGCAGCATTATCCTGCGAGTAATATTCCTGCAGAGAAGTGATAAGGACAAGTACAATGAAGGATTGCTGGTTGGCCTCACGGATTTGGCAATGGAATGTACGATAGTCTTCTGATAGATCCTAGGGACAAGTCCCAAAGAATGAATATTGGAGAACAGCGCTGCCAGCCATTTCCATTCCTTGGCACCAAGTTTTTAAAGAAATTCTGGAAAGACACCATCAGGTCCTGCAGCTTTTTTGGCTTTTGTGAGTGAGAGGGCCTTACTTACCTCCTCAACAGTGAAGAGGAATGATGGGGGGGAGGAATCAGGTAGTGAACTGATTGATTGTCTGAGCTCTGTGAGCACTTTGTAATTAATAAGCTTCTCCCCTGGGGCTTTTGAGTTCATAAGAAGTGTTCTTGCAATCACATTGGTTGAGACTTCAGGCTTTCAATATTTCACTGGATTTGCACCCCAGGCTTTATGGCTGAACTGAGTAAAGTCCAGAGCTTCAATCATCTTGATCCATTTTTGATGGAGAGCTAACTTAAGTCACTCTATTTGGGCCACCAGTCATTTGGTGCATCTTTAATAATCTTTCTGTTCCTGATTTCCAGCATGTGTCCTTTTCAATGGCTGCAAGGTAGGATTTTTCTTGCAGCTATTTGAATGAGCTGGGTGAAACAATCTAAATGTTTAGGCTTCGGTGGAATCATGTCATTGGTAGAATCATCAAGATAATGGTAATTAAAATGTATAAAGTACCAAATACAGACTGGCCTTCTCCCCATGGCTTATCACCTGTCTGTATATGTTGTTGATTTCTATAGCAACCACATGATTCAGGGCTATGAAAGTAATGATACTGTGGCCAACATGGTTGAGGAATCAAACACATCAAGACACACATTGCCTTTTGGATCCAAAAGACAAAGGCACTTTTCATTCTGCTCACTGGAACCGGAGACTGCAACCGGGATGTCTGTTTCCTCACCGAAGACTAATTTGGAATCCATCAGAATGCGTCTTGAACTATTCTTGGTAACTTTCCACAAAGTCAGCATTGACCAGTTATAATCCATATTAAGACAGAATTTCTCAAAATCATGTCATTGATTAATCCACGATGGAACTTTCAAAAGGCAAACTGGCCAAGATTCACTGCAACAATTGAGGCTGTTATTGTAAATAATTTAGAATAATAATGAAGCAAGGTATAATAGTAGTTTATGCAGGATAGTAGTATATTTTGATTGAAAATGAAGGGCATCCTTTATAATGGAAGATGGTAGTGACAAAAGTATGAGGAGGAGGGAAAAGTGGCAGATGCCTGAAAGACTATTTACTAATAAATTAATTTATTTCCGCACCATTTGTTCTAACACATCTTTTTTATTGTTAATGCTGGAGCCATCTGAACATTTCCCATTTGAATCTGAGCTCAGGGGAGTGTGACGTGTTTAAGAGCTTTCCTTTCCTACAACCTTTTCTTTGTTTTATCTTTTTAGACTGTGGGCCAGATCCCACACTGGTGAAATTCTTCATTGCTCCATTGACTTCAATGGGGCTAAGCCAATTTAAACCAGCTGAAGATCTGGCTGCATGTTCTTTGAAGCAAAGACTGCATCTTCCTCTGTGTTTGGAATGCATTTAGCAAATGGTAGATTGAATTTTGCAATCTAAACAATAAATAATAATTATAGGCTGGATTGTAACCTCCTGGAGTACCAGGAGGTGTTTTCATTTAAGGAGGCAAAATGTCTCCTGGAGCACGGAGGGGCACTGATTCAGTGTGCTTGCTGCTACATTCCTTTGTACAGTGGAGCTCACTACCCCATCTTGCTGACTGGCTTACCAGCTCTGATGACTATTGTATAGGAGGCAATATGCACCTGTGGGGGGTAGGGAGGGAACAGGGTCTGTAATTCTGCCTGGCTGTTACATGGGCCATGGAAAGGAGGAGGGAAGAGTCCCCTTGGCCTTTTTCCCACTGCACATCCATGTAAGGCCAAGCAGAATCTGGCCCTAAGTGATTCACACTGAACCACAATATTACAGGATCAGGAAGAAATGTCAGTTAAATGTGTACTAAGGTTGTAATTTGCATTAATTCCCGGTGCTGTGGACAAAGATATCATCATTAATTTAAAGAGTTTCTAGGGCAGAAGTAAACTGCTAGAATAAAATGTAGCTCAAGCTATAGAGACTCATGTGTTATGGTGAAATTATATGGCCTTTGCTATTCAAGCTGTCAGACTAGATGTTCATAATAGACCTTTCTGGCTTTAAAATCTATGGATATATAAAAATTAATAGTTTGAACTGTCCAATTTCACTGACAACAATATGTTACTTCAGTGTATTGTATTGCAGTCTATAAGGTTGTTAGCGGGTAGCCAAGCTGGTATTGATATTTCACTGTAGGCTACTTTATGGTACACATTTGTTTAATAGTAGCTGTAGATATTTATTTGTGACTAAAGTATCAGGAGATGAGAGGTTAAATATGGTCACCATTATTTAAGAAATGACTTGAAAACCTTACACTACACCAGACCTGAGTGAAAACCAGAATTTCTATTTCCCATATTTCAATATTTGTTTTTCATACCAAATTGGGACAAAATGTTGAAATAGCTAAACATTTTGCAGCACAAAGAATTTCAATTTGGAAATGTTAAAGCATTTTGTGTCGACATCTTTTTATTGAAACTAAATGTTTGACATTCCTGAATCAAAATGCGTCTGTCACAGTTTGTTGACCCAATATGAAATCTTTTGTTTCTGGTCAAGTTGAGATTAATCTCTGTCTGAACCACCACAGTGTCTTCTGGAAATTGTACTTCTGGGTCCCTTATGTTCTTATTCCTCTCTTTGTACTCTGCTTGCTGTTCAAACCACACCTCTCATGATGCATTGTAATCTTTCCATGTGATTGAACCATCCTATCATGGGCCAACTCTATCACGAGTTTCACCAAATCCAATCTTTTCCTGCAGAAATTTTTAATTGTGATGAAAGATTCCAATTTTTTGACCAGCCCTATCCAACACCTAATAGCCCAAGGACTACATTTACTTGCCAGGCTGAAATACACTGGCACTTCAAACCAAGCCCCAGCCTGACCCACAGATCATTGTAAGCCATTCTCTCCACTCAGCAACGTCATCATCCCCACTCTAATCTTCCACTGGTTGGGCATCACCTGTTGCTTGGTGGTGGCAGCTTTGAAGCTGTCATTCTGCACACTTAGCAAGAAACCATAAGGGCTATAGTAATTTTTTTAAAATGAAGGTTTAGGTTCTGCAAAAGCTGGAGGGACTTGTCTAGGGAAGATTACAGTAGATTTTTCACTTAAAATGGCTAAAGCTGTAATTAGATGGACCAAGGGCTGTTTAAGGACTAGGAAATCTCTGTCTCTGAATATCCCTATATTACAGGGAGAGTTCTAAGTATCGGTTTTGGAGAATAATGCAATTTACAGTGTGGGGTTCCCCATTTTTGGTGGTTTCCATCATGGTTTAGTTTTTCTTTAATAATTCCTAAGGGGTAAATCCTGAACCCACTGAATTTAATGAGAGTTTTGCCTTTGACTTAAATAGGTTCACAATTTGGCCCTGATGTAGGAACTTCCTATTTCTTCACTGTTCTGCTGATTTAACTCTCCCTAGCTTTCAGTGAATGTGGGCAGCTTCATGAACCAGGAGAGCACCATCAACACACTGTTATAAGCCGTTATACTTCTTTGACAAACAAATTTCAGAAGAAACTGAAGTATTTAGAGAAACTTACTGCTATGCTGGTGTTTTGATTTTGGCAACTACCATGACAGGAAAAAGGAATTAGTCATAGGCTAATGAACATTCATTTATACAACACATTTTATGTTTGTAAAGCATCAGTCACACAGAATATCACAGAATGCTTCATAGGAAATTACAATCTACCCAGACAAAACTATGTAGGTTACAATATGTCAGAGATCGCATTTGTAATGGCAGAAAGGCAAGGCTGAAAGAATTACAGAGGGAGAAGAGCCATGGTTCACAGAAGATGAGATCACAGATAGAGCTGGATGGGAAACTATTTTTCTGTCCCAACCTGAATCAGGATGAAAAGTTAAAATCTTAAAACTTTCCCCAAATTGATAACCCACAATAAATTTTGGGTCAAGTCAATCAAAACGTTTTGTTCCAATAATTTTAAAATGTTGTGTGTTGGTTTGTGACTTTTTAGAAAAAATGCCTGTTTTTAGTATTAACTAAATTTTTCAAACAAAAAGCCTTTCAAACCAAAAAAAATGAAACTTTTCATTTTGAAAATGCTGAAACATCCCATATTGACAATTTTAAAACTTTTCTTTCAAAATTTCTTTGAATCAGGAGAGTCATCAAAACTGACCCTTTCCCAAGAATCATTTCAGTTTTGACAAATCAGAATTTTCCTAAGAAAAAATGTTTAGCTGGAAATTCCCAACAAGCTCTACTCATATATAAAGATGTCTAGACGTTTTTCATTCAATAATATTTTCAGTGAAAAAAGAGAAAAATAATCCAACTAAGATGTCTCTTTTATTGACCATTTTTAGTTTTTTATCCATGTGGCAGCACGTACTAGATTCCAGAAAGAGACTTTGCTGTAGATTGTAAAAAGAATCAGAAACTACTAAGGGTAAACCTATATGCTTTTTTAGGGTTGCACTGTGGCTGCCAGCAGTCCTCGGGGGTTGTTCTATCAACTGGGAGCCCCTGAGTATAAAGCCATGGCCCTTATCTCCTGGCCGTGAACAGAATAAAGTCACTACAGGATCAGGGCCAGGTATGTTTAAGTGCTTGGCAAGCTATCCCAGATCATTTAGTAATGACAAAAATAAATGTTCATTAATTTTGTGATTGTGTTGGTCATGAAGATTACTTAACAAGAAATCTTCTATTTCCACACAGCTAATTCAGGATGAGGTTTCGTGGTGGGATTTTGTTTTTGTGTCTTTCAGGAGCCTTTGGAGGCCAGTTTTTCCAGTCATAGGAGGTTAGCTTCAGTCAGACTGTTTAAATTGGTTCCTCATAAAAGTCAAACATAACTTTTAGTTTTTGCTAGATTTCAAATGTAAAATAAGAGATGAAGTTCTATTAAGCTCTTGAGAGTTGCCAGGACTTCATGTTAGGCCAGCAGATTGTTTCTCAAATCATTCAAGACAAAAGCTAATTGAATTCCTTCATTGTTGATGTCCAAGGCATTGTGGATTTTTTTTAAATGGCTGATGATTCAAAACATTTCCATTAAATTATTAGAAGATGTAAAGACTGTGGTTGTGTTTTAAAGGTCAAACTGCCTGATTCATTGGAGGCAATTAATACTCTTTCCTAGTGGAAATTTTCTAAATTATATCTTTGTTTAGACAGATTCAAGACAGGAATACTTAACAGCAACTCTAATGTTCCTAGTTAGCCTCTTAGATGTGTTAAGTGAAACCTTATAACAGTTAATTAATAATATATGTTACATATAAGGGGACTACATTAATACTCATATAAATCATTAATGAATTCTTAGTAACAAAATTCCTTTGAGATTGTTTTTGGCAATTACATTCAGCTATGTAAGCCATTTAAAATTATAATTAAGACACTAACTATATTTGTTCATATATTATAATATCATAAGACAGTGCTAGAAAAAAGCACTACTATAAACTTAAAATAGGCCCACTACCACAGAATATGCATAGACACATATATTCCCTGTTGCTTTGCATTAGTTGCATTTTCATTATTTTTAGCAGCAAACGGAACAATAAAATACTTTGGGCAGTCTGTCTGGGACCACACATATGGGGATGTGTATGTGTATTTTTGTAAAAGACTGTGTATCCAAACTGTAAGACTTTAAAATTTAACAGAAATTTTTACCTTATATTGATTTTCCTATCCATTCCTATTGAACATGACTAATATTTTACACAAAGTGATAAAAAAAAGTCTGTCCAAAAAGAGTATGTCAGTTGCCATTTGACTAGTCATTATAAAAAGATTCTAAGTAATGCTGTTTGTCAAAGTAACATTTAAAAAAAATGTGTGAAATATAGGTAAAGTGACCTCAGTTTCTCTCTGGTTGTATGGCGGAAGCAGGAGGCATATTATGGATGGAAGAAAATGTGGCCAGAGCCTCTAGAAGGCTATGGCAGATAGCAGAACTTAGAATAGCCAAGAAGTTCCTCTAAGTAACAGTGTGGACTATTTTGGACCTCAGCTGCTTTTGAGGAGCCAAAGATTGCTTCAAGTGCTCTTTTCATGGCCTTAGTCTTGTGCTGAGCATAGCCTGGGCTGCACCCAAAGATCTGGATCCTTACGAGATTAAACACACTAAACTTGTATAGTATTTTTTCATCTGCTGTTCTCATAGTGCTTTGCAATAAATAAATAAATAAATATAGCCTCACAGCATCCTTGTGAAGTACATTAGTTAGATGCATGGTGTTGGGGCCTAGATACAGTGAAATAAGATACAGGTTAGAAATAAGTCCATTATTGCTGTAATAGACACAGTCCAGTTAAATGACTTCTTCAGAGTAAAGCTGTTAGTCAATCACAGTCAGGAAAAGAGACTGGGAATATCTGGCTCCCGGTCACCTCCTCACTCCACTGACCACACCTCTCATTCTAGAGTGTCAAGTGAAGACAAGGATACAGGTGTGGAGTTCTCAGCCAGGTTGTATAATAGAAATACTGCCTATCTACAGTTTTACACAATAGTATATTAAGGCAAAGAATGACATTCAAGCAGAATAATGGGGTCAATCATAAAGCTGAAGAAGGGAGGTCAGAGAGTCAGCTTGCCTTTTGAATTACAGGAAATTATAAAGGTTATGACATTAAATATTCAAGAAAACTACAGTGTTTTAAGGATTTTGGTCAGGTGTTTTTCTTCCAAATTCAACTGGTTGCAGTTGGCTATAAAAACTATTTATCTATAAAGCTAATGTGCTAATAATTAAGATTCCTTTAAAACTAGCAATAAAACTAAACAGCTTCACCTTTTGGTTTAATGAATGCTGCTATTAAACATTTTCTAGCACATAAGGTCAGCTCACCAACTCTTCCTTAAAATTCATCACTAGGGCAAAAGAGCTACTCTTGTATAAAGGAAGCTTTCTGAGGAAATGGAAGAGGCTTGTCTACATTGAAGTGACATCAAAAAACAGAGATAAAAGAAGGGATTTAAGATATGGGAACAGCTACAATGAGCTTTCAAATCATTCTCAAGAAAGACAAAAAAAAAAAAAAAAAGCCCACAGCGCAGAATGGGCTAATGTGCAGTAGGGGATGATGATGATTTCTATATAAAACACCAAGTTTTGACAGTAGTATTTATAAATACATTAGCAATCATCCTTTGCTGGAGCAAATGAAATGGCAGTGAAGCTCTTTTTTTCTGTCCCCATTTCCATAACACTTACAAAGGAATTCTTTCTTCAGAACACAGAAAAATACACCCATAATCTGCACCTGTTACAAATCTAAATGACCCCTCCCCTTATCCTCTCCTGAAACAATCACATTAATTCTTGAACTCCTTCTGTAGGAGTAGTAGAGGATTTTTCAACCTACTTTAGGTCAAATTTTGTTCTTGAGTTACTCGGAGATACCACTCCAAGTAATGCAGGGAGGTTGCACATGCGCCTCTGAGAGCAAAACTTGGCCTTTTAGGTAGAAATAATTGATGGAGCCAAACCAGAGGAGCCTGAATCTGGGGTCTTAATTTTGCCTTGGGTTAGTGCAGAAACATACTGTGAATGAAGTGTAGAAAAAAAGGACTGGAAGATGGAGTTTTTAGTCTCCAGGTTAAAAGTACTTATGCTCCCAATCCTGAAATCTTTGTACAGGCAAAACTACCAGTGAAACATCAGGGAGTCTTGCCTGAGTAAGGACTTCAGGACTGGACTTTAAATGAGAGATTATTATTAAATATTTATATAGTGCCATCAGTTTTCCTGGTGCTTTGTAGAAATAAGATGACGCTACCTCTAGATTTAACCACTGGTGGCATTACTAAAAGAAATGGTAAACACGTGACTGGCAGATCAGGACAAAGGACATAGTGTGAAAGTAAATGGAGCACAGAGCTAAGATGTAGGCAGTAGCAGAGCTATGCAGTACCTTGAAAGTGAAGGTGGGGAGTTCAAATGTGACACACACAGAAGTAGGGAGCCATTACAAGGAAGTGATTCCGGCTGTGGTGGGAGTGGGTGGGGAAGAGGTGTTGGACATGGTCAAAGTAGGGTGAAAGAAAGTTGATTAGACTGTAAGTTCCTTTGGGCAGGGACTGTCTTCATTATGTATGTGCACAGTTCCTAGACCAATGGGGGCACTGATCACTGACTGGGGCCTCTAAGTGCCACCACAATAAAAATATTTAAACAACAACAATAATATAATTGCAACATGCTGGGTCGACTAAAAGGGGAAATGGTGAGAGTCAGACACACTAGAGGGACAGGGCAACTGTAGAAGAAGGAAAATTATATATTCAGATTTGTTAAGTTTGAAGGAGGAACTGGAGATCTAGAGGAAGATGTAAGCTTGGGCGGAAAGGAGGTCTGCAGCAATCAGCAGGTGGGATGAGAGACAAAAAGCATGGATGAGGTCATCCTGGGGGGTGAGCACAGAGAGAGAGAGAAAAAAAAAAAAAAGAGGACTTTGCCAAGGGAAACACCAACAGAGATGGGGTGGATGATTCACAGACAGCAATAATGAAGAAGCAATCAGTGAGGCAGAAGGAAAAACTGCGAAATAATTCAGTCATGGACACAATCTGGAGAAGAAATGGGTGGCTCATGGTATCCATCTGGGATAAAGACAGTCGCATTTTGTGTACCGAACTGTCAGATTCTTTCAAAAGCCCTTTGTTAAAAGCAAATGAACTAAAAGTAGCCTGGTATGTCCACTGCTGTTGAAATCTATGTTTCAAAAGAATGTTACCTGCTGAATGACACACATCATTTAGTCTAAGTGGCAGGACTATTACAAACAAGAAATGTGTGGGGGCTCAATGCCATAATGTCACAGGCAATATATTTCAAGCTGTTGCTAAGAAAAATAATTTTCAAAAATGAGGTTTTCCAACATGTTATGGAAACAGAGAAAAAAATTATACACATTAGAAAAGTTTTCATTATATCAGTACTCTCTCTTATTAGGATAAAAATAATCCCATAATTAAATTTGTATTGTTTTATATGTTCTTCATAGAAGAATGTGTGACTGCCTTGTGCAAAAAAGGTCAAAACCCGCATTTAAATTGGGATATTATGATAAATGATGAGAGCAGCCTTGGTTCTAATTTTAGCAAATAAATGATTTTAAAAACTTGTTCTGATTTTGGATTTTTTCTTGACCTTCCGAAAGGGGATATAGTTGAAATGATACATTACTGTATTTGCTTAAAGAACCTGTAGTAGGATACTGGAAATAACTGCTGTGTTGGGAAGATCTTGCAAATTATTACAAAATATGACTCAGTCATTCTCCTTGGTATTTTTACTGACACAGACATGGTCCCACCTAATCTCCTTGAAAAAAAAAAAGGACAAGACAGAGCCTAAAAAACTGCTTATGCTGCCTTTGAGAAGCAATAGATGTGGTGTTGCCAACTGTAAGAGTTCAAACTTCATGAATCAGAACCTCCAAAATCAAAAGATTACTCTTAAAAATAGATATGATTTTTAGCCAAACTATGTTTTTTGATTTGTCTTCTAGTTTTTTAACCCCCCTGCCTACACTCAATGAGCCTGTGACAATTACAGGTAGAAAATTCAACTTTAAATGCATAACAGAAATGCACACAGTAAATGCAGTCCCCATCTGCTCTGTGCACGTGGTCCCCAACTCCTTCTCATCGTTCTCAGGATCCCCCTGTTCCCTGGCAGGTGCCCATTGCCTCCACTCCCCCAGGCCTATGCATTCCCATCCAAGTGCCACAGCTGCCCAACTCTCAATTCCAGTACTGCAGGCAGAAACCAGAACTTCTCTAGTGGCTGAAAGGGGAAACTACATCAGTGATAATACTACCAGTGTTGGTAATACTGTATGTTACTAGAGAAAAATGAGCCACATGCTAGCCCAATCTGGATTTTCCTAAATTGAGGCTAGGAAACTTAGAATCCCTGTGTGGTGTTTTCTCCAAGTTGTCCGGTAGTGTTGGAAGGGTTAGTGTTTGCTCCTCTAGGCATGAAACTCTCAGGGATTTCAAATCCCTAATTTGTTGCAAGTCCTCAGATCACAGGACATCCACCAGGGCAGAAGGACTTTCTTTGCCAGGCAGTACATTTGGGAAAAGACACCACGGCACCAGCTAGTCAGCTGATACATATCTTATTCCTTGAAATATCAATTTTGGGGTACATCTCGCAGATGTCTCCTCCATGACTCTGGCCCTGGAGGTACAGACTTTCTTTGCTTTTTGATTTAAGCAGGTCTTGGATGTTGTAGGGATACCATGACTTATGACAGCTAGCTATGGCCCCTTAGAGACCATACATCAGTTAAGAATTGCTGTAGGACAGCAGAGATCTGTTCCAGAATTTGAGAACTCTCACAGCTCAAGCTTAGAGACAGGATCTCTAGATGAGGCTATCTTGCACCCACGGACTGTTCCTTAGGTTGTTTATTTATAGTGGTACATGCCCTGACCACTTACATACATTAGTACTGGAAGTGTTATTTACAGTAGAAGCCTCTTTGATTAGAAAATATATTGATTTAGGAAAGACAGTGTGTTTTCTTCCAGTTGTCCTTTATGAAAAAAATAAATGCAATCAACCTGTGTTTCTTCTTGTTCTCCCAATTTTATTTGTTACTTTTTTGGTGCTGGGTTTTAAGTAAATGAATTTTAGAGCTGGAGGAAATATGGCAATAGCGGCCCTGGCAATAGAAATGCTGGATCGATATTCCTGCCCTCTTGTTATCCCAGGAAGAAGTAAGAGGCAGAAATGGCAGTGCAAGCTTCTACACACCGTGCTGCCTACTTATCTCCCACTCTGATTTTGAGTGTCCAATTCAGTAAGTGGGAAGAAAAGTCCACACATGACTATTTAATTTTTATCCTCTCAGAGTGACAATAAGGATGTGAATTACTGGTAGGGTAGGGTAATTTCTGGTATATGAACTCTGTCTTGTCCATTAAAAACTGGATTCAAGATCACCAACTCATTTAACACATGACACCAAATGGCATTCACACTGTAATGTTTTCAATCACTGGATTTGAATCATTTCTATGACCTAAATGTGAGAATTTCTTTACTGACCAATACTCCAAGCTTCTGAGCTATCCAACTCCACAGCTTTTAATTTTTATTAAGATAAATGTTCTTATATCAACAACCTCCACACAGACCAAAACTGTGGATAACAATTAAGATATCCAATTCTTCCTGTTAGCTAGTGGCAAGAGAAGCAATCTTCTTGCTACATCCTCCTCCTTCCCTCGCTTTTTGCCTGTGATAACTTGATTCTCAAAATACTAGGAGGTGAGGTGCCAAAACCACCCTATAATTATAAATAAAATAAAATAAATTAATGGAGATATCCTATCTCCTAGAACTGGAAGGGACCTTGAAAGGTCATCAAGTCCAGCCCCCTGCTTTCATTAGCAGGACCAAGTACTGGTTTTGCTCCAGATCCCTAAGTGGCCCCCTCAAGGAGGGAACTCACAACCGTGGCTTTAGCAGGCCAATGCTCAAACCACTGAGCTATCCCTCCCCGTGAGACATAATGGTCAGCCATTGATATAAGTGTACAATCTACTCATTCATGCTCTCTAACAGGAACTAACACCAATTCCAGTAACTATGGTCCCTGAGTGGTACAGACCACACAATATACATTTTAATTTGTAAGTGGTATGTAAATTTGACATTTTTAAAAAGCAATTTTTCAAGCTGGATGAGTAATCCTTTGAAGTTAAGGTATTTACCAGGCAAAGAGTCACATTTTTCCCTGAAGGTTAAGCTGACACTTATCAAAAGTGACAGGATTCATGAACATTTTTCCACTGAGGGTCCCTATCTTTATATTAAAAAAATGTACACACACACACACACACACACACACACACACACACACACACACTTAAATAGCCTACAGTGTGAAAATGTGTGCGAGAGCATGAAGGAAAGGAAAAACGCACACATGTATAGCTTGGGCTAGTTAGCTTGTAATAGGAAGACAAAGTCAAGGACTACATACATAACAATGGATGACATTATGAAAAGTTTTCCATAATATAATTCAGGTACAGAGAGTATAATTCTGGCCCAGGCTATGATTCTTTGACAACCTATTTCACAGTAGCAGATTTCAGTGATTTTATAATCACAGATAATGCACAGATTTATAATAATGGCTTGTCAATGGGTGGAACAGCAGGACTGAGACCCATTATTTTCCCAGACATTTTCACAGCATGTGCCAAGCACAGAGAAATGTGAACAATGACTAAGGAAGAGGCAATATTGCTTTTCTTGGTCAAACATACGCCTGTGGATGGATGTACAGAAGCCTATCTGTTCAGGTTTGTTGACGGTATTACCATGGAAATACTGACAACGTTTTATATATAGCAATAGGCAACAAATACAATATTTTACAGGAATACAGAGAAAAATCAGATATACGTGTTTTTTTTTTCCAGAACTTAAAAAACTTCACTCCATTTTATACTGCTTTTATTTCCACTCCCTCAAAATCTGTACTGCAGTCACGTCTGTAAAGCCAATGAGAGCTGGACAGCATCAGTCTGACGTCTATGACACTACACCTAAATTAGCCAGATGCACAGTGGCCTTTTGACCCTTATTATTAAGTCTTATTGCTCTTGCATGATGGCAGAATAGCAATTGGTGAAGCAAAGCAGATATATAAAACTTCTACTGGTACAGTAAAAACATAAAGAATCTTGCAGACATAGGATTTCAGGAAGGGGTTCTCCTAAGATCTCACAAATTAAGCACGGTGCGGCTTGGTCTGTATGACCTCCAAGAAAATCCCAGGATATTGCAGGAAGCAGAGTACGGGGTTTTCTTTTTTCTAAATTAGCACTGAAACAGTAATCCCCTATGGTGTTATTAAAAGGCACAATGTTTGTTCCTGGAGATGACGTTCTTTTGCATGAGAAAGTTCTGACCACGCATGCTCGTTAAGGATTCCATAGCACTTTTTGCATGAATAGCTATGTGAGATTCCATGTCGTCATCAAATTCCTAATTGGATAATTATATTCCACCTACTGAAATTACTCTACAGTTTTAATTGGACACAAAGATTCATTAATTCCTGGTTTAAAATTCTGACCTGATTATGCACGTATACAGCTGCCGTGTCCCACCTTACAGATGGCTACATTTTACAGTGGGTGAAGTGATTCCGATATGCAGTTTAGGAAAGTATTTTGTGATCCTTTGGAATGAAAGGGGCACACTATATGTAATCTCAGTTATTTCTTTATAAATCTCAAATAACTCTATTGAAACCAATAGTTTTTCCTAGATTTACACAATTGGATACAAGGGCAAAATATGACTATAAATATAAATTAAGATAATTGTTGTTCACTGTTATTATTGATCATAGTAAAATCCTTACACTCTGCAAAGATTAGGGGCTAGATCCACAAAGGGATTTGGATGCCTAACTGCTAAGTCTAAAATTTAGATATTCATCTCCCCATACACACACACAGCTGCTGCCTAACTCTGTAGATACCTAAATTCCCTAGGCACCTAAGTTTCCACCAACAAAGTCTGCTAGGTGCCTGCATTTCTACTGTTGGACATGTAAGCAGCTGCCTAAATCCTGGAGCCAAGCGCCTAATTGAGACCCATATCCTGACAAGAACCTCAAATTAGATATTTCCCACTTATCTTTCCTGCTGACCTGATCTGTGTGCTCATAGGTTGCTTGGGAGTACCCATACCAGATTGGACCCTGCAGAAAACACAGGCACTGGAGTAGAATCAATATCAAAGGCAGGGTTTGAACCCATGTTTTTCCAGCTCTAAATCCAAGCTCAAGCCCACTAGATCTAATTGTCTCATTTTTTCTTCAATTTATGCCTTCTTCCATGCAGCACCTATATGCTTTGCACATTCTCCCAAGCCCAGTGTGCTTTCATTGGGATCACTCTAAAGAGCCACCTCTTGTGCATGGCCCCCAAATGTAATCAATCACCAAACTGAGAAAAACAAATAAAGAGAGATTTCCTTCCTTTGGGCCTCCCACTGCATTTTGTGTTTCTAAGTCTATCATCTATATTGGAAGACATGGTGGGCAGAAATTTCCTTGCCATTTAGGCCTGTAGAACATCAAACACAATTTTCAGTGCCTGGCAATTCATTATAAAACCAATATGAATTAATGTAATCAATTATTGTATTCACAAGCCCACCTTCCTAGAAAACAGGTTCCATTTAACAGCAGAGACAGAATTTTGTTCACCCGCAAGAAAAGTAGCTGTTTTCCAACTTTTAAAAGTAACATTAGTGACATCAGAAATAGGCTTAGAATTATCTTCAAATTCATCCTAATCTTTCAATGAATTTAAAATCCTCCTTAGTTCCACTTTGATGGTCTTACAGGACAAACTCTCAAAGCTGTTTTAAAAAAAAAATAGGGGGGAAATTGTACCTTGGTGTTTGTCACTTGAAATGGAACTTTTGAGTCATTTGTAACTTGGGATGTCAGCTTCTCAGTTGGTTTTGAAGGGATTATATTCGTAGCAGGCGGTTGATTGTGCAGAACGGAAGACAGGCAGAGTTGTACAGTCTCCTTCAGAGCTTTCAGCTGTGACTCCTGGGGAAAATGAGAAGTCATCAGTTCTTAAAGATAAGCTACACTGTTCACTATAGCCTGTTTTCTTTCTGCTCTGAACCAAACACTTGGCAACAGATGTAGGAATCTTTCTTATTAAAACAGGAAATTAAAGCAATTTAACTCACCCTTTACATAATTGCCCCGTGGATTACAGTATGTACACTGTACATCAAACAGACTGGGAAAGTCACAGTAAACTCCCTTCCATTCCCATACAACTTTAAAATTGTACTTCAATATGACATCCTGGTAAAGACCACTTATATTAAAAGGAACTATTCAGTAATCTACCAAACGTCAGGGCTGTAACGGCCTTTGTTTTTAGGTTTGCTGGAGAGAAACAGATGTTCATTTGTGTGTTTCATACAAACATACACATACATGTGGGTATCTAGTATTGTGTCACTCATTCAGGATCCTCAGTATTTCTGCACAAGTGTATTTATTGTGACAGAAAGATTCTATCTCTCATATGCAATTATGCTTTCACATAGTTAATAATATATCCATAGTTTTGTTTGAATTGGGAAATTTTAAAATTACCATGGTCCCGATCAAAACAAAAAACACTCAGGATCCAGGAATTGTGAATAGTAAAATGGGTTGTTGTTCTCAAAATATTTTGGAGGCACTTCCTATAATTATACTGGGAGTTATGGTATAATTATAGGGAGTGCCTCCTACATATTGTGAGAACAGTAGCTCATTTTACCATTCACAGTTCTTGGATCCTGAGTGATCTTTTTAATAAAGAAAGTTAAATATCCCATTTGGATAGAAATACTGAGTATCTTGGATGAGTGGCACGACACTGCAAAGGAGTTGTATAACAGTCTTATAGAAAGGGATGCAGACCACTCTCTTATGGACTAATGAGACTGTCCAACTGATGTGCTGTAAACATAGAGAGGAAGAATTTCTCAACGGTTAGGGCTCTAGCCTGGGACTTGGGAGTTCTAGGTTCAGTTCCCTGCTCTCCCAAAGGCTTCTTTGTGTGAACTCAGGCAAGTCACTTAGCCTCTCAGTGCCTCAGTTCCCTCCATGTAAAATGTGATTAATAGAACTTCCCTTCCTCACAGGAGTGTTGTGAGGATAAATACACTAAAGATTATGAGGTGCTCAAATACTATGATAATGGGGCCAGATAAGTACCTTAGGGCACGTCTTCACTACCCGCCGGATCGGCACGTAGCGATCGATCTATTGGGGATAGATTTATTGGATTTATCTAGTGTAGACATGATAAAATCGATCCCCGATCGCTCTGCCATCGACTCCAGAACTGCCGCCGTCCTCGCAGCCAGGTAAGTCGACCTAAGATATTCGCGTAGCTGAAGTTGCGTATCTTAGGTCGACCCCCCACCCCCGTAGTGTAGACCTTGCCATAGATAGATAGTTCCAAACATACAGTAACATGTAAAGTAGAGAGAAAGGGCCACATTGCATTACAGGTGTATCTGAAGTAATTTAGCTGCTTATATCTAGTGCAATTCGGCATGCCTTTAGCACTGCTAAGCCAAGTAACCAATACCAAACATTCTGAGATATTTTTCCCCATTTTTTTTATATCCTGATAACTATGATGTGTTATCTATTAGAGAAGAATAGAACTGATCAGTCCCATCTTGCTTCCACCAAATTAGAACCTAGAGATAAATCACATAAATGGACCTGTTTGGTACCCAGGAGAGCACAACTTGGGTTTTAGTCAAGAAAAAAAACCACCAGTATGAAAACTCCCAAGGGCGTGATGAAGCATTATTGCAAAAGCCCTATTCATATCAGAAGAGGATAATCACAGAAACAAGAGATGGACAGAAGCTTAAAAGAAAAAAAAAAAAAGGACAAAACAGAATAGTTTTCCTGTTTCCTTACTGTGGGGAAAACATCTGTAACTCAGTGCAGTGATTGTGTAGGCTTGCCAGAGTAAGTAAATAAAAATCATCCAATAGGAAATCATTTTGCCTGAGTTTAAGGGCTCATTAAAGAGTAAAGGCTTGATCTTTGAGTCTGGTTGAGCTTTTCACAGTGCAAGGCCTGACACGGGGTGGGCGAGAGGAAAGAAAGAGAATTGCTTTATATGATTTTTGTACTCACCTGATCCCCAGGGCTGCTGGAGGCCAACTCATAAATCTGAAAAGCCTCAGGACTCCTTTTATAGTTGACTGTGATGGCTCTAAACACACTCCAGCTTTCCCCCTTCTACAAAATATATCTCCTACACTGGGTTTCTGAGGGGCAGTTACATAAAGCATAGGCAGGGAATCACCCTTTGGCCAACTAGGTGAGTTTTAAGCTTCCTTTATACCATCAGAGTGGCACAAGGGAATATAATTGGAGCCAAGAATCTGGATCCAATTTCAGGTGTTGGCTGACATATCTGACTGTGTTCAAAATATGCTATATAACAGCTATACAATGCAATCCATTTCCAAAAGTAGTTATATTTCCCAAACTGTACATTCTTCTATCATCTTTCCTATACTCCAGACACTGTGTGTGCTGACATTATGAGGTCAGTACATTAAGGCATTAATTTGATGAAGACAAAAGTCTTCTAGCTCAGTGGAAGGAGAATAACAAGTTCAAATCATAGAAACCCAAAGATTTTCAAATAAAGCACATTTAATAAAAATACTTTAGAATTATGCTTAGTATTGTATAGTAGTAGTATCTATTTTTTCTATTTCTTAGACTCCATTGCTCTCCATCTTCTACCTCCCAACCCTGCTCCCCCTCTCCCCTGCAGTATAAGAGCTTAGCTTAATGTTTTTAGAGAGAATGCAGCGTGGTCATCACATTAGTTACCATAGCAAAACAAGAAGAGCAACTGGTGAAAATTAGAGCTGATCAAACCCCCAAATTCCTGTTCCACAGGAAATTCTGAAATTTATTTTTGTTCTGAATTGGAACAATAAATCAAAATTTTATTTTGGAAAAAAAAAAGTAAATGACATTTCATTTTGATGTTACTGAAATGTTTTCTTACAATAAGGTGAAAATTGTTTCATTTGAATAAGGTAACAACATTTTGTTTCGCCTTGATCAACTCAACTTTTATACATTATATACTATATTATATATAGGTAATTGGTTCTTGATTTGCTTAGGGAGCATCCAGTCATTTGTAATTTTTATTCTAACAATTTAGCTAATTGGTGCTTGGTTTGCTCAATTAGAATTCTAACTGTATTCTAATGTCCAATAGAACATCTCAATTTTGTTGACTCAGCATTTTTCAATGGAAAAACATTCAGTTGCAAAAATTTGACTAGTTCTAACTAGGTCTATTACTCACAAAGTGTAAGACTGTACCTGACCTTTGTGAGCATGCAAATGGAGTTTGGGAAGGGTTCAGCGACCCTTCAATCCCACCTCACTGAAAGTCCAGGGATAATCACAGTTCCACACTTGTGGGAGATCAACGACTGTTCCTCCACACACCCCAAAAGCAGCTGGGGGAGGCAAATCCATTGTGCAATACTCCGCAACCAATAACTGACCTGCAGAGCTAGCTGGGTGCCCTGAGGGAAAAATGCCATACAAGCTAAGCTATCCCTTGAGATTGCACATTTCCTCTACACTGCCAGGAGGTGAGAGATGGACTGTGACTCAATCATTCCCATGGGGTTATATACATCTGAACTACATCAGACTAGGGACTGTGGCTAAATGCTAAAATCTAGCCCAAAAGTTGATCAAGTATCAACATCTCTTTGTTGCAAGGTAACCTTAGAATTCGGCTTGATATGAGTTTCTCAGACAGTTTACTTTTAATCTTATTGATCCCAATCTTGAAAACCCTACATTTGAGTTTAAATTTTATGCACTGATTAGTTTCATTGACTTCAGTGGGAGTATTCCTAGTACATTAAATGCATGTTTAAGTCCTTGCAGAACTGATGCCTTATTTTGTATTTCTTTGTCAAGTTACACTGAAGTGTCCATAGCTAATAGAGCTAAACACGTTTATAGCACCCAGATAAATTCTTACTTTGTCAAGGGCGGCTTTTTCCAGCTTATCTTTTGCAATTGCTAGCTTTTGCTCCAGATCTGTTAGCTGTTGTGCCTGTGGGAATAAAAAAAAAAAAAAAGTAGTTGATGTAATTTACAATACAATCATTTCCCCAGTAATTTTGTGTGCTATGCCTGTGAGAGAGGAAAGGGTTTAACTTTGCAGATTAAAGTCAAAATTACTTGCCAGATGACCAAGCCGCAAGGGATATTTTTACTGAGAAAATGTGGCTTTTTATGTGGGAACTGGGACCAATCCTGCCCTGTTTATGTCAATGGAAGTTTAGTCATTAACATCAGTGGCAGTAGGAAAAGTCTCCATGTGTTCTGCAGAAATTAGAAACTCCAACGTAGAGTACCTTTTGTAAAAATTAAAGTGTTAGTATAGTTTTTGTTGCTTGGCTAGTCTTGTATTCCTAACCATTCAGACTTTCTCTACTAAACTGGAAATTAGACTACAGATACACATGCACAAACAGCCATACTTACATGACAGGCTGCAGGGCATACTCCCTGGTAAACATGGAGTTAACTCCAACTCTGGTTCTCCCTCCTCTTGTGTTTGGCACTCAAAGGAAGGGGTATAGGAATGGCTGTTTTTGAAACAGTGTAGAGTCCAAATCCAGGGGCCCAGGCTAACCCCACACAGGAGGAGTTTTCTCAAGAAAGAGACCTTGGTAATTTAGAGAAATGTTAAGTGTGTGCAGAGTCATTCCACTGGGTTACATTTACAGCAGTCTACCTGAGTTTCCTTAATTAACAGCAGGGAGTAATTCCCCCCCCCCCCCCCCCCCCGCCCAGGAACTCAGTATAATTCAATAGAATTTTCCCTCCAGAGAAAGAAAATTCTAGTAGGAAATTTAACTTTTAAGGAGTTAAGAGTCTCTAGCTTCCTATGCCTGTGACACCTATAATGTAATAGCACCTACCATGTAATTACAGAAATGTGGTTTTTTGGTTTTGTTTTATTGTTTTACTTGCAAATATAAATAGCTTTGTAGATATTTTCAATGTTAATGAAGGAGAAGGGAGGAAAGGACATGGGACCAAATGGCTGTCTTTTCCATCTGAAACTGTAATGAGGCATTGTGCATTTTTTGCATATGAATAGATCTGCAAGGTTCTAATTTATCAGTCAAAGGACACCACATTTTAGGCCTTTGTAAATGTTTAAACAAACAACCAATTGCTAAAACATATTGCTAATTTTTCCCAGAGATACCACAGTCCAGATGTCTGACTTATCTACTTCCCACCCTGCTAAAGATCTTGTGTGTGACATTTTCCTATTTTATTATTTGGTAAACTTTGGCTATGCTGTAGGTGGTTGAACAATGGAAAATTAACTGAATGTCATGCACAGAATTAAAACCAAAGAGTTATATTAAATATATAGTTTTAAATGTCTGACAAACTAACAAAAGTCATGACAGTCAGAGTCATGGCACTCCATTCTCCTGCTGATGTGAAGAAAAGGCACTTGTTCATATCTAAACTCTTACGGATTATTATGTAGGCACAATGGGACAGGACTGATGAGCCCTCTCTTTAGACTGGTTAGACTTTGGACAGTTAAGCTGCTCAAGATTTGGGTATCGGAAGATTTGCTTCCACTCCTCTGTTAGCATTAACTCTAGATATTCTTGTTGTTCATATAAACATGGTGATGAGTGTAGGTGGTTTTTGCTTCCCCTCTCTTCATTGATGCCAAGTGAGGAAGCCTTCAGGTGTTTATTGCTACAATAAAGTTGTGACCATTTGGTCAAAAATCTACTTTTTGTGACTGTCCTCATTGATGCCAGCCATTCACAATCCTGACCTGGGAGGTAATGAAGCCAATAGATTATAATGACTTTAAAGTCATAGCATGTAAGGCCAGAAGGGACCACCAATCTAACCTCCTGTATATCACAGGCCACCAACACCACCCAGCACCCACCCACTAAACTCTGCAACTTAAATCAGACCAAAAGTATTACAGCCCACAGGAGACTAAACTATTGTGTGTCATAAGTAGAGACTAGGAAGGACTGAGATTTACTAGTGCTGGAGTTTCCTGCACTGGCAAGGAAATGATTGAGTGAGATATACCCAGCTAATCCTGGCAAGTGACCTGCACCCATGTGCTGCAGAAGGAGGCAAGAAAACCCCAAGATCACTGCCAATCTTATCTGAGAAAATATTCCTTCCCGGCCCCACATATGGAAACCAGTAAGAACCTGAGCATGTGAGCAAGAACCAACCAGCCAAGCATGTGAGAGAAAGAATGCTCAGTGTCACCTCAGAGCCCTGGCCTTCCCCATCCAGTCTCATCTCAAGCCAGGCCATCAGAGAAGGAGATAAAAACAAAACAACCCAGAATACACTGGAGGGGGATGAGGAGAAATCCCTTCCTGACCCCTGCAAGTGGTTGTCTGAAACCCCCAAAGCATGAGCTTTTAGGGACAGAAGACAGAAACTGGAAATGAGCCCCGGTTGTTGACCTCCACCACCTACCATCACATGCAACTCTGTCATACAATTGCACTTGTAAGTTTGCCCAGCTCTCTCTTATCCGCTCTGTGGTCCTTTATCAGGACCAGTCTTCTGTCCGGCTTCCAGGAGGATTCCTCTCTCATGCAGCCTGTCCACCATCCTTTGCCTAGGCTTCTGAGCTCCTCCGGGCAGCACGTGTGGCAGATCTGGAGGGGCAGTATTGCCCTTTAACATCTTCAGGCCCAGTGGGAGTTTGAATATCCCATCACACATCCCTAGTGAATTAATAGAAAGCAATCATATCCCCAGTAAGCCTTCTTTATGCTAGACTAAACAAGCCAATCTCTTCCAGTCTCCTCTCTTAAGAGACAGAGGGGTAGCCGTGTTAGTATGGATCTGTAAAAAGCAACACAGAGTCCTGTGGCACCTTTAAGACTAACAGATGTATTGGAGCATAAGCTTTCGTGGGTGAATACCCACTTCAGTAGACGCATGCGTATTCACCCACGAAAGCTTATGCTCCAATACATCTGTTAGTCTTAAAGATGCCACAAGACTCTCTGTTGCTTCTCTTAAGAGAGGCCCTCCATTCTCCTGATCATCCTATACCTCTTCCCTGCACCTGTTTAAATTCATCTTTCTTGAATATGGGTGACCAGAATTATATACAGTATTCCAAATGCGGTCTCACCAGAGCCTTGTACAATGGCATTAATACTTATCTATCTCTCTTAGAATTGCCATACCTGATGCATCCTAGGATCACATTTGCCTTTTTCACAGCCACATCATGTTGGTGGCTCATAGTCATCCTGTGATTGACCCACAAGCCCAGGTCTCTCTCTCTCTCTCCCGCTTCCAACTGACAGGCCCTCAACTTTTAGCAGATATTCTTATTATTAGACCCAGAGTGTCTGACCTTCACTTTGTACTATTGAACTTCATCCTATTTCTGTTACTCGTGTCTTCAAGTCATCCTGATCTTCCTGTGTGATGTTCCAATCCTCCTCTGTATTGACAATGCCTCCCAACTTTGTATCATCAGCAAATTTCATTAGTGCACTCCTACTCTTTGTGCCAAGATCATTAATAGAAATAATCAATAACGTTAGTCCCAAGACAGATCGTTGATGAACTCCACTAGCAACACTCTCTAGTGTGATAATTCACTTTTCAGCACAATCAAATGCCTTCTCTACCTTAGAGAGTTCCTCATCTGCCTTATAGTTTGTGTACTGATCCCCATCTTCCCTAATATAACTAATACTTCTCCATGTGGCATTGTGCCAAATGCTTTCCTGAAGTCCAAGTGCACTAGATTTCTCTTATCTAAAAAATCAGTTATTTTTCCAAAGAAGGAAATCAGGTTAATATGGCATGATCTACCGTTGGTAATCCTATGTTGCATTACACCCCTTTATCATTTACCTCTATGCATTTAATTATTCTTTCCTTCCCAATTTGTTCTAAAGCCTTGCATACTACTGAGGTCGGACTTACATGTCTGAAATTGCCTAGATCACTTTTGTTCCCTTTCCTAATTATAGATATGACGTTAGCTATTTTCCAGTCAGATTGTACTACCCTCAGATAATTTTTTTTAACAATCCTTGCTACTGGACTAAAAATCTCATGTTGTAAGGATGGGCAGGACACAAACTCAGGTCAGCAGATTGACCAGGCAACAGACACCTCCAGACTGCCACTTGGCCGCAGCAGTAACCCAGCCACTCCCTGCGACCTACAAACTGCAGCACACGTACACTATGGGAAGTCCTGTCCAAAATACCTGATTGGCAGCCACTGGAGGGCTCCAGTTGGTCCCTTGACACTGTATAAGTCCACAGGGTGTAGAAGGACGTGTCCAGGTATCAACATGGATCCCCAGCAAGCTACCATAACTAATACTGCTTCTCTGCCTCCAAAGTCCCAACATCAACTTTGGCTCTGACTTGGATTCTGACCCTCATTCTGGACCCAGAACCCTGGCACAGGTTCTGACCTCTAGTACTGAACTAGCCTGTAAGTCTGAACTCAAGTCACTTGAGTCCCACCCCAGGACCCTGACAACTTACCTGGACCACTCCTAATCCAAGCTGATGGCCAGTCCTGTGGGAACATGGAGGCATAAGGTCATTCCCTACCTGGCATATCTCAAAGGGCACCAGAAATGCCTGAATGGGATGATCATCCCCAGGAGGTACTCCCAACATTGAGAACCAGACCCTGTTGATGCAGATTACTCAGATACATGACAAAAACACTGCACAGTGGACTCAACTGGCACAGTATGCCGCCAAGAACCAGTCTCTGACGGAGCAGACCACCTGGCTCCAAGGTGAGAATATTGTACTCTGGACAAGTGTCGTGCCATGCCAGACCCCCGCCTCCCCAAATATGGGACTGACAGTTCACCTCCATGAACACTTCAGCAGAGACCAACAATTCAGGGGGATTCTTAATCAATGTTATTTGCAGTTCCTCCTCTGCTCCATGTCCTATCCCATTGATCAGGCTAAGGCAGAATTTGTAATTAGCCTCCTAACAGAAGAGCTGTTAGACTGGGCCACATCCCTGCTAGAACAAGGAAGCCCTGTGCTGATTAACTGAGACACCTAGCTGGCAGCCAGTATCAAGTGGAGTGACCCAGGTGTCTGTTCTGGGGCCGGTTTTGTTCAATATCTTCATTAATGATCTGGATGATAGGATGGATTGAACCCTCAGCACGTTTACAGATGACACTAAGCTGGGGGGGGAGAGGTAGATACACTGGGGGGTAGGGATAGGGTCCAGAGAGACCTAGATAAATTGGAGGATTGGGCTAAAAGAAATCTGATGAGGTTCAACAAGGACAAGTGCATAGTCCTGCATTTAGGATGGAAGAATCCCATGCACTGCTACAGGCTGGGGACCGACTGGCTAAGTGGCAGTTCTGCAGAAAAAGACCTGGGGATTACAGTGGACGAGAAGCTGGATATGTTGCCAAGAAGGCTAATGGCACTTTGGGCTGCATTAGTAGGAGCATTGCCAGCAGATCGAGTATTGCGTCCAGTTTTGGGCCCCCCACTACAGAAGTATGTGGACAAATTGGAAAGAGTCCAGTGGAGGGCAATGAAAATGATTAGGGGGTGGGGGCACGTGACTTATGAGGAAAGGCTGAAGGAACTGGGCTTATTTAGTCTGCAAAAGAGAAGAGTGAGGGAGGATTTGATAGCAGCCTTCAACTATTTGAAGGGGGGTTCCAAAGAGGATGGAGATAGGCTGCTCTCAGTGGTGGCAGATGGCAGAACAAAGAGCAATGGTCTCAAGTTGCAGTGTGGCGGTGTCTAGGTTGGATATTAAGAGAAACTATTTCACTAGGAAGGTGGTGAAGCACTGGAATGGGTTACCTAGGGAGATGGTAGAATCTCCCTCTTCAGAGATGTTTACGGCCCAGCTTGACAAAGCCCTGGCTGGGATGATTTAGTTGGAGTTAGTCCTGCTTTGTTGGATTAGATGACCTCCTGAGGTTTCGTCCAACCCTAATCTTCTATGGCTCTATGATTCTACAATTCTACCTTCCTTTAGCCTTTTTTTTTTGGGGGGGGGGGCATTTTCAGTGACCTCCACTGCACTCGCTCAGCCAGAGCAACCCTACAAAAACTCCAACAGGAGCAGAGGTTGGTCACCTCCTATGTCACCCACCTAAGATGAAACATCTCTGACACCAGGTAAAACAAGGTGGCCCATTCTACCAGTTTCAATGGGGATTATACAAGGAAGTCAAAGACATACTATCTTATGTGGGAACCCTGACCCACTTGGATGCCTTTGCTGACCTTGCTGTACTCAGTGACAAACTGCTTGAGCGATGCAAAGAAAGGAAGGGGTTTGTGCCACATCCCTGCCAATACTCCTTGGTAACAGTCCCCAGCCCAGTGTCCATTCAACTCAATGCAGCCCACATCCATATGACTCCAAGGAAAGAGAATGCTGTTGCAACCACTGTGGGGAACCTGGTCATGCACTTTTTGGCTGCCCATCATGGGCCCCAGTCCAGCAAAATTTGTGAAATGACTGAGCCCAGACATGGCAAAGGGAGCCATTCATCCCCTTACTGAAGCATGCTGAAGGAATGGCGAGTCCTTGTTACACCTCCAAGTTCAGGTTTGCTTCCACAACCCAGGTTCGCCTCAATGAGTTTCCCCCAGAACGGGTTCTCGTGAACACCAGGGCAGTGAACAACTTCATGGAGACCAATGCCACACACGCCTTGGGTATCGCAGTGGAGTCAAATCCAAATCCCTGATCTCAGAGACTGTAGATGACTCGCTCGTGTCCTTGGACCCAATGACATAGGAGACTGTGCCCTTGTAAGTTGTTATCCAGAATCACCGAAGAATTGTAAGGTTTCATGCAATCCATTTACCGCACTTCCCCATAATCATTGGTGTCTCGTGGCTGGCAATCTATGACCTGCATGTCTGCGGTAGGAACGCAAAATCAGTTTCTGCTCTGAATTCTGCCTTCAAGTCTGCCTATGTACATTGCCCAATGGATCCTGGCCAGAGATTGGGCCACGGCCAGGAAATCTCTGGACTCTGGCTATAGGCCAGGTGCTACCATCACCACGATCAACTCCTGCTCTTCTTGCTAAGTACAGCAACTTTGAGAAGAAATGCAGACATCTTACCATCCCACCAGGACTATAACTGTCTGATTGAGCTACAGCCTGAGGCCAAAATGCCCTATACTACATCTGTGTAATGTCAGAACCAGAACTGGTCACCCTGGGTTCCTATCTCCAGAAGGATCTGGAAAGGGGCTTATTTGGCCATCAACATCTCCTACCAGGGCCTCTCTTCCTTTTATTAGAAGGAAAGATGGAATCCAGGATTTATCATGGATTATTGGGCCCTCAATCAAATAATCATCAGAAATTGGTAGCCCCTCACACTCATCCTGAAGTTATTGGACCATGTGTGGTCAGCTGATCTATTCACTAAGCTCAGCCTGTGTGGAGCTATCAACCTGGTAAGGATCAGAGTAGGGATGAATTGAAGACAGCTTTTTTTCAAACCTGATAAGGTCATTATTAATACTTGGCAATGCCATTCGGTCTCACAAATGCCCCTGCCACTTTCCAGTTTATCAAGTATCCCGTGATGTCCTAGACCAGTACATCTAAGTCTAAGGTGCTAAAGCAAAGACATCTCTGCTGGGGCCCTGTTCTTCACCTGTTTTAATGTCACCATCACCAGTCACCCTGGAGCCCAGAACAAGGCTGCTGATGCCTTGTCCTGAAAAGGGGAGTATCTTACCAGCCAACTCCCCTCAAGCACAGAGCCACCACACATCCTCAAACCCTGCAATTTCCTGGATGCCACCATTTCCCAATATTTCCTGTCTTTGATCCACTCAGCAACAGGGTAGAAACACTCTTCCAAGGAACTTGAGGTAGGAAGCAAGGCAACATCAAATATGGGATAATTTCCTCTGTTGTCAAGAGTCACCTGTACATTCCACCAGGGTACCCCCGACTTGAGGTCCTGAGACTCAGTCAGGACTTCCCACTAAGCCACTTCAGCCACTTCAAGATTCTTTACCTAATTAGCAACTTCTGATGGCCTAGGATGTGAGCAATGGAAGTATGCAGTTGGACCAAGTGGCCATCCACAAGTCCCCTTGGAGCTCTAATACCTGCCAAGTCCTCAGAAAAACCTTGGGCAGCCATCACCCTGGATTTTATAGTGCAGCAGCTCCCTGTGTCTGATGGATACACCATCATCCTCACCGTGGTCAATCAATTAATCAAAATGCCCCACTTTGCCCCCCTTGCACACCTGCCCATCACTACAGAGATGTTTTGACTGCTGGTGACACACTTTATCCATCTCCATGGGCTCCCAGACAGACTACTTGACTGAGGTCTGCAATTTGTGTTGTTGTTTTGGCACAAAACTTTGCTGCTGCGTGGAGTCTGCACCTACATATCCTCCATCTATCACCCACAGACCGATGGCCAGTCTGAGAGAATGAATCAGATTTTAGAACGACATCTATAGTACTTTACAAATGATCACCAGAATGACTAGTCAGCTGTCCTGTCCTAAGCAGAATTCACCTACAATAACGCAGATCACGTCTCCACTGGGCAGTGTCTATTTGAATTTTGGGTTCCATGTCTGTCTTCACCCATCTGTACCTGCCATCTCCACAAACCTGGCAGACACCAACGGGCTTACTGAAACAGAAGCAAAGTATCCATTAGTTTTTGGGCCATATCTAGATCATCTTTAACCTCCTTTCCATCCACACTGCATAGCATTCCAACTTCATCCTTCCTTATTCTTTTTTTATTTATAATTGAAAAATATTTTATCTATCTTAATTTCCTTGGAAAAAGCTAATTCAGATAAGCTTTTAGCAATTCTCATTTTACTCCTACATTTTCTAACTTCCATGATTTAATTTTCTTTGCTGGTAGACCCTTTCTTCCATTCCCTATAGGCTCTTTGCTTATGTCTAATTACATTTTTCAGGTGATTATTCATCCATTTGGATTGGCAGTTTTTCTCTACATTTTTCTTCCTTACTTGGGATGCAAATTTCAGATAGCTTTTGTGTAGTTGCTCTGAAGAAATTTCAAGCCTCCCCCACATTTAAGCCATTGAGCTCTTCAGTCCATCTGACTTTAAAGAATTCCTTTAATTTCCCCAAATCTGTACTTTTAAAACAAGCTGATTTTGGTTATCTTTCCATTTAATTTAAACTTAATCAATTTGTGATCACTTGATCAAAGGTTATTCCCAATGACTAGCTCTTCTATAACTTTACTTCATATCATGTAAAACCTTCTGAATCTATGGAGTATAGATAGCATTCTTGAAAAGGAATGATAATATGTATCATAAAAATCATTTTGCAGGCAGCATTTATTATCTAAGCAGTACACATTTACTTAGGTATATATTTTTTAAAGTAATAGTTTGGATTGATTGATTTACTTTAATGAGTCTATCACGTAAATTATTTTACTTCACAGGCTATTGAACCAATAGGCCAATGTAGTATCAATTGTGCTGCTACAAACTGACATTAAGTCCTTGCACTAAAAATGCAAGGACTTATAAAAATTCTTTTTATTAATATAATGGATTGTTCATTCAGCAGCAGCTGATATTAAATCTCAGCTCACCTCTTTGTCCCCCTGTAATTTTACAATGCCCAAATTAATTATTTTCCAAAAAAATTCAGAATTGTCTGTTAAACTCCATCTCATATGGTAGAATTTTGCTGCTACTTTGAGCTAATCCTTTGAAAAAGTTTTGTTAATTAACATAATCCAGACAGTGAAGAGAGGCTAAGGAAAGAGCACAATTGGTACCCAGAATGAGCAAAACCACTTCAATGTGGATTATATTTAAAACATTTTTCTAAAATGCTATGGAGAATGAGCATAGCTTAAAAGCTTTTCATTCTTTTTACCAGAAATAAATAAATTACCAGTTTGAGCAGCTCTTCCCAATAATTATTATAGTGAAGAATACTGCTAGAATTGGTGATCTCTTACCCACTGGTAAAAGAAAAGTTTTAACTACGCCCACTATAAGGGCATGATACTGATAGGCACGGAGGGCCCTCAACCCCTCATTAATGTCCATAGTACTGATCTTCTCATAGGATTCAGCACCTTGAAGAATCAGACCCTAATAGTGGAGAAATGAAATGAAATAAAAGCATTGAATCCCCCATGAGAGCATTTTGAGCACTTACTCTAAGTGCAGGAACTTAAAGCCACTTAGGAATCCTGCATTTCCTTTCCACACCCAAACTCCCACCGAACTCAATGTACTCATCCTATTTTTCACAAATTACCTTAGAGAAAATGCCAGCATTTAAATAAATATCTATAGATATAGAAAAAAAGAGCGAGATGGCTATTGGGCTAGAGTCTGATCTATGTTGCATAGATAAAACTCCAGAGTGACTGTGGATCAGAATGAGGATTTTTGTGTCTATTTGAATCTGTGATCTGTCAAACAATGCCTTCTTTTCCATGGCACAGTGTCTTTGATTGTTTAACAAAGATCTACAATTATTGCATGCTGTATATCATATTGAAGTTCTAAAGGGTCAGTGCTCTCTCTCTCTCTCTCTCTCTCTCAAAGCCATACAGCAAGTAATAAAGGTGATACACTATATGATCCTCAGAAGCTAGATATTTTATGCTTTTGGAGACCAGGCATAATGTCTTCAGATGTGTTAATGTTGTTCCCTGCAAAATCTAAATTTTTCAGAAGGGAGGCGTGGAACAAAGGGCATATATACATCACCTTCTGGAACACAGAACACTGCATATCACTATAAAGCAGCTCACCCAGCTTCTAACAAGCAATCTACATTCAAGCCACACTCCAAATATAGCCCCTTCACTTTCCTCCTCATGGAAGGCTAGCCCAGAGATTTCTCCTGCAGGATCTCCTCATCCTAATCCCTAGCTGCTGCTGCTTCAAAGAGAGATCTAATACCTCATGTTTGAGTTAATAAAATCCTTTTGCTAGCATGGCTCAGCAGAAAAAAACAAAAACAAAAACAAACAAACAAACAAACAAAACCCCTCAGCAATTCTATCTCTACACATGGCTTCATGCACTGCCCCCTGACATCAAAATGACTCATCAGAAGCATGCTATATCCCTTTGCGGAGCCCTGGAATCTAACATCCTGTTACAGTTGCGCACAAATTACGTCTGACATCTGCATAGGACATACAGGCAGTCCATGAAATGGCTCCTTTATGATCTCTTCCCCTCCTGTCCCTAACTTCTGTGCAGCCATAATTTGACCAGAGATGTCTTAATCGTTGGACATGAATGTTTCCTGGACGATTAAGAATTGAAAGTTATGCCTAATTGTCAATTATAAGGTGTAGTAAGAGGAGGCCCTGAGATATAAACCTTGGTATCAGAGGCCTGGTATGAGGCCTAAGGCCTGAACTAAAGTAATGGTCAACACTTTGCTAACATAAAGCAAAGTTAAGCTGTGAGCCAGAGGCAGGCCCTGCTCACAGAAGCTGGCAAGGAAAGGGCTGATGCTGCAAAAAGATACATACCTAAAAAATACTGAACACTAGATATCAGAACACTCCAATACTGGAACATTCCACAGATAACATGGAACAGGCCAACTCATCCCAATGACAGGGGCAAAAGGGTAAAATGATGGATAGAGTTGTTTTGATCGAACCAAATGTACAAGGTGAGAGGCGGCACCTTACTATGTAGAGGGGTTGTACCTTGCTGTCTAGAGGGGTTGCACCTCAATACGTCAGGAATGATGTGTAACTTGTTTGTACCTGTGTATAAGAATGTATCCCTGGGATGGTGTCTTTGTCCGTCTGAGGGGGCAGTGGAAAGTCCCGCCACTGACTGAGCCGGGTCCATTGCCAAGAGGCATCTATTAGTAGTATGCCCGGTAGACTAAGTAATCTACGGGGAACTGCAATTGTGTCCGAGGTCGCAATAAACCTAGTCGACGTGACTTTGCATCTTACTAGACTCTGTGGTTATTGGGGGCTCTCATTGGGTATGCAGTGTCAGCTATCTGCAGAGCTGGGACAGCACACAGAGGGAACACACACACGCAGCTGAGTGATATCAACATAGGAGAAAGCAGAGCACCACACCGGTAGCATCTGACAACATAAGGGTTCAGAGAAGAGCCACAAGAATGATTAAAGGATTGAGTTATAGATTCAAGGAACTCAGTCTGTTTACCTTAAGAAGAGAAAAGGGGTCACTTGATTACAGCCTATAAGTACTACATGGGGAACAAATATTTGATAATGAGCTCTTCAACCTAGTAGAAAAAGGTATAACATGATCCAATGCCTGTAATTTGAAACTAGACAAATTCAGGATGGATATAAGATGTAAGTTTTTAACAGTGTGGGTAATTAACCATTGGGACAGTTTACCAGGGGTCATGGTGAATTCTCCATCACTGGCAATTTTAAAATTAAGATTGAATATTTTTCTAAAAGATCTGCTCCGGGAATGATTTTAGGGAAGTTTTCCAAACTTTGTTATACAGGTCAAACTAGAATGTTGGTGTGGATGGGTACAGCTTGCTCAGGCAGGATAGACAGGGGAAAAAGGGAGGAGGTGTTGCCTTATATATTAAAAATGTACACACTTGGACTGAGGTAGAGATGGACATAGGAGACGGAAGTGTTGAGAGTCTCTGGGTTAGGCTTAAAGGGGCAAAAAACAAGGGAAATGTCATGCTAGGAGTCTACTACAGGCCACCTAACCAGGTAGAAGAGGTGGATGAGGCTTTTTTCAAGCAACTAACAAAATCATCCAAAGCCCAAGATTTGGTGGTGATGGGGGACTTCAACTATCCGGATATATGTTGGGAAAATAACACAGCGGGGCACAGACTATCCAACAAATTCTTGGACTGCATTGGAGACAACTTTTTATTTCAGAAGGTTGAAAAAGCTACTGGGGGGAAGCTGTTCTAGACTTGATTTTAACAAATAGGGAGGAACTCGTTGAGAATGTGAAAGTAGAAGGGAGCCTGGGTGAAAGTGATCATGAAATCATAGAGTTTGCAATTCTAAGGAAGGGTAGAAGGGAGAACAGCAAAATAGAGACAATGGATTTCAGGAAGGCAGATTTTGGGAAGCTCAGAGAGCTGATAGGTAAGGTCCCATGGGAATCAAGACTGAGGGGAAAAACAACTGAGGAGAGTTGGCAGTTTTTCAAAGGGACACTATTAAGGGCCCAAAAGCAAGCTATTCCGCTGGTTAGGAAAGATAGAAAATGTGGCAAAAGACCACCTTGGCTTAACCACGAGATCTTGCACGATCTAAAAAATAAAAAGGAGTCATATAAAAAGTGGAAACTAGGACAGATTACAAAGGATGAATATAGGCAAACAACACAGGAATGCAGGGGCAAGATTAGAAAGGCAAAGGCACAAAATGAGCTCAAACTAGCTACGGGAATAAAAGGAAACAAGAAGACTTTTTATCAATACATTAGAAGCAAGAGGAAGACCAAAGACAGGGTAGGCCCACTGCTTAGTGAAGAGGGAGAAACAGTAACAGGAAACTTGGAAATGGCAGAGATGCTTAATGACTTCTTTGTTTCGGTCTTCACCGAGAAGTCTGAAGGAATGCCTAACATAGTGAATGCTAATGGGAAGGGGGTAGGTTTAGCGGATAAAATAAAAAAAGAACAAGTTAAAAATTACTTAGAAAAGTTAGATGCCTGCAAGTCACCCGGGCCTGATGAAATGCATCCTAGAATACTCAAGGAGCTAATAGAGGAGGTATCTGAGCCTCTAGCTATTATCTTTGGAAAGTCATGGGAGACGGGAGAGATTCCAGAAGACTGGAAAAGGGCAAATATAGTGCCCATCTATAAAAAGGGAAATAAAAACAACCCAGGTAACTACAGACCAGTTAGTTTAACTTCTGTGCCAGGGAAGATAATGGAGCAAGTAATTAAGGAAATCATCTGCAAACACTTGGAAGGTGGTAAGGTGATAGGGAACAGCCAGCATGGATTTGTGAAGAACAAATCATGTCAAACCAATCTGATAGCTTTCTTTGATAGGATAACGAGCCTTGTGGATAAGGGTGAAGCGGTGGATGTGGTATACCTAGACTTTAGTAAGGCATTTGATACGGTCTCGCATGATATTCTTATCGATAAACTAGGCAAATACAAATTAGATGGGGCTACTATAAGGTGGGTGCATAACTGGCTGGATAACCGTACTCAGAGAGTTGTTATTAATGGTTCCCAATCCTGCTGGAAAGGCGTAACGAGTGGGGTTCCGCAGGGGTCTGTTTTGGGACCGGCTCTGTTCAATATCTTCATCAATGACTTAGATATTGGCATAGAAAGTACGCTTATTAAGTTTGCGGATGATACCAAACTGGGAGGGATTGCAACTACTTTGGAGGACAGGGTCATAATTCAAAATGATCTGGACAAATTGGAGAAATGGGCTGAGGTAAACAGGATGAAGTTTAACAAAGACAAATGCAAAGTGCTCCACTTAGGAAGGAAAAATCAATTTCACACATACAGAATGGGAAAAGACTGTCTAGGAAGGAGTACGGCAGAAAGGGATCTAGGGGTTATAGTGGACCACAAGCTAAATATGAGTCAACAGTGTGATGCTGTTGCAAAAAAAGCAAACATGATTCTGGGATGCATTAACAGGTGTGTTGTGAGCAAGACACGAGAAGTCATTCTTCCGCTCTACTCTGCTCTGGTTAGGCCTCAGCTGGAGTATTGTGTCCAGTTCTGGGCGCCGCATTTTAAAAAAGATGTGGAGAAATTGGAAAGGGTCCAAAGAAGAGCAACAAGAATGATTAAAGGTCTTGAGAACATGACCTATGAAGGAAGGCTGAAAGAACTGGGTTTGTTTAGTTTGGAAAAGAGAAGACTGAGAGGGGACATGATAGCAGTTTTCAGGTATCTAAAAGGGTGTCATAAGGAGGAGGGAGAGAACTTGTTCACCTTAGCCTCTAAGGATAGAACCAGAAACAATGGGTTTAAACTGCAGCAAGGGAGGTCTAGGTTGGACATTAGGAAAAAGTTCCTAACTGTCAGGGTGGTTAAACACTGGAACAAATTGCCTAGGGAGGTTGTGGAATCTCCGTCTCTGGAGATATTTAAGAGTAGGTTAGATAAATGTCTATCAGGGATGGTCTAGACAGTATTTGGTCCTGCCATGCGGGCAGGGGACTGGACTCGATGACCTCTCGAGGTCCCTTCCAGTCCTAGAATCTATGAATCTATGAATTATCATAATGAATCTATGAATCTTCCTGGGGTGTGTAATAAGACCTTGGATTGCATGTATTGCCTGGATATTATGAAATATACATGAATGTAATCCAAGTAATATGCAGGAAAATTATATTATTTACATATTTGGGATTGACTGTTTATGGTTTCTGTCACTCAAAAAGTAATTTCCCATACATTTGGAATGAGGTCTCAGATGTAACTGAAAACCTTGCGTCACAAATACGAACAGGTTGAGACATGGCAAATTGCACTGAATTGGGGTCTTTTCTTTCTTTTTTTTTGCGGGGGGGGTGGTGGTGGTAAAAATTTCAAAAAAAAATCAGCCATGTGTAACTAGAAAGGGCTAGATTGTCCCCTCCTATTAAAGGGACTACTCACGTGTGCAAAGATAAATACATGTATACCTGTTGGTAAGATCAGGGCCTTATTCAGGACATGCTACAGTGGGATTTTATTGGGATCTCTCCAAAGGAATCTTTTTGAGCCTAATTATATTGAATACAAGAACTGCTGCTTATTGATGATGTAATTATCACAAATTCTACTTAATTGGGAAACATTCAGTCAGTATCTAGTAGTTAAATGGTGTTTAACCACATGTTACATAGGTGTGACATTTTGAGCTCTAATTTTATTCAGTACTTAAATAAATATTTAAGTTTAAAAAGGGTGAGCATCGTTTTCTTTTCTTTATTTTTGGTGTATTATTTATTTTAAAATTTTATCTTCTATTTGGGACAACTGTTGAACTGGAAAGGGAGACAAACATTGAATGAGATGTCCTGTGAAGAGGAATCTACTACATTTACTCTATGGGCACTATTTGCCTCTGAGAAAAAACGAACAGTTGGTGCCACTGGACAATACTATGTACTATAAAACAGCATTTTAACTATAGTTGAAACTTGCACTTCACTGACTGCTATCCGTTCAATCAGATGTGCAGCTAAAAAAACACAGCCATTCCACAATATCTGAATTATATTTCAAGAATGTATAACAAGAAAGAAAGCCAACTTAAAATATGATTCCCCTCAAAATCCTTGCAGTTTGTCTATTTTCCTGATGCTCAATGCTGTTATCCTCATTAGTGACTCTTCTGGCTGTTCAATCTAAGCAAAGAATCTTGACCTCCATGATTTTTAGTAGTGGAAGCGTCACTCCTCCCTTCTTATTAAGATTTTTCCACTCCATATTTATTCCTGCACATAAAATATCACCCTGTGACTCAACCAGTGACAGATCATTCAGATTTTAGTTATGTTTAGTAGGTGACAGGAGGCTGCCATCTCTATAGAAGTGACTCCGTATGCTGGGATCTAAGGGCATGGCTACAATAGCAGATGTAGAGCGCTGTGAGTTAAACCCGCCTTCAGAGAGCGCAGTAGGGAAAGCGCTGCAGTCTGTCCACACTGACAGCTGCTTGCGTACTGGAGTGGCCACATTAGCAGCTTTTGCAACAGCCACAGAGAGCAGTGCATTGTGGTAGCTATCCCAGCATGCAAGTGACTGCAACGTGCTTTTCAAATGGGGTGTGTGGAGTGTGACAGGGAGTGTGTTGTGTGTATGTGGCGGGAGAGAGAGTGGGTTTTTGGGGGGGCTGAGAGCATATCAGCATGCTGTCTTGTAAGTTCAGACAGCAGCAGACATCCCCCCACCCCCCCGCCTCTCTCTCTCACACACAGCATTCCAAACTAATCTGTCTCAGAGCACATTTATCGGTCTCAGAGCAGATAAGCAGCCGGCTGTCAGAAACGGAGCTTTCAAATGGCATATCTGCATTCCTTCAGCGAGTTCAAAACAATGAGAAGAGTGGCCACTTGACTTAAGGAGATTATGGGATGTTTCTGGAAGCTGATCAGAGTGCAGTAATGCAACACCTCATCCACACTGGCACCGCGACACTCCAGCGGGGGCGCAGCAAATGTTATTCCACTCGCTGAGATGGAGTACCAGCAGCGCTGTAGCCGTGGAGTCAGAGCACTCTACCTGCCTTGCCGGTGTGGACGGGGAGTGAGCTAGTGAGCCCGGGGTTGCTTTAATGTGCTGTAACTCGCAAGTGTAGCCAAGCAGACCGAATGTGGATTGTACAATATTACTGAATGGTTATTTATTTATCAGTCCTCACAAACAGGGGTGTCACAGTTGCAGCTGTCCCTTTTCTGGTTTCTCTGTGTGAACTCTCTCAGAGGTGGAGCCTTGTGCCTTTACCTATTTTCAGATGGAATTTTGCAATTCTCCCACACTAAGGCCTTGTCTACACTGCCACTTTACAGCGCTGAAACTTTCTCACTCGGGGGTGTGAAAAAACACCCTTCTGAGCGATGCAAGTTTCAGCATTGTAACGTGGCAGTGTAGACAGTGCACCAGTCCTGGGAGCTGCTCCATTTGTGGGGGTGGTTTTTTTTTTTTTTTTTTACAGAAGTCTGTGACCTGTGGGGTAGTGACAAAACAGCCTCCTTAACACAAAGGTATTGTTCATTTTAGCACTAGAAACAAAGCTTTTAGAGAAAAATAATTTAAAACAACACACACTCCACATGTATGTCTGTCTTTCCTGAAGTCATACCATCCCTAAAGGCAACTTAGGCAGGTCTAACTTCTTTAGAAACCCCCAAAAGGTACCCCTGAACTACTTCCTCTCTCTAGAAAGGGTCCTGGTTAAATCCTGCCAGACATTTTTTTGTTCTTTTGTGTCCCTGAGTTTTGACCCTTTTGGACAAAACCAGTCCTGTAGTTTGGATGGAGATGGAGGCAAAATCATCAATGCTAATAGTTCTGGCATTGTCCCTGAACAACTGTTAAGTGTTTGCTGAGGGCTAGCTTATCTTAAGCTATTTTCTTCCTTCCTGTCTGTTTTTCCAGATAGACTCCTGTTAAGTTAAGTACAGTCATAAAGAAAACACCTCCATAACCAATCCAACATATAATATTCAGAGGTTTCAAAACCTGCCTGGTTTCAACTGGTATTTCATCAGAATTGGACCATTCCTGTAAGAACACTGCAATTTTGAAGAAACAACATTTTCTAACAGCAAAGTGTACTGTTAGAAAATTTCTGACTAGCTCTACTTTCCTGATTTCATGGACTTGTTGCTAGATTTTGATTTTAGGCACAGTCCTGTGCAACGATTATGTGTAAGATACATCACCTCCATGTGGCAATGTTCTGAGTAATAGTCACCCTCCTGCTGCCTCCAATCACAATCACCCTACTGTTCACGTTTGGTAATAATAGCCCGCTGGCCTTATTCCAACCTCTCAGGCAACCTCAGCTGTTCTGGAGAATAAATACAGAGGTGGAACCAAGATTTGATCCATTCTCCTACCCTCCCTGTCCAGGATGTAAGTCCTGCTTACTCTTACATAACCATGGGCACAGAGACAGAATCTTGCTCTTAGAGATTTTTGCAATGTATGTGCTTGCATTTGACCACTTTAGTCTCACTGACATCCATGTTGGCCCAGAGAAGTCACTGGAGCAGCATGGTTGTAACTAGGGTGACCAGATGAGAGATGTGAAATATCGGGACGCGGAGGGGAAGGAGTGCTGGCGGAGCAAAAAAAAAAATAGGAAAAATTGGTGGGGCTGAGCACCCACCGGCAGCTCCACACACCACCCCCCTGCACCAGCTCGCCTTCGCTCCGCCTCCCCCCTCCCCTGAGCTGGGGGTCACGTCCTGTTTCTCCCCACTTCTTCGAGTGCTTGCACCGCCACACAGCTGATTAGCACAATGGAGTTGGGGCAGGGGGGGCATGAGCCCCCTCCGCCTGTGCACTGGAGGGCAAAATATCGGGACAATTTGTGTCGGGACGCGGGACAAACAAGTAAATATCGGGACAGTCCAGGTAAAATTGGGACGTCTGGTCACCCTAGTTGTAACTAAGAGCAAAGCTTGCCCCACTAGCCTTATTATACAGCATTTTGAGTCCCAGAAGTCCCAGAGAAAACATACTATCTCAGGTATTTCTACAGTGCCTATCATTGTGGTACTTAAACACCAAAGAAAAATGACTGTGCCAATACAGATTACTTATAAAGTGTATGGCCGATACTGGCCTCAATCATTGAGAATTCTTGCACTATTTTGTTATATAGGCCATATGGAAACAAATTAAGAAGTTTCATTAAAGACTTACAAACTCTCCTTTTCTTTATTTTGCTGTCTGTTACACAAAGAACCTGCCATGGGCTAGACTTATATCTTATCACAGCTCCGAATTCCCCTTTGTCTCATAAGCTTTGGGTCTGAGCTTGGGGGCAGTTTGGATTTACAGCGGCAGTGTTTTCAGTGTCTTAATTAACTTCTAATCCTTCTCCACTTGATACATTTCGGATCCTGATTAAAGCAAGTTTACTGAGTAAGTGACAATCATTTGGGGCCAGATCCATTTCCCTTTGAAGCCAGTGGCAAACTCTTCCTGACCTCAGTGGCAGTGGGTGCAGGTATCTAGTGAGGTTTGAGAAATCTGTGCGCTTGTTTAGCAGTAAAACTGTTGCTGCTGCTTCCAGATTTATCTAAGTAACCTTGTCACACACAGTAACTCAGACTGACTATTAAAAATAGCATTGACTTGAAATGTAAGTCTAGACCCTTAAGGCCACCTCAAGGGTATGTAAGAAACCTTTTAAATTGGACTTTTTCAGTTCATTAAAGATGTAATAACATTTTAATGCTCAAGGCTACATTATGAGAAGCTCTGTAACAATATGCTAATATATAAGTTACTAAGGACTGAAATTATACCCAAATGTTGCAAACTTGTTTTCCCCACCAGTTTATAAAACTATTAAAGCAAAACAGTAGGAAATAGTACTTTCTCTAGTTCAATTAAAATATCAGTCTTTATTGGTATAGATTAATGATGCTTTGAGCGGTATATGAGGTTAGTTGTGACTGATGATCTATTACAGAAAAATTACAAATGTGTTTAACGATGTGTATATTGGTGAATATATCTGACTATATCCCTGCATACTTTGTCACCTCTCTCCCTAGATTTTAAGCTCTTAAAGGCAGAGAACATCCCATTGTATGTGTTTTTTTACAGGGGGCTAACATAATTGGGCCCAATTCTGTTTAGGTTCTCAGTATACAACTGTAGTACTACTAAAAGTTAATGAAAAAAAGAAATTTTGCACAAAATAGGCATTGAAGAATGTTAGTCTGTAAAACTGCATCACAAACTTCTTGCCTTGAAATTGAGAGAATGCCAACCTGCTATATTCCTGACTTTTAGGGAATCTGAGATGCACTGATAGAATGGAGCAACAATGGAAAATTTCAGCATTTTCACACTTGTTTTCATCCCAAATCAGGATAAAAGTCAAAGTATCAAAATGTTTCCATGGAATGAAACATTCTAATTTTTTAATTCAAAATGTCAAAATATTTTGTTCCAGGGTGTTGAACCAAATTGAATTATTTTGTTTCACTAAACTGTCTGTGTCTATGGTACCATAGTGCCTCCTGGAAGTTGTAGTTCAGATGGCTCATGCTCTAATTCCCCCCAATGGACTGGGCTCCTTGGCTGGACTATATCTCCATAATATAACAAAGTAACTCCCATGATTTACCACACTGCTTGGCTAGAGGGGTCATTGTAGAGCATCATGAGAGATGTATTTCAGCCAAGGAACCTGGCCCATAGGAAAGGCTGGGAGCATGAACTGACCTAAAACTCCAGTGAGGAACTGTGGCACTATAGGCAGATGCAATTTAATGTCAAATTGACTTGAAACAACATTATTTCAGTTAGGTTCAAGACACCTAAAATTTTGACTTGGGTTGAGCTGACCTGAAACAAAAGGTTTCATTTTAATTAGTTACACAGAATTTTTTTGAAATTTCACATGTGAAGGACCTGCATTTTCATGACTGATATAGACAGTGTTTCACTCAGGGAAGGAATCATTCCTTCCTCTTTCAAATATCCAATAGTCCAAACAATGGGGAACCCTGGATACATCAATTCTAGTTACCTACTTTCCAGCATCAAGCCTCCTGTTGCTGAACAAACTCAGAGAGGCTAGCCAAAGGCTAACTTCAAGCTCATCATTTTGAAGCTAATCTCCTAGGCCTGGCACAATCTGGGTTTAGGCAAGGACATGGAACGGATACTGCTTTAGTGGCACTGATGTGTGATCTCCTGCTTTCAAAGGACAGACATCCATTCTCATTCTCCTGGACCTCTCTGCAATAATTGACACAGTTGACCATAAGCTACTGCTCTCTCTCCAAAGAGAAGTCGCAAGAGTCCACGGGAATGTGGTAACATAGTTTGAGTCCTTCCAGGAGGGATGCACCCAATGAGTGGTGATGGGAAACTGATTTTCAATAAGTTTTGGAGCACTGGGGAAGTTCCAGAAGAGTGGAAAAAAGATAATGTTGTACCAATTTTTAAAAAGGGTAAACAGGATGACATGGGTAATTGTAGGTCCATCAGTCTGACATTGATCCTAGGCAAGATAATGATTTATAATTAACTAAAGGAGAGTCATGTAATTAATGCAAATCAACATGGGATTATGGAAAATAGATCCCAGCAAACTAACTTGATATCTTTTAAAAAAAATTAGATTACTAGTTTGGTTGACAAAGCTAACGGTGTTGATGTAATATACTTGGAGTTCTATAAGGTTTTTGACTTGGTATCGCACAACATTCTGATTAAAAATCTAGAATGGATGTAAAATTAATATGGCACATATTAAATGGAACAACAAGTGGCTAACTGATAGGTTTCAAAATGTAATTGTGAATGGGGAATCATCTCTGAGTAGGTTTGTTTCCAGTGGAGTCCTGCGGGGATCTGTACTTGACCCTACCCTATTTAACATCTTTATCAAAAACCTGGAAGAAAACAAAGTCATCACTGATAACTTTGTAGATGACACAAAAATTGGGGGAGTGAAAGATAAAGAGGACAGCAATCTAGATCTAGGTAAATTGTCTGCAAGCAAAAAATATAGGTTTTGATATAGCTAAATGCAGATGTATACATCTAAGAATAAAGAATGTAGGCAATATTTACAGGATGGGGGATTCTATCCTAGCGGTTGCGGGGAATAATCAGCTGAACACGAGCTCCCAGTGCAACACTGTAGCCAAAAGAGTTAATACAATCCTGGGATGCATAAACAGGGGGATCTTGAATAGCAGTAGAGAGGTTATTTTCCTCTCTTTTTGGCATTGGTGCGACTACTGCTGGAATATCGTGTCTTGTTCTGGTGCCAACAATACAAGGATGTTGGTAAATTGGAAACAGTTCAGAGAAGAGCCACATGAATGGTTAAAGGATTAGAAAACTTGCCTTAGAGTGATAGACTCAAAGAGCTCAATCTGTTTAGATTGACAAAGAAAAGGGTAAGTAGTGAGATGATTCCAGTTTATAAGTACTTACATGTGGAACAAATATTTAACAATGGGCTCTTCAATCTAGCAGAGAAAGGTATAGCATGATCCTATGTCTGGGAGTTGAAGCTAGACAAATTCAGACTGGAAATAATGCATACATTTTTACCTGTCTGAGTAGTTAATCACTGGAACAATTTACAAAGGGTCATGGTGGATTCTCAACATGGGTAATTTTTAAATCAAGGATTGGATGTTCTTCTAAGATACATGCTCTAGGAATGATTTTTGGGAAGTTCTATGGCCTGTGTTATACAGCAAGTCAGACTAGATAATCACAATGATCCTTTCAGGCTTTAGAATCTATGAAAATCTCCATCACCAGACCTCCCACTTGTGGAGTCCCACAAGGATCAGTTTATCTCTCTGGTCCTATTCAATATCTATATACAGCTAGTAGGTGAGTTGGAGAACAAAGACTCAAGTGTCAGTAACATGCAGATGACACAAGCTCTATCTATCATTCACCGCATACAACCACTCCACTACTATCAAGATGGGCCAGTTTGGGGTGAGATGAGCTCATGAATGAAGAACAGCTGGCTGAAGCTGAACCTGAGGAAGACAGACATTATGCTGGTGGGCAGAGGAAAGCATATTGAAGAGTTTGCCACCATGGCATGGTGTTCTTTGGTTGATAGCACACTCCCACAACTTTCAGTTCAGGAGTGTTCCTTGATTCCTTGTTGATGCAAACACATAAAAGCATCATTGAATAATGATTTTACCATCTTAAGTTGCAGTCCTGGCCGGGCATAGCAGAGTCCTGGCCAAGGGGTCTCTACTGAGCCTAACCAGGATTTCAGCCTCCTTCTCAGCTCCCCCCTCCCTCCCGGCACACATTGTGCCTGCACAGATTAGGTGTCACTGGCTCTGCAGTAACACAGGGAACCCTCTGCAGCCCTGCTGTCATGGGATTAAGTGAGCACAGAGCAGAGACTACTGATTAAGACAGCAAGGTATAGAAGGACCCCTCAGCTGCTGCTGAATGCTTGAATGGCTTCTGCCCTCACAATTATCTGAACAAAATCCATGTCCCATATGCTATTTGGATAATCAGGAGTATACTCTACATGCCGCTGGCATCTATTGGCTGGTCTACAGTGATGTTATATATCTGGGCACGAAGCCTTTGCTACTTAGGAAACTCTAATTAGTACAGAACACAGTTCTAAGTCTCAGTTCTCATTTTCAAAGCACTCCTTTACCTGGGCCTAGGATATCTAAAAGACTGACTAACATTCTAGGAAGACGACAGTGGTTGACAACTATGCTTCTCTTGCACAATGAAACTTTCTACAAGAAGAGTAAAGATCATCTATGTGAGAGACAGTTTTCTGGAGAGCCAGTTTGAGACTGTTGAATGAACTCTCCTCCCCCAGGAGAAAGGACTATCACAAATCTTATCTCCTTTTATTCCTAGTCCAAGGTTGAATTCTTTGACCTTGCCTTCTCTAACATAATCATATAGAAATCTCTCTCTCTCTTTGTGTATATACATATGAATAAATAAAATCTTCCAAAATAAAACAGACTACTGCATGCATTTCTCCCCTTAGTGCTAAGAGACAACAATTGAGCTCCGTGCCCATTATGCTAGGCACTGTGCACATGCACACTGTGAGAGACAACCCATGCCCTCAGAGATTACAATCTCAATACGCAATGCAGAAAAGGGATGGTAAGATGCACAGCAAGATGAAGTGGCTTGCCCAAGGTCAAACAGCAGATAAGGAGCAGGTTGCCTGACCCACCAGTCTAGTGCCTTTTCCACTAGACCATGATGCCTGAAATATGAATGAGTAATTATGGGAAACTTTTTTAATTATTCAATCAGCTCTACAAATTGCTAAACAAAAGGAACAACATGTGTATCACGTCTTTGTGCTGAGATGTGTAATTCTGAAATGACTGAACCTTGCTATAAGTGATGAGCACAGAGAAAACCCCCACCTAGCACAGACGAAACCCCAAAATTCCAAAAAGTGTTCTAACCCGTCTTTTATCCCAAGGCTACACAAATGTCTGCAGAGATATTTCTGGAGCTCATTAACCATGCAACAATGCTCCTATCCTCATTAATTTATCTATCAAGATACAATCCGAAACAATATTTGAACACCTGTAGTTTAAGTATATTTTCATACTATAATAGATTATGCATGTATTGTAAATGTTTTGTTCTTTACCTCATCTTTTACCCAACAATTTTCTATGAATTAAAAACAAACAAACAAGCCTCTCTTAAAAAATAACCAACACCAGAACACCCCCCCCCAGCTTTTTATGCTATTAAATCAATTGATCAGTGTAGCAGTAGGAATACCATACAAACTAGAATAGATGGGTGTGATTCATGTGCATCATAAGGAAAACAATATAAAATACACTAGATGAACACAGAGATAAAATCCTGGTATTTTCAGAACATAAAAAGATACAAGAATTAAACTGTAAATAAAATTTCAGATATTTTGCATACTTTTTAAACACCATTCACCTTTAGATAAATTAACACTGTTTCTAGACAACCTCAAAACAAGAAAAAATGCTTCACATTTTTCATGACTGATTTTCTCTTTTTTAGAAGGCTCTAAATGTAGTGTAGCAATAGGTTATTTTCACCCAGGCACATCATTCTTGCTAAAGACAACATGGACAATTTGTAAAATGAGCTTGCCATGGTGTGGTGGGGCAACGACTCACTGGCACGGCGTCTCCTGCTGGTCATCCTGGGAAATAGCTCTTCCAGCCTGGAGCGCCCTCTGCAGGCCAGTGTCTTGCCTGCTGCTGGCCCATGTCCCTCCCAGACCCCGGTGCCCCTCTACAGCAGGGTTCTGCCCCAGCAGTAACCCACAATCTGGGTCTCCCCTCCCAGGGGAACCCCCAACCCTCTATCCCTACCTTGTCTCAGTGACTATTGCCAGTCACCATCTAGCCCCCTCTCCCTGGGGTAGACAGCAGTCTGTAAACCATTCATCACTGGCAAGGGGGGTTGGACTAGCTGCCGCTGCCTATCTCTGAGCTGCCCCTCTGCAGCCCCAGTACCTTTTTGTAGGCCCTTTTTCAAAGCCTGCAGCCTGGGGTTTTACTAGACTGGAGCTCCCCAGCTCCCTCTGCCCTTCCCCAGCACTGCTCCATCTCAGGTACCCTTCTGAGCTCCCAGGCAGCCCAGTCCTTCTCTCTATAGAGCCAGAGAGAGACTTTCTTGAGCTCCGGGCCAACTGTACCTGATCGGTGCGTGGCCCCATCTGTGGCTGTTTCTCCAATCAGCCTAGGCTTTTCACAGCCACAGCCCACTCTAGGGCTGCTTTTAACCCCTGTTCTGAGCCGGAGCGGGGTAACTGCCCCGCTACACATGGCTAAAGTTCTTTGCCCACGTGAACAGAATTACATGCAGTCTTCAACACTTATTTTCAGAAACCATAGGTTAATGGAGCTATACAATTAAATTGTAATATCTTTTGGATCCCTGCCTCAAGACTCTAGTCCAGGGATCGGCTGGCTACCTTTGGCACTCGGCTCGCCAGGGTAAACACCCTGGAGGGCCGGGCCAGTTTGTTTACCTGCTGCGTCTGCAGGTTCGGCCGATCGCAGCTCCCACTGGCCACGTTTTGCCATCCCAGGCCAATGGGGGCGGCGGGAAGCGGTGGCCAGCACATCCCTTGGCCTGTGCTGCTTCCCGTTGCCCCCATTGGCCTGGGATGGCAAAACGTGGCCAGTGGGAGCCGCGATCAGCCGAACCTGCAGACACGGCAGGTAAACAAACCAGCCCGGCCCTCCAGGGTAAACACCCTGGCGGGCCGTGTGCCAAAGGTTGCTGATCCTTGTTCTAATCAGTTATTAAGAAATACACTGCATTTAGTCTTTAACTTACATCTCTATTTCTCATCTTTAGTAAAGTCACTGGTGTGAAATCTGTATTATGGGGGAAAAATCCAGTATCCTACTTTTTTATACCAAAAAATTCTTGTGTCTTCTGCTATTGTTAAAGAAGCAGATGGTGAGCTATTCCTCCCCAAGTTTTAATTCAAACTTTCAAGTTTTGTCATTGGCTTTAACCCTTTGTATCCCTGATTCCCCATATAGTTCATCTCACTAGGCTGGTTCGTGACTTTAGACACAGCCCTGAGTGAGGGGTGATGGATAAGCAACACAACCACAGGAGTAGCTCTGGAAGACATTATTATTCAGACACATCTTGAATCACAAATACCCCCTTGCTTCCTTATTGCTTTGCTGTTATAGTAATTGCCTGCTGGCCTATGCCAGCAACAAAGCATGCCACTTCAGCTGAATTGGCCAAAGAGTATATGGAGTGGAGCCAAGACTTCCCCCATGCTCCACCCATCAGCAACCACCTGCTCCAGGGAGGGATCAGCAGGTACACACTTGCTTACCCCTGCATGCAAGGTCCAAGCAGCCTGTGAGCGAGAGAGAGGTCCTTACTTCCTTTAACTCCCCAGCACAGCTATGTAACTCAAATCAATACAATACAGCAATATAGCCTGTAATGAAAGGTGAAAAAAAGTTGTAGTCCCCTGTTTTTGCTTTTCAAGGAGAGTATTGCTATAGACCAATGGAACTGCAATGCTGCTTCTCAGAGAACAGGTCAGAGAAGGGAGGGAAGAATGTGGAAGGTGTGGGAACATAAGAAAGGCCATACTGGATCAGACCAATCATCCATCTAGCCCAGTATGATGGATGAAGAGAACAGGATAATTTATCAAGCAATCCATCCACTATCTTGCAGTCCCAACTTCTGGCATTCTCAGAGCATGGGGTTGAATCCCTGATCATTTTGGCTAACAGACATTAATCCTCCATTAATTTGTCTAATTCCTTTTTGAACCCTTATACTTTTGGCCCTCACAACATCCCATAGCAATGAGTTCCATAGGTTGACTGTGTGACTAAGTACTTCCTTGTATTTGTTTTATACACACTGACTTAATTTCATTGGGTGACCCCCTGGTTCTTGTGTTATGTGAAGGGGTAAATAACACTTCCTCACTCACTTTGTCCATATCATTAACAATTGTATGGACCTCTATCATATCCCATCTTAGTCATCTCCTTTTGAAGCTGAACAGTCACAGTCTTTCTAATCACTTCTCATATGGAAGCTGTTCCATACCCCTACTCTTTTTTGTTGCCCTTCTCTGTACCTTTTTCAATTCTAATGTATCTTTTTTGAGATAGGGCAAGGAGAACTGCATGCAGTATTCCATGTGTGGACATACCATGGATTTACATACTGGCATTATGATATTTTCTGTCTCATCTCTTTCCTGATTGTTTCTAACATTGGTGTTTTGTTTTGTTTTTTACTGCCACAGCACATAGAGCAGAGGTTTTCAAAGAACTCTCCACAATGATTCCAAGATCTCTTGCTTGAGTAGTAACAGCTAATTTAGACCCTATCATTTTGTATGTATGGCTGGGGTTATGTTTTCCAATTTGCATTGTTTTGCACTTACCAACATGGAATTTCATCTGCCATTTTCTTGCCCAGTCACCCAGTTCTGTGGGATCCCTTTGCAACTCTTCACAGTCAGTTTTTGAATTAACAATTTTGAATAATTCTGTACTATCTGCAAACTTTGTCACTTTACTATTTATCCTCCCCCATCCCCAGATCATTTATGAATATATTGAACAGCACTGATCCCTGCACAGATCCTTGGGGGACCCTGCTATTTACCTGTCTCCATTGTGTAAACTGGCCATTTATTCCTACCCTCTGTTTCCTATCTTTTAACTAGTTACTGATTCATGATAGGACCTTCCCTCTTATCCCATCACTGCTTACTTTGTGACCCTTTTGTGAGGCTTTATCAGTCTTTATCAAGTCAAAGGCTTTATCGAAGTCCAAGTACACTCTATCAACTGGATCACCCTTGTTCAAATACTTGTTGAGACCCTCAAGGAATTCTAATGGATTGGTGAGGCATGTTTTCCCTGTACAAAAGCTGTGTTGACTCTTCTGCAACATATGTTCATTTATGTATCTGAGAATTCTGTTCTTTACTATAGTTTCAACCCATTTGCCTGATACTGAAACTAGGCTTACCAGCCTGTAATCATCTCCGGAGCTTTTGTTAAAAATCAGTGTTAGCTTAGCTATTGTCCAGTCATCTGGTACAGAGGCTGACTTAAGTGACAGGTTATATACCACAATTAGAAGTTCTGCAATTTCATATTTGAGTTCCTCCAGAACTTGTGTGAATAACATCTGGTCCTGGTGACTTATTAGCAATTTCTTTCAAAACCTCCTTTACTGATACTTCAATCTGGGACAATTCCTCAGATTTATCACCTAAAAATAATGGCTCAGGTATGGGAATCTCCCTCATATCCTCTGCAGTGAAGGCAGATGTAAAGAATGTATTTAGCTTCTTCGCAATGGTCTTGTCTTCCTTAAGTGTTCTTTTAGAACCTGATTGCCCGGTGCCCCCAGTGATTGTTTGGCAGGCTTCCTGCTTCTGATGTACTTAGGCTGCTTGTGTCCACAAAACTTATGTTGCTCAGAGATGTGTAAAAAAAAAAACCCCACACACCCCGAGCGCTGGCATAAGTGGTAGTATGCACAGTGCTATGTCAGTGGTACATAGCTGCCACCACTCATTGAGGTGGTTTTATCATATGGATGGAAGAGCTCTCTCCCATTGGCATAGAGCAGCAACACAAATGATCTTACAGTGACGCAGCGGCATTGTTACAGCTGTGCTGCTGTGAGCTCTCTAGTGTACACACGGCCTTGGGGAGGAGGGGAGAGTTAGTTTTTGTGTCTTTTGCTAGTTGTTCTTCAAATTCCTTTTTGGCCTGCCTAATCATAATTTTACGCGTGACTTGCAGAATTTATGCTTTTTTCTGTTTTCCTTAGTAGGATCTGACTGCCAATTTTTAAAAGATGTCTTTTTGTCTCTAATCACCTCTTTTACTCTGTTTAGCCGTAGTGGATTTTTTGTTGTCGTTTCTCTTACTTTTTTTTTTTAATTGAGGTATACATAAAGGGATGAATTGTGAGATTCTACTATGAAAGAAAAGCAGGTGTAGGCCTGTCACTGTAGGGGGTGCTCATGGAGAGACTGAGGGGTCAAAGGTACGGATAACCCTGAACCATACCAGAGGTTTTGGTGCAGCATTACACCATAATTTAAAAAACAAAAATAAAAAAAATCTGTGCACTCTTTCAGTACATAAAGTGCTAAGTTGTGAATTCGGTTAAGGAAAGCAGTGTATTTCTTTATAGAACTAAAACGGCTATTTTATGAAAATGAATAAAGTAGTCTACTGTGTTTTAAAATTGTGAATCAATAAAGGGACTGTACTTCCAAAATTGGAAGGTCAGCTGAGCTGAACTCTATTGCCTAACACAGCCTTAGTATAAATGGATGCAACACAAACAAACATGAAATGGAGTTGCATCTGCTTACACCAGGACTGGATTTGAGCCAAAAGGTACAACACACACAACATTTCAATGTCTGCCATTGTATCCAAATATTTTGTGGCATTTTAGTGAATAATCTCAATTTTATTTTTTTGTGTGTGCAAAGCAGCCCTTTAAAAGATTAAAGGCAGTTTATTGCATTGATTTTTCCATTGTGAAGAATAATGGCATTTTAAATTTTAATGATGAAGACATGACTTCTGTTGAGTTGGCTTTTATCACTTCTAGCTCTTTGTCTCTTGGGAGGACAGAATTATGTCCTTTGTGCCACTGAAAAATTTTGCAACTCCAAGAAATAGGTTTACTGTGGATGTAATTATTTTTAATAGGCACTGAAACACAAGCCTATATATGGTAGCATCAATTTTACGTTAGAAGGAAGTATAGTACACATTACTGCTACATCCAGATAATTATGCTCTGAAACTAATCTTAGAGAACTCTGTGTCTCATACAATATTTTTACTATAAGAAGAGTAGTATGTAAAAAGAAAAGCATACCACCCATCAATGAGTTTCCTGGAAGACCAGCATTTTCTATTGAAAAGACAGTTTGAAAGTAAAATTTAATATGTAGTACATTTTATATCAGTACTGATCTTAAGACGTGGTTTAGGAAAGTACTGAAACATATGCTTAAGACCTGTTGTGACTACCGGGCCTACAAATTTATCCCAATTATGAGCTCATCTGTAAAAAGTATGTAAAAGTTCATAAAAGGATACAACAACATTAATACCAAATGTTGATAGGAAAAAGTAAAAAAGGAAGACAGAATAACTGAATTAGTCTAAACAAACAGGCCAGGTTGATGAGATTCAGGGACCATGTTAAAATTAAGTTGGTTAGAAACCAGAAGTTGTAAAGCCAGAAGATAATGAGCCAAAATTGTTATGCCAGATAATAGGCCTAATTGGTGGACAAAATAATGAGGGGATGGGCTATTCCACGCATTGCTCCCTTTTTGAATTCTTAAAAGAAATATTTTGTGGGGAAAATTCAAAAGAACAAAAAGAACAGGCAAGAGGAACACACTGAGGATACTGAAGCTAGTTTCTAATCATAGCTGCCACCTGCACTGTTTTCCTGGGACCCTGTGCCTTCATCATCCTGAGACAGAGAGGTATCATGAGCAGAATGGGCCAGAAAGAGAAGGACCCAGATGACATTGTCACCCCCTACTAGTGCCAGCTGAATCCCAACCACCACCTGGAATGACAGTTATTACCATCTTCAATACCATCTAAGAAACTGTCAAATGGCGGGGTCCTTTCTAAAACTGGACTTTAACAATAATAGTAACAATGACATTTACAGCCCATCTCAGTTAACCTCTTCTCTTTTCCCCAAGAGGATGGTTATTATTCTCTTTGATACTACCAAACAAAGGTTTTTTTCTTTTAAAACTTTCTTCAGAAAGGGAACAAAAACAAGTAGTTAAAATGAAAGGGAACAAAAACAAGTAGTTAAAATGAAAGCCTGATTTAATAGTTTACATTTCAAATGTTTTAACTATTGTCCCTTCTTTTTTCTCTCTTTAATAAAAGGTTAAAAGACTTTTTAATGAGACATGTGCCATGGTACTAAGCAAGCTGAGGTCTCTATATACCAATCCTTGAGCCTTGTTTAACGTTGTTGGACAATGACTGGGTTATGCCAACATCTTTATTCCATATATTCTATCTAAATTAATACAACGGGCCATCCCTATTCTGGACAGCACTTCATCACCTGCTTAATTTATTCATATGCTGAAGTATTGTTCAGAATAGGGATACTTACTTGAACCGTGTCCTCATTGCAGGTGATTTAACAAAACATTGCTTCCTTTAATCCTGTCATGTCTTCCAAGTTTCTACAAATTGACAAATTAATCCCACTTTCAAGAAAAAAATATGATGAGACTCAATCCTGAGGAGTATTGAGGGCCTCCTTTGAGGTCCTCAGCATCCTCAATTTTCACCCACATCTATGGGAATTGAGGGTGCTTGGTACCTTCCTGGAGGAGGTACTATAAATGGCAGTCCATTTTTAAGTGCATAATCATCCAATCACAGAAACATTGTCACAAGCTGAACTTTTCAGCAGTCTCAGAAGATAAATCAGGGACTACATAGTTATGGAAATGGGGCTCCCCACCTTGTACTATAGAAGTTTTAATTATGCTGGCAAACAAAGCTTATGCTGCTATTGCCTAGGATATAGCAATTGCATATGTAGAAAACCTCTATTTTCAGGACTGTCTACCTAGAACTCTTCCTAAACACTGAAGCCACTTAAAAGAATTAAAATATAGCAATAGAAATTATCAAGGCAGTCTAGGGGATTTAATTACATGTATTCCAGTGAATGTGTGGTGTATTTCTATAGATCTCTTTCATTATCTCAGCCAATAGCATTTTAAAATTCCCTTTCTCCTCTTTGTTTTATCTTTACTTTCTGAAGCTTTTGACACATAATTAGCTTGTCAGATCACCAACTTTACTTTCCTATTATATGGTGAAACAATTGTTATTTTACCTTGGAATCTTAAATGAAAAGAAGTAAAATGGATTAACAATACATGAAATATGCACTTCTGAAACTATAAAGCAGAACCATTTAAACACATCACAAAAACAAACAGAAAACACACTCAAATTAGTATTCAGATTTTGTACAAATCACAGTTGAAATCACTGATAGGAAAAAGATTGAAAAATAATAAAAGATTTGTATAAAACTGCGTAATGAGTGCAATTACTGAATGTTCTTTTTCACTATCCTGAATTTATATCAAGCCTACGTTTACATTTTGTATTTTTCACACCATTTTCTTTACTGTAATTAATTAAAAAATCTGATTTTTTTCTTATCAATATATAGAGAAGCAACCTGAAAAAAAAGTTAGAAATGCCTGAAACATACCCAGACCTTGATTCAGCAAAGTACTTAAGCTTCAGTCCCTTAAGCACATGCTTACAGTCCTTTGCTGAGTCAGGGTTTTTGGGCTACTACCGGTAGTATAATTAAAATGGACTCAGAGAGAAATTGTAGCTGTCTTTGTCAGGTAATTTGCTGTACAAGTGGGGCTATAAAATAAGAGGCCTCCGCTGAAATTTGGCACCACATGGTCTTAGTTTTTCTTGTTTCAACACATGGCAAATTACAGTTTGCTTCTTTTAAAAATAATGGTATCAATACTCTCCATGCAGCATGCTCGAGAGGACTGAACACTGGGCTGAGAGCCAGGAACTCAAATTCAAATCCCATCTGACACACTATACACACTGCCTCTATAGCCTTGGGCAAGTCATTTAACCATTGTCTCACTTTGCCCACCTGTCAAATGGTGATAATTAATTGTACTTTTGTGCCTTTAAAGGAGGCTATGACGATTGATTTGTGCATATTTGTCAAGTGGCTTGAAAATAGAAAGTGGATTGTAAGTGCTGGTATTATTATTACTTTAGATTTTATTTACTGCAACCTGATAAGATGCTATTGCAGAGTCAGGTTAATATTAGACACTATTAACTGATTCACTGGAGAATTAGAAGAGACACAGCTGCCATTTTTATTTATTTTTTACAGCTGCAATCAGAACAAATTCAGTGATAAGGGTTACTGTTTATCCTGTGGCCTTTTGAAATAAATGGGAGAACAAGTTTCTGGTGGCCAATGGAGTGTTGGCCATTCAAAAAAACAAACCAAAAACAAACAACCACCAAGCACCACGACTGGCACCCTTCTTGGTGATTTCAGCAGAGAAAACAATGTTTGAATGAGTATAGATTGAAGTGTTCTCTCTCCCCTAAAGTCATCGTGGTCATCCCCAGAAGTCACGTTTGAGGCTGTCTGTGTGGAGCACTATAAGAGCCTTCAACTGTTCTATAGTTCTATCACTATACAGAGAAGTTTATTCTCCAGTACAGCACCCATCACAAGTACTAAACTAAATTTTTAAAACGGGGGAATCTGCTCTTCCACTTCTTGGCCATTTTAGTAGCTCCTTAATGGCATAGTATGCACCACCAATTACAACATATGGGTCAAATTTATTTATGCTCTGTGCTGGTGGAAGATCCCAGCTGGAGGAACATCTGCTCACAATGTGACCGTACCCTTCCTTCTACCAGAGGGACCAAAATTTACAGTGTAACCCAAAGGTAAATAATGCTGCAGAAGACTGAATGGCCAGGGCATGCAGGGATTCAGTGTATTCTTGTTTCTGTCCCCAGAAGGGATCCTATTGAACTCTTGGCAGAGAATGAAGGTGCCTTCTATCAGAGGAAAGTAGTGGTAGGAACACCACCCGTTCTTCAAGAGGGCTGGGAATTTCTCAGCAATGACTCTAAAACTGTGCAAAAAAGGTGTAAAAAACTATCAACTCATCAATGCAACAACAGAATTTGAGATCTCTGCTTCAAACCTAAGGGATTATATTCCACATTTCACAATTTTATGTACACAACTGTTGTTACAACTGACAGTTTTTCTGAGAAGGGCAGTCTATCCCTGAAATACAAGCACAGAAATTCACGAATTTATTTTGTTCTGCTGTTGCTGGCATCTCACCTTGCAGTGCTACAGTAGAGGACTTTAGCCTAAAGATCCATTATTCTGTTTCCCTTTGTTAAGCAAACTTTATTAAAATAAAACACAAGGCAAAATTTCAAATTAACAAGTGAAAGTAATGAAGGTTTCTTACAACTCAGCTCTTCTCTAGAAATATTGTGGATTCTCTGGTAAATAATGAGAGTTCTGCTTCACATGTGGGATTCAGGAGTTCCAATGGATATTTTACAGTTCTTTAGCACTTTCCATCTAAGGAGCTCAAATGCTTTATGTAAATGTATTTATCCTCACAATATCCCTGGGGGGTAAATAAACAATATTATTCCATTTTGTACATGAGGACACTAAGGTACACGGAGATGAAATTACTTGCCTAAGTTCATCCTGGCTATGGACTGCCTAGAATAGAACACTCAATATTAAGAAAAACTTTTTCATTAGGAGGGTGGTGAAGCACTGGAATGGGTTACCTAGGGAGGTGGTGGAATCTCCTTCCCTAGAGGTTTTTAAGGTCAGGCTTGACAAAGCCCTGGCTGGGATGATTTAGTTGGGGATTGGTCCTGCTTTGAGCAGGGGATTGGACTAGATGATCTCCTGAGGTCCCTTCCAACCCTGATATTCTATGATCCTAGTGACTGATCTGCATCCCATGCTGCAGAGGAAGGAGAAAAGTCTCCAAGGTCGCTGCCAATCTGATCTGGGGGAAAATTCCTTCCCAACGTCACTGTTGTTCAGTTACACCCGGGGAACATGCGCTGGAACCAGCCAGCCAAGAACCTGAGAGAGAGAAAGTTTGGTGTCACCTCAGAAACCTGCCCCTACATCATCCAGTATCCCATCTCCAGCTGCGGCCATCTCTGATGCTTCAGAGGAAGGAGACGAAAGACCCCAGATACACTGTAGAAAAAAAATCCCTTCCTGACCCCTTCCTGGTCTTCAGCCCTGTGCCTCAACCACAGGTCCATCCTTCGTGAAGGGAAGCATGGTCCACTAGATAAGGTAATGAACTGAGACTCAAGAGAAATTGGTTATATTTTCAGAAGCTTGGATCTAGATTAGAGAAAATTCCTCAAATTCCTCATGAAACTGCCTAAAGTTAGCGAAGATTCAGATAAGGATTTTCATGCCTAGGGCCTACCTCTAATTCTGCTCCTTCTAGGTTCCAGCAAAGACCAGAAGTGGGAAGTATGCAAAATTCCGTGAGACAGCCTGTTCTCATAATATTAGCTGCCCAATTTTACAAAGAGGAATTTGGATACGTTTTAGCTGTGTATCTAAACTTTTAGGTATTTATGTGAATTAGACTGAAGCTAAATTTGGTTTGCACATCCCTAATAGATACTTCATTTTCTTTTCAGGAAGCTGTAGTTGCAGAAAAGAAATTTCAGCAGAGCGGGTATGTAGATGGATAAAAGCCAGATGCCTACAGGATAACATTTTATTTTCCATGTTTGTCACAAGTCATTCTGTCTACTTGTCACAAACATTAGAATGTTTTTCTTTAAATGTTATCCTGCACAGCTTTAGCATGGAGGACTGCTAATCAAATAGAAACCACCAGGCAGCCATAAAATGTTCTATTGCTCAATTAGAAAGATAAAAAGCTCTTCACAGGCAGGGCCGGCTCTAGGATTTTTGCCGCCCCAAGCAGAAACAATTTTGGCTGCTCCCCCCCCCCCCGTTTTTTTCTTACCCCACCCAGGCCCCGCCTCAGCTCCGCCCCTTCCCCAAATCCCCAGCCCTGTCTCCTCCCCCCAGGCTCTCAAGCCTAGGAGGGAGGGAGAGAAGTGGCTCGCGCGCCGCGGCCACTCAGAGTCTCCCCCTCTGTCCCAGGCTCTCAAACCCGGGAGGGAGGGTGAGCAGCGGCACGTGAATCAGCTGTTTCGCGCGCCGCGGCACACGAGCGGCAGCAGCAGAGGTGAGCTAGGGCAGCCGGGGCACATTTTTAGGGGCGGCATTCTGGCGCTGGCCATGCCGCTCCTAAAAATGTGCCGCCCCAAGCACCAGCTTGTTTTGCTGGTGCCTAGAACCGGCCCTGTTCACAGGAACCTGTGGAACAATGGGAGAGATTTGGGTCACTGGCAGAGTACCGACTGGGATATTGGTCTATGTAGGCATTTTAATGTAAATAATCATAAGCCAAATATTCTTCCATTTTAATTTTAAATAATGATGAAGACAACAGAATTTTTGAAGCTTTGAAATCACCTCTATCTTTGCCACAGGAAGCATTGTAACACCATCCATTGTCCCTTCAACACTGAAGTAGAGGGGATTTCAGAGAACACATTATGGGAATGATGTCTGCGATTCAGAGTTTTGAGCTTCTTTCATTATGTTGACAGTTAGGGAAATGATTTCTCAGTCCTCCAGTAATAAAGGCAGTTATCATCTCACTGGATGATTGTAACGTTATATTGATTGTAAGTAAATACTTTAGCCAGCTCTAGTAATATAAACTCACCTTAAAAATCAAATCCTTTTTTCCATAGCGAAACTCCTTCAGCTGGGCTTGGATCTTTTTAGACTGCAAGTGGAAGATAATAAATTAATCTTTAAAATCATTTACATTTGAGAACCTGTGGAAGAGATGACAGCAAATTCTGACAATGGAAAAATGAATTTAGCTCAGACAACAAAAGTGAAGCAAAATCAAAAAGTCATTTCTCTTTCTCTCTTTTTTTCTTTTGAATGCACACACATACATTCTTTGCAAGGACAGCATGTCTAAACCAATTATGGGACCCCAGGAAGAGTTAAAAGATGACCTCCAATTAAAATACATTCACAAGCTATCACATTGTTACATGCAGTTAGTTTAACTCATCTATTTCAGACACAAGATTTTATTAAATGTTCACAGCTAAGCACAAATAAAGGCAGCATGGGTGAGAATATTCAGAAGTGTTTAATGACTTCTACTATTATGTGTTTATTTGTATTTTGTGTGAGTTACATTGTACAGATCATATAGACAGCTGGTATAAAGTCCACAAAGCTATGCTGATTTATGTTCTCTGAGGCTCTGGCCCAGAACGGCTTTTTTTTTTTTTTTTTTTTTTTTTAATTTTAAGAAAAAATATTTGTTGTTAAACTAATTTCAAATCCATGTATTCAACTTTTCTTATATATTTTTAAAAGGTTTTATAAAAACAAGATCTGAACTATACTGAGTTCCTTTATCCACTGATAAAAACAACAAGGAGTCTGATGACACCTTAAAGACTAACAGATTTATTTGGGCATAAGCTTTCGTGGATAAAAACCTCACTTCAGATGCATCTGAAGAAGTGAGGTTTTTACCCACGAAAGCTTATGCCCAAATAAATCTGTTAGTCTTTAAGGTGTCACCAGACTCCTTGTTGTTTTTGTAGATACAGACTAACACGGCTACTCCCTGATACTTTATCCACTGATATTTTCCTCCCCTTTATCTGAGCAGCCAGCCCAAATAAAGTATTTTCTGGTTTCACAATTGTAATAATTCCAACAGGTCTTCAAATTAGATACTATTGTAAAGTCTTAAGTACTTCATTGCCAGCTGTTTTGGAGTTTTTATTGCTGTGGTGAGGTTTTTAACACCTTCCCTTCCCACATCAATTTGCATGTTTAATGACATCTTCTTCAAGGTATTGAATGATCTCAGATATTTAGAGTTTTGTGGAATGAAATTCAAAACTCATCCCAAGTCCATTGAAAAGGGACATCAACCTTGAGAATGACTTATCAAAGGAGTTGGCACATTCTCCATAACTGGGACCTTTTAAGTGAGGCCATGTCTACACTGATCTTTCATCATTAAAAATTTTGTCGCTCGGGGACATGAAAAAAACACCTCCCTGAACGACAGAAGTTTTAACAACAAAAAGCACTGCTGTGGACAGTGCTTTGTCGGTGGGGACCGCTCTCCCATTGGAATTGGTGTTATGTTGTTGCTGGGAGCACTCTCTCCTGGCGCCAAAAAGAAGCTACACCGAGTGCCTTACAATGGTACAGTTGTAGTGGCACAGCCACGCCGTTGTAAGGTGTGCAGTGTAGACATAGCCTGTGATTGCATATCTTTCTAAAAGATATGTTATAGTTTTGTGACAAGTTGTTGGGCTAGATGAAGGAATCACTGGGTGAAATTCTACAGCTTGTCTTATGCGGGAGGTAAGACCAAATAATCATAATGGGTCCCTTCTGGCCTCTAATCTATGGCTATATGAACAAAAATCCTAAGGCTCAAAACTTTTTGAATGGACATTTTAAAGTTCTGAGCTAACTTGGACCACTACAGTTTTCTAAATAAATGTGTCAATTTAAAAAATAAATAAATTGTGGTTTCATGTGGTTATGAGGATAAACCAGGTGAAAACCTTGCAGCTTTGCTTTTGCTTTGCTTTCAGTTTACAAGTTCATTCAGGCCTATAACTCAATATGAAACTCAGAGTTTGAAGACCACTCACAAAGTGAAACTGAAGAAAAGGTTCACCTGAAGCCGAGATTAGCATATTTCACCTCTACCTTCTGAGCTATCCTTCTATTCCACATTTCTTCCCCCCTCCCCCTTTTGGCCCCTATGCTTATTTTGGAGAACAGAATGTGCCAAGGCTCTATTCTAAGGAAAGGTCAGTATGGCTCTGTGGACTACCAGGTACAACCATTAGTACACTTCAATCCTACGGGTCAAATCCTGATCCAATTAAAACAATGGCAACACTGCTACTGACCTTAATGGAACCAGGATTTGGTCCTAAAACAATATGTAATCTTTCTGACATATACAGCTGCCACTGAACTATAGGAAAGTCTAAAAATCACTCCCTTAGAAAATTCTCACACTCAGTATCTCAGGGGTAAGGGGGTCTGCAGCATTTTCCAGACACTAGTAACTAACTGTTTAAGGGTTTGTACTCCAATAACAAACCATGGAGGTCAAATGAACACATAAATAGTTACTTTATATTATATATATGAAAGCATGGTTGCTATTCCACCCTGAATTATCCTAAGAAGACTGAATAGAGGAAAGATGCCAGATTGGTGGGCACAGGTGTGAGGTATTATATTGTAAGTCAAGCTGAAGGCTAGCCTTTGAAAAGGAATTTAAAACCCTGAGCTTTGGCCCAGTCTTCTAGAAAGATTAAAATCAACCTTCAAAGGGAAAATGTCTCTTGCAAGCTGTACAGCTCACATAGCAATGCTTGCTGGCTTCACTACTAATCAACACTGGCATTTGTTAACGAGGAGACCTTTTGTCATGTCTTACCAGCTGATGTCTAAGACCACATTGACCAGCTTTTTCCTGAACATGCTAGTAGAAAACACTATGTCTGCTTTATAATTGATACTAGCAGCACTGTATCCCTGTGGCTCTTTGTCAGATCTGTAACTGACTAACATTCTGAGACAGTGTCACACACACACCTTTCAATCATGATGATAGTGGCAGCTTTTTATTCAACATTAGACTTTTTATGCTGTGCTAGTTTTTAGTGTAAAAGTCCCAGTGATTCTTAGAGAACAGCTACAGCAAAATAAATAAAGGTTTATACTTACATTAGTATCACCCATTTGCTAATTGCACAACTAGCTGGTAAAATTAATATTCATAGAGCTAATTTCATCCCTAGTGGAACTCCACTTAGGTCAATGAGCTGACACTGGGGGATGTGTTCACCCTGTCAGAGTTTATGAATGTAACATAGGATTCTGCCCTCTACCGTGTCGGTGCAAGGAGGACACAGAGAATTTCTACCTTTTCTTCTCCCTTTGCAGTCAGCAGAGCAGGATTTCCAAGTAGCATTTAAAGGAGAAAAAGAAAGGGCAACCTACTACCACGCCATTCCCTACACCTCAGCCTAAAGGGATTTTGTTCTACTATCAGAGGGAGTGACACACCATCATCCACCTAGTATGTATGCTTCATTCTGCATATTACTCCTATTCAGAACAGAAGCAAACAGTGTGTATTTCCCTGTCTTACCCCACTGAATCCTGGCAAGAGTACAGCACCAAAGCACCCACTGGGCAGCATCTCATCCTAGCTGTGCTGGCCAGGTTTAACACATAATTCATAAAGACTACCTATAAAGCTTAATGTCCTGGCACTTGAAAAATAAGGCACATTCACAATGTGCTATCACAGGCTCTTTGTATAATCCAGAGTTCAGTTCTTTGAAATTCCCTGATGGCAAGGCATACTACACCATACTATACTATGAATTGTACTGCGCATTATAAGAGTTCCATTGGTTTCTCATACTGTACTGTATGTTAATAAATGCTTTTCAGTTAGGTCACATATTGTTGGGCTAATAAATTAGTAGTTTGTTCATGGGTTAAATCCTAAATTCCTTACTTAGCTTTTACATAAATCAATTTCAGAATTGATTTGAAGGCAATTTACTAGCTAAAGGACTGAGGAAAAACCTCAGAACTTGGCACCATAAAAATTAGTGGTGTATTTCATTAGATGCACTAAAATATAGTGCCTCCACATAAACTGCCTCCAAATTTAATTCTATTTCATATTGTGCATCAATTTGAAAATAATGTGAGAGTATGTGGGGATTACCAGTAAGTCTCCTCCGACCTGCTGGTTTGAGCCATAGAAACTAATGAAATCTCTACTGCTCTCAACTGTGATCATCCTACACAGAGAATTAGGCCTGTTGATCTGGATTGCAGGCCACTGCCTCACCCCTCCTTCAGAATTGTCTGCCATGCCTCCCTCCTTAGGGTTTCATTAGAGAAAGTAGAGCTCCCCAGTATGCAAAGTGAAGTCTGGAGTGCTTTTGCTGCTTGTAATCCCTAACCCTCCCTTGTGAGGTGGAACCAATGCAATTCTCAGCACTTTAGGTTCTTCTGTGTCTGCAGAAGCAGGAAGACACCAGCTGGTCCATAAGGAAAAATGTTACAGTTAGATTTCTTCACATCCATGTGTACGATTCACAATGATTCTCCTGCTGTTCATTTTGATGAGAACTCCACCTCAACTAATCTGGTCTCCCATGTAAACAGATATTGAAATAGAGAGGTCTTTTTAAAACACATCTTACTTTTAAAAATGTATGTTACTTTAAGAGGGCTCTAACTTGAAAGATACGCCAATGAGAATTTTTAGAGACAGATTGCAAGCAGTTTTGATTCTGACCACTTCAAACTCCCAGAATAAAGACAAGATTTATTGGCAATATACCGATTGACACTGATTTCATATCAAACACTGGAAAGTCAAATTCCCTGTTTTCCATTTAAATGTAGAGGTCAGTGCCGGTATATACACAGTTATGTTGCAAATATTCAAATGTATTTAAATAAGATGCAAAGCTAATAGAAAAAAATAAAGTTAAATAACGCTAAAAATTCAAGATGTGATGAACCCCAAGGAAATTAGCAAGAGAGAAAAAAAATAACATCATCATATTTTTAGGCCAGGACTTAATTCTGTGGTATAAAGGGAGAGAAAAATACATTTAAAACCAAATACTGTAGAGTAAACCAGAAAGATACGATGATGTAGCTTGAACAAAGTGAGAGAAAATAATCTATTGCTTCTGACTGCTGTAGATTTTTTGGATACAATGGGCTAGATCTGCTGCAGTATAGCTCAATTGAAATAAATGGAAATCAGTTATTTAGACTATGTATCTGGCTGTATAACTTTGAAAATACAAGTTTTCAAATCTTTTTCTGAGTTAAAATGTACTTGATTCAAGTGTGATAATTCTGTGGTGTTCTAGCAACAAGCATTGACTTCTGCAGACTCATCAGAATGAGAGAGAAAAGTTTTATTATTAGATCATCTTGCCTATCTTCTTGGCAATGTATAATTGTTCCCTAGAGTACACTATTGTTGATAACTCTTCTTTATTTTTATGCTTCTCCAGTTTGATTTCATTGACGTTACTCATGATTTACATTACTGGGGCTGGATTCTTATTTGAGAATGTGGGAATCAATAGTAACTCATCTGACTCCTGTTGACTACAGGGAACTACTCAAATAAGTGCATAACTTTATTCACTTCAATAGCACCCATTAGTAGCTAGCATGACCGTTCATATGAACAAAAATACTTACATGTTTAAGTATTTGAAGAATCAGGGCTTTTATATTGTCTGTCTGAGATTGCCAGCTCTTTGGCAGAGGTACCATTTCTTATTCTAAATTTGGTAAAGTTCCATGAATGGATTTTTAAATCATACACGGTTTTAACATTAAAAATAATTTCTCCTGTTCTTTATTCAGAATTCTTTAAAATTATTCAAACAATGAAGTTATTACTACTTTTTGGTATTGGGGCCAATGGAGAAAATCAATGCTTTTGAGCCTGGGATTCAGCAGACAATCTCCTCCAATGACCTCAAATCTAAATGTATGGATTTACTTTGTCTAAAAACGGAGACTGTATTTTGTTTCCTGATGTATGCTTTTGTCATGGGAGCAAATGAGAGGAGATTTTAGATGCATGGGCTCTTTGAACACTACTGTCTCTCCAGGTGTGTTAGGATTAGAACAGTAAAATTCTACTCACCTCTTCTGCATGAATACCACAAAGCTTGTTTCCCGACAGGAGTTTGTTTTTCAGGCTTTTGTTCTGAGAAAAGAATATGGTTTTACTATTGAGAAGTACTAAAATATTAAGGAATGCTTTAAATATTTTAATATGTTGGTTTTATTTTTTACTAGATATGATCTTCAAGATGTTAGTCAGGCCACAAATAAATATGAAGCCAAGATAAATGTATAATGGTACAGTATTCAGAAGGCGGGTGGTTTTTGCATTAAAATATTCATTCACAGAGACAGATCTGCACACTATAAACTTTCAAAACACTATATGAATTAAGCTGAAAGACATTTATTTAATCTCAATATGATGAGAAAAGACAGGGGGCCAGATCCCCATCTAGTATAAATCAGCATTACTGAGCACTGTCTTCAGTGGAGCTAAGGCAATTTACAGCAGCTGAGGTCTGGCCCAGTATTCCACCATTGAACCCTAAAGTCAAGATTTAAAGATTCTTTTCATTGTAAAATTGTTTAATTTAAAATTGGCACAAAGCCTGAAACATTAAATGCTGAGTCCCCTCATTTCACTCCCACCATTCAACCTTCTTTTCTACCATAGCAGTTTTAAATTTCACTTATTTACTGAAATGAAAATTGATTATAATGTTAATAAAATGAAATTTCAACTAGCCTAGTAATATTCCCACACACTAACTTTTTTTCTATATTCTTTCTTTTTGCTGATTTCGTGCTATAGTTGATAGCCAAGGGTATTTACCTTTACAGATTCTCCACTAGGTGACTAGCTGCCTAGCTTTGAAAATTATTTTTGCTCTCTTTAAATTCTTCCCTCTTGAATTAAGAATGCAGTCAGCCAGATCCTGAGCTGGAGTAAATCAGTGTAACTGTGACAAAATGGAGTTACACCAATTTATATCAGCTGAGGATCTGTTCCCACCTTTTTAGCTCATTTCTCTTGAATGACTTTACCATGCTGAATTCCTCAAACACATTACTGTAAGAGCTGAACAGAATTCTATTTCACTATTTTTATTTCAATTTCCTGTCCTCATTATTACACTGCAGCCCACTGAGATTCATATTTTATTTGGTGTGGGACATTAAGGAGCCTTATGAAAAACCTAAAGTAGTTTCTAATGGATCTTGGGTTTTTTGTTTTTTAAGTACCACACTAGACTAATATAGAGCTTGCATAATTTATACTAAGGACCTGCATTTTTTATGTATTAACAATCTTTAGGAAATTGACGAGCTGTGCAGATGCTGTCTGTCTGGGATTGTACTGTCAAAGAGTGCATGTGATGGAGGTAACAGGGCAGAAATGGCTTAACAAATGTTACATACCCATATTGCTAACCCTTCAGGGAAATTTCATTAAGTTATTTTCGTATACATCAGCCAGTATAATGCATACTGTAGCTATACTTTTCAATGTTAAAAAACACTATCAACAATGTTTCTACAAAGCTATATATTGTACTCCAGTGTGTAGCCATGGGCAACACCCAAGAGAGGCAAGAAATGAGAAATGTTAGCAGCTCAACACACAGTGTTCTCAACAGGTCAGCACAAAGGGCAGGGTCAACACCTCTCACATTAAATCCTGCAAAGTCAGTGGATCTCCAAAAAGTTTCCCTAGTAAAGATTCCCTCTCATCATTTTATTGGGTGGACAGGAAGGGAATCCTGCCCCACTTCCTGCTTTCCCCCCTAGAAACAGACTGCTGGAACTACCTCCAAACCTCAGAGATCCCAAGGAATCAGTCAGAGACTGTGCTTCTGCAGAGCTCTCGCCCCATAGCCCTCCTCCATAGCAGTGCATCTCTACTGGAGCGGAGGCACCCGGGAATCTCTGTGTTCATATCTGCACTGGAGGTCCCCTTTAGCAGGAGGATCCCACCTTCAGAGGACAGGTAATAAACCCTGATGTCAAATCATTTTCTCTTAGCAACCTGCAAGGCCAGTAGAAAGATGTCCATACCCAATGTTGGGCCATCCATTCCCAACTGCTTCCACTGCAATGGATCCTGAGCCCAAAAAAGCACTCTCCAAGAGATCTTAGGAAACGAGAAGTCGATGTTGTGAAAGGGGTGGGTGAGAGCTTCATGTGTGAAGGAAAGTCTATGAGTGTAACTTGGGGGCAGGGCCAGATTAAGGGGCAGGCTACTCAGGTGATTGCCTGGGGTGCTAGACTTTGGGTGCTACTTTTGTTGTTAGTGACAAAAGGGGAAATAGAACGTTTGAAATAAAATGTGTCAGGTATTCTGTATGTGGATTCATTTTTCACTAACCTCCTAGAATGTTCTGGATCTTTGTAGAATCTCTTATATGATAGGGATAAATCATGCATTCAAGTTGTGCATCAAAGTCATGAAATAGGCTACATATGCAATAAAAAAAATAAGGTATTCAAAAGTTTAACAAATGGAGGTGGGAGGGGGGAGTGCCAAAGACACTCCTTGCCTGGGGTGTCATTTGGTCTTTGCCCCTTGCCAAAGTTGTTAACATTTTTCCCACTGAATGCCTTTCGACTGGCTATTTTCTGATGTTGTTTTGTGCAGATGCTGAGAATTTAGTTCTCCCTCACTGTAATACAATAAAGGCTAAATAGAAATCTTCTAAGGTTTTCCTTCCCTTCCACCTCCTCCCCTCATATTCCTCTTTCTGTGTGTTTCCTGGGGGGTTGTATTTCTAAAAAGCAGCATTTAAAATTACCAGAAGTCAGTTTTTAAATTGTAATCTATGAATACAAATCACTTACAATACTGCCTGAGGCATTGCCAACATGTAACAGGTATACACAAGTAGATGAAAATAGGACTGTGTGGACTATGGGATGACATTATCTGTATAGGAAGGGTATCAGAGGGGTAGCCGTGTTAGTCTGAATCTGTAAAAAGCAACAGAGGGTCCTGTGGCACCTTTGAGGCTAACAGAAGTACTGGGAGCATAAGCTTTCGTGGGTCAGAACCTCACTTCTTCAGATGCAAGTAATGGAAATCTCCAGAGGCAGGTATATATCAGTGTGGAGATAACGAGGTTAGTTCAATCAGGGAGGGTGAGGTGCTCTGTTAGCAGTTGAGGTGTGAACACCAAGGGAGGAGAAACTGTTTCTGTAGTTGGATAGCCATTCACAGTCTTTGTTTAATCCTGATCTGATGGTGTCAAATTTGCAGATGAACTGAAGCTCAGCAGTTTCTCTTTGGAGTCTGGTCCTGAAGTTTTTTTGCTGTAAGATGGCAACCTTTACATCTGCTATTGTGTGGCCAGGGAGGTTGAAGTGTTCTCCTACAGGTTTTTGTATATTGCCATTCCTGATATCTGAATAGATTTACTTCTTCCCAGACCTGTCCTACCACACAGTTTAAAAGAGAGTCTCTCGTTTCAAAGAATATTTCATAAAAAGAAATCAATGGAAGGGGTAACTTTGCATGGTCACATCCAGAATGCTTAAACTTTTGGTCCACAATAAAGAATTATATGTACTCTTATTTCTTATTAGCAGGTAGAATATTTAAAGAGGCTGAGGGAATTAAATACCAACTCCCATTGACTTTCAATGAGAATTCAGCTCTTAAATTCCTCTGACTTCTTGAAAAATCCCAACCAGCTCTGTTACCCTTGGCTGTATTATTTGGATTAACTCTGTGGTCTTCGCTCAGTGTAAAGAAGTGTGAAATTTTTAATGTAGTTGGAACAGTAAAATTGAAGGGGGGGGGAAAGAGAAAGGGTTTTTAAGCCACAAAAAGGAAACCTTAAAATGCTGAGAGGTGCACTCACCACAGAGAGGTGTATTCTCCACAAACAATGTGGCCTGAATTTTAGTAGGTAAGTAACCAGCACAGCTGGCTTTTAAAATGTTTTTTTCTTGACAGGTTGTCAGGTGCCTAGAGATACACAGCCATTCTGTTGACTCACCCTGGCAACCAAATTAAGTGGGTCTCATTAGCTTCAGCTCCTGACTGTAAATGGGACAAGAGTTGCTCTTATGGCAGAACTAAGGGCCAAGGCATGAAAAGAAAAAACATAGGAACAGGAGGAAGCACTGACTGAGTCTTGTGTTTGTTGTGATTTAAGTTAAATGTAAACTCCAGAAGGTGAGTAAATTCAGACTGCAGCTAAGTGGGAATTTTTCAAACAACCCAGCTTTTTGTCAGAAAATGACAACTAGTTTAAACAAAAACTTTTCACGGGAACGTACCACTATTGATAAAGCTTTTGTTGAGGGAAGGTTTTTCAGTCCAGGATGAAGTTTCTGGACAGGGGAGCAGAATGGGTGGGGGAGCATTCATCTGAGATATAGGACACCCACATTTAAGTCCTTGATCTGAACCAGGCAGAGCTAGGTCTCCCACATCCCAAGTGAGTGCCCTAACCACCAGTTTACTTGTAGTTCTAGGGTGACACTCTCTCTCTCTCTCTTTTTATAATTTTCAAAAGGTCTCGCTTTCATTCCAGAACAGAATGGGCATTTTTTCAAAATCTCAAAAATGTTCACAAGATGGGAAAACCATTTTCCACCCAGCTCTAGTTCAGACCAGGGCCAGATTCTCAGCTGGTACAATTCAGCCTAGCTTCACTGAAGTCAGTGGAGTTTCATCAGCTGTCATAAGCTGAGAAACTGGACTAACATTTCTAGTGTGTACACGTGTGCGTGCATGCAAACATGCATGTGCTATGAAAGAAGCACACTGAGAATGCCTCTCATGTACAGTGACTCTTTCTTACTTTTCACAGGGAACACCTAACTCCCCTAAATGGAAAGGGTGTTGGGAACAGTTGGGAAAGCTGGGTATTTCAATAGCTACCCTTTGATGAAGAATAGCTTCTCTGATGAAGGGTAGGTAGCCCCTTGAAAGAATGAACCCAGAAAGATGGATTATTCCTCTTTAAACCATTCCAGCTGCAACTGGTCACTATTTTTATAGTGTGGCTTGCTGGATCTAGAAAATCTAAATGAAAGGGATTAGAAAAACTGAAATAAAATAACCGTGAGCCCATTCTCCCTGTGCTAATGAACCATGAACATATGGAAACCTAACCCACCACCTTTGATTCATTTAGCACAATGTAAATTTATTACTGAATAGCAATGGCATTCTCTAAAATTTTGCATGGGAAATATACTGGCATTTGAAAAAGAATATTAATTGGATTCAGTACATCAATTTAGATTTCAGTCTATGTCTCAGTGGAAAACCTGGAAGCTTTATTTGTGAATTAGACATATGCAGTTTTTACCAATGCAAAGAAATTCCCATGCTATTTGAATTCCCTCATGTGCCTTTTGCACAATTCCTGGGTAATGACAAAGTACAGCATCTTGTTTCACACACACCTCACCCTGTTCCTCTCTATTACACACTAACACAGGTTGCTTCTGCAATGATAAATAGTTTCAAGTTGCTTAAAATAGGTGTTCACAGTACTACAAGGCAATGGTATTATACTGCAGATTCTCTCCTGTGCAAAGATATGTTTGTTGCATCAGAAAGGGGGAACAAGTTTGGCCACCTCAATTCTCATGGTGCATTTACTATTAACTCCTCTTGCTATTTATTTGTACTACCATGGCACCTAGCATCCTTAGTTGTGGACTAAGAGCTTACAATCTACATAGAAGACAAGAGATAATGGTGGATAAAGACAAACAGGGGGAGCATTAGGAACCAATGAGATAGTTGCACTGGTCCTGGACCATCAGTATAAATTAGAGCAGTTTAGGGGCCATTTTAATTTATACGAACTGTCTATGATCATGTTAGTTGTGAATTGCTGTATTGCAGGTACACTCTTGCCCTACCACCAACACCCCTGTGCTAGGGCTCAAATGGCATAGGCATCAACTGTCACTTTATGCTAGCTAAGAGATCCCTTATGCTAGCAGAATTGATAGCCGGTTAGAGCTAGATTCTGCCTAGAATGGAGGGAATTTTGGTATTTACTATTTGGCATTTACCAAACTCTGGACACATTGCACTGACAGGTACTGTTTTGCATCCTGATTATAATCAATGATTTCCTCCTGCAGCAAATGAAGCATGCTTGACCTGTATTATTGCTGTATCTGAGCCCCAGTGATAATCTGATCAGGATTCTTGTTTAAGGGCCATTTTCATGAAGAGTCTGCTTTCATTTGTATTCCATAACTGTTTGGTAAAAGAGGCTCTCAGTAATTAGTTCAATTAACTAATCCACAAGGCTCTGAGGTTGCAAATTCTTACTGAGTCAGGAAAAAAAGTTCAAAATTAGGTCTCATACGGATTTAAAATGACCTTTCTTGTTTCCCAGTTAAGCACCCCAAACTGGGATAAACTAAAAAAAAATATTTAAAATTGAACTGGGATGTTATACGGTCACTTTTTCACAACAGTATATATGTTTTATATTCTTAAACAGGGTTAGATTAAAAAGATATTTCAAGTTTAAAAAACAAGATATGTACATAAAACATAATTGTTTAAGCATCCATTAATGTGTTTTTAATAGTCAGTCTATCTTTAAAAAAATATACAATAATGACTGCAACTAGATTTACCCCTTTAAATTTACAGCAAGTATCCTATTATATCCAAACTAAATGTGCAGTTAAGTGTATTTAGGTTGCTTGAAATGCTAATATCACAGAGTGCTTTGCTGAAACATTTGCATCATCGTATCATTAAGCACATTGAACAACTGTAATTTAAGTCTAAAGCCTCATTCCCCTTTCTGTTATTTAACTTCTTTGCATCAGCAGTTTCAATGCATCCATAAATTTAGCTGCAGTTGAAACCTGCCTTGGTTGTTCCTCAGACTTGTAGTAATCTTAGGGCTGTTATACATAGTACATTATTCTGCAGAAGAAGGGTATAAATTCTAGTGCACACTAGTGTGTCATGTGCTAAACTGACCGGTGTGGACACAGCTGAGACACACTGAAAATTCTCTAGTGCACATTAATGTCATCCAGTTACATTAATGTGCGCTAGGGAGTGCACCAGCAGAGCACTAACATTTACACCCCTCTGGTGCTGTGTAGCGCACTGTTTAGACAATTCCCTACTCATCTCCCTCCCTTCCAAGCAGCTGAAAAATTTGACTAGACTTTGGATACTTATAGATAGGATATACACAGGAATGTGCATGGCAGAAGTGGGTCAGCCATCAGTGATCTTCCGGGGGTGCGGGTGGGGGATGGAGAACTTTTAATAACAGATAGGACCTGATTACAGACTCTTTACACAAGTTTCCAGGTGAAAATAAAAATCTTTTGGCCTTGCCTAAAAAGAATTAGCAGTTCCATGCTTGGAGTTTTGGTTGTGGTGTTATTGTTTAAATTATTTATTTTTAAATAGGTGAAAAGGTCATTTTGAAAGTCAAAAATATGCATTTTACCTTGTACTTCAATTACATTTACACTGTACATTATCTCTCATAATCTTGTGATATCTGTGAACTGGAAATGTGAAGGGAAAAGAGATGGGGGTGAATTCATTATCAGGAGAGTTGATAGGAATCCCTATATTTAATTTCCTTCTTTTATCAAATATTCTTATTTTTTAATGAAAAGGTGTGACACTTTCATTGTTTGCAGTAGGCCTTTGAAATTGATCAGGGGAAAAAACCTCCAGGCTAGCTAAGTGCCTTTTCTTTGTTCCACGAAATTCCATTGAGAATGAGCTGAGTTATAAACTTTTAAAAATCACCTTTTCGTCAGTTTGGCAGCATGCCAAAATAATGCCAACATTCTGAAGATCTGGGCCCCTGATGCCACCAAAGCAACAGTAGCAGGGCATACTTCATGGAGAAACCTGAAAGCAGACAGCCTGTCAGACAGAGAGAGAGAGAGCGAGAGAGAGAGAGAGAGAGCGAGCACAGCTGCTGTCCCCACCATCAGGGCCGGCTCTAGGTTTTTTGCTGCCCCAAGCAAAAGAATTTTTGGCTGCCCCCCCCAGCCCACCAGTGCCCCCCCCACACCCCCCTGCCGCCCCAGCACTGGGCTCTCTCTTCCCCCCCTGCACCCCCAGCACTGGGCTCCCCCCGAAACGTGGGATCCGCTACCAGCACACAGCGGCCAAGCCCTGGCCCAGCTGTGACTCTGTCCCCATGCGGGTGGAGCTGCTGGGCGGCGCGGAGTGGGAGTACTTCTAGGTGGCAGTGCGGCTGCGGAGGGGTGCGGAGAACACGGCCCCTCCCTGGGCTTTGAGGCGCTGCTGGTGGCCAAGGTGGATCAGTTTGTGCTCACCGCCCACACCCCTGACATGCTGGCAGCCGAGGACCTGGAAAGCCCCCCGGACCTGCTGCTCTTCAGCCTCACCACGCCCTGGCCCAGCCCCGGTGGGCGGGAAGGCGAGGATCTCTGGCTGCGGGGCTACCTGCTCAGCACCGATGAGCCCAGCCAGCCGCTCACCTCTTCACACACTCCGGGAGCCCCTCTCGCCGCCGCCGCAGCCCGGGCTTGGCTCCAGGGGACCCCACTTCCCTCCCTCCCTGGCTCCTCACACACTCTGGGCAGGGCTGCCCAGAGAATTCAGGGGGCCTGGGGCAAAGCAATTTCAGGGGCCCCTTCCATAAAAAAAAGTTGCAATACTATAGTAACATTTATTTGGAAATGTAAAAAATAACTAGTGAAATAGATTCAAAAATTAATTTGTAATAATTTGAAAATACACTAAATACATTATTTAAAAACATTAAATGCTTTAATGGTATGTATACATTTGCAATTACATAATGGGCTGTTGCTGGGTGATGGTGATGGTTGGTGCCAATGGGCTGTCACTGCCTGGGGGTGGTGCTGCTGTTGCCCAGGGCTGGGTGGGGAGCTGGGCTCTGGGTTGGGGGGGTACCCGGCTCACAGGGGCTGGGCTCAGGGCTGTGGGGAGATAGGGTCGGGGGGTGTCTGGCTCAGAGGGGCTGGGCTCGGCGCTGGGGGTCAGGGCTGTGGGGGGGATGGGGTCGGGGGTGTCCGTCTCAGAGGGGCTGGGCTCAGCGCTGGGGGTCAGGGTTGTGGGGGATGGGGTCGGGGGGCGTCCGGCTCAGAGGGGCTGGGCTCGGCGCTGGGGGTCAGGGTTGTGGGGGTTGGGGTCGGGGGGTGTCCGGCTTAGAGGTGCTGGGCTCAGAGCTGGGGGTCAGGGCTGTGGGGGATGGGGTCAGGGGTGCCCCGGCCCCTTACCATGCTGCTTACCCCTCTCCCAAATATCGCTGCAGCCGCCTGGTGTCTCCAGAGGGGCCTGAGTTCCCGCCACTCGGCCGCAGCTTGCAGCCCCGGCCCCTTACCAGCTGAGATGCCGGGGGATGGGGGAAGACGGAGGCGGGGGGAGCTTTGGACATACCGGGGCCTGGGGCAAATTGCCCCACTTGCCCCCCCCCCCCCGGGTGGCCCTGACTCTGGGTGCCCCTCTCGCCGCCACCGCAGCCCGGACTCGGCTCCAGGGGGCGCCGCTTCTCTCCCTCCGCGCTCCTCACACACTCCAGGAGCCCCTCTCGCGGCTGCTGCAGCCCGGGCTGCAGCAGTGGCTAGAGGGGCTCCCGGAGTGTGTGAGGAGCGGCGGGGGGAGGGGGGGGTAGGGAAGGGAAGGGAAGTCTCGGCGCGGCAGGGGCAGCAGGACCCCATCTCCCTCCCTGCATCCCAGGCGCCGCTTCCCTCCCCCACCCCACCCCCACTCCTCACACAACTCCGGGAGCCCCTCTAGCCACCGCCGCAGCCCAGGCTGCAGCGGCCGCAAGAGGGGCTCCCGGAGTGGGGGGCGGGAAGGGGAAAGGGAAGCGGCGCCCGGGATGCAGGGAGGGAGATGGGGTCCTGCTGCTGCTGTCGCGCCGAGTCTCCCCAGGGCAGCACTGTACAGGGCGCCACCGGGCTGGGCAGGGGGCTCGGATCCCAACTCCCGCTGGCAGGGCAAGTGGCTGGGCCAGGACCAGCTCCCGGCAATGCCGCCCCAAGCAAAAAAATAAAAATAAAAAAGGGAGGCCGGAATGCCGCCTCTTAGAAAGTGCCGCCCCAAGCACGTGCTTGGAGGGCTGGTGCCTAGATCCGGCCCTGCCCACCATCAGCCTCACTTCCTCAGTATCACACACATGGCACTAGCGGCCCATTTCTTACGCTGGGATAAAAACAATCTCATGTTGGTTAGGTAATGTAATTAGCCTTGTAGTTCGTGTGAAGCAGACTACATGGCACTGCAGAAAAGCCAGGGTTCAAACCCCTGTTGATGCACACTGAGGGAGCCATTACAGTTGTGCATTAATGGAAAGTTATTCAGGGTGCAAAATCAAATACTCATGTTAGGAAATGCCAGATTTATGGTTTTTATGCAATCTTAATTTGTGCATGTTACCCCCTTTTGACCCAAGCTGCTAGTGAAAATTCAGGGCCCTGAAGATGTCTCAGTTGAATAGAAATTGATGGAATCTGGTATTTCTTTGATGCAGTCTTGTTTATTTTACAAGGAATGTATAAAGTCTTGCTTCTCTGAATGCAAGAGGGACCAAAATTATCCTTCACTTACAATGCTAAGATTCATTCAGACGGTATCCTTGATCCAGACCTCTTTCTAGGCTTCTCCAGGGTCACACCATGCTTACAGGTTCACAGCCGTTTTTGTCTTAGGTGGGGGCTTGTGAATTACTTATAATTGAAAGTATGTTCAAACCCAGTCTCAAAGAGGTTTGTGATCAATGCGCTCACCAGTCCCTCTCAACATAACATGAATATAGGCTTTATCATACAGTCTTTAATTACATGATCATACATTATTGTTTCCACGGGACCCCTGCCTCAGTCAGTGTTAGGGTGACCAGACGTCCCAATATTATCGGGACAGTCCGAATTTTAGGGGACTTGTCCCGCGTTCCGACCTTACATCGATCGGGATGCGCTTTGTCCCGATATTGGGGACCATCCAGACCATAGCTGCGGCGCCACCACTCACCACTTCCTGGGACAGTTCCCAGCACCCGCCCGCCGGCAGGAGCGCCACGTGCTGCAGGGGTGGGGCTTGCAGGCACCAGGAGTGGTCAGAGAGCCCTCTGCCCCCCACCACCCGTCCCGACCTGACTCGCAACCCTAGGAGCCAGAGGGACCAGCCTGCCAGATGCTTCCCGGGACGGGAGCCGTCCCAGGTGAGCACCGCCGGAACTCCCCACCTCGCCCCCTGGCAGGTCCCTCTGGCTCTTAGGATGGGGGGGCTCTGCATGCTGCCGGCGCCTGCAAGCCCCACTCCGCGGCTCCGGCAGCTCCCATTGGCTCTTTTCCCGGCCAATGGGAGCCACAGAGCTCACACTTGTGGCGGGCACAGCACGTGGAGAGTCTGGAGACTCCCCTTGCCGTTCTCACCCTAGGAGCCAGAGACCTCCCAGGAGGGCTGGTGAGTGCAGTCAGGGAAGGGGGCAGGGTGTGATGGAGTGAATGTCTGGGAGGTGTGTGTGGGGTGCTGGGCTGTGAGGGTGTGGAGGGCACTGAGGGAGGTTTGTTTGTTTTGGGGTGCTAGACAGTGGGGGCCTGTTGGTGGGTGCTGGGCATTTGGGGAGATCTGTGTGTGTCAGGGCACTGCGGGTCTGTGTGGGGCATTGTGTAGTTGTGGTGGTGGGGTTGTGGGGAAGGGCGGAAGGAAGGGAGGAAAGAAGGGAGGGAGGGGAAATCTGTGTATTGGGAAATTAGCGAGGGGGGGTTCTGTGTGGGGTGCTGGGCAGCTGTGGTGGGGCTGTGGGCGGGGTCGTGTGCACAGCACTGTGTATTTGTGGTGGAAGGGTTGTAGGGGGCTCTGGACGTAGTGGAGCCGGGGGGCGCTGGGCAGGAGAGTTGTGTGGCACAGCATGGGCCCACCCCCAACAGGAAGGGGCACGCTGGTAGCACAGGGCCAGGAGGACCAGTGTGCCTCTGGCTCCAGTCCGGGCTGTGCACCTGTATCTGTCTCTCTCCCCCCGCTCACCCAATGTGTCCTGATATTTCACTCTTGCGATCTGGTCACCGTAGTCAGTGTACAAGATGTATGCAAAACGGGTCTGTAGACGTCCCGGGGTAGGGCTCGTCCCTCACAGGGGCGGCTGGGAGCCAGGCCGCCTCACTACACGTGGCGGGGGGAGCAGTTCAGCCTTGCGTGCCCAGGCCTAGATCAGGCGGGCAGAAACAAACAGTAAGTTCAGGGGCTCAGGCCCTCAGGCAGGGGCTGAGCAAACAAACAGCAACTTCAGGGGCTCAGGCCCTCAGGCAGGGAGGAGGAGAGACTGCCACCCGGCGTGGGGTGACAGGGGGGAACACAGGCCCACCCACTCCACTGTGTTCCAGCCCGGGGCCCTATCAGCAGCAGTCCATCTGCTGCTGGGTCAGTGGGGATCCTGACCGCAACACACTGACATGGGTTTGGGGTCGGCTATCCCTGGGCCATTTCCCATCTCCTCCTCCATAGGTACCTGCACGTCCTGAGCCTCGTCAGCCATGTCCCAGATCATGGGCTCCTCAGGGCAGCGAGCGCTGGGTAGGTCAGGCGGCTCCTCCGGACCCTTGGTGAGGGGAAGTTCAGTCCTCTCCTCAGGATACCGGGCTCGGGGCAGGCGCGGTCCAGCAGGAGCTCGGGCACCAGTGTCTGTCCTCTCCCGTGGTCGGGCCGCAACTGAGCGCTGGGGCCAGGCCTTTATACTTCCTGTCCCGCCCCTTGACTTCTGGGGGGTGGGGACAGGCGGTGACTCCGCCCACTCTGGCGGCTGTCCATGTCAAGGCTGTATCCCCACTTTGAACTTTAGGGTACAAATGTAGGGGCCTGCATGAAAACTTCTAAGCTTAACTACCAGCTTAGCTTTGTTCCCGCTGCCACCATTTCCAATGGATTCCCTCCCTGGGAAGCCTTGAAAAACCTTCACCAATTCCCTGGTGAATACAGATCCAAACCCCTTGGATCTTAAAACAAGGAGAAATTAACCATTCCCCCTCCTTCCTCCCACCAACTCCTGGTGAACAGGGGTGGCTGGGAGCCAGGCCGCCTCACTACAGGGTCATAATTAAAATTGCGTGGACAACCATAAGTCTGGCATTTACTGAAACTTAAATAATATTTTAAACTTTTTATATATCATTTTCAGATGTGTATACAATTTATAGCACTAACCCAATCTATGTTAACATACTGTATCGCATTAAAGAACTAAAACATCATAGCAAATCTGAGGTCATGCTTCAAGCACAGTTGTGCAAATGTAAGTTGAAACTTATGACAATAAACTTTGCCTCACAAAAGTATAGTAAGAATCGTTATCCCATTTTATAAAAAGATAAACTGAGACACAAATGGGATAAAGGCCAAAGTGTTCAAACTTCATTGCCTAAAGTTAGGGTCCTAAATCTGTATTTAGGCACCTAAATAAATGGCTGAATCCTCAGAGGTGCTGAACACCTACGGCATCCATTGACTCCAATGAGAGCAAGATCAGGCCCTTAATCTGACACAGCACACACAATCCCTACTAGAAGTGTGATATACTGTAGCCAAGAATGGCTAAGCAGAGAAACAATACACCTGTGCCCTGATATAATGCGACCTGATATAACACGAATTCGGATATAACGCAGTAAAGCAGTGCTCCGGAGGGGAGAGGGGGGACTGCGTTCTCCGGCAGATCAAAGTAAGTTCGATATAACCCGTTTCACCTATAACGCGGTAAGATTTTTTAGCTCCCGAGGACAGCGTTATATCGGGGTAGAGGTGTACCACATAGGCAGTGTCATGACTAAGACTTGGGCAGTTAGACCTAGTGGTCAGTGCTAGAGTCAGGAGGCAGGCAGGGGAAAGTTACTGGGAGGTCAGAGTCCAAGGCAGGCCAGACGGTAAACAGAGTCAGGTGTCAGGAGGCAGGTAGGGTTAGGTTACCAGGAGATTGGGGCCAGTTGCCAGGTTACAGACAGTTATCAAACAATAAAGTTGAGGACAAACCAGTGTTAGACGCCAGAGTCTAGGGTCTATCATAGCAGGGCCTGGAGCAGAGGCAGGCAGGCAGTCTGTGTGGTTGCTCAGACAGCTTCCCTTCATGGCTTCCTGGTTTAAATACTGGTGCTGAACAAACAGTGGGCTGTGGGGGGGCAACTCAGGTCCTGTTGGATGGTACTTCCAACCAGGCCCAGACACACATGGGCCTCCTGTGGGAGCCTAGCCTAAGCCTCCCATGGTGATATCAGCTGCCCAGAACCCTTATAGTTCTACGTTCCACCCCTGCAGATCCTTACAGGCAGATTCAGCACAAAACTATCAGTGTCATCACCAACACTTTTGAGAAGCAAGGGCACAGAGTATATAAATGCAAAGAAAATCATTTTCCTCTCAGAAAATTATTCCTGACAATCAGTGCCAATCTAGACAGTTCATCTGATGTCTGTCAGGAGTTATTTGTTTTGTATAAGATAAATTTTTCTCTGCCTCTGCTTGATGAATAGTGCAAATCAAACCATGCTGAGTCTTCACTCATCTCCAGAACATTTCATGTAGGTGTTTAAAAAAAAAAAAAGCCACAAAACTATAAGGTGCTCAGTAAGAATGTGACAGAGGTGATTGCCAAGATAAAATATTTTCCATTTCCTGTTTAACAATAGCTATTCACAGGACCCTGATGGAGGAAATCAGAAGGCAGCAATAGACAAAAATCGAATATCTAGGCCTTATCTGATGTCACATTATGCTGGTACCCTGAGTGGTCTGGATATTAGCTTTGTATTGTATGATGTTGAGAAAGTGTTTTATGTGGCATGAAATAGTGAGCCTGGTTTCATCCTGTCAGGATCAACTCCTTATGAGGTAGATAAATTAAGTTTCATGTAGTTTACTGTGTGCATATTTTTCAGTTAATACCTTAAGAACTCAGGTTCTATCTGCTCTTCATGAACATTAGAGATACATGACACTTTTTGTAAGAATAGGAGTTTGCCTCCGTATTCTTCACCAAAGATTCCTTTCCCACATTGTTGCACAGCAATATGTGTGTGGACTGACTGATGGCCTCTGCGCCAGCAGTGGTGAGCCTGTGTGCGCAGTACATAATTTCTGAAATGCTCTGGGATCAATCAGAATGAGCCTTGCTAGGTAAATGTAAGGTATCTTATAATTAATAGCAACATTGCTTTAGGAGCTATTGTTGAAGGTTTCAGAGGTATCATCTTATACAGAATGTGTTACACTCCATATGCACATACTATAAAAGGATACTGGAATACCTCCCTTAAAAAACAAACAAACAAACAAACAAACAAAAACCACAGTGAACAATAGATGTTTTGCTATATTTATTCTATATTTCCCATATTATGGGAATAATGTTACAGGGTAATGGGTTAGATGGGTACGGGGCTATGTTAATACACAAACTTTCGTATTTGTTCTGTTAGTGGCCAAGAGAACACCCTCATAATTCCTGCTAGCTGCATCAAGAGTGCAATATCATTTTGAGGAGGACAGAACTAGAGGTATACCTAAAATTTATACTGTAAGGGTTCCTCAAAAACATCTGATCACCTTACCCACATGGACTTTACCAATGCCTTGAGACCTAACTTTTTAAATCTGCAAATAAAGACATCTGCTTTACTACTCCGTTTTAAGCCAATTACCTCAATGAGGTGAATCCCAAAGTAAAATCTAGAGGTCTGTCATGTAGGTTTTAGCTATAGTCCTGTGTTGGGTGATGCATGACCCCTATATGATCTGGGAAGCACAAAGATTCTAGGAGCTCTCAGGCATGCACTAGGAGAACAACCACTGTGGCATCCCTATAGGGTGTGTAGCATACATATCTCCATGCAGCTGACCAGTTCTGCTGCTTGGTATGGAACAGCTCTGCCCATGAACCAGCCTCTTTCCAGCCTCCAGTATGGAAAAAGCTTATCATAGAATCATAGAATATCAGGGATGGAAGGGACCCCAGGTGGTCATCTAGTCCAACCCCCTGCTCAAAGCAGAACCCATCCCCAACTAAATCACTCCAGCCAGGGCTTTGTCAAGCCTGACCTTAAAAACCTCTAAGGAAGGAGATTCTACCACCTCCCTAGGTAACCCATTCCAGTACTTCACCACTCTCCTAGTGAAAAAGTTTTTCCTAATATCCAACCTAAACCTCCCCCCACTGCAACTTGAGACCATTACTCCTTGTTCGGTCATCTGCTACCACTGAGAACAGTCTAGATCCATCCTCTTTGGAATCCCCTTTTAGGTAGTTGAAAGCAGCTATCAAATCCCCTCTCATTCTTCTGTTCTACAGACTAAACAATCCCAGTTCCCTCAGTCTCTCCTCATAAATCATGTGCTCCAGACCCCTAATCATTTTTGTTGCCCTCCGCTGGACTCTTTCCAATTTTCCCACATCTTTCTTGCAGTGTGGGGCCCAAACTGGACACAGTACTCCAGATGAGGCCTCACCAATGTCGAATAGAGGGGAACGATCACATCCCTCGATCTGCTGGCAATGCCCCTATGTATACAGCCTACAATGCCATTAGCCTTCTTGGTAACAAGGGCACACTGTGGACTCATATCCAGCTTCTCGTCCACTGTAACTTCTAGGTCCTTTTCTGCAGAACTGCTGTCTAGCCATTCAGTCCCTAGTCTGTGGCAGTACATGGGATTCTTCCATCCTAAGTGCAGGACTCTGCATTTGTCCTTGTTGAACCTCATCAGATTTCTTTTGGCCCAATTCTCTCATTTGTCTAGGTCCCTCTGTATGCTATCCCAACCCTTCAACTCTATTCTCTACTATCTATAATATAAAGGCTGCTCTAACATGCACCAGATGCCAATAGCCCCAAGGGACTCTGCCAACAGCTAGAAGCCTGACCACACCCATTACTTCTAGCTCAGTCCTCTATGCCAATAGTCACCAGAGGAAGATTTACAGCAGCTTTGCACCACAAAAAGGGCTCCTTGTGGAGGGGAGATGTGCTGGTTTATGGCCTCTTTGCAACAGCAGAGAGGCATGAGCTATCAGAGCACATCCCCTAATCAGGGTTATGATCCTATATGTGACAACAAAGGGTGGCAGTTTAAATCATAGCAGAGTGTTCAATGCACTGGAGTAAGCCCTAAGCAGCCAGAGGACATGTACCCTTAAGAAACAAAGATCCTTTATGCATCATTTTGAATACTCATGTTTCAAACAATATATATTTTAAAAAGTCACAGAAATAACAACCCGAGCCATACTTTCATCTTACACGTAACAACCACACTTCATGCTGTGGGTTACTCCTGCTGTGTAATGCCTTACACTGGCTTCATTATGAAGAGTAAATTGCCAGTCACATTTTTACCAGGTCATGTGGAATACTTGGCAGGGTAGCACTACAAAAAATAAAATGTGTAGCACATTCTGACTGCATTTCTACATGTTTTATAGGCTCAGTGTGCAAATACAAGTCCACCTACCACACAGACAGCAGTGAAGGTTCGAAGACAGTTCCAAATTTTGATGTAGTTTTGTAATGTATTTCTCCTACAGCATAACAATTACTGAAATATTTATGCAAATGCCAAGTAATTATGTTTTGATACAGGCCTTTGATGCAGCTCCCCCCACACACTTCTTCCTGCATCCTTTTATGTATTTGAACTTCTTAACATTTTCATGCAGAAAGTCTAAGCCCTGGCTGTTAAATAAAAGATCAATCCCACTAAAATTAATGGCTTTAGTGGATTTGTGTCTCCCAGGCTTCAAGTCATTGACCCAGTAGAAGGCAGAAAATAGTCTAGTTAAGTCTTCACAGAAGAGCATGAATAGCACACCTGTTCCTTAGGGAGTTGTAACTCTCCATTAAGATGTCAGGAACCCCACCATGAACACAAGGAAGAGGGGGTGTTAGGATTGGCAGCCAGCTAACTTCAGACTAGCCAATGAAGTACAGTGTTTTAAATGTTGCCCACAGGCATTTTTTGATCTGAGAAAGAAAGAACATGGCCAATGGACAGTATTTTTTTCCACCACGCAGTTATTCAGAGATGCCACTTCGGCACTTAGTCCACCCCATCAGAGAACCTGTTCTTTTGTTTTCAAAGGGTAACATTTTAGCAGGATTATTTTTTTTAAGATGTTAACTTTTTTGTGGTTTCTTTTCTACTCAATGCTACTTGTAACCAATGGTACTTTAAAGGATCCCCAATCTGGCCCTTAAGGTTACTAATCACTTTGAGATCCTGAGATGCAAGACACTATAGAAATGCAAAGGATTAACTAAATCATTATTAATAATTTGATTCTCTGTATCTCACATAAAGCTTTCATTTACCCACAGTTGATGAAGGAAACTGTCAGGCAGCATCTGAACACTTCAAAATCTGGCAATTCCTTTTAGGTGCCCAAATGGGAGTTGAATTCTTTTGAAAATCTGGCCAAGTGGCCAGTAATATTTTAATCCAATGAAGTGGTCTTTATTCCTTTGTCCCTGTTAGCCCACCCCTACAATTGTACATCACTAAGCAATGTTTTTCATGGACTATATTTGGTATAGCTCTCACGGGCAACAAATAGTGGTAAGAGCTATTTACTGCCCAGTTGCATATAGTTAAAATCAGTTGGAGACTGAAGCTAGTGCAGAATGGAGCAGCTCACTTTCTGGGCAGGGCATCTCATTGGAAGCCCATGACACCAATACTCTGAGATCTGCACTGGATACCTAGTGGTTTCCAGTGCAGTTTAAGGTGTTGATTGTGACTTAAAGGTCCACAGGGATCACCTCTCTCCCCAGGCAATACTGTGACTGCTGCAGCCAGAGGCACTCCAGCTAGATCATGCTCATTAGAAAAGAGAGGGGTCTGCTGGCAGGGGAATCTTGGTAAGGACCCCAGTACTCTGGAACTTGCTCCACCTTTGTCTCAAATAGCTCAAATTTGGTGACCTTCCAGGCATGCTGCAACAGACATCTGTGTGCTAGGGTTTATGACGAGGTTTGAGTGTGCACTACTGCAACAAACAAAGAAACTTTTTTGTAGGTGGCTGGCTGGGCAAGTTTCTGTTTGACCATCCCCATGTAGACACACACTGAAAGTCCCACAATAGCTACTAGTGTGGAGGAGCTAGTGTGCACTAACTCCCCCATATGGATACTTACTGGACACTTACTTTGGAAGTTCATTAAGCTGGACTGTCTGAGGACACTCTCAGTGCACAAGGCAGAGGGTCCACATGGGGAGTTAGTGCAAAGTTGCTAGTATGATTTAAATTCACTCCCTAGCTTATTGTGCACTTAGACAAGCCCTGACTATTTAATGCTGCTAGGGTAACGCTGTAATATTAATTGTTAAGGTATATAAACATCTTTTCTTATTATTTAAATGAAAATAAATAATATAAAATAAAAGGAACTGACTTATCACATGTGCTTCATTGATAAGAGTGTTGCTGAGTGATAAGAGAAAAGCAAGGACCAATCCTTCTCATTGAAGTTGAGGGGAATTTTGTCACTGTGCTGGGACAAATATTTTATTTCATCCCTATTTTTTCCTCTCCCTCTTCTCTGAATAAGGTGATTCAGAATCACTCATGCGGGAGGAATGATACAAATGGTACAAGTACTTCCAGGGCCTGATTTTACTTCCAATGAAATCTTTCTATTCATTTCAATAGGAGCTGAATCCAGCTGGCTGTGGGAAAGGAAGTGCAATTTAGTATTCCTTCCATGTAAGATACACTTCTAATTAAAAAAACATAGCAGTGGATTAGAACAGAGAATCCTATTTTACAGTATTTGATTTTGAAATCTAGGGTAATTACCTGTGTCATTCAGGATTATCCAGAGAAGAAACCTGGCAATTCTTTGATCTTTCTCTTTGGTAAAGGGGTACATCTTTCTCTTTTGGGTGCTTTAGGGGTTGTTTGCAGGATTAGTAAAGGAGAGCACCTGGTTAGGTACATGTTAGCCAGAAGCTCCATCTTTTCATTTGTTTGACAAAGGACAAATGGAAGTTGGTACTGCTGCAAACTGCAAGATTGGGTTTAAAATGCCCATTACTGTAAAATGACAGACCCACTAAGGCAGGCTGATAAAAATGAAAAGAGCATCCTGAATGTTGCCAAATATGCAAATATAAATAATCTAAATATCTAAAACATTACATCTCTGCCTTCCCAACAAACTGCTGCATTACTGGGCATGCAAGGGGCATGCAAGGGGTCATAATGACCACATTCAGTTCCACAACTTTACCTTTTCTGCTGTAATAGCAGCACACAATGAACTGTCATGTTAAGCATATTTTGGATCCATAAACATTTGTGTCAAAATTGTCAACATTTGCCTTAAAATATAAGCTGCGCAGTTATGAAGGGACAAGGGCTGAAGATGACTAGGGGAGTACACTTAAGTTCTCTTTGTGGTATCACAGCACATAAGTTCCCATTCATATTAATAGGTTCTGCCTTCTGAATTCTCGAACAATATTGAATATTTTCCTGTTTTCATTCAAGATTTGTCATTCCAAAATTATATTGCCTAGATATTTAATTTTTAAAAGCAGAAGTTTGCAGACACAAGCTATAGATGCATCAGTAACTCTGCAACATCTTTCAACCAGGAAATAGATACTTCTCAGGCAGAGCTACTGGACCAATTCATACCTAATTGCATGCTACCCAAACCTACAATTTCCCCCTTCCATCCCCAACGTGGTGCTCCCTCGCCATACTGGGGAAAAAACAATCCTGACTGGTATTACCTCTTTGTCTAGCTAAAAGAATATCTACTACATATCACAGCCTCCTCACTCTCTGGTTTATTATTTTTTCCACAAGTATAGCACCTATAATCTGAAGAACTCAAATTACCTCACAGACTAATTATTTGAGTCTCACAACATCCATGTGAGCGATATCATAACTGAAGCTTAGAGCGTTTAAAGACTAAATTTTTGTCACAAGGACAAAGCCCATACTAAGAGGCAATGCATTGCTGCTCCATCCACAGAGCATCTCAGAGAGGAAAATAAATTATAATAGAAATTATAGGAATATAATAGGAATTATATTAGACAAATACCTTGGTGCTTGCTGGGGTTCTGATAGCAATTTATCAGCAGTAAATCACAGACCATCTCTTTGCTGGCCAACAACTAGAGGAATGGAGCGAAGGCTCCACCTATTCCCTGCGGCTTCCCACCCTCTCTATGCCCACGTGATCTGGGGATCGAGTAAGCACATGCATAACTCCTTAATATTGCATGCACTGACGTATGGTCTGGGTAGCTTATATAGAGATGGCAGGGGGATTCTTCCTCCCTTGCATGGACTTGTAGACAAAGTGACAATGTAGCCCTAAGTGATTTGCTCAGAGTCACTCAGTGAGGTTGGGCAAAGCCAGGAATAGAATCCTAGAATCTTGCCTCCTATTCTCCTTCTCTTACCATTAAACGTACCTCCTTTCAGGCACATCCTACCCTGGGACTCCCCTGTCCCATACCAGGAGAAGTAACTTTCTAGACAATAGTGCCTCCTCTCAGCAAGGAAAATCCTTACCTAAGATGTGCTACTTTTCCTTGTAGTAAAAACCTCTCCCCCAAGAAGTGCAAGAAGTGTTTCATCTCCTTGCAGCAGCACACAGAGGAAATAGGGCAGCTGGGAGAACTTAAAGGAGACCAGGTAAAAGGTCTTAAGAACAGTTCATATTCACTACGTTTGTGAGTGTAAAAAAGTCAATATCAAATTTTACAAATAAGAGAAGAAAATAAAGGAAGAAAAAATAAAATAAATAAAATCTCATTCAAAAAACAGTTCAGGAAAAGCTAGGGTTCTGATACCAAACATAGGTGCAAGAAATTGTATATACACCTCTACCTTGATAGAACGCTGTCCTTGAGAGCCAAAAAATCTTACCGCGTTATAGGTGAAACCGCGTTATATCCAACTTGCTTTGATCTGCCAGAGTGTGCAGACCCAGCCCCCCAGAGCACTGTTATACCGCGTTATATTCGAATTCGTGTTATATCAGGTTGCGTTATATCGAGGTAGAGGTGTACCTAGGACAAGAGATACACCTCTGGGTGCTTAGGTGAAATGCAGGACCAGCTCCAGGCACCAGCCGAGCAAGCTGGTGCTTGGGGCGGCAGCTTGTAGGAGGTGGCATTCCGCCCAATCCTAGGACGGCACGGCTGCTTTTTTTTTGTTACGCTCCGGCTGCCCTGTAGGGGGCAGCGGCGTGGAGTACGGGAGCGCCCTGCAGCAATCCCGCGTCCTTCCCTCCCAGCTGACCGGCGTGGTGTGGAACCCTCCTGGCAGGGGGCAGGCGGCGGGGCCACCCCCTTTCTCTCTCTCTCCCCCACTCTCCCTCCCCTCCCCCCGCTAGCCAGGGCACATCTGCAGGGCAGGGAGTCCCCCTGCACCCTGGCTCCACCCGCACCGCAGGTTTTTTTTTTTTTTTTGGCTTTGCTGTTCTGGCCGCCGCGGTTTTTTTTTTTTTTTGCTTGGGGTGGCCAGAAAGCCAGAGCCGGCCCTGGTGAAATGACAAGCAGCAGACAGGACATGGGGTCTCTCACTCTCAGAACATTATAAATAGAAGAAACTCTGCTTGGTCACTCACTGGACAATTGATGTTTCTGATGGGAAAGTCAGAAAGATTAGCTTGTGCAAACCCACTGTGCTCCTACATTCATCAGTTCCTCCATGATTATGGAGCTAATCCAAACCCCCCCCCCCCCCCCCAAAAAAAATCAACAGAAGGGCTTAGTATCATGTAAAAAACAATTGTCCTTTAAGAACAATTGTTTTTTTACATGAAAATAAACAGTCTCCTGGAAGGAACAAATATGCAACGAAGTAGTCACTTTAATTCTTTCCCCTCATTTTGACAATATGTTTGTAATCAGCACTACCACCACAGCCAGTTTCAGAAGCACCAGAAACAAACTATTTGATGTGACAGACATAGTAGCAACAACATTTCAGCACAAGGTTAATTAGGCTAGAGTTTGGCCAGATTTCTGTATGTAGAGAAGTTACCATCTTTGAGATTTTACTGAACATTGAGATTTGATTTAAACTCAGAAAACTCTCTCTCAGTTGTTTTATCAGGAAAGGCTTGTGTACATGGGGAACCAATTGCTAAATAAGCTAGGATGTGAATTTAAAGTGCTAATTCTATTCTACACCAGCTTCCTGTGTGGACAACCTTATTCCTCACAAAAAGGGCCTTTTTGAAGATTAGCTTCACCCACTTCCAAACAACTATTCCACATGAGCCATTTCAAGCTATTTCCATGTGTAGATAAGCCCTAAGAACGGTTGGGCTCAGTTCCAAAGTAACGTAAACCAAATTACATCAGGAGTGATTCCATTGAAATAAAATGGAATTTAATTGGTGTAGAACTGGTATGAGGAGAGTCAGGTGCATTATTAATTTATTTAAAAACAAAAACAAAAAACTATTGCATTATTGAGGCTCAGCATGGATTTGAGTATGTTTCAGTAGCGGCTCATTTCATAACATTCTCCTTTCCTATTTGTGATCAAGTATTTGAATGCTATTACCTCTTCCACAGATACCCGCACATTTATCTAATCTACCTCACTACCTATGAGTCCCAAGTTATTCCCAAATGTGGGTTTCTTTTTATTGTCAGTATATGAATTCACTTGGCTAACCAATTTGCCCAGATTTGGGAATTAAGAAATCCGGCACATACTATCATAGCATGAAGGGGATTTGTTTTGTATATTCAATTGATCTCACACATTTAATAAAGCAGATTAAGTATATAGACCCGAAACATATTTTGATGTTAACAAAAACTACAACCTCAAAGCATTTTAAATGTTTCAAACATAACATGTTAGTTTCTCCTTTGAATGTTTGACTGAGCTGCCATTGCATTTGGGAAAGATAGATTTCTGCAGTAAATATCAACTCATACCCACAAAACAAAAGCATGTGCTTCCTTTTTCAGTCAATACACTACTACTTCTTTTAGTGCTTTGTAGGTAAGTGCCTTTCCAGTAGAAGTTTTTCCTAGCTCTGCAGCAGTGATTTACTGCAGAACACAGACTAGTTGTCATCCTGACAGGCTCTAACCACTGTTATCTCCTGGTATCCTGCTTTTGTTCTCATTCCAGGAATCATCCATTATTAATAGCGTTCTCTTAACAGCTGCATTAGTGCTTATGCAAGCTGCGAAAATAAATTTGGCTAAGAGAATATTTTGAGGCCATTTACTGTATTTAAACGACTGAAAGAAAAGAAACACCTGTTGTGAATACATCACATGTGGCTCCATGCCGTTTTTGCAACAAAGTACTGTCTGATACCAAAACATCCAGTATAACTATTTCCATGAATTAGCTGGTGGTTCATGCTGTCTAAATTTATTATAAACACTAAAAGCCAGATCTCCAGCCCCAGTTGTTTTGCATCGTTCAGCACTTAGGATATGGAAAACTGTCTCTAAACCAGAAGCTGAGGATTCCTCTGGCTTGGGGCATTCTGCAGTGGCAAAGCCTACTCTATGCCCCTTGCTTCTGTGATCAGAATAGGGGTTGTTACAAGTGAAGGAGGGTGCATGGCCAGAGAATAAAAATTTTATTAAAGTGAATGTTTAAAATGAAATATACACGAGTTAAGAGGCAAGGTACTGTACATCTGGGGTCAGGCTTGGGTTATGAGGGGGTTACAGGTATCGTTTGCAAGGATGAGAATATACATACATATCGCATAACCTGTATAGACCCAGATTGGGGTGCAAGGGTTTTTAAAGTGTCAGTGGATAAGTGGGCTCGGGTGCGCCACCAATGGAATGAATAAGGAGTCCAAGTCAGTATCGGTGTAGCGGATAAGTACATAGGTGGGGTACCCTTGGTCTGTCAGGGTTGGCGGTCTCGGTTACTCAGTGTGGTATTGACGGTGTCCTGTGATGTGTTCCGTATAAATGTCTCTGGACCACCTGATGGTGTCGGACACCATGAGCTGTCTCATGAGCCGGGTGGCCAATCCTAATAGCTCTTGGGGACCATAACAAGCCAGCATAAAAGTTACAGCAATACTTAGGCTGCTCTAACTTGTTCTATGAGCTCATTTGGTTTCCATCCAGACCTAGGCTCAGCGGAGGCAGAAAGCTGTCTGAGAGCCCATTGTGCCTCTTCTCCCACCTCCAAGCTGTACTGAGTATTTGCTTGGCATTTTTCTTGATCCTTCAGTCTTCTGAAATTTGTGCCTAATCTCAAGTTATGTCAACTGAATATGAAACATTTAGACATCCAGCTTTGTGTAAGAGCTGATCAAAGATAGGAATTTAAAACAAGGCCCCCAAACAGAGGAAGTTATATATGTTCATTTTCTTTTGGTCTAGGCTCACAAGTTTTACTATAGTGTAGTTTTACCATTTAATTCTATAGCAGCAGAATTGTAAACTAAATTCCAGGAATCTAGGACCTTGTCTTCAGAGTAGTAGTGGAAGAGATGTAGGGAAGTCTGTTTTCAGTATTTTGCCATCTTTGCTTATATCGTATTTTTAGCAAGAAGAACTATGATCTCATGATCTAAAAAGGATAAATCTGGCAAAGTGTTGAGCTCCATGTTTTTTATTTGGGGGAGGAGGGGTAGAGAGAAGAAACTGTGACACTTCCCTATTCTTACTAGATGGTAGAGCTGGCTGCTGTAGAAGAGTAGACTGTACCATTCCAATGGATGGTGTTACTTGAACAGTTCCCCTGCATGTCATGGCCACTACGCAGCTCTCATTTCTTCTCTATAAGAGAAATGTTTTATCCCGAGCAAAAGCCTTCTGGGTAGCTTGGCAAGTCTTAACAACAGAGCTCAGTTCACAGATCTCAGTTGAAATTGCAAAGGATTACAGGGTGTTTACCTCCTGACAACACGAAGCACTTGAAATCTGAAAGAAAGGAATAATTCTTTCTATGGCAGGTAGCAGTGTGACACATGCGGTATGTTCAGGTATGACTTTGGGAGCACTGGCCATGAACTTTCAGGAAACTATACAACTTTATCAGCCCTTTTTTTTTCCAGCTAGCTGGGTAAGAACTTTATACCTTTATAGCTATATCCATGAATTCACCCAGTACGGCCAGTTTAAACTGCACTTCACACAATATATACTCCAACATACAAGTCAGCCTGCAAACTGTAACTACCTTCTTAGGCTCTCATTTCACTTGCACAGTAAGATACTGATTTTAAAAGTGTTATATAATATTATACAGTTTATTTTTCTCTGCCTTTTAAACAACATCTAAATAAACACAGCATCAACTGCCAATACATTTTCAATCCAGTGACAGTTGTGTTTAACTGCGCAGCTTGATAAATGGTCTGAACTAAAGCTACTTAATTGTATTTTCTGCAGTTTAAAGAAATGCAATGTAAATTTATCAGCTAGATATTTTTAAGATTGGAAACAACCTTTATGAGAAACGCAAACTTGGCATTTCCTAGATTTGTTTGTTTGTTATTTGGCGGAGTAGGACAAAGGTGTATTAATCTTAACAGCAATAGCCATTATTTTGGTATTGATTCAGCTAAACATTTGTGGGACCTTGAATCCTGTAAATGGAACTAAGAGAACATCTATGTCTTTACGTGTTCTGCAAGGGTAGGAGAGAAAGCAGTGGAATGGTCCCTCCTGACTTAATATCAAGCAGCTTAAAATATCTAGTAGAATGGATTTCAGACACCACAGATAAAGTATGATTGTGTTATATTTGTGTTTCATGGGTGTGCATTGAATAGGCAGCCTTTCCCCACAATGCAAAGTTTTGCTGAGTGTAGTAATTGGGGTGCAGAATGAAAATGGGACTAAATTGTTTCTTCTTGACAGGTAAATATGTGCTGTCAGTCTGTTCAGGTGAAAGGAATCCAATGTTAGTCAAAAGAGAGACTATCAAAACCTCAAAGATTTCAAGGGATATAGACTGTGACCCCAATCTTATGTTGACTTGAACTGATCCACCAGCCCTGATGCTGTAGCATAATAGTTCCTATGACATCCACACTCCCTTTGGCCTTGTTAGGGGTCACTGCTAAGATTCCATATTATTTGGTGATCTTTCACTGCTGGAATATTGCCTTGAGGTTGTTGCCTCCTGGCCTATAATAGAGCATCGCTCAGGGACTGGTCCAGAGCTAAACGTGGCAGGAGAGGGGACCATAAAGTTACCTGTGCTGTGCCAAGCATTCTTCAAGCCAACCCAGGGAGCTGTCCCTCTAATTTTGATATTATAAACCAATTTTTATCATTTATGACTGCAAAGAGTTACAAAGGGATCACAGTAAACCTGTTCAACATGCAGCAGCAGTCAAAACATCTAAAGAATATTAGGAACCATTAGGAAAGGGTTGGATAATAAGACAGAACATGTGATAATGGCAGTATATAAATCTATGGTGTGCCCACTCCTTGAATACTGTGTGATAAAAAGATAAATTAGAATTGGAAAAAGTAGAGAGAAGAGCAACAAAAATGATTAGAAGTATGGAACAGCTTCCATCTGAGGAGAGATTAAAACGACTGGGACTGTTCATCTTGGAAAAGAAATAACTAAGGGATGTTAGGTTAGAGGTCTACAAAATGAATAATGTGGAGAAAGTGAATAAAGAAGCATTATTTACCCCTTCACATAACATAAGCACTGGGGCTCACCCAATGAAATTAATAATTAGCAGGTTTAAAACCAACATAAAGAAGTACTTCTTTACACAATACACAGTCAGCCTGTAGAACTCGTTGCTAAAGGATGTTTTGAAGGCCAAAAGTATAATTGGGTTCAATAAAGTAGTAGATAAATTCATGGAGGATAGGTCCATCAATGGCTATTTGCAAAGATGGTAAAAGATGCAACCCAGTGTTCTGGAGGTCCCTAAACCTCCAACTTCCAGAAGCAGCAAAGAAATGGTATAAGACCTCAACAGACTTCAGCTTTTGACTTGCATCACAATCTTTGTTTCTCTTTTTGGATTTTCTTAGCAAGCCAGTCTAAATTTAGAGACAATTCCTCTATTCCTGACAGACACATTTTAATGGGAGTTTTACTTGCATCAGGAGTTTAGGATCGGATCATTAACTGTGATGACGCTTTATGGAGAATAAGAAAAATATGCATTAAACTGAAACTGTTTCATTCCCTGTGAAAAGGATTTCTGACTTGTGTTGCCTACATGCCATAATATTTTTATTAAAACCAACTCTAAGTGAAATGTTTCTTTCTTAAAAATGAAAAAAAATGAAAAGAAAAAAAAGCTTTTGGACCACACTGTTTTGAGGTGTCAGTGTTAGTGTTACACTGAACTCTTCCACACGTGCCTCCATTCTTCATCAAAGTAGTTCACAGAAGCTGAGTTGGAGCACCTCAACCCTGCATTGCCAATTTACATAATTTTGGAAACATTTGATCTGCGCTATGACATGGGATGTTGCCACCTCAGAATTAGATAGCTCTGCACTGCCATACTGAGGCCTGGTCAATCCTGGGTACTGTCCAAGTTAATAAGATTACTGTCTGGGAAGCAGCCAATATGTCACTGACTCTTCAGCATTCATTAATTTCCCACGTCTATTCTCATTCCCTCAGTCTGTGTTCTTGTCTGCAAGATCCAATGATCATAGTTTATAAGGACTCAGGATAATCTCAGTTACTGGCACTGCCCATAAATAATCCTATTGGATAGAGATAAATCATAAGCAATATTCTTCCTTCCTAAAGTGTAACCTATTCAGAAACTCTGTAAGGGAGTGTGTCTACATTTATACGCCTGTACCCAACCCCTGAACCGCTGAGACTTTTCCTAGTCACCATTTTGCAGCCACAGCATGACTCCATCCCTGACTGGGGAAACTGGGCCCAATCACAACAACAACAAAAGCTTACATGATATGCTGAATCACTTTGTGATCTCATTACTGTAATCCTTGTACCTCCTCGCCCTTTTTGTCTGTTTATGCCTGACAATTGTTATATCATGTCTAATTTTGCCCCCAATCCAGCATACTCTTATGGTCAATTTTATGCATGTGCATAATCTCATTGATTTCAGTGGGGATACTCACAAATGTAAAGTTAAGCATGAGTGTAAGGGTATGTCTACACTGGAGATGGAAGATAAAATTTCCAGCTCCAGAATACATATGCCCACTAACTCTGGTCAAATTAGCACATTAAAATAGAGGTATAGCATTGGTAGAGTGAACAGAGGAAGGGGCTAGTCACCCTGGCTACTATCTCATCTGAGAACCTAGGCAAGCACTTCAGTGTCTAGCCCCTTCCTTCACTTGCACCACTGTATCTACACTTCTATTTTTAGCATGCTAACCCTACCAGGGCTGGTATGGGTATATTGTTTAAGGATGGAAATTACACCTTCCAGCTCCAGTGTAGATATATCCTAAATCTTTACAGGATATAGGCTTCATCTTATAAACACTTTGGGTTAGGGATTTTATTTTACTTGTTAAATGAGGCACCTTTCACATTTTTGGGCTCTTCAAAGATTCTTAATCATCATCCCCATGATGTAGATTTTTAGCCTAGCAGGCCACGTTTGTGTTGTCTATTGACAACTTGGTTTATTCCATTTAACTGTAATTTACATAGATTTGCTCTCTATTTTCTTTGTTTAAGATGGTTTGGTCAGGGCCAGTGCAAGGATATTTTGAGCCCTGGGCAAAACTTCCACCTTGCGCCCCCCTACCCCCACCCCACACACACATCGGTTCATTGAGGGGAAAATCCCAATGAGCCTTATAGACCCCTGGGGCCAGCCGTGCCCAGGGGCTGCTCCCCAGACCAGGCTCCCCCCTTCCCACCCCACCCCCTGAACTCCCCCGGAGGATGCACAGCCCTCCTGTGAGCCCTCCCTACCCCACCCCAGCAGCCCCTGCCCCACGTCCACTCACTGGCTTTGCCGGGCTTGGGCCGCTGCAGCACCTCGGTAGGGAGGAGCTGCCTTCTGGAGGCACCGGAGAGCCAGAGCCTCCTGCTTGTGGCGGCGGCGACCCCCAGCCATGGAGGAGTCGGCGCAGCACAGCGCAGGGGGGCAGCAGCCCTGCAAAGCAGCAGCACCACTAGCGGGGAGCAGCCATGCCCCCCGCCCCTCCTTCCCAGGCTGCGGCCCAGCGCCCCCCTGAGGGTGCCTGCTGGCTGCAGCGGATGCATGCGGGTGCCGGCCTCTGTGCACCCCCCAGTTCCCTCCTCCCCGCACTCGGGCTCTGCAGCTCCCGGGCATGTGAGCCATTGCTGGGGCGCGGGACCCTGAGCCTGCTCCGGGAAGGGCAGCGGGGCCCTGGGCAGGAGGGCCGGGGGATCACGGCTGCTCCCTGCTAGCGGCGCAGCTGCCTTTGCATGGCTGCTGCCCCCCTGTGCCATGCCAGCTCCTCCATGGCTGGGGCTTGACTCGAACCCTCCCCTGCTCCTTGTCCCCTGACTGCCCCCTCCTAAGACCCCTGCCCCTAACTGCGCCCCTAGGACCCTACCCTCTACCTGTCCCCTGGCTGCCCCAACCCTTATCCACCCCCCTTCCCCGCCAGACCCCCGGGACTCCCACTCCCTGACAGGACCCCCAGAACTCCTGACCCATCCCTTTCCATACCCCCGCCCTGGACAGTCCCCCCCAGAACTCCCGACCCATCCAACCCCCCGCTCCTTGTCCCCTGACTGCTCCGATCCCTCTCCACACCCCTGCCCCCTGGCAGGCCCCCCCAGAACTACCGACCCATCCAACCCTCCCCCCCCCCGAGTGCCCCGCGAGACTCCCCTTACCACCATGCCGCTTGAGCCGCCGGCTCCACGTGAAGCCAAACCAAACAGGCTGCCGAGTGCACAGCCCTTCCCCCGCAGAGCGCTGGTGATGCGGCGCTGAGGCAGTGGGAGGGGGGGAGCGGGGAGGGACTCTGGCTGCTGGAGGCCAATGGGAGCAGCTCAATCAGGCCCAGGCGCCCAATCAACCACACCACATTCTGCATGGGGGGGAGGGGGGTAAAATCCCAGACCTTTCTACCAATTTTTCATGGACGGCTATTTAAAGATGAAAAGGACATGTCCGGGGAAATACGGAGGGAGCTTTTTGGCGCCCCCAACCACTTGACGCCCTAGGCGACCACCTAGTTCGCCTAGGGGTTGCACCAGCCTTGGGTTTGGTTGCACTGACTAATTTTTGGAAATATTTAGTTACACAAAGAAACAATCAACTGATGTATTTGGAGGGAATACGGGGCAAAATAATTTGATTTCTAGTGAGGGTCTAGGGAGGAATTGTGGCCCAGAACCGTTAACTGAAATGCTCACTACTGAGACAGAGAGAAGGTGGTACACTTTAAGACATCCTGCTGATACTCTGGCTGCAATCAGACCAGAGAATCGGGAAACATCTAGATACTCTTGAGGGTCCTGATATAACACTCCATAGACTAAATCGCATAGACTTAATTATCAAAATGTGATAGGTGCTTCAGTTTATCTACTTTGGAAAAACGGAGTCATCTTTATTTGCATTGAACATGGAATAAAATAGTTGCTTCAGAATTGATGATTAGTTTATTCAAGCCATCCCTCTGGCCATGTGGAATTATCAGAAAGGAAACAATGTAACCAGGTGTCTGAAATTTATGAAATATGAAAAAAATCTAACATTGCTCTTAGTGGGGAAAAAGGCACTATATAAAATGAGAGAGAATTGCATGTTTCTATAAAGCTCCCCAAAAGTCTTCTGGAAATTAAAACTCCTGCAACCAACAGAAATGTGACACATTCCTCACTCTGCATGACTGGCCAAATAGGTAATTTGTGTATTCACTTTCACTCACAAAAGTCCCCCCAAATTCCCCAACACACACAAATAAACAGCAGCTAAAACACAAACATGGAAAGAACTCTGGTACTTTCAAATCAAAATGGTCAGTGTCATATCTGGCTTCTCAAAGCATGCTTCATAGGTAGGCTTGGAACAATTAGATTTTTTTAATCGATAAATGTCATTTAATATCAATAATACTATACAGCGACAAACATGAAAAAATATTTCCATCAATAATTGAAATTTACAAATAGGAAAAGAAAGAATAATAATGCTGAGAACTTAATAGAGTTTGATTTAAGGATATCTATTTTGTATATTTTGACATGTGATGTTGACAATTTGTGTTTTAACGGTTATAAAATGGCTTACTGAATCTCAATGCCTATTATCATTAAATAACGATTGTCTGATCCCCCCCATAATTTCCCACAACTGTGAAAACGTAAAGATTCAAATCTAAAAAAGCTTAAAACCCATAATTTGAACAAATTGATAAATACTGGAAAATATGCTTACGACAGATATCCATCAAAATTATTAAAAAACAAAAATCACATTTTGCCACACTTATTCGTAGGTGAGGTGAGGACCATACAGAACAACATGCTAAAGTCAGCCTAAATCAAACAGAGCAAAAATAAAATGTATCATCTACTGTATTAAAGCTTATCTGCACAACTAAAATGAAAATTCAATTAAGTCTAGACATATATGCTAATGCCCCCACTACCAGGCTGGAATGCAGGGACATGTAGCACAGAATTAAGTTTTCATTTTACTTTTTATTCCTGTAGATTTATTAATGGCATTAGTGATATGACAAAAGGATACAGGAAGAACCAAAATGTTTCTATGGAGAAAGAAGGATGAGACACTTAATTTTTAAAAAGTAAATATAATGATTTAATTTGCTACACTTTTTTCTGTATCATTCATTTTATATTATATTAATCACTGCAAAAAGTTGGCATTATTTCCAATCATGCTGAAGGAAATGTAAAAACCAGATAAATCCTAGGGCATGTCTACACTTGCCATTTGAAGTGCAAAAAGTCTCTTTTTTTGCGCAAAAACTGTGGAAGCATCAACACTTGCCAATGACAGAAAACTACCTCCATGAGAGGCGTACAGTTCTTACCATTGATCCTTTTGCGGTGATGTGCAAGTGAAGACACATTCTTCCTGTGTAAATAGCTTTTAACCTCCGGAGGATATCCCACAGTGCCTAGGGTGACCACTCTGGCCAGCAGCTCTGCTGCTCTGATGCCAGGTAAACAGACGTCTGCCCCTCTGCCTGTAAAGCCCCGGGAACTTTCAAACTTCCCTTCCTTTTTTGTTTGCAAGTGCTCATCTGACCAAGTGACCATGGCTGCTCCACAGAGCAAACAATCCCCCACTTAGACCCTGCATTGACTGCCCCCCATTTCCTACAAGACTTATCGTCAAAATGGAGAAAGCTGCACTTGGGATAGGCTGCCCTCAGTGTACTGTTCTCAACAGCGATGGAACTGCTGCAAAAGTAAACCGTATCTGACGCCTGTGGAAGTAAGTGAGTACACAAACCAGCGCTTTTCTTTCACCGGTTCCCTATCACCGGTGGAACTGACAGCGCAAAAACTCTGCAAGTGTAGACATAGCCTAAGTATACAAAAGTGCCACTGAATCAAATGGATTCTGCATAGTTCTCACACTACACAGAGGATATAATAAGTAGTATGGGATGCAGTGCAAATTTGAATAGTAGGCTCTACACATGCACAGTTGCCTCTTTTGAAATGTAAATAACTTGGGGCTTTTCCCAAATAAAGAAGACAAGAATTGGCAACAGGCATTAAGAATCTGAATTGATTTTTTAAAACCAATCTCTCTCTCTCTCTCTCTCCCCTCCCCCCTTCAGTTTTTTTAAATATTCTGCATCCAGGTTAACTCTCATTGATCAATAATTATGGCTCATCTAAATTGTGTAATTTTGTTTTTAATCACCTGCATGTATTTAGTGAATCCTAGCAGTGGAAGAAGACTAGGACTCTAACCCAGCAAAGGACGTAAACACATGTTTAACTATAGCTAGGTCAGTACACGCATTAAAGTCAATGGGACTACTCACATTCTTAAGGTTAAGCATGTGCTTTAATACTTTTGTTGGGGCGAGGCATAGGTCTTGCACTATTGTCACATTAAAAATAATGGGCCAGATTCACCAAAGGTGATGCAGGGAAGAGAAAATTACACTTAAGGAAAACTGCCAGTAGAAGCAGCTCAAAGAAAGCATCAAATAATTGCATCCTCATCCCCTGTCCAATCAAACACGGCTCCAATTCTGGCTCTGGACTGGTCCTATACCTAAACCAATTTGATACAGTTTTGCTAAAGACAATGTACAATCTGTTGAGAAATTGTATGCCAAGTTTTATTTTGTTCAGAAATTCTGATTGCACTAAAAAAACAACAAAACTAACATAACAGTCAAAAATGCTGACAGGCTGTTAGTAAGTGCTGCCCCTCCAGGCTTTTCAATGAGAACGACCAACATGCACTGGAAAGTATCCACCCTACCGAGAGCACCTATTATCTGAGGCTACAGATCCTTTTTAGTGTAGGTGCTCTAAGCCACCAGGAAAGAGTTCTCCCGTCGACTGAAATCAATCAACCCCCAATGAGCAGCAGCAGCTACATCTGCAGGAGCAGCTCTCCCATCGACATAGTGCCGTCCACACCAGGGGATGGTTTGTTTACTTTATATAGAATTACACATTAAATATTTCCCCTAACAGACTGTTTAAATACGAATATACTTACTATAGTAAATGAAACAATGAATTCACACTACTGTAGCTCTTTTGGGTAATATTGATGGCTAATGTGGCTCCTGAACCACTGAGGTCTGAGTATTACTGATTTAAAGACAGTGTATGGAACTTTGGAAGTAAAGTATAGGTGTGCAGTACTTCAAACAAATATTAAGTAATGTAAGAGATTAATCTATCAATCCATCATTTAACGTTAAATGTGTTCAGAATTTCTTCAAACCTACTGGTTCATTCAGTCTATTATCCTTGTGCAGAGTGTGATAAGAGAACATGCTGTTGGGATACAGAGCCTAGAGAAAGAGAGAGACTAATCTTGGAATAAAGCTTCATTCTAAATAGTTAAGATGACTCATTCTAAATAGTTCTGCAGAAAACTACCTTTAACAAATACGAATATAGGAATATTCAGTATGAGTTGCCATACTGGAGCAAAACATTAGTCCTTCTAGTCCAGGGGTCTCAAACTCAAATGACCACGAGGGCCACATGAGGACTAGTACATTGGCCCAAGGGCCGCATTACTGACACCTCCCCGCCGCTGCCTTCAGCCCCGCCCCCCCACTCCACCCCTTCCATGAGGCCCCGCCCCTGCCCCGCCTCTTCCCACCCCTTCCCTGCCCCCATTCCAACCCCTTCTCCAAAACCCCCACCCCAACTCTGCCCCCTCCCTGCCCCCAGGGGGAGCAGGAGGGGTGTGGGGTGTGGTGGGGGCTCAGGGCAGGGAGTTGGGGTGTGGGGTGCAGTAGGAGTGAGGGATACAGCAGGGGGTCAGGGTGCAGGGTGCGGCAGGGGGATCGGGGTAGTGGGTTGGGGTGCAAGAGGAGTGCGGGGTGCGGCAGAGGGCTCAGGGCAGTGGGTTGGGATGCAGGAGGGGTGTAGTGTGAGGCAGGGAGTTCAGGGCAGGGGGTCAGGGTGCAGGAGGGGTGCAGGGTACGGCAGGGGGTCAGGGTGCTGGAGGGGTGCGGCATGAGGCTCAGAGCAGTGGGTTGGGATGCAGGAGGGGTGCAGGGTGAAGCAGGGGGTTCAGGGCAGGGGGTCGGGGTGCAGGGTGTGGCAGGGGGCTCAGGGCAGGGGGTTCGGCTGCAGGAAGGGTTTGGGGAGCAGGATCTGGCCCGGCGCGTACTGGGGGCAGGGCAGGCTCCCTGCCTGCCTGCCTGCCCTGCCCCCACACCACTCCAGGAAGAGGCTGGAATGTGGGGAAGGCGGGGCGGAGGGGCTGTGTGTTGCTGTTGCTTCAGGCACCGCCCCCAGCAGCTCCAATTGTCTGGGAATGGGGAACCGTGGCCAATGGGAGCTGCTGGGGGCGGTGCCCGAAGCAACAGCAACACACAGCCCCTCCGCCCCCCCTTCCCCACGTTCCAGCCTCTTCCCGGAGCGGCGCAGGGCAGGGCAGGGCAGGCAGGCAGGGAGCCTGCCCTGCCCCCGGTGCACGTCCGGATGGAGCCGCTCTAGGTAAACACTGGGGGAGGTGGGGGGCTGCGAGGGGCTCGCGGGCTGCAGAAAATAGCCCTGCGGGCCGCATGTTTGAAATCCCTGATCTAGTCAGACATCTTGCATCCAGTAGTGGGTTATGCGCGACTGTTCAGAGAAAGGTGAAAAGCCCAAAATGCATCAGGCACATTATGTATCATAGGTGGGGGACTAGGGATTTCTGTCCTAACCAATGTCCCCTACCACATTCCCCAGGCAATCAGTTCACAGAATCATACAACTTAGGAAGGGAGATGAGTTGTTTGATCACAAAGTCCATGATCTTGTTTCCTATGATATATTCATATCTAGCTATCTGTCCAGTTCAGTCTTCAATGTATCAAGTGATAGGGCTCCAGCCCCTAGCAAAATTATCTCAATCTTATAAATTACACTGTCTATTCTTACTCTCTCTCTCATGCGCGCGTGCACACACACACACACACACACACACACACACACAAGCACTGAAAAAAATCTCAAACTAGCTATTTTTCTACAGAGAGATCTGATCCCTAGGGCTAAATATTATACTTCAACATAGAAAAGTGTATTTTTAAGTGTGAGAACACTCCAGGTGTGCACTACTTTGAAATATGAAATTGTTTGTGGAGGATCAATAGGCCTCACACCATATATAGTTATAGAGTTATAGTAAGATCTGCATTTATCTTACTATAACAAGTGTGCTACCTGATATGCTTTACAATCAAACCCAACTTACAGCCACTTAATAACTAAGGAGAAACAGAGAGACGTTGAAAAAGTCAATAAGATACACTCCAAAATGCCTAAAGCGGCAACCTTGATTAAATTCTTCTGGTTTCACCTAAGATGCATTTCCATATGCACCAAATCCTTCAGGCTGAACATTGTTTGCAAGCCAAAGCAATAGAAGTGAGTGAGAAAAGTGAGTAACTGGTTTCTGTTGTTCTTGGCCTTGATATTTAATGGTCTCACTTGTAATAATTTTATAATCAAATTATGGGGCAATGGAAAAGAGAACCATTAAATGGAATCACTTTTACAGGCAAACTTGAACAAATGGGTATGATTATGGAGTCTACAGTACCAAGACAATTCAATTTATCGGATAAACACTATTTCTGAATTTCATCATAGAAATAAATCCATATTCTTAAGGTCAATATTGTACTTAAATTACACCTAATAAAATCAATGTCACTTTGAATACTATACTTATAATTGCTGACAAACTAACAATGGGGAACCTCTGAAATGCTCTATTTAACATTTCTTTTTTCCTATTGTGTCCTAAATCCCAAATACTTTAAATTGGTTTAGGCCAGACTGTGTTTAAGCTGAGGGTAGGGAGGATAAGAGAATGCAAGAGATTAATAGTTTTAAGTGTTTCTGCATCACAAACTTCCAGCACTGTTGGCACTAACTGGTACCATTATTACTAGTCTCAACAAAGGTGAAGGACTGAATGTAGAGACTGACCTATTCCCTCCCTTGTACCTAGAGAAATCTGGCAATCCCTCCAGGTCAAGCAACTTAGTACAAAGAAGCTTGCACTCCCACTGAGTATGCTGTAGTGTACCTGTTATCTAGGTAAACAGAAGGCTTTGCTCTCCAGGGCTGCCAGTCTAACACCTGAACTGAAATGTTCACTTGAACAAAAACACACAATAAGAATTAGACCTGGACCAAAACCTTAGTCTTCACTCCAAATCCTTCTGAATTTGGGGAGAATGAGGGTGCAGACATAAATTCCTATATTTGAAAGTGTCCCCATGATTACAATTTGGAGTGAGATCCAAAACTGAAGCCCAAACCACCAAACTACATGCCAGAATGGGATTTATTTATTCTAATATCTCCGATTACCAATAAAAGAGAGGATATCTTAAATCTAAACATATTTGTTGATAAAATAATTGAAATTATGGATGCTCAGATTTATTGTCAGCTACTGTATATTGAGTCTCCTGCATTCTGTTGTGTGTGCTACTTTTAATCCTGAAGCCACAATGAGAAAATGAGGCACAGATGATTTTCAAAGCATGCAAATCATTGGCCTAAATCTGCTCTTACTGAAATCAATGGTAAACCTCTTATTGACTTCATTGAAGCAGAGTCAGGCTGATGAAGAGGGTTTTAAAAACTCACTCCCACAATCTCCTACTTCTATTGGAATCAGTGGCTAAACTCCCATTAACTCCATTGTGATCAGTTTTGAGCTCCTAAATCTTGTTCCTCCAAATAGTCATTGACTTCAATGGGAACAGGATCAGGCCTCTAGTGAGGACCCAATCTTTCAAACCACCTTCTAAATTGAATTAAGGAAATGCAGCACAATTTAGAAGCTGCTTGGCAGGATCAGGCCTAGTAAAAGAAAACTTTTAAATCAATAAATAAAATCAATGTCTCCCTCCCCCCCACCCCCACCCAGTGCTTACCTTTAACAAATATATACTCAGGTAACATGCTGGTGTACTTTTCTATTTCAGTATTTCAGTAAATATTGGACAGTCTCTTTGGAACACTCTTTGTTGAGTGTTGCAGTCTTAGATAGCAAGGAAAGTTCTGAAATCAAAGACAAATAACCCAGACTTCCTTCTGACAGGGTTCTATCTCTTGTTGATCTAAATGTTAAGCCTTGGCAATTGATAGCTCTGCTTGTGGTGATGAATAAATAATAATAAACAATAATGCACTCCACTCAGTCTATTATATGAGTCATGGAAATTTTATCATTAATTTTTTTTTCATCTAAGGACAGAAATAATCAATAGGAACTACTCAAGATTTTGAGTATTGATTTATGTTCTTATTTTCCCCCCTTATATAATTGTAATTCCCTTTTAAGAGGTTTTCCCACTGGGCAATTTCTACTTCTTCAAACTGTGGAAAACTTTGCTGCTTGTCTTCTGACCGGGGCCAAGCAAGATCAGCACATTTCTTTCTCCTATGTGACTGATTTTACACTGGATCTCAAAAAGTTCTGCATTGATTTTAAAATATCATTCACGCTTAGTGTTTTTTGTGGCTGGGCTCCAATCAGCCTCACACTCAAGATTTGTATTGCTTGATAATATTGTAAGTCACCAAATCTCTGTTCAAGTTTAAAGACCAAAGAAGCTAAGGCATCTAGTTTCATTTCATACGGCCTTCATTGCCTGATGGAAGAACAGCTGATGTCAATGGGAGCTGGGGAAGCACAAAGAAGGCCATATAGCACTTTTAGAATTAAGTAGAACAGACCAGTGCCCTTGCAAAAGACTGGGATTTTACTAGTCTCATTCTTCCATGAATTTCAAGACTACTACTACTTTTTACAATGCAGTCCAAAAGTTAGCACTTCTTATAAATATGGCATGGCAGAATTCATACTTTTAAATAATTTTGACAATATCAATGTTTATTTTTAAAACTTTTTTTCTGATTTTTGTCTATTTAAACTTGCACAGTTGCAGGACATGAGAGGAAGACAATTATTTAATGACAGCAAACATTGAGATTCAAAAAGTTAAAGCTTTATAACAATTCAAACACAAATTGTCAACATCACATCATCCTGAAGGCCTCCATACAAGGTATAGATGGGACTTAGGACCTTGTGCAGGCCTCTCTCTGCACAGGGGTGAATTTCACCTTTGAAGAATAAATCAGAGCCTGGGAGTTAATTTTGTCCACAAGTTATGAAGGGTTAGGAACTACAGTGTTTACTTATATGGAGCACTGTCAGCATATAGACCCAGACTCTTAAAATGTCATCTGTCCTTCATCAAGAATGTGCCTTTTCCACCATAATTTAATTGAATACAATTGAATTTACCCTTTAGGCCATAAAATGTCCTGTAGATCTGGTGGAATTTTAAAGTTCCATCACTGTTCCTTTTATTAGTACAGCTAAGCACAGAGAGATTGGATAGAATGCTGTCTTAATATGATTTACTTGACACTAAAGCTATAACCACAATTTATATGGTCTGGTCTATACGTAAGAGTTATGTTGCTAACTCTAAGGCCTGGTCTACACTGGGGGGCTGGAGAATCGATCTAAGACACACAACTTCAGCTACGAGAATAGCATAGCTGAAGTCGACGCATCTTAGATAGACTTAGAATCAATCACTTACTTCGTGTCCTCGCGGCACAGGATCGATGGCCACCGCTCCCCCGTCGATTCCGCTTCCAGCTCTCGCCGTCGTGGAGTTCCAGAGTCAATGGCAGAGCAATCAGGGATCGATTTATCATGTCTACACTAGACATGATAAATCGATCCCTGATAGATCGATCACTACCCGCCGATCCGGGTGTTAGTAGGCTGTTAGCATTTTATTATTATTAATAATATTACACTAAACTCTAGCTCCCACCGATGTAACTTTCCCACTACCCTGACTTAACTCTACCTCTGCGAGAGGCGTAGTGCTTAAGGTGATGTAGTTAGGTCGATACAGAGTCAGAGTGGACACTTTGTTGCTTACATCGACTGTTGCTGCCTTTCAGAAATCATCCCAAAATGCCCCACATTGGCAATTAAAACAGTGCAAGCGATCCTGTGAGGCCATGCACTGCCAACATAAAAGCAAAGCGTGGATACGTAAAACCGATTCAATTACTGCGGTGGCTGTATGTTGACGTAACTTAGGTCAACAATAGTGTAGACTTGCCCTATATGAATAGAACAAAAGACTGTTTACATAGTAGTTTCTTTAAAACCGTACTCTTTATAAAAGCACTTCAGGAAAACAAATTACTGAGAGCTACAGACAAATGTATTTTCCATTTCTAGTTTGCTTTTTATCACCTGTACCACTATCTGCCTACAAGAAATGTATCGTTTTCGCCTGTTCTGCAAGAGACAAAACAAAAACATATTTTTCTGATACTGATAACTCTACCAACTGTATGAATGCACTGGAAGATGTTTGTAAATAGAAACTTATATGCAGCATTATTGTAGCTGTGTTCATCCCAGGATATTAGAAAGACAAAGTGGGAGAGGTAATTTCTTTTACTGGATCAACTTCTGTTGATGAGCAAGACCAGCTTTCAAGACAAGCTTCAGGACCTGAAGAAGAGTTCTCTGTAAGCTTGAAACCTTGTCTCTCTAACCAACAGAAGTTGGTCCAATAAAAGATATTACCTCACCAACTTTGTCTCCGAAATATCAACTTAGAGATTCTCAGATATATCTTAAATTATAGCCCCTGAAAATAGTATGGGAAGCTAAGTGTTCATTACAGATCTCTCTCTGCCAATCAGATGGCATGCATCGGAGTCATCCAAAATTCTATTTTTTTTTATGCCTATAGAATGTCATATTGTATCAGGCTACATTTTTGTCATACTCAGTCATGTTATGGGCTAAGGTGATGCAAAATAAAAGGATAATGTTATGTGATATAAAGGTACTAGGTACAACATTCTTATGACTCTCTGTCGAGGATACAGGGAATGAGGCTATTTGCAAAGAGCCTTCAGGATGATTCCTGGCTCACCAATTTCTTGAAAATGGTAGATAAGTGTTCATTAGCTAAGATACTTTAGTATCTATCTAAGAATGCTTTTTACAGTCTTGTCAAGAGGAAATGAACTGGACATTAACAAAATACTAAATAGAAAGTGACTGCTTTTACCAGTTGAGCCATCATTTAAGTTAACCCAGAGTTGTAGCCAAGAATTTTAATTCTGTACAAAAATAGCTATTTGTCCACCCTCGTCCCCACCCTCGCCCTTTAAAAAAGAATTATTACTGCATGTTGACACAGAATCCTGCCTTTGACACCATTCATAGTTGTAGCATTTCCAAACAGTTGTTGTGGAATGATATCCCAATGGATCTGCAATAGTTGATAAGTGACTGTGCCTTTGATTTAAAGTAAGCTGTTAGCATTTTATTATTATTATTATTAATAATGATAAAAATCACCTTTCATCCAAATATCTAATAGGACTTTACAAATATTAATACCCTGCACTTCATCTTTGTAGAATGAATTTTTTGGGGTCTTACTCGGTACACTGGAGTTCCTGGAATTCCAGGCCTATTAATGTCTATCATGTCTTTTACTATCTTTGGCTGCCATGGAGACTATAATCTTTTCTGTCTTATGTAACCATCAGCAGTTTATTGATGCCTTTTTCATCGTAGTTAGATTATTGTCATATGGTCTATATAGGGCTACTCCTGGAGATCTCACTGAGCTTTTCAGCTAATGCAAAAGGCACACTTACCACCCCTGAAGTAGGATAAGATGTAATAAACACAATTCTTATGCTCTGCATTCAGCACTCGATTCCATTTTATATCTTGGGACAATTTAAGGTGATTATCATCATCTACAAGGATTTGAATGGCCTGGAAAATGGCTTTCTTTGAGATTTCCTTTACTCATCACAACAGTGATCTGAAGAAGAGCTCTGTATGGCTCCATAGGCTGTTTTTTTCACCAACAGAAAATGGTCCAATAAAAGTTAGTACCTCACTGACCTTGTCTCTCTAATATCCTGGGACCAACCCGGCTACAACTACACTGCACAAATTACAAAAGTTGCATTCAACTGAAAAGCTCTTGCTGTCTGTCTCTAGTGCCATTTCAGTGGTGAATGGCTGTAGACTTGCCTAAGTAAAGAACCCTCAGCTATGGAATTTGCTGTGGGCAGCACAGTGATGTATTTAGGAGTTCAACATTAGCATTCTCAGATTATTCTTTAATATTTACTTAAAATTAGCTGCTCTGCAAACAGTCCTGGCAAGTAAAATCAGTTGCTACAATATTTTTAGGCAGCAAAAGGGGCCAAATCATCCATCTATAGAGTTCCGTTTTTCTTATCCAAACAACTTAATATACTATCTACGGCAATCATTTAGAAGTCTAATATTCATACATATGACCATCAAGAAACTCTAATACAGTATATCATCAGTACGCTATAGTGATAAGACACAGTGTGGTTTGATTTGTGATAATACAATTTTTCATTTTAGTCAAAGTTATTCACTTATATAACATCAGGCCTGATCCAAAGCTCAATAAATAATCATTGATATCAGTGGATTTTGACAGGCCATTGAGGGGCACAATATACATGCCTGCCAAAAACTCCACAAGACTGGTATTATTAGTTCCCTTTCATACCTAAATATCCTAATACACAATGAGGTTATTAGACTACTGCTTGAACACAATTCCAGTAAAACAGCCTTAACTACTGCCCTGTCAGACTCCTTCCTCCTGAAGTATATGAAAATTTTATATACAAAATAAATGGTGAGGAAAAAGATATCTTGTAGGTAAGAATCTCAAGAGTAAGACATCCAGCTGTATGATCAGATGGAAAATGAAAATATTTCAAAGGATTTGTTCTAGGGTTTAAAACAAACAACCCATATCAATGAGGTAGATTTTCCTTGTTTCTGCTTATGTTAGAAAAAGATCACTTGAGTTAATGGAAGAAATGTCAAAGATTACAATAATCCATTTTTCATCTTTTACATGTTTGTCTTGATCTCGTTGTTCTGTCTTAATTATGTGTGTGTGAGACACACTTGCTTTTTTGGAAAGAGTTTATCCTCCATCACTTCTCACGCTATTTTGAAAACATAATATACTAAACCTGTGTCAGTTCCCCCCCCACATACACCTTCTCTCTCTTTGCTTCGCATTTTATTCTCTTTCTCCTCTCTGATTCATGCCCTTTTATTGTACTCTTTCCCCAAGATTTAAACCTTTTATTTCTATATCAAACTTGGAACATTTGAGGGCTATTAATAAACATGAAGTTCTATAGTTCCATTAAGAGCATATATAAGTTATTTTGTTCTCTCTCTTGAGAAACCTGATGCCTTCTTGTTGTACAATATTTTGTTTATTGATCTTTAGTTTTAAAGGAGGAGGAAAGTGAATTATTTGCATTCTGATTCTGGGACCTATTTAGGTGGTGGGAGTTATGATTTCTAGCAATACCAAGTTATTCTCTCTCAAGAAGAACAGGGGCATATCAGTGACACTAAATTGCCAACATATTCCTCCCACTCCATTTCTGATGGGGTTTTGGGCATGGCTGAAGACTTAATAGAGCCAGTATATTTTTTCTCCCAAAGTGTTCTCTGATCCTCCCCATCCAGTTATTAACTTAAATAGTAACTTGATTAACAATATCTTTTATATATTTTTCATCTCTAATTTGCAAATCTGTCATACCGCCTAGTGAAAGCTAAACAAAGGCATCTGCTAGTATGACTCAGCACTGGGCATTCATACAGTGTTCAAGCACCCAATAACATGATGACTCAAGAGAGCAACCCAGAATCCTTATGCAGAGTCCAAGAATACATAAAAAAATTGGTATTATTAGCATTAGAAGAAGTATAGCAGTACTGCCCAGTGAGGATCAGGATCCTGTTGTGCTGAGCACAGAACAGGGACATAGAAAAACATAGTCCCTGAAGAGTTTACAATCTAATGAATTACAATCACTGTGTTACATAGACTTTGCCTTGACAAGCAGCATTCACCTGATGTTCCCAGGGGCTTTGCAAATATTAAAAAATTGAATCTCACAATACTCATAATTTATTTATTTATTTATTTATTTTACTGTAGCATCTAGGGTATGTCTGCAGTGCAGCTGGGAGTGAGCCTTCCAGCTTGGGTAGACAGACTCACTCTAGCTGGCCTTGAGTTAGCACATCAAAAAGAGCAGGATGGATTTTGCAGCTCGGACTGGAGCTCAGGCTCTCAAGCCTAGGGAGCCAGGGTGAATTTGAGAGCCTGAGTCCCAGTGCAAACCGCAATGGCTATATTGCTATTTTCAGTGCACTGGCTTGAGCCCAGCTAGCATGAGTCTGTCTATCCTGGCTAGGAGGCTCGTTCCCAGTTTCCGTGTAGACATACCCCAAAAGGCCCCAACCAAGATTTAGGCCCCATTGTGTTAGTTGCTGTAAAATCACATTGTAAGAGACAGTCTTTGCTCTGAAGGGCTTATAGTTTAAACAGACAACTCCCACCTGTTTATGCTCTCTGTATGTATGTATATATATCTCCTCAATATATGTTCCATTCTATATGCATCCGAAGAAGTGGGCTGTAGTCCACGAAAGCTTATGCTCTAATAAATTTGTTAGTCTCTAAAGTGCCACAAGTACTCCTGTTCTTCTTTTTGCGGATACAGACTAACACGGCTGCTACTCTGAAACATGACAGACAAAAGGTCACACAACAAGTTAGTGGCACATCCAGGTACAGATCCCATGTCACCCAACTCCCACTCCAGTCCCCATTCACTGCATCATGCTGCCTCTTGCTCAGTATTACTGATCCAAATTTATCCCTGATATAACTCTATTGACTTCAATGGAGTTAAACTAGGATTCCATTTAACCTATTATTCCTATTTCATAAATGGTTCAACTGAGGCACAGATGCAAACATTTTCAGCAGTGAGAACTACTTTGAAGTATTCAGTGTGTGGGTGCCAACCCTGAAACATAGAATAAGGTCTGATTTTCAGAGATGTTGAGCTGAGGTAGCTTCCACTGATTTTAGCTGGATAGTGGGTGCTCAGCCTCTCTGATCATCCAACCCTTCATGACACAGGTTTGGAACCTTACAACTGTAATTCCAAGCTAGTGGATTCTTTTAAAAAAAAGTGTGACTAAATTATTTGCCTATGATATCTGTGTCAGAGACAAAAATAAGATCTAAATCTTCCAGGACTAACTCCTGTGACTTCCCTTGGCTTCAAATTAATTTCGCTGAGCCAACACCTCCTTAAATTGAGAAGCACAAATGCCCTTGGTTACAAAATCCCCCAAAATAAATTACTATAGAAAGAGGGATTGAACATCAAGCCCTTCCATCCGGCAATAAAAGTCTAACGATCTACCTAGGAAAGGTATTAACACTACATCTGGTTTAAACTTCAGATATATTAATGAAATATTTCTCTTGGAGTATTGAGAGAGGCCTTTCTATGACTGGTAGATGAAATCAGACAAGCATAACAAGACAAGATACATTAGAAAAGGCAGATTTAATCCCAAAGCATCTAAAAGATTAAAGGTCAAAACAGAAAAATGTAGTAGCCATTTAGATTGCAATTGTTAAGGACCCCGTGATATGGACAAGATTCCATGGTCTGTTGAACTTCGTTTGTTATACTGAATTGAAGTTTCCAATCCCCAAGAAATAGGATTCCCGAGTTACTAACACTCCACACCCACCAGACCCAACTTGTTCTGAGCACTTGGGAGATTGTCTCTCCAGTATCAAAACAGCTAAATCCGCTTCTGTGAATAAAGAATCAGGAAGTGCAATAACTGAAATATACTGTACAGTAGTATCCAAAAATCAATCAAGAATTCAGAGAGAGAACGGCATAAGCCAGGAGAAACAAAGGAAGACATAAGTGAATATATAAACTATCTGAACTGGTAGCCTGATTCCTCTCTGGTTCAGAATTAAATCTAAATATGTATCACTTCTTTTGGATTATATGTACCTGTACCTACACAGAATCCAAAAGGCAGCGAAGACCTGAGCTTGAGTTAACCCATTCCCAACTCACGAATACAGCTTCAACAGGCAGAACTCATACATGCATTCTTAAACAAATGATAACAGTAATAATGGAGATATACCTATCTTCTAGAACTGGAAGGGACCCTGAATGGTCATCGAGTCCAGCCCCCTGCTTTCACTAGCAGGATCAAGTACTGATTTTGCCCCAGATTCCCTAAGTGGCCCCCTCAACGATTGAACTCACAACCCTGGGTTTAGCAAGCCAATGTTCAAACCACTGAGCTATCCCACCCCCATAACATATTGTGGAAGAAAGCAAATGAAAGGCAAGACAGAAAGTGGATTCCAGTTGGGTTAAATTCTGTTCTTAGTTACCCCATTCAATTTAGTGGGATTACATGTGTCACTGAAGACTAGAATTTGGTCTGTAATGGAAAAAATATCCATAAAGATTCTTTTGGAAGACTAATCTTTTTCATGGAACAAAGATATATTCTCTTTTTTTATCTTTAGTTTTGCAGCAGATAAGATAACAAGTCTTTCAGTCTGTCTCTGGACAGTATTCAGGAAGGTTTAAGCATCAGCTGCCTATGCTGATTTTCAGGGCAATTTTAGCAATAAGCACCATTCCTGAATGCTACGCAAGGTTTCAAATGTATTGCAAGAAAACCATTTAAGTAGATTGTGTTTCTTTACTGCTTGAGGTATACTGATAGCATCATCTGGTCCTCTTATGTTAAAATAAAGTGTATTACAAAGCAATGTATAATGTTTGTGGTATAGGCTTGAAGTTGCTTGTGCTAATACCGTTAGGGCCTGATTCTCCACGGACTTGAAGCCTGTACAGTCCTTTACATTTGTGGAAAGGGACAGTAAAGTGGATGTAAAGAGCTAACACCAGTGTGAGTGGACAATTTTGATATGGTAGAATGATGCATTAAGAGTACCACCCTTGAATACCAAATAGCTTAGGGGTTAGCATATTCACTCACCTTGTCTCTCTCTCCTGGGAGCAATGCGGCTACAACACTACTATCTGGTCTGAATGCTATCTGAATATAACTTTTCCCTCCATTTCCTTGCAGATGGAGAAACACTGATCTGATATTTAAGATGCATGCCTAACTTCATCAGCTTCTGTTCCATGGTCCTTGAAACAGGTCCCATTTCTTACCATATGAACATACAAAGCCAATGAGCATGTAACTAGATTTCCACTCACATCTTCTTTTCCTAGTTAAGGAAAGAAACATTAGCCCAAATCTAATACATCTTTCTCAGTTTTGGGGATAAGCCTGTAATGTGTTCATTGTCTATCTTCTATTATCAATAGAATATCATAATTGTTTATGAAAAAGAAATATGGACTTGCTGAGCTCTCCTTCTGCTCTTGAGCTTGGAGAAGAAACTTTAAAACAGGAATCCAGCCAAAGTGAGACCATCCAAATTGAGACATGTCTTTTCAAAACAGTAGGGATGTTTAAAAAAAAATTGCATTTTAGGCCATTGAATTATATTGATTTCTGAGGTAATCTAATGAAAGTTCTTTAAAAATCAGATGTACCAGAAATCATTAGATACTTTGTATTGTTCAGTTAAAATGGCATGTACAGCCCTAGAGCAATCACATGGCTACATTCTATATTTTCACATTTTAACTCTCCTTAGAAAGCATTTTTTGTGGAACAAGCATACAAATGTTGCTCCAATCCCTGAGAATTATTCAAACGCTATTCCCAGTCCAGAGAGATTTGTGGGAGTGCAGGTGGAAAATGAAATTGTCTCACAGGTGCCTGTGGGTAACAAATGTTCCTATTACGTTAATGTAAGCTAATATAAAAGTGCACTGAAGGTTGTAGCTCTTCACTATCTAGAATCAAGGCTAACTTAATATGTGGAAAAAAATATCTGTGGTAAGTCACAATGGGGTTATTTCTCCTTCTTGCATTGCCAGTTTAAAAATAAAATAAGGTATATACAAGATGACTAATATTAACACTGGCCTGTTTGTCTCTTATTATGGCAAATATAAAGCTGGCATTACAAAAATACATCCCTATATCCTATGCTATTCACGTTCTTATATCATATCCATTATTGTGGTATCTGAGTATCTTCCACTGTGGCAATAAGCAACATGACCAGCATCTGCCACTTGTGGCTCATTCTCTCCCGCTTCTGGTCCTTAAAGGGAAATTTGAGTGTGAACCTATTTTTTAATTTATGTACGATATGTTATGTTTTTATGTGTATGTTTTAAACTGTGTGCATAATTTAGTCATTTTTGTGTAAGTTTTAAATGTGGGCATAATATACCTGTTTTTCAAAAAAGTGAGGTAGAAGTTTGCTTTGCATTTGGAACAGAAAGTGGTGAGCTTTCTGTTACTGAATGGGAAAATAAAGAGAATACTACAATTTAACCTTTTATAACCCTATTTCTCCAACGTACATCATTGCAACCTCAAAATTATAGCCAGACATACCATCCCTTTTAGGGGAGGGGACAGAATCTTTTACAAGAAACTGAAAATATTTAGTTTTTAATTGAAAAAAGCCAAGCACACCAGAAATGGTAAAGTTTTCGGTTTGGAGAACATAATCGTTAGCAGGTACAGAAAGCACGGGGCTAGATCTCCATGCCCAATGCTGACAATATATCCCAAAGAATATGCCATAGATGCGGTCACTAATTTACTTTTAACTTTTCTTCCAGACAACTTCAAAGATTCTTACTTTTCAAAGTTAAGATAAGGTTTGATAAAAGATTCCATGAACAATAGAAAAATTACAACTTGAAATTCATACTTCAGCTACACTGAAGGAAAAATAGCAGGTGAAAATTAAGGAGCTGATGGTTATCATACTTTTTGTTCTGTGAGCTGCTTTGAGAGACTCTCTGATATGCATCTCCTTTCCTCTCTTAGCCCCTATTTGTTCTGAAACATTTCATTCCACTGTCAGTCCAAAGACCATAGGCTATTCAAGACACTACTCAAGCACAAGCATAAGTCCTCTGCTAAAATGGACTTAATTGTTTGCAAAACATTGGAATAAACTAGCAATGGTAGGCTGGTACATGGAAATTTGAGAACCGCTGCAATAGACCAACTGATGCCTACAACAGGTAAGATAGACTGGTACACTTTATTCTATTTGTCTTTTTCATTTACGCATTCTCCTTTTTCTCCATCTTTTCTTGCCTTCTTCTGGGATGTATTGAAGTAAAATAAGGCCCTAAATAAGGAACTAAAATAGTAATTTAGACTAAACCTACTGAACCATATATAATGTACGCTCTTCATTTGCAAAACAACTAGGGTGAAATCCTGGCTTAATTTAAGTGAATGGGGGTTTTGCCACTGAATATAAGGGAGCCAGGATTTCATGCCTAATATGTTTAAAATCAACCAATATTTCAGACTGTAGATTCTATATATTTTCTGAAGGTCTCTAAGAACTTTTACTAATAGGAGTCTTTAAAATGGCATTTTGTATTACAGAAATAATTAATATGCTTTTCAATTAAAAGAAAATGCATCTACTTTACAGAGAAGAAAAAGCTACTAAACATTAACAATGTTTATTAATTACTACAGATTCTGTATGAACAGTGAATCTCCTAAGGGACAAGTTTGCTCAAAACACCAACACAGGTGGTCAGAAAATGGACCGACCTGGATTCAGGATGCATGTGTTGTCATGACAAGTGGGTCCATGAAGTGTTTGGAGGAGCACTGGTCATACTTCCAGCCCACCCATAAGCCCCTTCCATATGCTAATGACATAGGAAATTCCCCTGCATTGCCTCTCTCCAATTCTCAGTCCCCTGACTGGCACCATGAAAATTGCATTTTGGCCATTCAGCTGTACAGAGGGATGGGAGGCAGATTTTCACCCTAAATGAATATCTGACATAGTATCATTTACATAATAAAATGACATGATTCATACAGCAAAATCAGAGAAGCATCATAGATGGTGGGATGTTCTAAATCATCTACTAAATCATTTCCAACCAACATCTTTTCCTTGCATCTTCTAAAGGACTTTGTCCAGTCAAACTTTTAAATTATAGGAAATATGGAGCTTTCTCTTCCCTTGACAGAATATTTCACACTATATATTAGATCTCACTATGAAGAAATGGTAAGTTGTACTGTTTCTAAATTTACAGATACTTAATTCCCTTCAGTTACCCCCACTGAAGCTCCTTACACAGTTTTTCCTACCTTTTTCATATTTACACCCTTCAAATACTTGTAGACAGTTACTTCCACCTTTTGACTTAGGGCCAGATACCTTCACTTAAGTTGACTGGTATATAATAAGTAAATTATAAGGGAAAGGAAGGACTGTCCAGTGGTTAGGGCATAAGCCTAGGACTTGGAAGACCTGGTTTCCATACCCTGATCTACCACAGACTTCCTGTGTGACCTTAACTTCTCTGTTCCTCATGTGAAAAATGGGGATAATAAGTGTCCCCTACATCACAGGGGTGTTGGGTAATAAATACATTAAAGATTGTGAGATGCTCAGAGACTATGGTAATGGAGGCCATAAGTATCTTAGATAGTTCCATTGATTTCAATGGAGCAGCTTGAAAAATGAAGTACTATTGTACCTCAGTAAAAGGATAAATACCTCACCTTTAAAAAGGTGCTTATTGACTCAATTTTAAATAACACCTCCAAAAAAGGAAAAAAATAATAAATATGTTGTACTAGTTGTATATGCAGAGCTATTTAGAAACAATGGATTATAAAGTACTTTACTGTTCTTTCTGGCTAGATTTTTCAAGCAATGTTGCATATTAGACAATAGTAGATTTTCTTGCATTCTATGTCACATGCAGCACTGAAAGTAAAATCTCATATCTTTGAGCAAAAGGGAAATAACATTTTTATTTTGGATGGGTGGTAAGAGGGGACTGTCTGTAAGCATAATGCCCACAAATTTGGTTTCATTACCATCACAACAAAGTACAATACTTAAAAAGCAACACCACCACAAAACAAAAAACAACTGAAATAGGATATAGCTGTATGCTGTATCTTGCTAGCAAGGATATCAGTTCACACTGCTGTTTCAATTTATTTGTTTTTTCTAAATGCACTTTTTCATTTTTTGGATGCATTTTCAACATCACTAAAACTTCATCTCTCCAGTACACTGCTGTATGTTCCAATTCTGAATTAAAGCTATAATTTCTTTCAATGTACGAACTGTGGGAGAGCTTCGTTTTTTTTCTCTATCCCCCTATGAAATGTCATTTGGCTACCTCAAGGGTCAGTTAAAATAAGCAATTGAAAAAAAATCTGTGTGCCAAACCTACACAGCTAAATATCTATCACGATTGTTCCATGTGCAGACAATACTGCGTGCCAGTTGCTTGATTTAAGAAGAGTTGGAACGGAATTTATTAGTAAGAGACAGGAAATCCATAGTAGTGATAGAAGGCCTTATTTTTTAATGTTCTCCTTTCATCTCATCTCTGGGTCTACCAAACTGTGCTTCTCTATATCCTCAGGTAAGGGTGCTGAATGCTGATAAATGATACAGAACATTGAAACAGCAACCTTGGTGTAAATCTTAGCTAGTTCACTATACCTGACCCACACTTCTTTTGGATACTATATGAATCAAGAAATAAAATGATCTATACCTGATAGTAACTCTGTTGCAGATACAGTATGTGAAACAATCAGGCATTGCAGCGTCCACCATTTTTAATCACAACCTATATCTCTCTTAATCAGATATATGTTAAATACTCACAACAGTAAAATAGGAGGTTTATATATTCAAAATGCTCTAATTTAATTCTGATGCCAGCATTTTTAGGATTACACATAAACCACCATTAAGTTTTTCAAGGTTATGTACTCAAAAATAAAGATAGAATACTATGATAAAAAGAGTGTTTGCACCTGTACGATCTCATATCATGTCTGAATAGAATAAATCTGAGCAAACATGGAAAATTTCACAATTCCAGAAAGTAAAACAAACCTGAAAACCTGTGCCTCTTTTATAAATATACTAACAATTTGACCACTATTCCTTTCTTGGTTTAATCTCACAGAACAAACTAAAGTGCATTCAATGTTGTTCAAATATTGAGACTTCTTTAAAATCCACTCTAAAAATACTTTGCTGACAATCAAATATCCCTCTTACCTCATTCTGGAGATCTCTGATCATTTTGCTCTTCCTTTCCATTTCAGTCTTCAGAAAATTAATCTGCCAGTTTAAAAAAATGCTGAATGTTAAATTTTGAAGCATACTACAAATGCCACACAATCATTTCTTTTCCACTCTCTTGCTTTTCTTTTCTTCTTCACAACTTTTGATAGGCTATTCAAAAATTAAGCCACTAATCATATCTATCCCTACCAATAAGACACCTTACTTAACTAAAAGAGGTGCCCTGCCTCAGTAGACTACAGTTTCGTATCTATTAAATAGTCTGTAATAAAGTGACAATACAGGTAGCTAAGGGATTCACTAAACAAGATAGGTTAATAAAGCAACTCATTCTGCATGAAAATCCTTAGAGTCCTAGTTTTGTTTTTGGATGGATCTGATACATCCAGATTTTTTCAGAGAATTGAAGATTTTTAGAACAATAAAATTTGCTGTTTTTATAATCACAAAATCTAAGCAGTTTTCAATCTCCTATATGTTAACATAACAGCTGTCAGATTCTAACACCCTTACTTATACTAAATAGCATTACTACTACATGAGTGGCTCCATCAAGCTTTTGGAGCCAATGAGTGCACTCATGGACTAAAGGTGTCAGAATCTGGTTCCTAGCCTATGCTAAATTCAAGGAATTCTTACATGAAGAAGTTTGACTCAATTTCTGCAGTTCATGTAGTTCAAGAAGGATCATTGGTTTACACAAGTCAAATTGTATTTTTCTTTATAGGAGTCAGACTGCATTCACTTCATTGCTAGGTAACTCAGCATTCACTTCATTGCTAGGTAACTCAGCATTCACTTCATTGCTAGGCACATTTTAGAGGACAGTGAGGGATAAAGGTGTATGTAGTTAAAATAAACATGACAATGTGAAAATATCCATTTCATATTAGGATGTCATGGCAATCCTAAATGAATTAGCAATATAGAGATTAAAAAAGTAGACCAGCTCTCTCTGCAACAAACAAACAACAAAAAGCATTCACACAAAGAAAAACAGCTGAGGAAACTTTGTAGTTCACATAAGAGCACTTGTGAAAGTATTCCTATAAATTCACTTTGGGAAAACCTGCTGTTTTAAGAAGGAGGACGACATTAGGATACAGATCCTTTCACCCCTGGAATACGGGCCTCAGTGGCTTTACCCTAAGACAAACTCTTCTTTAGATTGTGTGACATTGAGTAGATTGTTTTAGTCCACTTCGTGGGGAGAGAGGTCAGTAATTAAAAAACACCATCACACTTGGCACCACTGATAACCATACCAGCAATGAAGCCAGTGAACAATCTATCAGTGGGGGGAGAGGTCCCTTCAGGTCAGGGATGATTGGCAGGGCTATATGGAACTTTTGCTGTCCAAGTCCTGTGGATAAAGACCTAAATTGTGGAAAATACTGATTATTCTCAACTCCCATTGATTTTAGTGGGAGTTGAAGACTTTCAGCAACCTCACAGATGATCAAGATGCTCAAATGGAGAATTTTAGTCTGCAAGACATTTGGCCTAAAACATCTGGGGTTTACTAAACCACTTAAAAATAGTCACTGTGAAACAGGTCCAAGAACCATGGAGGAATCACAAATAGAGTATAGGATAAATGTGGCTCTTTAGATGCACTGCTCTATCTGTTCAAAGGATATAGTTAAGACAGGCAAAAAAATTGACCTTCATTGACATGAGTCCTATTTCTCAGTCATTACTCTCAAGAGAGATTCCTTGTCATTTTCCCTCCAAAGTTGCTCATTTCTGGTGCTGAAATAACTAAAATAATAGGAGCTTGGTACAGGATTGGTAATAGGATGGTACAGAAAATGTTCTCAATGTGCTACTGCTATTATAGGACATGGACACTAGCCTGGCTATTCTGTGCTAGGGTGAAATTTAGTGTATTTTAAAGGGTCCCACAAAGCCGTATGTGCCACGTAAGCTTTTTGCACAGGAGACGTAAATCACACTGATGTGGGCATCTAAGAATATGTGTACTAAATCAATTAACCTAAATAAATACATTTTCGTTTTCCACAGAAAACCATTTCTTTTCAAGTTAAACTATATCTGAATTAAGAAAAAATGCATGTATTGTTTACATTCCTTGGAATTCTAAGGCTGTGCCACTTAATCTTTAGCAGCTGAAGAGCCAATTAGTCATAAAACAGAGCTGCAGTAAGCCACATAAAAGACTTAGATTTATATTACTTGGCTACTAGAGCTAATATAGAGATAACCCCATCTGTCCATTTGAGTGTGTCTGTGTATGCCTCTATATTTTGGTGCCCTAAGGCAATTGTCTCAGTGTCAGGATGTTGCATGATGCTTTTATTCAAATCCAAGGAAAGAACATCATGCAAGGCTATAAAGGACTGCATGCGGTTTGAGAACCTTGAGTTGAAAAATGCTGCTAGGGGGCATATAATAATAGTGCATGAATCATTACTTAGGTGGGTGTAGAAACTCTGCTTTCTGCCTCCTCCACCCGAATACACCTATTATTATCATATGCATGAATGGCCATTCAAGTTCTGGTATATCTTTTTGTTTAAATTAAAGGCTGAGAAGCCACTCAGGAGTTTTCTGCATCCCATTATTCAGTCTTTTCACCCAGTTTGGCATCCATGGTTATCAAATGCTTTTTGCCTTTAACTGATATCTAGCTGCAATTAAAAATAAATATTGAAAATATATTACAGCTCGAAGCCAGTGAACTTTTCAATGTTAAACAAGGACTGTGCTTCTGTGTCTCCAGGAGACAAGTGTTTCAGAGCTTATTACATTTGTTAAAGACAACAGCTTTCATCCACTGGCCTTTACTCTCAGCAGTTTTTGACCTTGAAATTTCCAAATTAACCTCCCTCCTGAAATGCAAAATGTTCTAACAGATGGCAATGATCTAATTCTAAGAATCAGACATTTATTTTATATGAATATTTACCATAGATGAAGGACAGAAGAACACCAACATGTAATTGTTATTGCACAGTCAAAGCTTGCAAGCTGGATGCTTAGTCACTACTTATGTCTCACTTAAGACAGGTTAAGCCATGAACAATTAACAATGCACTGAAGTACAGCATGTGCACTGATATTGTCCATTGCTATGGCTACAACTGGGAGTCCTGCCATAGTCAATGGTATATCTGTTATGATCCTGCTCTGAGGGTTGTATTATGCTAATGGTTTAGTTTGGGTAGAGTTGAAAACAAAGCAGGCAGATTCTCAGTACAAGAATATATATTTGGAAAAGAAAAATCAAAGTTTTAAACTGGGAAATTTTATTCACTTGGGCCCAAATCCTGGTCCCAGTGAATTCAACATAAAAACTTTTGGCTTTGACAGGACCAGGATTTGGCCCCTGGAGTAAGCTACATTCTGTTGGTATTAAACCCCACAGACTGCCAAAAAGTTAGATCTGCCATGTCTTTTGAAGAAAATAGAGAAAACTTGCTTCATTGGAGGCTGAATCCCATAAAGTGCTAAGCACACTTAACTGCCATTAATATTAATAGGAGCTGAGGAAACTTGGTGGCTCTTGGAATTTTCTGCAGGATTCTGGATTGAATCCTTAAAGAAAAGATATTTCACGCAGATAAACTTTTCTATTTTTGTCATAATGGCTTTAAGAGGTTTTTGTTAAGGCTGTTTTCAACAAAAGATGGTCATTTATTATGGCTCTGCTCTGACTGAAATGCCTGTTATTTAAATGAAGTGAACAGTCTATATATTTCTAGCAAAAGGCAGGATAGATCTGAGGTTTTCATTGTTAGATTCTTATTCATGATTAAAGATCGCTGGAGGAAATCTTGCATTCTTTATTACTACTATTTCTCATATTTTAGCATTACTATTTTATTTATATTTACTGCTAATAAAATTACTCTGCGGTTGTTAGCAACACTGCCAGGTCCAAGCCTGGAAAAAAGAGAAGGGTTCTGCAGCTGGGTTTGTGACCCACTCAGGTAAAAGCTTATTGCATCAGAAGTAGTTCAGTTAAACAAAACCTGAAGATGGTAGGTGCAGATGGAGCTCAAAACCCAAGTACGACAGATCTCAGTGAAAGTCAAAAGGAAGATCAGATCTCAGGACATCTAATCATGATGACTAAATCCATAACAAGAGTAGCAACGTGGAATGTACATATTCTGTATAGCATGGAAAGCTGGCACAGGTTACATGAGAAATGAAAAAATACCTTCTGAACATACTTGCGTCATTGAGACGTTATGGGCAGGGAGTGGCAAGATGCTGTCTGATGGTGGTACAATCTTATACTCAGGAGGAGGAACACATGAAAGAGGTGTAGTAATTATGCTGGATGACACCATAGTGAAGACCCTGATGCCTTGGAAGCCAGTGAACAACAAAACAACAACAGGAAAGCTCCACACAAGACATGCCAAGTGTAGAATAATGTAAGTACATGCACCAACAAATACAGCGGACAACAGTGAAAAGTATACATTCTATGAGCAGTGGCAACAAGTATTGGATGATGTGCCTAACCATGACATCAGGCTGATGATAGGTGACTTCAATGCACAAATCAGCAACAACTCTACTGGCTGGCAAAGAGTCCTGAGCAAACAGCAAAAGATATCCAAACTAATAATGGCGAATGGACCCTGAATCTCTGTGGCATAAGCATTCTAGAAATCGACTCTTCCAAGACAAGAGGATTCACAAGCTCACATGGAGCTCACCAGATAATACATCTGTCAACCAGATAGACCATGTGTGTATATCTATAAGATGGCATCTTCTTTAAGGGATGTCAAAGTCAGAAGAAGAGCAGATGTTGGTTACTATATTTTAGTGGTCACGTTACAACTTAAACTCAAAAAGATCACAAAGACAGATTAAAAGTGTTACAGTACGTGATGGGGAATCCACCCCACACAAGCCCTGCTGGGATTAAGGTGGTTAGCTGGGCCAATTAACTCTTCTGGGCCGGAAGAGGAGCCAGGGAGCAGGGATTAATTAGATGTGGCTCAGCTGGATAGGAACAGGAAGGGCCTGTATAAAGCCCAGGAGCTGAGAGCAGGTGGGAGCTGCAGGGGAAGTAGTCTGCAGTTAGTCCTTGGGAGAACGGAGGTGTGTTTGGAGCTATAGAGATAGGTATCATACAATTAGTCCCTGGGAGGAGGAAGTTTGAGCTGGAAAACCTGGGGGTGGGGGGAGAAGCCAGAAAGATAGAAAGATAGGAAAGGCTCAGGGACCTTCGCTGCTAAATAGAGGGTCCCTGAGTTGCATCACGGAGTAGAGGGTGTGCCTGGCTTCCCCTACCAGCCACTGGCACCATAGATGCAGTGAATAGGAAGACTGCCTAAGACTGCTGATGAGAAGAGACTTTGATACCCCAGAAGGGGGAAAACACACTGAGTGACCTGGCCGGAAGGCTGAGTCACAAAGAAAAAGCAGAAGCTCCTGGACCGAGAGAGGGGCTGTGGAGTGAGAGAGAGAGATGGAGTGCAACTAAAGGAAGGTGCATCAGCCTGTCAGAGCTAATCCCCATAACCGCCATGAGGCAGCACCGTCCAGCGCTGAGTAGAGCACCCCGTCACACAGGAATAGAGAAGTTCAAGGAAAAAGAAATGCAGATCAGATTCCAGATGGAATTTAGCAACCATTCCAGTGTTTTACAAAACCACAAGGAATTAAGTCTCAAGGAGAATGGATCAAATTGGAAGAAGACAGTAGTTGAGACAGCAGCTGAAGTAACGGACCTACAAAGAGGATGGAAGAAAGAGGAATGTGTTTAAATAGTTGAATAGGACTATTTATGTACCTAAAGTTGTGTGTGTGAATATCATTGGTAGTAGGTCTTTGTTAGCCTATTCTTACTCACTACTTTAAAAAGCCAGTTAGATGCATCTTAATGTCAGTATTAAAACTAATAACTGAAAGATTTCAGTCATTTTTTTAAATTTCTAGTATATGTAGTACCTATATTTTTCAGTTCACAAACAATTTAGTTCACAAAGTAATATACTTTATACTGTATAATATTAAAGGAAAGTGAAATATTTTATTGCACACACACAGAGAACTATTTCAAATATTGTGGGTCTGAAAAAATGGGATACAAATCTAAGCTCTGTTTTCTTTCCAATAACAATTTATAAATTATTCTATAATCTAAAAACTGAACTAAAGAGATAATCAATTGAAAGCTGTTTCAGATGCTTTAAACAAAGTTCTAGGATGAGAGAAATATAATGGATTTTTTTTTTTAAAAAGCCGTATTTCTTCCTTTTTCTTTTTTCCCTCCTCTCTCATTTTTTCCCCTCATTTTTCCCATTTCAGTTTAGATTTATTTGTTTTTAAATGTCATACACCGCATGCTTCATAAAAGGTACTTCCCTGACAAACTACATCATAGCAGTTTTAGATTAAATCTCAGGAAATACTTTCTAACAGCAGGGGAATGGACAAACTACCTAGGGAAGTCACGGAAGCTCCTTCACTAGATGTTTTCAAAAAGAGGCTGGACAGACATCTGTCTTGAATGGTTTAGACCCAAAAGCTGCTGCATCTTGTCAGGGGGTTAAGACTAGATGACCCTTGCAATCTCTTCTAACCTTATGGGTCTATAATTCTAAGGTAGCATATACAGCTACATTTTATTGGACACACATATATATAAGGCTACGTTTTCGTCACAGTTATTTTTAGTAAAATCATGGACAGGTCACAGGCAGTAAACAAAAATTCATGGGCCGTGACTTGTCCATGACTTTTGCTATATATCCCAACTAAAACTTGAGCGGGGGGCTGCGGATGCTCTGAGTGGGGCAGCAGGGGGCACTGCAGGTGCTGGGGGAGGTGGCCTGGGACCCCCACTGGTGTTGGGGGGGGAGGATTGGCAGGGCTTGGAGGGGCTCCCTACCCAGCTCCATGTCCCTGCAGCTCCTAGGTGGTGGAGGGGCCAGGGGCTCATCCGCATGCTGCTCCCGGTCCCATCACACACACCATCTGTGCAGCTCTCATTGGCCGGGAACCGCAGCCAATGGGAGCTGTGGGGGTGGGGCCTGTGGGCATGGGCAGAGCATGGCAGGGAGCCCCCGGCCCCTTCACCGCCTAGGAGCTGCAGGGCCATGCCAGGGGTAGCCCCCACCCCTAGGTAAGTACCCCCCCACACACCCGCCAACCCCCTGCCCCAGCCCCAAACTCTCTCCCACACACCCAAACTGCTGCTACTGGCCCAGAGACTGTCTGGCTCGGGCAGCCCCTGAGCCAGCATCAGCCGCTGCAGATGTCATGGGAGGTCATGGAAAGTCACCAAATCTGTGACTTCTGTGACTGACAGACTCGCAGCCTTACATATATACACACATATTGTTTATTTTGTGTACAACGAATGCTTCTTCAGCAGAAGCCATTAAAACACAGCATTTGCTGAAACATTTAGATTTCTTTCCAGGGCCGGCTCCAAGTTTTTTGCTGCCCCAAGCAAAAAAATTTCCCCACATCCCCTGGCCCCGCCCCAACACCGCCCCATTCCAACCCCTTCCCCAAATCCCCGGCCCTGCCTCCTCCCCCAGGTGTGCCACATTTATCCTCCTACCCCGCCCTCCCAGGCAAGCTTCTTTGGAGAAGGGGAAGGAGGCAGAGGTGAGTGTTGGGGGGGAGAGAAATGGTTCCTCTGCCCCCCTCCCTGGATTACTTCCTGCAGCCCTTCCCGTGCCCCCCACCGCCGCAGCTCACCTCCGCTCTGCCTGCTCCCCTGAGAGCGCCACCACTGCTGCTCCGCTTCTCCGCAAAACAGCTGATTCATGTGGCAAGCCTAGGAGGGAGGGGGGGAGCGGGCAGTTCCTTTGCCCCCCCAGGGTTACTTCCTGCAGCCCTCCCCGTGCCCTCCACTGCCGCAGCTCACCTCCGCTCAGGGCTGGCTCCTGGCTTTCTGTACTCCAAGGTGGGGGGAGGGGGAGAAAGGAGCCGGAGTGCTGCCCCTTGGAAAGTCCTGCCCCAGGCACATGCTTGGAGCGCTGGTGCCTAGAGCCGGCCCAGTTTCTTTCATTCGATCAAAATTATTTGGCGATTTCGTGTTGAGTTCATGAATAGTTTCAATTAACTCAAAATAGCATTTTTCGGTGAATAAACTACTAGTCCATAAAATTTTGCCCAGGCCTAGTTTATATAATATGGCCAGTGGGTGATAAAGAATTAATATAGTAAGTTCTGCAAAGCTCTTGAGTAATGTATTCAAGATGCTATGGTGCTGTTAATTTAGATCTGCCAATTTAGGTCAAGCCATCTATAATATTTCCACATTATTTTTAATATAATTTGATTTACTTAATTATTTTAGGTTCTTAAATACAACCATTTTGCAGTTACTTAATAGATCCCATCATTGCCCTCTGGCAGGTGTTCTCTATTTGTTCAAAATATGTAATGCTAATTTACCAATTGAGTAACAGGCAATAAGTAGGAGATTGATTATATTATTCCAAGTTGCCAAGAATAGAACAGGCATTCTAACCTTCCCTCCTCCAGCAATTTTCTGCAAATATTCCAGTTTGAGGCTTTATGGGCTTGATTCAACAATGATTCTTACCTCATTTACACCAGTGTAAATCAGGAGTAACTCCACTGACTTCAATAGAGTAACACCTATGCATGTTTGACCAGAATAAAGCCTTACAGTTAAGTAAAACAGAACTAAATGCAACCCTCACCCTCCACACCAGACTTCCCTCTTCAAGTATTAAGAAAATGTCTTACAGATTTTTGTCCATATCATTCAACTGGCTTTCAGAAAGGTGTGGAACACTTCAGGAGACAGGATTAAGTGACAGTAATAATAATTATTTCCATTTTTATTGCATCTTTCAACTAATCATCTCAAAATACTTCAAATAGTAATTCATTTTACTGAAGGCTACACTAAGAGGTTAATTGTCTTGCACGGGGTCACATACCAAAAGCTCAACTTTGCTACCCTTGAAATCATTGGGAGGTCAATCACTCGCAAAGCTGAGAATTCTGTGTCACAATCTCCTCCTCTAACCAGTTGACAACAACCTGGGACAAAGTCTCCTCTCAGTTACACTGGTGATCTATCCCACTGTGTTCCAAAGGTGGTAGGGGATGGTGCAGAATCACTGAATTGTAACTAAGAATTTTGGCCCTTGTATCTCACTCCAGGATTACACCCTACCCTGAATAAACCATGAAAGAGATCCCACAGAAGGTAAAAGCTAATGCAAAAGAGACAACTTTATATAAAAATAGGAAAAATTAAGAGTAAAATTAACTCAAAATTTTAGAGGTACCTCTTTGTTGACCTAATTTGAGATGCAAGAATTTATACCACTGTTGAACTGCTCTTAAACATAGACAGTGTAACAAACAAGAAGTCAGGCGATTCTAATTTAAAGTTTGTTTTGTTTTGTGTTTTGACTCCAGCCACTAGGATGACCAGATAGCAAGTGTGAAAATTCGGGATGGGGTTGGGGGAATAATAGGAGCCTATGTAAGAAAAAGCCTCACATATCGGGACTGTCCCTATAAAATCGGGACATCTGGTCACCCTACCTATCATTAATACTCATCTTTATTACCGTACATTATTGACCCTTCACCGAGGTCAGTGGAGGCCCATCAATGTAGTTGAAAGCAGAATTTGGCTTACCATGTTTTCAACTGGTTGGAGAAGAGAATTGGGATAAACAAATCCTGTGCTCTGTTTTGCTATTGACTTTAGGACAGTACTCCCATTTAAAAACTATTGCTAGATTAGCTAGATAATTTGTTTTAATTTTCTTGACACACATTACCATGACTAGCTTGGCAGGACTAATTTTGACCTGCTTATTTTTTTTACTATAATCAAATATAATAAAATACAATCAAATTAAGCATATTCTTTTCATTTTCTGCCCAAAGCAAAGCTTAAGTGTTGGGGATCTTGTTTGTTGTTTTGTTCTTTCTCTCTCTCTCCCCCCCCCCGCCAAAAAAACAAAAACAAAAAAACCCACACCCTCAAACAATAATAAATACCTAAATATATGGCAAAGAGGATACAATGCTTTGTAAAGGAATGGATTCTCCTCCCAAGCTTTCAGAGAGCAGTGAAGAAAATATACTTTCTGATATACTTTTCAGGTATATAAAAGGGTGTCATAAGGAGGAGGGAGAGAACTTGTTCACCTTAGCCTCTAAGGATAGAACCAGAAACAATGGGTTTAAACTGCAGCAAGGGAGGTCTAGATTGGACATTAGGAAAAAGTTCCTAACTGTCAGGGTGGTTAAACACTGGAACAAATTGCCTAGGGAGGTTGTGGAATCTCCGTCTCTGGAGATATTTAAGAGTAGGTTAGATAAATGTCTATTAGGGATGGTCTAGGCAGTATTTGGTCCTGCCATGCGGGCAGGGGACTGGACTCGATGACCTCTCGAGGTCCCTTCCAGTCCTATAATCTATGAATCTATGAATCTTATAAATATTCCCTTGGAAGTTTTCTTTTAAATTATGATTATAAAATGCACTTTATTTCTCCTTTACAGCAGAATGCTTCCATACATGTATTTGGACAAAACTATTTCTTTTTTTCAAAAGCATACTATGAGCTGGATATAGGGTGCATTTCAGCAATGTAGTTAAACATGTACTTAACGTTAAGCACGAGTAGTGCCACTGACTTCCATAAAATTACCCAATCTTTTAGGTACCTTGCTGAATTGGGGCCACAGTATCTGATCTTGCTCCCACTGAAGCCAATGGAAATTTTCCTATTAATGTAAGTGGGAATATGATCATTCATAAACTAGTTAATAAAATTCACATCTTGTTAAACAAGCATTCACAATCTGGCTCAGTGACAAATAAGAGGAATATCAACCTTAATCTAAAAATCACATTTTGCCAAATGTTTGCAAAGCTTTGCAAAATTATTTAATTCCTGTTTTTATTTACCCTATTCTTATGTTCACCCCATTCTTGTCTTTTAAGCCTAAAAATAATTAAATATGGCAAAATAAATAAAATAAATAAATCATCAACTAGTATTTCCAACCAGAGTGAAAACAGACGATAACCAAGAAATCTGGCAAAACAGCTTTCAAATAGTATTAAAATGTTCAGTTAACTGATGACCAACTGAAGACAGATCATTTACAGAGATGTTTTGTTTATTTAAGCACTGACATTTATAGGGCACATTTCCTTATTTATGTCCTAGCAGCAAACCAGTTATACAAGAGAAATGAGAAACGGTTGTAATTTTCTATGCAGTCGTAAAATCTGACCATTTATGCTCAACAGAATAACAGTAATACACAAAGGTTGATTCAATTGTCCCCGGTTAATGGCAGATTTAGCCAAAAATTATTACACAGTTTAATGATTACTTTCATCTGAGTTCATGGATTACAACACTGAGACCCAGATCCTATTTCTTTTTAAGTCAATGGGCAAATCACCCACTGATTTCAACAAGATCAAGATTGGACCTTTGGGACCTGATTAGATTCTTATGGACACTCTTTTCAATCTGGTATGATTCCACTTAAGTCAATGGAATTATAATAGTATAAAGTGGTAAATAAATTAATGGAGATATCCTATCCCCTAGAACTGGAAGAGACCTTGCAAGGTCATTGAGTCCAGCCTCCTGCTTCACTAGCAGGACCAAGTACTGATTTTGCCCCAGATCCCTAAGTGGCCCCCTCAAGGATTAAACTCACAACCCTGGGTTTAGCAGGCCAAGGCTCAAACCACTGAACTATCCCTCCCTCGATATACACGAGAGTAAAGGGCTTTTGGATGCAGCCTCCTTAGAGCAAGGACTAAGGTCGTCTTGGTCATCAAAGCACTATGCATAATCAATAAATAATTATAACTTTGGTCATGCAAAGATATTTGAGATAATGAAATAAATCACAAGGGAGGAGAGTAGAAAGACAGAAGAAACAAAAAGGAATACAGAAGAAAGGACAGAGAATCACTCACAGTAGCCTGCTGTTTTTCTGCTTTCTCAGCTGCCTCATTAAGCTGCTTTTGAAAGGCCTCCTGGAGAGATTTCATTTCTTCCCTAGATTATTGAAAAGAAACAATACAAACTTCACCACTACTCTCCATTAGGAAATATGGTGTTTTTTTTGTTTGTTTGTTTACTTTAGTTAAACAGACTAATTTAATTATGCAGCATAACAACCAGGAGTGCTGTGTCTATGTGTTTTGTTAAAGCCATAATGGTCCAGTGAACTCCAGTGCAGATGCAAAAAGAAATTTTATATAAATATATATAAAAATGGTAAGTAGCTACCTTTTGTATCTAGCAAGTACCCTCCTGTGTAAAACATCTGCTAATTGTGTAATTTCTAGTGAAAAGAATAGTAACAGTGAAGAAAGGAAAGAGAAGCACTTTGAACAAGGAAATATACTACTGTCTATGAGAGCTTGTTTATATTAGGGTTACCATTCGTCCGGATTTACCCGGACATGTCCTCCTTTTTGTGCTAAAAATAGCGTCGGGGGGAATTTGTAAATCACTCACAATGTCCGGGATTTCCCCCTCCCCCGGCACAGCAGAGCGAGCGGCTGGAAGGGCTGCAGGAAAGTCCCGGGCTGGACTCCGGAGCAGCTGGAGAGGAGCTCCGCCCTGCATTCTGAGCAAGTGTCTCAGCACAAAGTGCAGCCCTCCCCTTTTGCAACTGGGAGCGGTTTCTGCCATGCAGCGTAGCAAAACGGGAGCGAGAGCACTTTGTGCTGATACAAGGGCAGCTCTCCCCTGCAACCCGGTCCGGACCAAGGACCGGGTTTTGTTGTGCAGGGCCAGGGACCGGGTTTTGTTGTGCTGGGGAGCTTAGCCACGTGTCCGGCTCACACAGAGCCCAACACCCTGTTCTGAGCAGCAGGGTAAGGGGGGGCAGGAGAAGGGGCAGGGAGGTTCTGGAGGGGGCAGTCAAGAAACGGGGGGGGGCTTTTTGGGGGGAGTGGAGAAAGTTTTGGGCAGTCAGGGTACAGGTAGGGTCCTGGTGGGCAGTTGGGGGGGATCTTAGGAGGGGGCAGTTAGGGGACAAGGAACAGGGAGTCTTAGGTAGGGGGTGGGGTTCTGGAGGGCAGTTAGGAGCAGGGGTCCCAGGAGGGGGCAGTCAGGGGACAAGGAGCGGGGGGGGTAGGGGGCTGGGAGTTCTGGGGGGGAGCTGTCAGGGGGCAGGGGTGGGGAGAGGGATCGGAGCAGTCAGGGGACAGGGAGCAGAGGGGTTTAGATGGGTTGGGAGTTCTGGGGGGGGCTGTCAGGGGGCAGGAGTGCGGAGAGGGATCGGAGCAGTCAGGGGACAGGGAGCAGAGGGGTTTAGATGGGTTGGGAGTTCTGGGGGGGGCTGTCAGGGGGTGGGGAGTGGTTGGATGGGGCGTGGGAGTCCCAGGGGTCTGTCTGGGGGTGGGGGTGTGGATAAAGGTTGGGGCAGTCAGGGGACAAGAGGCAGGGAGGCTTAGATAGTCCTGGGGGGCAGTTAGGGGCAGGGGTCCCAGGAGGGGATAGTCAGGGGACAAGGAACAGGGGGAGGGTTGGGAGGTCAGGGGGGGCGGGAAGTGGGAGGGGCAGGGGCGGGGCTAGGGCGGGGCTCCTCCCGTCCTCTTTTTTGCTCGCTGAAATATGGTAACCCTAGTTTATATTTGCTTTTAAAGAGAAGAGAAATTCTAGCTGGTAAACCTAAGCCACTAGTTCTCTCTTTCTAGAATCAAATGATAAACTGGAATCTTGGGAGTTGTCTTAATTGTTTAAAATAAACACTACCAAAAAATAAAATAGAGATTTATTGGAAAGTTTAGGTACTAAGATCCAGCCCCTTTGCATTGCTCAGGAAGTGAAAAGGGACCATAAACTGGCAATGCATTGCAAATAGAGGATTCATGTGGAATACAAATTCCCTTCTGGCACAATTATGTCTGATACAAGTCTTATGCTAGCCACCCCCTTCACCCCTAACACAGGCCATTTGCAAGGGTTGTGGTGCTGCTACAACAGTGACATATCTTAGAGCATTCTAACAGCATTATCAGGGATGCCACTGGCACAGATCAACCTCAGAATCAGGAAGCTGGAACCCGTGCCTGCCTTGAGCATGGCTCAGGTGCAGGAGACAGTTTAGCCCAGTGACAGCTTGATGGGTGTAGAATTAGGGTTACCATTCGTCCGGATTCCCCTGGACATGGCCGGCTTTTTTCAGTTAAAAATAGTGTCCGGGGGGAATTTGTCAATGTCCGGACTTCCCCCGCCCCCCATGCAGAGCGTGCGGGGCTTACAGGGCAGCCGGCCGGATGGTGCCACTCGCATGGGCTCCGGCAGCCAGAGCCCTTCCTTCACTTCCCCCCTCCTCTCCCCTGCAACTTGAGACCACTCCCCTCCTCTCCCTCCCTCCCCCCGCCCTGCATTCACAGATCGCCGGCTGTCGCCTCGGCCTCCGGCAGTCTGGAGCTCCGACCCTGCTCCCCTCCCCCGCTTCTGAGCACGCTGCTCTGCAGCACAGTAAGGGGGCCGGGGGTCAGAGAAGCGGCAGGGAGGTTCTGGGGGGGGGGTAGTCAAGAGACAGGGAGCAGGGTTGGATGGGTCAGGAGTTCGGGGGGGGGCTGTCTGGGGGTTGGGGGTGTAAGGTTTTGGGCAGTCAGAGTACAGATGGGGGGTCTCAGGAGGGGGCAGTTAGGGGACAAGGCACAGGGAGGCTTAGGTAGGGGGTGGGGTTCTGGAGGGCAGTTAGGAGCAGGGGTCCCAGGAGGGGGCAGTCAGGGGACAAGGAGCGGGGGGGGGGTGTTTGGGAGTTCTGGGGGGGGCTGTCAGGGGGTAGGAGTGGGGAGAGGGATCAGAGCAGTCAGGGGACAGGGAGCAGAGGAGTTTAGATGGGTCGGGAGTTTTTTGGGGGGGCTGTCAGAGGGGTGGGGAGTGGTTGGATGGGGCGTGGGAGTCCCAGGGGTCTGTCTGGGGGTGGGGGGGTGGATAAGGGTTGGGGCAGTCAGGGGACAGGTAGGGGGTAGAGTCCTAGGGGGCCAGTTAGGATGTGGGGAAGGTCTCAGGAGGGGGCAGTCAGGGGACAAGGAGCAGGGAGGCTTATGTAGGGGGTGGAGTCCTGGGGGGCAGTTAGGGGCAGGGGTCCCAGGAGGGGGCAGTCAGGGGACAAGGCGTGGGGGGGAGGGTTGGGGATTCTGAGGGGGCAGGAAGTGGGAGGGAGTGGAAGGGGCAGGGGCGGGGCTAGGGCAGGACAGGGGCGGGGCTAGGGCGGGGCTCCTCCCGTCCTCTTTTTTGATTGTTGAAATATGGTAACCCTAGTAGAATGAGCTTTGTACATGATGGGGCACGAAGTAACCCGAGTTGCTGGCTCATCTACCATATTAGTCCTCATCTACACCAGTGCTAGCAACCTCGGGAGTTCTGGGTAGTGTAGATTTAACTGAAACAGTGCTTGAAACAGCTGGTGAAGCCAGAGAGCCAACAGCAGCAGCACTTCCAATTTTGTCTAATATAGACAAAGTCTGTGTCATTTTGAAGTGTTAACAATACATTGAAGTGACAGAACTTGAACCACTATGGGAGGCAACCATGTTCTACTGCAGCATAAAAACTGCAACAGAGCTCAGAAGAGAAGGGATTAAAGTTGGACTTCTGAAGAATGAACACTAGGGTCAGCTCCTCAGATGGTGTAAATCTGCACAGCACCATTGACTTGAAGTCAATGGTGCTACCTCATCTTGTATCAACTGAGATTCTCAAAAACAATGAGGAGTCCAGTAACACTTTAAAGACTAACAGATTTATTTGGGCATAAGCTTTCATGGGTAAAAAAACCCACTTCTTCAGATGCATGGAGTGAAAATTACAGATGCAGGCATAAATATACTGACACATGGCAGAGGGGCATTGCTGGCACATGATGGCGAATATCACATTAGTAGATGTGCAGCTGAATGTGCCATCATATGCCAGCAATGCTCCTCTGCCATGTACATTGTCCAAACTGGACAGTCTCTACATAAAAGAATGAATGGACATAAATCAGACATCAGCAATGGTAACATACAAAAGCCAGTTTTAGGTGCATGTTTCAGAGACCATTTGCAAATTTGAACCACTGAATAATGATACTCTCAACTTGCATCATCATTTTATCATCTCACTATGTTTTAATAATATTATATAATTTTTAATTTATTACAAAGAACACATTACTTTTCTCCTATTAAAAGTTCCAAGATGTGTTGATCACTGTCTAAGATCATCATGGTTAAGAATTGTTGATATAAGAATATTTAGCAATTATAGCAGCTAATATTAGATTTTCAAGGCAACATTTACCAACATTTACTATATGAGAAACTGGAGGATAAAAAAATAGTTTTTGATTTTGTACAAGGTGGTTACTAGTGGTAAATGGTGATATTTTAATTGTGTCCAATTATATAGACATTTGCATATTTAAAGTTCTCTAGAAATGTTAACTAACTAAACCCCACTACTCCACAGTTCAGACAGGTCTAAAATGTTCCCCTTTAACAGAAATATCTGTCTTTGGCATTTCTAAGGCATGTGAAGGTCTGATCCAACACCCATTGAAGTAAATGGAAAGACTCCCCACTGACTTCTGTGGGCACTGAAACAGGCCCCAATTTTCTTTGGTATATAAGAACTGATTGGGAAATCATTTAATCACAATCCTTCTCTATTAGCCATCTAATTTTAATATATGCTACAAAACTACTACTGGGTAAAATACTAGCAATAAAATCATTACAGGATTTCAAGTGTCACTTTGTATGATAACAAAAGGGATATATGCTGTACCTAGACTGGCCATATCTGATTAATTTGTAATGTATATTTTTATTGTGATAAAACTGAGACACATACATGTATTAAACACATCATACTGTTTCAGAGAAAATAACCCCCATATTGGCTAGGTCTGCTTGTTGTTAAAATTATATTGGCATATCAATTTATCAGATCGACTCCATTTGTAAGAATCATGTGAACTCTATCATTGTTTATTGAGCTAGGACTAAGGATGCTGGTCTGTCACCACTTGTCATGGAAAAGACTTCAATTCACTAGATTCAAGTGAATATTTGACATGAATATTTCCCCTCCAACAAATTTATTCTCTTTTACTTCTTGTCATAGATTACCCTGTAAGAATTTTCAAAACTAGGCGCTTGGTTTCATGAGTTTTATCTGAACCCATGCCCCACCTCCAAAGCCAGCAATTTTTAAAACTAACTAGTTATTTTAGGTGCCTCAATTCTTGGGTTTCTAATTTGAGACACTTTAATGATTTTTCAAACCTGCTGATCACTGCACCCTCTGAAAATCAGGCCCATTTATGGTGCCTCAATGAGGCACTCAATTCACTAAGCACTTTCCAAAAATTAAGCACAGAAATGTGTTGACTTGAATAAATAAGTTCCCAGTATCCTGCAAAACCAAACCCAATTTCCTTGATGTATATCTAGTTCTAATGTTAACCCTTGTGAATATTATTAATGACCAACTATGAAGTAAAGTGTGTCACATCAGCTAGTATTTCAGGTGTCGCAGAAACAATCCTGCATTGTTCCTCCCTCCCCCTGTTTAACAGTCATGGCTGATTGCTAGTGGACATGCCTACTGTGCTGTGCTTGGTGGTTCACACAAAGGAAAGATTGAATTCCATGGTCTTATAGTTTTCAGTCTGTTAACAGGAATGAAAGGAGAAGGTAGCGTCTTACCTTTGCTTTTGGCCTAATTCCAGAAGTTTCTGCACATCACTTTTGGCAGATGCCTCATCATTTTTCAAAGACTGGAAACAAAGGGGGAGAGGGAGAATTACCAAGAAAATCTTTAATGTTACTCAACTATGAAAAAGGTTGATGGTGACCTCTTTTACAAAAGGCTCCCATTGAAAAATACATTTTATCATCAGTTAAAAAAATAGGGCAGAAATAGTTTGGCTCTTCTGTGGCAGTAATTCAGCACTTGCTGCAGCACACACAGGTGTTCAGGATGAGACATTAAAGCAGAACTGATCTAATAGAGTATGTAGTACAGTTCTTTGCATAGATCCGGTCCCTCCAGCATCAAATTCAAAGTACATGAAAAAATAATTTTTCCTGAGTCCTACTTTTTTATCCATTCAGTTTGATGAGAATATAGCAAGTTCTAAAGTAACTTTATTCTTAAAAAAAAAAAAAAAAGGGGAAAAAGCAAGTTCCCCATATAAACTGTGAAGAAAAAAATTCAACAAGAAAAAAATAGCAGTAGAAGATGACAAGATAATGCAGACTGACATTTTAAAATGTACGACAGACTACTGCTCAGAAAGGTAGCAGCATCAATGAATGGAATACAGGGAGCCATACATCCCCTCAAAGATAACAGCATGGTTCTATGAGTTGTTTGAGGAGATAATTTCCCAGAATTGCTCCCTCAACTAGTCAATGCAAGGGGTGGTCTTGTTAGAAGTTATATATGCCCCATTCATAACAGGTGGTTCAAATAAAATGCAGTTCTCTGCAAGGCAGTGCAAGTGTCAGAATAAGCAATCTAGCTGGTAACCTGTCTGAATTATTCTCATTGTTTTCACTAGGCCAAGAGACTCCCTCATGAAGAGACTGCTGCCCTGTCGTGTGAATATTTGGTCATTGAGGTTGCCAACAAATCCAGGGCAAGACTGGAAACCCCTTATTGACCTGGAGGGTTTGTCTTCACTATAGAGTTGAGTTATAACTCAAGTATGCCCTTAACTTGAGTCCTGACCTCTCACCAAAACTGTTAAACCAACCATCATGCTCCAAGACATGCATCTGACGAAGTGGGTATTCACCCACGAAAGCTTATGCTCCAAAACGTCTGTCAGTCTATAAGGTGCCATAGGACTCTGTCGCTTTTTACAGATCCAGACTAATGCTACCCCTCTGATACTTGACATCATGCTCCAGTTAACTCCAGTTGGCTGGCTCATCAGAGGATATAGGCTGCAGAGTTATTTAATATTCTGTAGTGTTATTTCAGTGTGGCCAATCTCACTCTAGCTAGACTAAAGCTTACGCTATGTTACAAAGTTTTGCTGCCATAGTTAAGTTGGCTAGAAATCTGAAAATATCACATTCCCTAGCCAACATAGGACTATTTTTGTGAGTAACTGTTCACTAATGGAAGTAAGGGGTAGCTCCAGGGAGTCAATCTATAAAAAATATCTTTTTCCTCTCATTGTCAATGTATTCTGCTCCCTAGTGGGTTTCTCCATTAACTGCTTCAATTTCCACAAGTGAGACAAAGCATCCAAGGAAAATTTTGGGGATTCATAAACTGCATAATCCACTCATGTGTAAGGCACACCATGTTTTCCTCAGATTAAATAATATTGAAAACTAACATATGCAACATATAAAACAAGCATAATTAATTACCAATTAGTCTCATGTTAAAAGAAAATATGTTTGTAACAAATAGATACTAATTCTAATAAACAAAGTGAGTGATCGTATATCTCAGAAAAGTGAAGGGTAATCTAACCTGCAGGTTTACTTTAATTCCTTCAAGTTCTTTTGAGGTCTTCGACAGTTGACGGAGGATATTGCTCCTTTCCTTAAAGACTTCTTTCAGTTGTCTTTCCAGTTCTTCATAGCCCTGTCTAACACAAAGCACAGGCAGTCCTCTCAAAATGTCTTCCCAATGTACTTGAAATCAGAGTCTTAATGCATCCAATTTTTATTAATCATAAGCAGAATCCACTTCCATTCCCCCTTGCACCATGTTTAGGAATTGAAATGTTTTATGACAAACTGAACTGCTGCATCTGTGTACACAAATCCTCAAACCATCGTGCCAACAGCAACCTATTCCCTGTTATGGGCAGGAACAAATGCTTTTATATTTTACACAAGTTGACAGTAAAGCAGGTTTTTCTTTCCTGTGAGATATTGCACAGTAGGAATTATTGAACTTTGTAGAGTCAGAGATTTTTGACCATCCTTGTGGGGAAGGATGTTCCAAAGATATTTGAATTTTCCCTCCTGTAATTTAAACCTATTTTTACCCAATTAGTGATTCAGGCTCAGATCGGGGTTAGGTGTCTAAATGCCTTTGAAGATCTGGGTTCATCAGTTCATAAAAAGAAACAAATGTTTCAATCCTGCAATATACCAAGACTATCTTAGGGCCTCATCCAAAGCCCACTGAAATCAATAGTGATCTTCAGGTTAGGCCCATATTGGGCTTCTGAATCTATCAAGAGCACTGGCTATGTTTGGAGAAATATTGGCTGATTCATTTAGCAATGGACAGCTCATCTACTCTGCCTGAAGGATGGAAGAAAAAAATAGTGCACTATACAATCAGATTTTGGATACTTGGTATATCTCAAAGCATTAATTAAATGTTGTTTTTCCTACAGTTATAAGTTTTTATATTACTGATATTGTTTAGCACACTACTATACTGAATTGAAGCTCCATCAAGAGCAAATACCTTTAGCTTATTTTGCCAACATTTTACAGATGTGACTGTGAGGAAACAGTGTGGAAATATTTGAACTGCCATCTCTTTAACGAAACTTATAACATCTTTAATTTCTTCTCACTACTGTGAAAACCACTGGGATGTTTCACTCTGCAACATAACACCCTGCCTGCCACAGTAATGCTGACAGGTGGTCACTATCCAATTAGTGATTAAACCTACATCTCATACAACTTATGTGCTCAAGTCGTTTCTTGGCAACAGAACTTTTATCCTCCATTTCCACATATGAGATCAATAGCAAATAGCATTTCAAATATCTTAAAAGGATAAAAACACTACATACTTGTGGGGCTAGATCAAGGAAAAACTGGTGTCTCCATGTGAGAAGAATAGAACAACAACAAATTGTTTTGAAAGGGTATATAAAAATGGGGGCAAACGGGAGTGGATCTACAGGATACCATTTGCTACAGGTATGAAATTATCCTTTATTTCCTATAAAATCAATACCCACTTCCACTCATCCCTTTGTCCACCCAAACATTAGACGAATGTCATACAGCCCTTTACTAAGAGGAGAACAACTTATTCAGCCACACACACTCTGTTGTGAACTCAGTACGCAAAAAGTAGGGACAGAACAGATAAAGGACATTTATAGCATCTTTGTTTTATATGCTGTTGCATCAGATCTGGCTCTAATCAGTAGTGACTTAGAGCATGTAATGTACTGTTATGTGTTCAGATACTACGGTGACAGGCAGAACTAATAAAACTCCAAGTGAGGCAGAATAAAACTCTTAAGAGCTGTTCCATTGGGTGACCTATGTGACCTATGTGACATTAGTTTGTCCTCTCAGGTCAGTTGGAACACAACATGAGTCACCACAAAAACCACTACTTGACAGTCTTGTCTGACAAGTCAAGGATTGAATGAGCTTGCAGACCGAACTACCCTTTCTGTCCCAGAAGTAATTTCCTGCCAGGAAAGGGTTAAAGCACGTTTGTTGGGCAGCATGGTGTAACCCATCCTTACAACTACCTGTGCTGTGCTTAATGTAAGAATAAAACAGGAGAGATAGCTCAGTGGTTTGAGCATTGGCCTGCTAAGCCCAGGGTTGGGAGTTCAATCCTTGAGGGGGCCACTTAGTGTCCTGGGGCAAAATCATTATTTGGTCCTGCTAGTGAAGGCAGGGGGCTGGACTCACTGACCTTGCAGGGTCCCTTCCAGATCTATGAGAGAGGTATATCTCCATTTTTATTTTTTTTTTTTAACAAAGCAAAACAAACAAAAAATAAAAAGGCTGCCAATCCAGTACCCACAAGTGCCAAAATTCACGTGGAAAATTAAAGTAAACACGAAACTACAAAAATAAAAAGGAAGGAGCTTGAAGCCACACTCACAGCAATGGGGGAGCCTGGAGCTATGCCAATGAGGGAGAAGGACTAGTTTAATTATATGCCAGATGGTACCAGTGACAGCAGCCGTGAGAGTGGGAGGTTGACAAGGACATGCTGTAAAGAAGTTCCTATGAAGATGCATCATTGCTGCTTCAGCTGTGGTGCATAGAAGGGGAGAATGCACTCTGGTACCAACAAATCCACAGGGATGCTGAGGATGGAGGCAAAAAAAGTTAGTGTATGAAAGAAAGTTGGAGTAAACAGATTCTCTATATTAATACAATAGTTTACTTTGTGGATAGGATGTTATTGCAGGCAAGTCATACCTAATCTTCACAGAGAACTTAGAGTAGCTGAACTAATTCCCTGACAAACAAAATCCAGTGCTGAGAAGGGTGGCTACAGAGAGTAAGGGGAATGATTGACTCCGTTAACCTGCAAAAAGTGAAGTGGAAACCCTAAGTAGTTGATGCATAGAATATACAAACGAGGGCTGGTTAAAACATTTACCACCCTCCATCTATGCCACCTGCTTATTACTGTGCAGGTCCAACTGACAATTGAGTTTCGTACCTTTCGGGAACCCTAGAACAGTGAAATAATGACCAACAGACTTCTCAAATATGTAGGTTTATTAGCAAAAGGAATAACCACGAGATAAAATTATTTTAGATAAGTCTAAAAATGTGTGTAGGCTGTTTAATCACATGCTTCACTGCCAACTGAGTTAGATAGGCTTCCCTCTTTAGTTACAGGAAAAGAACGAATCCATCTTACATTCTTTTGGGACCCAATCTGGTCTTTGTTTGCCTTTCAGTGATGGTTGTTCCATTGTTCAGAAAGTACATTTTGGTGTACAGATCAACATTCACCACTGAGTACCCCTAAATTTTTCAAAAGTGTCTTCTGCTCCCATTCTTCTCTGTGGGTAGGGTTCCAAATTACATCTTCCATGATGAATTGCAGTACTCAGCAAGAGCGGAAACTGTGTTGCATTATGGGAGAAGTAATCCAGACAGGAAATCCAGCCCACAGAGGAGAATGGAGGCATCAAGAACCCAACATGCAACTTCCATGTGGCACCGCAGCAGCATTTCTGGATAGAAATTTCCATTTTTTAATCAACAGTTTTGGCTGAAAATATTTTTAAAAAATTTCCAAGAAATTGAAATTAAATTTCTATGGGGAAAAGACTCATTTTCCAACCAGCTCTAGTACAATGGTTATTCTTCGGGGGTTGAGTCTGTTTTAATGAAAAGATCATACCCTTGCCAACCGAACGGTTACCCAGTCATCAGCAAGATATGATTTAATTCCTTTTAGTTTTGCTGTAATCTGACCTTCTCAATTTGCAGATTAACCTTGTTTAATTTAAGATACTTTTTCTTTCACACTGTTCTTGGGATATTCACTGTGTGGACCATCGGCAGTGGTAAGGAAAACAAACTCCTCACCTTTGGGGTAAAGCAGAGCTAGTTAAGAACCCATTCACAGCACTTTGTGCAGGGCATTGGCCTAAGATTGCCTGTCTATAATAAGGGAGAACATATTTGATTTTATGAGTCTACACTCAAAGGATCTGATTCTGCAAGCCTCACTCATACTGAGTCGCATTTTCTCTCACAAGTACTCCCATTATCTTCACTGGTAAATATGGATTATCATGAGCAAGAGTCACAAAATCAGACCACCATCGATTTATGCTACAATATTAATACTTGGATTTTGAAATTTCCAAAATTGTTTACATTTGGGGGTTTTGTTCAAGTTTCTCTCTACAAATTAAAATGAGTGAAATCCTAGCCAATTCATTATTTGCTGAATATTAGAATTCTAGTGGCTAAATGCAAAGAAAACAAAATCCCCCTCATTTAAATTTTATGCAGAAGTACCTATATTTTTGTCATCACAACTACATGCAATTTTTAACAAGGTATGCATCGGTATTAAATACTTGTCCCACATCAGAGGCAATCAGACCATTATGTGTAATCGACTTCACAAGCTACAGAGAATGCTTCCTACTTTAATTTCTTGATGAGCAGACGGCAGGAAAGGAATTTCTTCTGCTTAAAGCAATTGGTCAGTTTCATTATGAAGATTGTTGTTTGCATTCCTCTAAAAGCATCAGGAACAGCATATTATGCTTGATGATCTCTTCTGGCATTCCTATGTCATGCCCTTTATTAACAGTGAAACATGCACTAAGAAGCACCAGCAGCAGCTTATCTACCCATCTTAAGCAACTTATTTAAAGTATCCCCATGAGATTTCCAGGACCATTTTGTTCAACTTTTTGTTATAGGAGTAACGGGGTGCACACCACGCCCCATTAGGTTCAGCCCCTTGGCCCTGTTCCTTAAAGACTCAGGGTCGGTCCAAGCTGATGCAACACCCGTGCTCTTCAGTTTGTGTCTGTTCACGCCACCCTTTCCCCACTATTTACAGGCTATTTACATGGCTTGGCCTCATACATGCCTGACCAGCAACAGACTAGTAGGCTCTTTCTTCCCTCTGAGCCTGACCTTTCCATCCTGGTTTCTGCCCCCCAGCCTTTTAGCTCCTGCTAATGAGGCTGGCAGGTGCAGGCAGTTCTTAGGCAAGCACTGGTTATTTACCCAGCCCCAATCCATTCCCCCTGATTGGGGCTGGGGTGGCAGGAGCAGATAAAGGACTTTCTTAGCAGCACACTACCACATAGGCCATCTGTACTAGGCCACCAATTACACTCTCCCCCTTGGGTTGTCACTTGAGATAGGTTTCACTGTATTGTCTTATGTATTCTGATATTCACTTACTTAAATTAATCAAACTCCAGCTAAAAACAATACATATAGACACTCCAATTTCTTTGTGCATTGTTTCTCTCATACAGTAGATCACAAACCACTCCAGAGCAGGAATCAGTTTCTCCTAACAATCAACCTTTCGAAGTGAGTCAAAGGGTGACATGAGTCTTCTTTCTCAAGGAAAAAGGACATGTATTTTGCAGTGTTGATTGGCATGGTTGCCTGATGGCCTAAAATGTCTGGGTATTCACTGGAATATGTTTTTACCCATGGAACTGAATATTGACATAATAGACAGGAAGTGAGGAGGAGGAAATAGTTTGAAAAGTCTAGGATTAGACTTCAACAGTAATTCCCGAGGCCCTCGGTAAGTTTTTCAAAATAAAGGTCCAAATTATGTCCACACTAGTGCAGGTGAAGAGGAGAGCACAGGGTATCTCCCTCCACCCCAGTGCTTCTGCAGTGAAGGCACTCAAGGCTTCCTGCTTTCTGGGAGTGCAATAGAGTAGAGATTGACAGTGTCTACAACTCTAGAAGAGTTTCTGGGCAAAAAAGACACCACCCTGCCATTTTAACTTCGGGTATGGGGCTATGGTGGAAGACCTGTGGGAGAACCTGTAGTATGGGGTGCCTAGCCTCTCAGATTGCCCCTACACAAGATCCCCGCACTGTCCCTAAATGCTTGCTCCTGGCTACATTAAGTGTAAAGTTTTTAATAATTCCCATCTGAGTGGTATACTTCCTACTCCTCCCTAAACAGCTCATATAGAGAGCTAAAACTGCATCCTTCTCTCTAAAGTCCAGTTTTGTGCTTCTCTTTCCCAAGTGTAACAGACTAATTACTGAATTTCCATCTCCCCTTATAGATTTAAAGACAATTAGATCAAAAATGAAATAATATTTGTGATAAATTTCACCTCTTTTCCAATTCAAGGAATGTCTGTGAAAAGATCATGGTTTTTCCAATTTTATTCGTTTTTCAAAATTATTCCACAATTTTTTTCCAAGAAAGCTGTTTTCTTTAATCAATGGAGATTTGAAATTCCTACTCTTACTTCATTGTAATTGGTAATATAGGTAACATGGTAGTGTTTCTGTTCCCTGATTGGATGAATGGAACTCTTCTCATTCCCAATTGTGGCCAAAAAAAGTGATAAGAATCCTTGAAGGAAGAGAGTATAAAATTTGCTTTTTCTCAATACTGGAGTATATGAGACTAACATTTATTTTGACACATTTGTGGCTACTAAAACTTGATTCCATTAATGCTCTTGGGAAAATAAATGGAAAATAAGACCAAGTATATCTGAAACTAATTCAATGAAAAATCCAAATGGATAGTTGAAGGCCTTTTTTTTGTCACACTATTCACCCTACTCTAATAGGCACATTTTGATACATTTTTTAAAAAAATGGACAAATGATTAAATGTTTGTATGCTTTAAAAGAAAATGTAACAGCAAGACCAGTCAGGAAAATTTGAGTCAAAGGAAAAAAAAAAAACCTCAGCACGTTAAAAAGGTGTGGAGGCTAGTACTCCTGTTTTAGCAATAGCACAGGATTTATCAAACCTTTCAGTGCAAATTCCAAGCTGTCAAGCATGGAGTGTATCCTGGGGTGTGAATTATCAGGAAATTCAGAGAGTGAGATCAGAAGGGCTCAGCAGAAGGGTATCAAGAGCTGCCAGATAAGGCTTTCGTCCTCAGGATGCAAGACCTATAATCACCAGAGTGGAAAGGGGCTTCCTAGGTCTGAAGAGAGGCAGCTGCTGGGTGAGGTATAGAGCCTCTTTCAGGTTCCGAGCCCCACTTCCAGAGGAACAAACAGGGGTGGCTGGCAACTCCCTGAGCTAAACACACATCAGGATGGCAGAATAGACAGAACAAGCCTACAGTATCTTTTAGAAGTCATCCCCCTCCCTATCATCATCCACCCACTCTTATACATACAGGTGAGTAACAGTTAAGTATTAAGGTAAGTGGCGTGAGTTCAGTTCAAGGAACAGCTTAAAATTCAGTGCAATCTTATTTTGTGTGTGATTAAAAGTGTTCACAATTTTTGATACACTGTTGGATTAAAAAAAAATACAGACCAATAAAAAGCTAAAGAGTACAACAATGCAGAACAGTATACAACTGGCTGGTTTGACAATAAGCCATATCATATTTCCACATTATAGGTTAAAAAAAAAGAGAAGAAACCCTATGGAAACTGAAAAAGAAAAAGAAAGAAAGAAAGAAAGAGAGAAGAGGAATAATGTGACCTTATTGAATTGCATCCTCTACTGGCAACTTTATTACTATGAAACACTATCTCTGATAAAGCCATATTTAAAAATCACTCATCTATTACAGATAAGGATATTGTTCCCATAGCTTGACATGCACACCTTCTCATAGCTTGTATGTTACTCTTGCAAGAATCAACATGACTAATTCTGTAACTATTTTTGGTGGTGTCATAACCTTCCATAAGTGTTAATATTTGACATTTAGGCATAAATGTTACTTGAAATAAATAAGGATTCTGTGGGTTTGAGAGGTCTACTTTTTATCTGTGTTAGCTCCAGCATGCATCTCTCAGGTATTAGAAGGAGATCTGTTCACACAAAGGAACTTACCCTGATACATGTGCTTCAAAAAAGCCTGTTATCTTTGGGCAGCTCCAAACCATGTGACTCAAACAACCCTAGGTTTTCCCACATACCAGCATTTACCATCACTGTCAATATTTGTTTTACCTAAGCAGGATGGGTTCCACTACATTCTATACATAAGCTTCCGCTGGATCAGCTGGAAGCAGAGAGCCACAGCCACTAGTTTAATATTGTATCCTAAACTATTCCATTCTGAGGCAATTTAGGTATTCCAACATCAGCTTCCCAAGCAGATCTTCAGTTACATAAGTTCCCTTCAATACATTTCATGATATATACAATAGTAACTAGAGATGGGCAAATTGGTCTGATTAAAATAAGACCACTGTATATCTGCCTATTTTTTTAACTGTTGTATGAAGCTGTGATTCCTGTTCTAAATTTTAGTTTGTTAGATGGAAAATAATTTCAGCATGACAAACCATATTTCTCTGTATATGTGGATATATACAAATGCACACAAGGGCAAATTATGTGCTGATGTAAATCAAAAGCCCATTGAGTTCAACAGAGCCGCACCCATTTATACCAGCAAGAATAGGACCAGCTTAAGTACGAATCGCAAGATCTAAAACAATAAGGGCCACCTGGTGTAAATCAACATAGTTCCACAGAAGCCAATGAAGAGGCACTGATTTAGATCAGTAAAGGATCTGGTCCATATATGGATTTATGGGCTCAGTCCTGAAAAGCACTTATCATAGAATATACTGGCCCTTAACGGCCAGAGGTGGGTGTCTGGGAGACCAGGCTAGCCTAGTCAAGGAGTACTGGAGAAGACGAAGGCCTAGGGAACAGTGGAGGCAGATGCTGAGAGTGAGAGGAAGAGGGAAGTATCTGCAGAGGAAAAAGGCTGCTATTTCTTTAAGGACCCAGGATCTTATACAGTATGTCTACACTGTGATACAAAACCTGCAGAACTGAGTCTCAGAGCCTAGGTCAGCAGAGCTACAAGACTCCAGTGTAGACATTTGGGCTCGGGCTTGGGCCCAGCTCTGAGACCTTCACCCATTGTGGGGTCTCAAAGGGGGAGAGACTAGCAGGAGAAGGATTGGTTGCTTGCTAATCTCTCCTAACCACAGAAGAAAAGGGACTGAGGTGTTTTTGACCCTGACCTCCAAGCTGTGGAAGAAGATTGGAAAACAGTGTCCCATTAGAGATGACTGTGAGGAAGCAGCTTGGCTATGAAGGGTTTTCTTCTGAGTTTTGTTTGTTTGAAAGACTTGCTGCAAGTCTGGGGGGAGCCAGGCAAAAAGGGCTACCTGGAACAAGCCAGATCATGGTTGCAGCCTGCTACAGTGCTGAATTCCCGCAACTCACATTAACTCCAATAGGACTTGAAGAGTCTCAACACCTCTCCGGAGTCCTTCCTCACCTTGCAGTATCAGACACTACAATTATGAGGACACAGTGGGCTAACTCCATCCCTTGCTATAAGTCTATTGTGTTGTATAGAGTTGTACCAGGATTGAATCTGGCCCACTGGATGTCCCATTAGTCTGTTCTGAAAAATAAATGTGCATTATCAGCATATGTACTACACAACTGGAATTATAATAGACATCTCCCATTTTAGCAGGCATGTTTTTAAAAGAAATAGCTGGAGTTTTGTACTTACAAGTTTGTCAAGTTCCTTAGTTCTATTAGGTACCTAATCACACAGCATGCATATAGATGTTTTTCTTTAGTATGGTATGGAGTTTTCATTAACAAATCTGAATCTCAATTTATAGCTGATAAAATTAATAGGACAAGTTTGAAGACATAGAATATCACTTTTACAGTGTTCCTGGGAGTATGAAGAATTTATGTTAATGAAGGCAAACACAGCAATCCCAGTTGGCAATATTCCAACGTCTGGAAGTCACTTGAATCATGGTAATTGCAATTGTTTAGTTTCTGTCCTCAGTGTATTGATCTGGGGTCTCTGTAAATTCAAGTGTCATCTTCTTGCCATGTAATGTTATTCTCAAATAGCTTTAAACTTGTCACAGCTGTTTGGACTTTTCATGATTCCTACTGACATGTCTAAATTATATTTCAAAATTTCTACATATCCTAATTTTCAGTAGGTGGTGGAAACAGGTGCCTTGTAAGTAAGAGATTTGTGTCTCTGAAGATCACTCCACCTCTGACTGTTATTTTCTTAAATTTTATACACTGGGCTTTTAGGCTTCAAAATCAGATTTGAATTTGCTTCTTACTCAATAATGCGTGCGTACAATGTTAAGACAAAGAAAAATTGATTTGTAAACCCACAGGGAAAACAAAGCCTGTCTTTGAAATAGACCTTCTATAAATATTTTTTATTTTATTCCATGTACATAAAGTACCCTTACTGCAAAGCTGACTTAGAATAGAAAATTGCAATATGAACTTCAGGCCATTAAAACAATACCTAAGTCAATTTAGGATTTGTCTATGGGGACACATGGAAAATTAATCCAAATTAATCCACTTTAAATTCACACTTTTAGTTAATTAGGATTAATTTTTCTTGTGTCCCCATCCATGTAGAAAAGTCCTAAGACTCAGCTGGATGGTTCTTTCATCAAATAGCATGGTTCTTTTGGAGAAGGAATTAAGGTGATAGCTACATTTCAGGCACCATCTAAACCCATGATTTTTAATTTACAAACCTTACTTTTGCAATTTATATTTTAAAAGTGCAGTTCTATGAAAGATGGCTCCTTTGTACATAAGAGATATACAGGGTCTAAATGTTGACTTTAGATTTTTTAAACATCTGTTATTCAAGCAAAGCCAACAGAGTGGAGTGAACTAAATACCATCTAGGTGGAGCATCATGAACAGAATTGTTGACTAAACTCTGATTACTTATACTTGAAAGAAATAGGAATGCACAGATGTTACTGAAGCAATCATTAGAAGGCAGTTAGCTGCAGAGGTTTATATGTGGACATAGTTTGGCTTGACAAAATTTGATGTGATGATAGGCAAGAAGAAAATAACTTAGCTTGATTTGGAATTCCCAGGCTGAATTTGCAAGGCTGGCAGTTGGGGAAAAACATCTTTGTACTTGTAAAGTGAGCACATTTGATAATTGAAATCATTGAGACATAATCCACACAGAACCCTGCAATGTCATTTTTAGAGTGTCACTTTTCAAAGTAAAAACACATTTTAAGCCTTTTCGAGTTTGTGGGAGGAAAATGGTCCATCTTTGATCACTGTAAAGAATGATCAGATAGTGAGAGTCATTTCCTGGATTACAAACATTTCCACTAGGTTTTCCTGATTGCATTTAAGTCTGAATTTTGACATGAGACATGGAAAATAATATGGGCCCCTATTCAGGGCAGCTTATAAACATATGCTTAACTATAATTAAATGAGACTTAAGCATGTGTTTAAATACTGCCCTGAATAGAGTGCTCTCCTAAATCAGCATCAGGGGTCCTTGATGCCAATGTCATAACTGACACCTCAAACCTTACATTTAATGTACTTTTGTTGTATGACCGGTCTCTCCTTTAAAATTTGTGCTTAGTTTTATTGACCTTTTTTAATGAAAATACTTCATTATATTCCCTGCCAGTACATTTAATTGTTTTAGTTAATCATTTAGTTAATGGTTAACTAAAACTTTTTCCATTTTCTAAGATACATTCATAAGAAGTTTTGTTTTTCCAGATTTGTATCTTTAATGAATTCTGATTCGTCCACTGCCTTGTAACGTGTGTAGTCATTGCAATGCTCCTAGACTGATTTATTAGTATTTTCCATTAACTTTGGAAAAGTGTAATAATTATACAGGCTGCAAGGCAATGCAGATCCAGGGTCACCGTAATTATTTTCTAGGTAATAAGTTGACTTGTTACAATACATATTTATCCCCTTTGTTAAGATTGTTATTGTGTAAAACCCACCTGTGTTCACCTGTGACTATCAGCCACTATATATATATACATATATATATGTATTTGCAACAATGATGAATAGGGTAAAAGGCTGAAGTTTTAAAATCTGTCTGAGGGATTTAGATGCACAATTCCCATTACAATTAAATGAAAACTGGGTCTCCTAATGCCTTAGGAGGATTTGAAAATTTCAACCTAAATGACTACACCTGATAAGAGGGTAAAATGCCTTCCTACCATACAATACGTGGGTGAGAAAAGACAGCTAAATGCATGAGGTTTACAATGCCCACAAACATGTTATCGACCATCCAGAAAACTAAACTCTACTTGTGAAAATGTAAACAGTTAGGATATTTAAGATTTTCTTCTCTAGCTGTCCACACATTAAAGACATCACCTAGAGCAATGAATCCGTATTGGTTTCTTAAAGGTGCACTCTTGAAAGTGACGCTATTAAGTATCTGTAAAAAGCACCCCGATGCCTACAGCTTTTTCCAGTATTTAAATACAGGCTGATGGAAAAATCTGGTCCCATGCACTTAAGGGCAAAATATACTTTTCAGATCTACCTTGCAAGATGTTGTCTTTAATATGGTATTCCTGATAGATTACATTACCCCTTTCCACACTGCTAAGCTTCATTCTTTATACATACACACTGCATCTTCTTTGCTTTCCTATCGAATGCTTAAAGAAGCTCTTAGCCATGACCTCTTTATCTTGCAGCACATACTCCTTTGATTTGTAAAAAGCATAGCTGTACAATTCTTCTTAGATTAACTAGCCATGCCTTTTCCCACTGTCTTTTTCAGTATAGTCGGGTCCAATATTTCTGTCTGTCTCAGATTATTACAGAATTTAATTTCATTGTTGTTTCTGGAATTTTTACATCTAATTGTGCTGTTAACATAAATGTACCTGCCAAGGGAATGACATCTGTGGGATTCTCCCCCACCCCCAACCTCAGTAAGGTGCTAGCACAATTCACATAAAACTTTAAAATGTCTACTTTAATTGATAAAAGGGTCAATAGGTTTCCTGTGAAAGCTTGTTCCACTGCTTAATAATTTAGAGTTAGTGTAATAAAATGGTGTTCACTGATCGGTGAATCTCTGCTACAAGAAGCAGAGGACACCGTTGTAGGAATGGAAGTAGACAACCTAAAATAATAAATGTAGGCAAACAATCCAGAGGAGACAAGAAAAGGTCCAACTCTCAAATGCTGTCAGCCCCCATTATGGCTGGGCATTCTATAAGAAGGAGTTTGAATAGTTCCGTAAGCAGGAAAAGCAAAGGCCTTAAAAGGTACTTTATCCATATCAAGGTACATATTCATCACAAAATGTAACGCTAAAACTCAGTTTGGCTCCCTTGTACCAACCACTATCGGAGACAGGCCATTGGACTAGATAACCCAAGGTGTAAACTAGTTTGACAATTTCTAGTACACTTAGATTTTAGGGTACCACTGCATCCATAGCTGTACTCCCTTTCACATATTAAATCATGGGTTAAATCTCATTCTGGCTTCAGAGTCCAATTAATCTGCTGTTGAAAATTTCCACAGAGGATGCAGGTAGAAATCTTCTTCTAGGTTATGGAACTGCTCTCTGGCTGCTATTTCAAGCATGGGATTGCAATAGATCCCATGACCAGTATATTTCTCTTCTGCCTACAATGGACCAGCACAGTTTTTTAACCACCATCCAAAAACACTCCTGTATGCTAGTACTCTGTTCCATAGACCCTAAGAGCCTGCATCTCCCATATAGGTCTCCAGATCATGTCCTCGCCATTTGGCTGCAGTCCTTCATAGTAGAGGAAGGTAGCAAATGACCTTGAATGGGACATAGGTTATTTCATTACTTGATCGTAGAACAGCAGACAGTGCTGTCAAACTTCTGTCCAACTAAAAGTTACTCTTGTAATTTGAATTCAGTCTGTAGAGTTATAGCCATAATTGGACCAAATGTTCAGGTCACACAGGTAAAGTGATACAAATGACTATCACTTAAAAAAAATGGTAGATTGGTGTTTCTTATAAGTACAGGCACAGTGCTTGAACCATAGAATTTTGTCAGGCCAAGATCAGCTGTCATTTTGGATTCAGTCTCCAGGACAATGTTTTAACCACTTTGATATTAGGATAGCATCTGAGAGTAATAGCCTCCTCCATTTTTAAAATAAAAGAATTAAATCTACGAATTTGCATGGGAGTCAGAAAATAATTGCCACTTTATATATAATACATGAGGTCATGTGTGAGGAGTGAGCTGATAACTCATGAATGGCTTAATAGAACAATTAAGTTACCTGTTTCACAGGGGCATATAAATCAACTGTTAGAAGGAATGTGAGTGTCCCTCCTCCCACTGTGATTCCATAACTATTTTAAAACCTCTTCATTGTAAAATATGATTGGATTAGGTTTGTCCTGTACCAGCTAATTTCCTAAATGCTTAAAATTGCTGTTGTACATTAATTTCTGCATTGCTTTTGTTTGGAATTGAATGGAACAATCTGTTCTATAGAATTGTTACTCTCGTTTCTTTCACATGATCCAACATGAATATGATTTAACCTTGACTATTATAAAAGAAGATATTCAGCTGAAGAAATTTAAAAAACAACAACACTGAACTTGATTAAAATGTTTCTAGACATTTGTATAGACATTTAGAGGTTAGTGACTGAAAAGGCTTAGCAAATCACCTAGTCCAGCTCCCTGTCAGGGCCAAAATGTTCCTTACTGTATATTTTATGGGTTTCAGCTATTCAAGTTTCATAATGTCTCAAGCAACAGAGCTCTCATCGCTGCCTTTGGAAGATACTTCCAGGGTCTGACAGACCTCATTGTTAGGAAACATCTCTCTCCCTCCCTCCCCAGATTCAGCCTACATTTTTGCTTTCTTATTTCCTTAATTTTGCAAATTCTTGCCAGCAAATCTGTGAGCCACAGTTTTATTGACCATTGTCCTTTTCTCCTCCAATATGGTGCTCTGAACTAAAAAACATGAGGAACCTTAAAATAAATAAATAAATAAATACAAAAGAACACTGTCCAGGTTGGCAGGCATGAAATCTGACCTCTTTTTCTTATTCTGTTTTGCAAAGCCTATGAAAACCTGGCTCTCTTTATTTAAAAATAATGCATCAATACCTGTATGACAAAGTGTAAAAAGTTGGACTGCATCCTGAGAGCTCCTCAGCCCACCCAGGCAGCCTTTAAGCATTCCCTGCTCTCTTCTGAGCATCCATTCTCAGGCCTTCCTACCTGGAGTCTTTCCCTGCTCTTTATCTCTGCAGGAACTCTTAGGCCTTTTTACCTAGAGTTCTTCTACATGCTCACACTCTAAGTTGGCCTCCAGACCCAAACCCTTCTTCTCCCTGCCCTCAGGCAAGGATCTCCTGCAGGAGCCTCCGCTTTCTGCAGCTTCTCGCACAGCTTCCTGATCCCCACTCTTTAGAGACTAGGTCTTTACAGATACCAGCTACCCTCTATCAGGCCCTGTTGCAAGGCTATTAAATGAAGAACAAGTGGGCTGGCCCAGTTCCTCCTTAAAGGGCCCAGTCCACCCTTTTACACAAAGAAGACAAAATTCAGTTACTGGGAGCAGCATTTGCATAGCAGGGTGCTCTAGTCAACTGACAATATACATGGGAAAATATCTCATAAGTTAGTATTCTAAACAACATTAATTTTACCCTCCTAGGCTTGTACTGTCTATCAGGGAAAGCAGGAAACGTAGCAAAAGGGAACCTCCCAATGATAGCTTGGCAGGGGAAATAGCCATGCTGTGGGTGACGAGGGCGGAGGGTTCAGACAGCATGGAAACAGCAAAGATTCCCAGCTTATGGTTCACTCTCAGATGTTCAGGCACCACACCAGGAGCAGGACATCTCTCCTTGCTGGCTCCACTGCCTCAGTGTTCCTGCTTTCAAGAAAAGTGTGGCAGATTACAGTGTTCTTCTCGGAGTGACATGGATTTCATTTCTGGTGTGCGTGTGCCCCGTGAGCGCCACTTCTGAAACCAGGAGTGGGATTTGAGAGTGGCCCTAACACACTAAACAGAAAAAATCCCCTTTGGAAGAAGTATATTTATTTTCTTCATCCCCTTCTGAACACACCAGGGAGATGCCTTCCACCCCCATACACCACTCTCGCATTTATGAGCTGTACTGGACTCATTGGGAATCCAGAGATTGCCCTTATAAAACACAGATTCCAGGGATCTTCTGGGGAACATTCACCCTGGTTGCCAAGCCCATTACCCTTACAATATACAATTTTGGCCATATCATGCTCCTTTGGGAATGCAACCAAGCTAGGAAACCCTTCTCCAATATCCCCCTCCCAAGAATTAGATCCCTTTCCCGTATAAGACATTGTATGTGTACTCAAGAAGGTCACACTGTACAGTTTCATAATCTGTGCCAGAAGGAGCATGACAGTGAAGAAGAACACCAGCAGGAGACAGATGATTAATTGATTTCAACAGAAATATCTTTTTCTTCCCCAGTGACGCAGTCATCCTTTCTACTCCTTGCCAAGCGGATGATTTAGAATTTTATTACACATGGCAGATACCTTGGAGATTATTCCAGGCTTACAAAATGCCCTTGTGGATCAGCTCAGCAGACACTTCTCAGACAATTATGACTGGACTACAAAGATTTAGTCCTGTAGGGCATCTTTCCAAAGTGGGGGTGCCCAAAAATAGACCTACTTGTCACAGACCTGAACAAGAAATGTCCTGTGTTTGCTCCAGAAGATGTTTGACTCCTTGCTCATCTCATGGGCACCAGCGCTCATAAATGTCTATCCGCTGATCTCATTAATATTAAGAATCCTGAGGTGAGATTCAACCTCAGTCATAATGGTAGCCCCAGCTTGGTCCAGACAGTTCTGGTACTCAGGTCTAGTGAATCTGTCAATATAGCACCCAATCAGACAACCGGAACATAACAGTAAAAATTTCTACTACTGACTCATGCCTGGAAATGGAAGAAGCTTTCTATCTGGACAGAACAACATTGGCAGCCCCCATTTCTGCTATTTTGGACTATTTTCTAACTCTAAAACATTGGAGGCTATCCATCAGCTTCCTAAGTGTAAATTTATCACTAATATCTGCACATTATTCTCCAGTTCAGGGCCATGCCATATTTTCCATTCCTACAGTTGTTAGATTCCTCAAAGGTCTTGTTCATGCAGTCCTCTGGTCTAGGAGCTCCCCGCTCCCTTTCCTGGGACCTCACAGTTATCCATCTTGATGGGACCCCCTTTCAAGCTCCTAGCATCTCCTTTTTTTACCCCGGCTGTAAAGACCGTCTTTTTAGTAGACATAATATCAACTCATAGAACATGGTGAATCAGGGCCTTCCTGTCTAATATTATTTCCTATTTTCACTTACATTAGTTGATTTACCTCCCAGTTTTCCTCCTCAAGCCCCACTCAAACCAGGGAGAACCCAACTCACACTCCCTTGACATGGTCAGTGTTCTTTCGTGCTATCTGGAGAGGACAAGGCTCTTCAGGAGCAACCCCAGCCTGTCTATAGCCTTACAGATGGGGTTAAAAGCCAAGCAGAATCCACCCAAAGATGACTGTATAAATGGATATGAGATAGCAATGTTAGATCCAACCATGCAGGTTAGAGCCCATTACACAGGGCTCAGTTTCTCAATTTCATGATTCTCTATTTGTGATGCAAGTAATTTTAATCAAAAGAAGAATTGAAGAGACACCAAATTTCAGTGAAACACAGTTAACTTTGGTACAAAACTGAGTGAGGTTCTTAAAAACAAGGGACATTTGAGAGATGTCCTGGAGTCTTAAAATTCCACCTGTGTTACAGAATATTTTGGGTGGTGTATAACTAAATTCCCCTGATGCTCAATGGAATTAATCTAGGAGAGCAGGAAATCCTTGACTGACAGGAAAGGAGGAATTGCAAGGATTCTGGACTGTATATCTTTAGTTTTTCAAGTGAATCTTTCCCTTCTACCAATATTCTTGAAAGGTGCCATCATTAGAACATTCCATCAGGACACCTCACCTTGATGTATCACTTTGATGTGCAATTGAGAATGATCAGCCAGGCTGATGATCTATTACAACAATGTATCACAAAAGCAAACTGTCATTCTTGTGATATATTAGTGAAATAAATCATCTGATGGCTACACACAGATCATGTGTTTCTCACGAGATATTAGTGTTAAGGGAAAAAAGGATGCTAAGGTGAAGTAGAGACAATACAATTAGAAGGTATATATGTTGAGAACATGAATGAAATGAGTCAAACAGTGGATGCTACTGACATCTAGACAAGACAGACAGGTAAATGCACATTCAGAAAGAACTACTTTTCCTTCCAGCAGTGGGTAAATACCAGATTGTATCTGGCTTAAAGTAGGGTGAGAAAAGCCTATCTCAACATTAGCTGAGAAGCTATTCCATGGTCTCTGATGCCTACAGGAGCACAAATGCTCGCTTCTTAAAAAGGGCTGTCCTCCAGGCTCAGATCTAAAGCTAGTTTGAGAGGATTCGAATTTGGATAGATTGATGGACTCCAACCAGCTATCAATCCTCTTGAAGGATACCCTTGTGTCATTCACTAAATGGCCTACAAGTGGGTTCTGAATGGGCTAGACTTTAGATTGTTAAATTAAGAAATATCCTCTACACTGTCTCCTATAACTGCAAAATTATCCACTCACCTTTTGATGCAGCAGGAATCCAACGACAATTGAATTGGTCAGACAGATTTTGCTTGGAATATGGAATATTTCCTTTCCTGGTGGCTGTATCTTTTTCAATAACATCGAATATAATTGTGCTATTACTGTAATCTGGAATCCTCTATAATCCAACATCCCTTTCATATGCAAATTCATGGTTCAAGAAAATCCCCACCTGTTAATCCTTGTGGAAGATCTCAGTTGATGTGTGCTTTAAAAGGATTGTTAGTCAGTTCCTCAGTCCACCAACAGAGTTGGTTTCTTCTTTTCATCTCTCCACTCTGGGGCATGAAATCTAGACCCTATCCATCTCTACTGAGGTAGCACTCTCTATAGAGAGAGCCCAGTTGCCTGATTTGTGCTCTGGACATCTTGCATGACATACATCATGAGGAAGAACTTGTGTCCTTGTGGGGCTGCTCTATTCATGGGAACAGAAACAGGATGACTTCAATGTTAAGGGAATTTTTACAGGTGTATGAAGGGAGCATTGGGGCAATTACCGCTGGTCAAGCTACTCAGTATGAACAATCATGACAAAGTTAGTCTGTTTTATGTAGCAAATCATTTGCTACCAAATCCCAATTTCACTGTTATCGTGCCCACTGTTAGCACGTTTGCCAAATAGTATGGATTAAACATTTTCACTGAATTGTTCTCCTACAGTCTGAATAATGCCCCAAAAAGTCAATGGAAAGTTCTAATTAACTTCAATGGATGCTTTGACCAGCTTTTTGCCTTTTAATTATCCATTATTTGTGTTGAACCACTGCTCAGTTTCTGCTCCCTGATTATATGACTGAAACCTTGTAAAAAGGAGAACAAAATTCCAGTCTGAATTTTTGGATGAACACAACTTTGTAATAAAATTCATGAAGCTGTTGACACTAGTGAGAAATAGATGGCAGCTATCTAAATACTCAATGAATATGGTAAAAAGATTCCATGAATCACAGCAAACCATACTTACTGCTATTATTTGTGAAAAGATTTTATGAATTATTTTTGTTTCACAATTCAACCACTGATGTGCTAATATCTAACTGCTATGGTTAAAAGACTTACAACCAGTTATCAGTTTTCAACTATATGTTAATTTGAGCAGATCGTCCACAAAGAATAAAGTGACCACGATAGTCTATCAAAAATTAGGTGAATTAGTCCTGCAGACTAATTGATTTTTCAGGGGCCATTGTTATCTAGAAAAGGGATGCTCGGTCTTTAATGTAGGTGATAGTGTCAGTGGAACGGAATACTTCTGGTGTCACAGAATAGTGGTCTCCCTTCTCTATAAAATTGCCAAGGCAAAACTGATGCACTTATCCAAAGTTAAATGAAGGGTACATTACATTAAGTGACAACAGTTTACCCCAATATCTTTAGTTCTGTTCTACCAGATGATTAATATAGATGTTGCCACGTTTTGTGATGGATGTTGGTGCATTAGAATGACATTTGTTCACTGTGCATTATTGCAAAGCTGCACTCTGACTGAAGGAGACAACAGACTCATCCTAAGATTCATCTAATAAAAAAATGGCTTATTCCAAATACCAATATGATTTTTAAAAGGAAACAAGCATAATGTAAATTAATCAATGAGCTCCTCACTAAGGCCTGGTCTACACTAGCAGGTTATGTCGAATTTAGCAGCGCTAAATCGAATTAACTCTGCACCCGTCCACACAACAAAGCTATTTAGTTTGACATAGAGGTCTCCTAAATTCGACTTCTGTACTCCTCCCCAACGAGGGGAGTAGCGCTAAATTCGACATGGCCATGTCGAATTAGGGTAGGTGTAGATGGAAATTGACGCTAATAGCTCCGGGAGCTATCCCACAGTGCACTACTCTGGACAGCAGTCCGAGCTCGGATGCTCTGACCAGACACACAGGAAAAGCCCCGGGAAAATTTGAAGTCCTTTTCCTGTCTGGGCAGTTTGAATCTCATTTCCTGTTTGGACATTGTGGCGAGCTCAGCAGCACTGGCAACGATGCAGAGCTCTCCAGCAGAGATGGCCATGCAATCTCAGAATAGAAAGAGGGCCCCAGCATGGACTGATCGGGAAGTCTTGGATCTGATCGCTGTGTGGGGCAATGAGTCCATGCTTTCCGAGCTGCGATCCAAAAGACGGAATGCAAAGATCTACGAGAAGATCTCCAAAGCCATGACAGAGAGAGGATACAGCCGGGATGCAACGCAGTGCCGTGTGAAAATCAAGGAGCTGAGACAAGGCTACCAGAAGACCAAAGAGGCAAACGGACGCTCCGGATCCCATCCCCAGACATCCCGTTTCTACGAGGCACTACATTCCATCCTAGGTGCGGCCGCCACTGACCGTGGACTCTGAGGATGGGATACTGTCCACGCCCGCTTCCTCTGAGATGGTAGTGGATGGGGAAGAAGAGGAAGGAGATGAGGAGGACGAGGCAGTCGACAGCGCTTACAACGCTGATTTCCCAGACAGCCAGGATCTCTTCATCACCCTCACAGAGATCCCATACCAACCGTCCCCAGGCGTTAACCCGGACCTAGAATCAGGGGAAAGATCAGCCGGTAAGTGGTTTAAACATGTAAACATTTATTTATAAAAGAATATAAATGTTAACTGTGGCTTTTTCATGATTAGATTGACCTAGGCACTTAAAGTTCTAGTCTTTGGCAGTGCAACTGCTGCAAAAAAATCTAACAAATGTCTGGTAAATCTTGATTGGTTTGCCCTAGGCGCTGTACTGTTTAGCCCTTGCCAGTGCAGCTACAGTAAAATTCGGTCAATATATCCGGGGATAGAGCAGAAATCCTCATGGGACATCTCCATGAAGCTCTCCTAGAGGTAATTGGAAAGCCTTTGCATGAGGTTCCTTGGGAGAGCGGCCTTGTTGTGTCCTCCGTAGTAGGAAACGTTTCCGCGCCAGGCTACCATCAAGTACTCCGGGATCATTGCCTTGCACAGCATGGCGGCATACGGCCCTGGTCTTTGGAGGCTTTCCCGAAGCATGCGTTCTTACTCACTGTCAGAAATATGCATCAGAGTGATGTCGCTCATGGTGACCTGCTTTGAATTAGGGCAATGTTAGTATTGGGACTGCTTCCCTGTTCCTTTACAGAACTGTAACCGCTGGTTTACAGCCATGCGGTGGAGCGGGAGAGGGGCAGCATAGAGGGATCTTTCCCGGGGACAGCCGCGAGGGGGTGGGACAGGGGCAGAGTTAATGCTTGCCGGATTGCTGGCAGCAGGAACTGGCCAACGCTAGAAGCATTGCTTTGAACGTGAAAGTAGGGCAGTGCTATTATGAAAGTTTTAAGCTGCCACAAGTCTACACTACCCAAATTCTGCTGTGCTGTTCCGATTCTGTGATCTGCACTGCAGGACCCCAGGGACTGAATGCGAAGGCCGAAAATTCGACCTTGTCCTGAGTGCGCATGTGATAGGTGCTGTGAATGGTCTTTTTCACAGAGAAAGACTATTTTCTTTGTTCACACAAAAATTTATCTTTCTGAGGAATTCACTCCCTTTTTCCCATCCCACAGCTGTGGCTGTCTCCCGACCTACCCTGTCATCAGACTCCCAGAGGCTGTCGCAGATTAGGCGTAGACGGAAAAGGACACGGGACAACATGTTCTCAGAACTTATGGGCTGCTCCCGAGCCGAGTCAACACTGCAGAGTCAGTGGAGGGAGAACTTGTCCCAAATGCACCGATCACACATGGAACGGGAGGAGAGGTGGCAGCAGGAAGACCAGCAGGCGACTCAAACGCTGCTTGGACTAATGAGGGAGCAAATGGACACGCTCCGGCGCCTTGTGGATGTTCTGCAGGACCGGAGGCAGGAGGATAGAGCCCCGCTGCAGTCTATCTGTAACCACCGTCCCCCGCCACAAAGACCCATACCCCCCTCACCGAAAGTACCAAGAAGGAGGGGCTGCAGAGCCCGTGAAAACTGTCACTCTACCCCTGCAGACTGCTCAAGTGGCAGAAGGCGGTCATTCCCCAAAATTTGATAAGTCCTTTCCTTCCCCCATCACCCAAGACCCCATCCCAGTTTCATTGTCCATTTGCTAATAAAAAATACGTTTCTGTTAATTGCTGTTTCCATCATGTTTTTTTAGAGGACAGTCTGTTTTAAGGGGGGGAAAGGTGATTGGTACAGACACGGGGGCAGGTTCAGCAGCAGGTCACACACACAGTGCAGTCACTAGGCACCCTGGTCAGTCTGGGAGGTGGTTTTCATTGTCTGTGGGGGGGGGGGCATGAGACTTTGTGGAGGGGGAGGGCGGTTACAGATCTTATGCAGCGGTCCTTATCCTGGATCACAGAGCCACGCAGCAGGGAATCTGTAACCGTCCTCCCCCTGCCACAAAGTCACATAGCCCCCACACACAGAGTCCCGAACAGGAGGGGTGGCAGGCTCCGTTCAAACAATCAGTCCGCCAGTGCGGACCACTGTAGAAGGAGGAGCCTGGCATTCCTCGAGTTTAGAAGCGTCCTTTGCATGAGTACCACAGTCTGCGTCCCAGTTTCAACACTTTACCGCGAAAACAGTAATAAATAAAAGTTGTTCATTAACAAATTTTCAGTGATTTTATTTTTAAACGTGTGTTGGAAGGGGGGGAAGGGGGTGAACGGGGTATGAAACTGTGAACAGTCACTGGGTAAAGAAACGGGGGCAGGTTCAGCTTCTCTGTAAACCAACAAAATTGTCACAGGTTACCCTGCTCACTCAGGAACCTAGCTTTCAAAGCCTCCCGGATGCACAGCGCGTCCCGCTGGGCTCTTCTAATCGCATGGCTGTCTGGCTGGGCGTAATCAGCAGCCAGGCAATTTGCCTCAACCTCCCACCCTGCCATAAAGGTCTCCCCCTTGCTCTCACAGAGATTGTGGAGACACAGCAAGCTGCAATAACAATGGGGATATTGGTTTCGCTGAGATCAAAGTGAGTCAGTAAGCTTCTCCATCTCCCCTTGAGACGTCCAAAAGCACACTCCACCACCATTCTGCACTTGCTCAGACGGTAGTTGAAGAGTTCTTTTTCACTGTCCAGGGTGCCTGTATAGGGCTTCATGAGCCATGGCATTAGTGTGTAGGCTGGGTCCCCGAGGATCACTATAGGCATCTCCACATCCCCAACAGTTATTTTGTGGTCCGGGAAGTAAGTACCTTCCTGCAGCCGTCTAAACAGACCAGAGTTCCTGAAAACACGAGCATCATGAACCTTGCCCGGCCATCCGACGTAGATGTTGGTAAAACGTCCCCTGTGGTCCACCAGTGCTTGCAGCACCATGGAAAAGCAGCCCTTTCGATTAATGTACTGGCTGGCCTGGTGGTCCGGTCCCAGGATAGGGATGTGAGTTCCATCTATGGCCCCACCGCAGTTTGGGAATCCCATCGCTGTGAAGCCATCTATGATCACCTCCACGTTTCCCAGGGTCACTACCTTTGACAGCAGTACATCAACGATTGCCTTGGCTACTTGCATCACAACAACCCCCACGGTAGATTTGCCCACGCCAAAGTGGTTCGCGACTGACCGGTAGCTGTCTGGCGTGGCAAGTTTCCAGAGGGCTATGGCCACTCGCTTCTGGACAGTCAGGGCTGCTCGCATCCGGGTGTCCTTGCGCTTCAGGGCAGGGGACAGCAACTCACAAAATTCAAGGAAAGTTCCCTTCCGCATGCGTAAGTTTCTCAGCCACTGGGATTCATCCCAGACCTGCAGCACTATGCGGTCCCACCAGTCAGTGCTTGTTTCACGTGCCCAAAATCGCCGTTCCACGGCATCAACATGACCCATTACCACCATGATGTCCACGGCGTGGGATCCCGTGCTTTGTGACAGGTCTGTGCCACTCTCAAACTTCATGTCCTCATAGCGCTGCCGTAGCCTCCTCGCCCGATTTCTCACCATCTGCCTCTGGAAAAGGTGGCTGATAAGGTGCGAGGTGTTGACAACGGCCATAACTGCAGCGATGGTCGCAGCGAGCTCCATGCTCGCAGCGATGGTCGCAGCGAGCTCCATGCTCGCAGTGCTGTGGCGTCCGCGCTGTCAATCACCAGAAAAGTGCACCAACTGATTGCCCGTCGGCTCTTTCAGGGAGGGATGGCGGGAGTGACGGTTGGATGACGACAGTTACCCAAAACCACCCTTGACACATTTTTTCCCCCAGCAGGCATTAGGGGCTCGACCCAGAATTCCAATGGGCAGCGGGGACTGCGGGAACTGTGGGATAGCTGCCCACAGTGCACCACTTCCAATGTCGACGCTTGCCCCGTTAGTGTGGACTCACACAGTCGAATTACTGTCCTTAGTGTGGAAACACACGTTCGACTTTGTAATATCGATTCCACATATTCGATTTAAGTGACATCGAAGTACTCTCGTAGTGTAGACATACCCTAACTGAAATATGTATATAACCAATTATAACCATTGTTGCCTTTAATTTAGGTCTAAAAATGTGACTAAATCTCCAAGAGCTCATAACATAAAGATAAATATTCATAACAAAAATAAGTAGTTCTTATATAGTACTTTGCATGTTGAAAGCACTATAAAACCATTAACTAATTAATCCACACAGCAATCCAGTGAAGCAGGAAAATATTATAAAAGTTAAAATGAATGTGACTGTGGGACTAACTGTTGTTCTCAGTAATATGCAGTGCCGTAGGCCCCTTTTCCAAGACTGCAAATTAAGTTGTCAACTGTGGTGATAATATTTTGCTATATTAATAGCATCTGTTGGGAACTGGACTGAGACACACCAACTCTTTCAGGCTGCTGCATTTCAGACTTGGGTATATTGTGTACACACACACACACACACACACACACACACACATTCTTAGGGTCTTCTGGGCAAAAGCTGCTATATATGTGTAAAGAATTACAGGCAGGGATTTTCAAAGGGCACTTAAGAGACTTAGGTGCTTACCACCAATATAAATTCATACAAAGAAGGTTATAGGAGGTTATACAATATTATGGCCCTGATTCTGCACTACTGAAGTCAATGGAACCTTTGCCATTGCCTTCAATGAATGCAGAATTAGCCCCTAATATTGCAACCTCATTGTATAGGTAGAGTCTGCCTATTACACAGAGCCATTTGCAAGGGTATAATATCCTGGGTTTTGTTTGTTTGGGGGTTTTTTTGTTGGTTTGTTTTCTGCTTAGATTGGCTAAAATCCTTCTTCCTTATAATTACTGAAAACAAATCACCTGCAAGCCAGACACTTTGGAAAAGAAGATGTTTTCTACATGCAGCAGACATACTAAGGGATGCTTCACTTATTTGAAAGATTTATTTCTGGAAAAAAATGTTTTTAAACTCACTCCATCATCAAATGGAAAAAGCCAATGCTAATGAATGAAAAATCATCCGCTCAATAATTTTTAACAGTTCTGTCCTCGCTCCTACAATTCACTCTTTTGTACAAGTCCTGGAGCGATAAGCAGAATAGACAGAAGAAACAGTATAGTTCATTTTCCCCTTAAGCTCTGACAAAATGGACAACTTAAGAACAATTTAGCATTAAATTTTTCTTCACAACACCACACTGCCTTCAGTTTTGTTCACTCCGCTGTGAAAACAATATCTTGGGAGACTATTATCTCACACTCATAAATAACATCTGCCCCTGTATTTCACACTGCTGCTTGGTATGGAGAATGGCCATAGAGGGGGGTGGCCTCAGGATGCCTCTCTATACTCATATCTCATGTGAGGATCCATAGGGATTTGGCCGCAAGACAAACCAGAGGAAGAGAAGTGGGGCCAAAAAGCAGCTGCTCTATGGCGCATGATCTAGCAGACATCTGGTTGGATATTTGTCCTCACCTTCCCTGGTGAGAGACATGGGAAAGATGCATGACTCGGGAGGTTGATGGCAGCCTGACTCCTCAGGGACAGTACCGGAGACCAACATATATGGAGAAGTTCTCCATGAAGAGACCTCAAGATCTACAGCTATAGGTCTGTGTTTTCCCTGCATATTGTTAAGCCATATCTTTTATGACCCTGCCACTTTGCAATGCTGCCAACCCCTTACCCCTGAGGGAACAAATGCAGGGAAAATTCCACAGACTTATAGAGATGCACTTTTTCTTTTTCTGTTTTATTGTTTGCAATTGAACAGGATGCCAAAGCTATTTCTAGAAAGTGTTCTTTCACTCTTCATTATGTGATTTACTAAGGTAATTCTCTCATGGCCCCCATTCACATCATCCCCAGTGCTTAAGACAGTGCTTAACTTTAAGCACATGATTAAACTTATACTTAAAGTTAAATGTGTATTGAAGTATTATCCTGAATACTTGTATTGAATCAGGATGTGCTTATTTGCTGTCTTGAATTGGGGCATACATGTTGCTGATTTTTTTTTTTTTTTTTTGCTTTGTTGGCTGTATTTTCTTGAGCTGAAACTGTAAAAATAGATTACATATTTGGCTTAAGCACAAAGGAATGGTGACTCTAAAATATACTGCTTACTACAGATGTGTATTGGCCAAAAGTGAATTATTGACTTCAGCTGTAAATCACTCTTCTATTCAGATCTTGGAATACAATATGATCATCACAGAAAAAAAGGGGAAGGAGAGAGTAAGAGGTCAGTTCAGAACAGCAGGGTACAGAAATATGTGAGCTCTGGAGAAAGATGAAGGAATGGACAAATAATGTGCATATCAGGGGAACAGCAGAAAGGAAAATATCAGCAAAATAGGGTCAAGGAAGCATTGAGTGGACAAGGGAATACTGGAGGAAAGATGAATGTTTGTGAAGTCCAGCAAATCAAGATGGAGTGTTAGCAAAGCCTGGAAATGGCTGGAAGAATAAAGGAGGAAGGCAGAGAATTGAATGAGTGATTAAGAGGATGAATGAGCATCTGCAGGAAGACTATTATGTTATTTGCTTTTTGCAACTAAAGACACAAAGACATTGTCAGAAAGATCAGTGAAGAGGGATTTAGGGATTAACCCAATATGAACTAGTGGAAAACTGTGAAACACCAGAGCCAAAAAATACAAAGAAAAGCAAAAAGCTAAGTGGGCATAAGAAGGAATCAAAATAAGCCAGTGAAATATTGAAAAGAATCACTGAAAAAGGCCAAGAAATCAGGTAGAACTTGCCAAAGAAATACAGTGCCAAACTAATTCAGAGGATTTGAAAAAAATCATCATTGAGTATATAACCCTGTAATCACACTGCAAAATCATAGGTCAAATATATGGTCCTCTCTACTCAATCATCAACACAACTATCAAAAAACATTCCACATGTAGAAAATATTGCCACTTACAGTATATCACAGGAATCACTTAACAGTTCTGTTTGGGAGTCAGGTACTTCAATTTGACATATCTTATATATCTTATATATCTCAATGCTCTTTATTCTACATTATGACTTTTTTTTTGGTCCAGAACATTGACTTGTGCAGAAAAGGTACTTTTCATAGCTGCCACAAAGCAATTTCCATATAGTATTACTAATTTTTATTTGTAGGGCACCTTCAGAAAACTTCCAGATTTTTTAAAATAAAATCTATTAGTTTAAAATTAATAAAATTAAAGTTAAATACAATATATGTGTTTAATAACAAACTTCCTCTGATACATGGTTTGGGGATGTTTCATTAATAATGCATTTGAAAAACTGAATTTAATAACTTGAGTCAGGCTGTGGAGTGTTAACAATAATCTTTTATCTGACCTAGTGAAATTGTATTATGTAACTGAATGACGATAGTTTCACGTGAGAAACAACGGCAGTCTCCTTTTTTTTTAATATCAGGCATATTTAATATAATATATTTCTTTAAGCAGAACCTGTATTCATGAACATGAATAGAATGCTTACTGCTTATAATAGGAGTTTGGGGTTAATTGCTATCTAGTGTGAATTGCAGTCCTTACTTCATCTACATCCCTTCTAAACAGCCTTAGCCTGTGTACAAAAATACAGTACAAATATGGAATATAAGCCTGAGCCAAAACCCTGTGGCATAAACAGCAATCTTTCCACTGACTTTAATGAGCTCTGGATCAGGCCCTTAGGCTGGATTCTTCATGATCACATACTATTTTTTCCTAACATCTCAGCCTCGTTCAGTACTCAGGATAGATGGTACTCAGGGAGTGAGACAGCTGTTCAACACTGCTGTCCTCATTCAATTAGCCGTCTCTGCCTTCTTTATTATACACCACCCAAAGCCTGCAATGAACACAGGATTATTCATTTCCTGATGTGCTTTTCTATGGTGCTCATCACTGTAATACCCGATTGGTTCATAAACACTGATTTTTTTCTGTTGTGAAATAAGAGACCATTGTTATCCCCATGTACCAGATGGGAAAACTGAGACAAGGAGATTTGCCTTAGATTACACAGTGAACCCATGGTGGGCCAGAATGAGAACTCAAGACCCTACTGGCTCCTGACTCTGTGTTCATTCTGCTGGTTCACACTGCCTCACTGCCAAGCATAGCTCTCTATTGGCTGTAATTTTGTGTGCTCAGCTTCTGCATGTCAGCCCCAGATGTCTCAATCTGGGCATTTAGAAACTGATGAATGTACAAATTAGAACACTGCTTCCAAACCATTGGTATAAGTGGCTTGTGATTTCATAGGACAAAGAAAAGTCATTTCTGTTTCTAAAGCTTTTTTCTTTATTGAATTTCAAAGACCACCTGCAAACTATGACAACATAAGAGCTTCTCAAACAAAGGTCACAAAAATTGTTTATTATGGAAATTGTTAGGTAACCTCGCTATAGGGATTTTTATACAGGGGTCTAGTTTTCAAATCCACTGAAAACTCCTATATTGTTTTCTGAATGCAATAGGAAGAAAATGTGAATTACAGTTGGTCCAATAAAAGATATTACCTCATCCACTTTGTCTCACTAAAGAAAAAACAATCAAAATGTATGGGCTCTAGAATTCACATAAACAATAAAGTGCCGTGTGCTTCCCAAACTGCATGCAAATCTAATTTAATTGGCTGTTGGCCAAATCCTTCTGCATAACTGCAACACAGCAATATTAAAAAGGAGATATAAAAGGGAAGCAGTTAAAACAAAATGCTTGAGAAAAGGAAAGTTAACAGGAAATGTGACAACACACACCTCTTCCCTGAACACTTAACACCTCAGCAACAGACATTTGGCATATTCTACAGATAGATCAAGAGTTGTTCACTACAACCCTCTCTACCATAGGATTTTTATTTTTCAATAAATTCCCACCGTTGCAAACAGTAGGTCAGCTCTACTAGTGCTGCCACCTGTGTCAAGAACCATGTCATCTAACCCTGCTCAGAGCAGGTCTAACTGACACATATATAATACATTTAGTTTTCCTCCTTCCATATCATGTCTGACTGACACTTGTATGGCACAGATTTTCAGGATCAAACAAAGCAAACACCACACAGCTGACTTCTTTGTCACTGCACACTGAGAGATCAAAGGCTGCTTCAGGAGAATGGCATACGAATGCAAGTAAAATTTACCTGAAGAGCAACTGAAGAAGGTCCAAAAGAGAAGCCAGGACTTCTGAGGTGGGTAGAGACAGCACGCCCATTCCACCCCTCTAGAAAGGAGGGAGGAGCTCGCTACACTCTGCATCCAGCCTGCTTTGCTGGTCCAAGAGGGGGCAGGACATCATCCCATTAAACTATATATATGAGTGCAAAAGTCATGCTAGCACTATTACGTATGCACACCAGTTTCAGTCGAGTCCCAGTCTCTCCTGTGTTTAGTACACTCTCCTGGACTCAGGAGCACCTGTTTCAAAAAGGGGCTTTTCCCAAGAGAAATGGGGGAGCCACACTGCAGTACCATCTCCCAAGGGTCCTGTCAGAGGCAAATAGCTTAAAGTTACTGGCTTGCCTCAATGGGAGTCCTGCCAAAAGAAACTGCATGAGGAATCAGGGTATCAACCTTGCCGACTCTGCCCACCTTCTCGGCTTCACCAGCCAGCCAAAGGATGGAGGGGTCATTGTCAGCAGCTTGTGTAACTAGGCAACATTCACCAAGTAGACTTTTCACCACTGGAGGCCAGAGGCTGGATTTTCCCTTTCTGCTTGTATGAGCAAAACTTCCCCTACATTTCCATCAATTTACATCCTTGAATTTTGAAAAAGTGTTATATTTCATAATTGCATTCCGATGTTTGCATTTCACTGGGAAGTGTATATAATTTGATCCTGGAAACTTTTTAAAGGCTGGGATTTTCAAAGGATTCTGGAACCTAAATCCCACTGAAATTCAGTGGGAGTTGGGTGTCAAATTCCATTAGGCATCTTTGAAAATCCCAGACTCAATCAATGAGGATGAAAATCATGCCAATGCCCAGACAAGGTCCTATGCTGTGCTCAGTCCCCACGAGGTTCAAAGTACCTCTTGTGCAGTGCTGTCTAAGGATCTGCCTAGATTAAAAAAAAAAAAAAAAAAGAGAGAGGCTGAGGTCAGGTTGGAGTTAATTAACATATGACTGCCTAACCAAAACCTATCCTTGACCTCTTTTCCTAATCTGGTTGAACCCTAAGGGAGCTGACGGCATTTATCACCTTGAAGAAGACACTCAGCATTGGACCCTTAGTCTGGAGTGTAAGTGGTGCAGAGGACCTTGGGCAAACCTTCTGCACTGGTATAAATTCCACCCTCAATGATACACCCACACAGACTATAGAGTTACCCAACAACATTCTGAATTTGAGGAGCTCACCATGCTTTAGAAGTGAATGGATTACAAATGTCCACAACCAAAGTCTTTTTATCTTAAAGGAGGCACCTTTATTAAACTCTGAGAATGTTAGAAAATGAATAGACTCTAGATAGCCCAATAGCATTTTAAAAGGGTTTAACTGATTTACCTTGTATCTGAACTATAGCCTGATTTTCTTGAGGGGATTACAAAGTGAGAACACTTGTCAAGGCAAAGTCCATTCTTTAAGAAGAGTGATATATCTTGCCTTTTTTCATTTATATCAGATGTTTAAGTAAAACAAATAGACATTGAAGCGTTAATTATATCCAGGCCATGATATTATTAGATATGACAAAGGATATACTGTTTACAGGCTATAAGTCAAATTTCATATCTCCTTTCCTAGGGTACATGCATAATTTTTGCTGACTGGGAAATATGCTGTATTGATTCGCTGATAATTCTATTCCAGTTTTCCACAAGTGGTTCAATATTGCCACATAAATGGATGCGAAGCACAATAATTATTATATTTTCTCATCTTTTCTTACCAATGGAGCCTGTACTATCCAATAAATAACACAGAAGCCCTTATTTTCTTGAAAGGTCCAGTCACCAAAGGACTTTTTTCCTAGCCTATTAGTAATTTTGCTGTGAAAAAGCTCTTTTCCTACTGTGAGCAAGTTCAAACAGCAAAAGGGTGGGGGAAGAATACCACATATTCTTTTTAATAGAATGAATCAAAAATAATCTGTTTTACTAATTCTCTCTGTATCACACCCTTTTTTGCATCTATGAACGCATTAAGCAATGCAAAGGAAGGCCTAGAACATTCTACAAGAACTATAGAAATTGCCAGTCACTATGAGAGTGTATTTTATTTGCACTATAGCTCTTGCCTGTAGTTTGCTGTTCTTTCTTATTGTTTGCTTTTCTCTGGTATACTCAGTTAAAAAAAAAGACTGGGAGAGTCTAAAAGGTGGGTATAATGTTGCTAGCAAAGGACTGACTATGTTTATGAAATGATGTGATGATAGAATGGAAGTGACTATGCTAACACTTGGATTAACCTCTATGCATGACCAGTGTGCCCTGGGTGATTGAGGATGTCTGAGAAGACTCTGTGTGATCATATATTTGTTGTAAAGTGTTGTGCCTTCTCTCCTGACACCATCTTGACTTGTGTGTGCTTACTAAAAAGTAAAAGCTGACCCATCTGTGGATAAAATAAAAATCCTTATAAATCTTTATCCAGCCTGGACCTAAACTGGAACCACTAAAATACTACAAGAAAAGTTGTCCTTGTGTTGTTTTTGTCTGGGAACAGAATTGGAAATGTTTGAAAAATTACAAAAAAAAAAAAAAAAAAGTAGTGTCCTAATGGATAACACTGTCAACAAGCAGTTCAAGCTTCTACACTTCATAGAAAATGCAACACACAGGACCAAATTCTGTCCTCATGTGTGCCTGCAGTAACCCTAATAAAGTCATAGGCACAGATCCCAGGGCAGCATTTGACCCAAACTTTCAAAAACCTGGACAGGGTAAACAGAAGCTTACTCTGAAACTTTGCATGTGTTTCACCAATTTTTCCCCTCCTTTGCTCTGTTCCATTACAATGCTTAGCAAATGTCCAGGTTCTGCAAGAAGGAATCCATATACATCACTTTCATAATTCATGTCTGAACTTCTCTTTTATACCTCCAAAGTGCAGAAAATGATTCGAGTTAAGATTAAAGAATTGTAGGAGAGAGAGAGAGAGGACAAAGATCTGTTAGATCATTGAAGCCATCCCCCCAGGCCAAGTATAGGATTTGCCCATCTTTGGATGCCAGTTCTTCCTCATTCATAAATAATGTGTGGAATCTCATGAAGTATCTGCATGTAGAAAGTGAGGAGGGAAGAGGCCATTGCTATTTAATAGATTTTTAAGTTGTGCCACACTAACTACATATGAAAGTAGTAGAACAGCTCACACTGATTTCAGTGGTAGTTGGATCAGTGCCTGAAATAATACACATGGTGGAATTAAGTTGTACGTCGATCATCTTTGTGTGAAATGAGAGAGCCCATACTAGAGCGAGTCCATGCACCCTATAAAGGCTTATAACATTCTTGTATGCAAGTTATTTCTACGTAGAACCAAATTTGGATATACTGAGGTTGACTACAAGCGTTATTCATTGTGGCTGAGAATTTGGCTCCACCTTCAAAACTGGTTTGGAACACCACACAAAATAAATATATATTAAGGGACCCTTAGGGATGTGGAACAGAGACCCCATCAGCTTCCACATCAGCTACCTCAGCAACTTGGTCAAGAGCTTCTATCAGAGTGGCACAGTCCCAGAGAATTCAACAGAGAGGAAACCAACAGAGTTCTATAAAATTTTAATGAGGTTCTATAGAAATTATTCTATTCTCAATTATTCTCAATCAGAATTTAATAGCAAATGTGATTATTTCCATAGATGTTTTTGAACTATGTAGGTCTTGCTGGAACTCTAAGCATAAGTAAGAATATGAACCAAAGGCTGTGAACCAGAGCAGGCCTGGCCATAGTAAAATAGAACACATCAGTTTGAGCATTGGCCTGCTAAACCCAGGGTTGTGAGCTCAATCCTAGAGGGGGCCACCTGGGATCTGGGGCAAAATCAGTACTTTGTCCTGCTAGTGAAGGCAGGGGGCTGGACTCGATGACTTTTCAGGGTCCCTTCCAGCTTTATGAGATAGGTATATCTCCATATATTAGCTAACCAAGTAAGCACATTCCTGACTGGAGAGCAGGGCCGGCTCTAGGCACCAGCAAAGCAAGCAGTTGCTTGGTGCGGCAAATTTGCAGGGGCGCAAGAATCCAGATGGGGAGTTAAGAACCAACAGAGGGCCCTGGGAGCTGTAGTTCCTTGGTTAGCTCCCTGCCTATAAAGTCAGCCCTGGAGCAGGGAAAGAACTACATTTCCCAGCATTCCCTTAGCCGCAATTAACAGGAAAGGGAGGGGGAAGGAGTGTGAACTGAACTGAAACATCATGCTGCAGCTTGCTGTGAATGGTAGGGACAGAGCCAGCTCTAGGTTTTTTGCTGCCCTCCCACCCCAGCCCTGGGCTCCCCCCGCACCCCTGTGTTGTCCCAGCCTTGGGCTCTTCTCCCCTCCCACACACCCGCACCCCCTGCTGCCCCAGCTCTGGCCCCACACCCGCACCTCCTGCCGCCCCAGCTCTGGGCTCTCCCCCAAAGAAAGAATTGGGTGGACTAAATGGACAGTGCACCTCTCTATCTGAAGCCTAGCAAGGGAGATCCCACTAGAATTTAAAATGAAAGTAAAGGAGGGGAGGCTCTACTAGAGGACATGAGCAGCTTTAGGTACAGTACCAGGCACATAGGAGAATTTACACTTCTGAGCCATGGAAGCAGAAATTGACTTTTCTTTTCCAGATTTAGCTAATATTCAGAAAGGGAATCTAGCACCTGCCTTCCAGATTTGAACACCCTCAAAATTCAGGAGTGCTCAAGCTCAATTTGGGCAGCTGTTACTTCATTTCTCCCAAATCAAATATACTGATCCACTGTAACTTGCTGTAGAAAAAGTAGAATAAATTGAGCAAGAAATGCTTCCCAGTGGTTATTAGGACTGGAATTGCTATTTTCAACAGCCATTGCGCTTTTTTTTTTTTTTTTTTTTTTTTAAGGTTTAGTTTTAGTTTTATTTGTTTAAAAGGAAGACAGTAATATTGCACTGGCAAATTCCCCATAGAAACAAAGAATGGAACAAAAGAATAATAAAGGCACCTCAACTTTTCCTCATTTATGTAGGTCAGTCTTATAATATGCATCCAGATATCCTCCAATCACACAAGCTGAAAATTGTTCCACTTTACTGCAGTTCTGTAACCATATGGGAACCAATCTTGTCTGTGTTCTGTGCACATCCAAAATTCCTACTGAATGCCCCGTTGTGGGCAAGTTACCAGTGACCCAGGGCTAGGGCGGCAGGAGAGTGCAGTTGGGGGTGGGGGGTGGGGAAGAGCCCAGGGCTGGGGTGGGGGGGGGGCAGCCAAAAATTTTTTTGCTTGGGGTAGCAAAAAAACCTAGAGCCGGCCCTGCTGGAGAAGACAATACAAACACAGATCTCTCAAGTACTGTAACTATGTAAACACATTCATAAGAGATGATATAAGAACACATCAACCCATTGCAATATAAGGAGGGAATGACAGGATAATGGATGAAGATGTTTTGTTCTAACTAGCAGGTACAAGGATAAGGGTGGTAACTAACATCTGCAGCATAATACTAACTTGCTTGTATCAGTCTATAAAAGGAGAAGTCCTATAAGGGGCATCTTTGTACTCGCTGAGGGGACAGCATTCTGGTGTGCTAACTGAGCAGGTACCTTGTCACAGGCAAACATGTGTTAGTATACCTGTAGCTCCTATGGGGTGCTAGTATCGTGCTTTGTCAACAATAAACCTGGCCAAGCGCCATCGCCACCAAACTGAGCAAGTGTTCTTTCCTTATGAATAACATTGAGGTCTGTTGAATCAGTAACCTGCATTCTCTGCTAGTGTAGCTATATCGGAGCTCCCAGAACAGCAACGCTAAGCAGCCATAACAATTTAGCAGCCTTAACAACTCTCCACAGCACTTAACAACAAACCATCCTGCTATGCTGTAACAGGTATATTATTTTCTATTAAATTAAATAAGATTATTAAAAACCCGTAGAAAGGGTGTCACTTTATTTTAAATTCTACAGGACATTCACATAAGAGCAAGGCCCTTGAATTTACCCCCAAGAGGTGGTTCCAAAATCTGAAATGAGGTTAAGTTAACCCTGACTGTATAAACCCAGTAATAAGCTCACCAGGATTTTATGTGATTCAGCTATTATTTATGTTGCTTTATTCCCCTTGTTTGTTACATAAAGAAAGATTTGAAATTCATGGTGTTGATTTTATTTTATAAGGGGAAAGGGAGGCTCAGTGGCCAATTCTAATGCACACTCACTTTTTTTCTTGGTGCTGAGTGACAAAAGTTGTTAAAGCATGCATTACTTTACATTAGCTACACAGAGGTTTGATTTTATGAACTTCCCTTATGCCATTACACTGCCTTTAGAATAAGAAGTCATTTCCTTTGCTTTTCTTACAAAGCCTGTTAAACGGTAGTAATATAATATTAGCCTTAAACCTTAAATGACTGCTATGAATTTATAACCCAAAACACCTAGGTTCACAGTTGACTCCTTCTTCTTCTTTAAAGTGTGTGTCCATGTCCTGGGAGTTGTAAAGTACCCCTTAACTACAGAACAAAAACAGCACAGAGACTGCATGTTTCCCTACACTATCCTGCCAATGTGCCTGAATTCCAGCTTGGAGAGAGAAAATGAGAAAGTTCAGTCTCCAGGGCCCTTCAGCCCTTGGCCCCTCTGCTGAGGTTGTCAGCAAGCTTTCAATTAGTGCAACCACAGCAGCGGTTTGTGAGGTGGACACCTGTCCACCAGCAACTGCATTGAATTACTAATGAAAGTGCAGAGTATTATTTCACAGACATCATCCTACAGCTAATCAACGACAACACACTTTGGTCATTACTACCATGAGCCAGATTTCAACTGGCAAACTAAACATGAAAAGCTCCATTTCCCATTGCTAATCTTGTAAACCTTCATTATTTTTAAATCATTTTTTCCATTTAGAAGTTCTCTAACTCCCTTTTAAATTCACTTGGTCTTCTCCCCTTTCCACTGTCCCCAAAACAAAACACAGCTGAAAGGAGGAAGCTGCTGCAAATTCAGGCTTCTGTCAAGTAGTGGAAAGGATGATACAGAAGCATAAATGTGTCCTCTCTTTGCCATTTGTGAATAAAGACTATATACTAGTGGAAAATGTATAAGCTAAATATAAAAATGTGTTAAGTGTCTATCAGTCAATAAAACAGGTGTCTATTATGTCTTGGAATTTGAATAATCCTGAACCTTTAGGTTTATTCAACCACATAAGATGTTTTTTCAAGATTTTTTCAAGCATGCTTTTTCCCTTCTCCAATTAGCAATCACTCAACAAGCAATGCTGAATCACTGGAGGGTTGTAGAAAGAGAGGCACTTTACCATACACTGTGAATTAGTTGCTGAAGTTGCCTTAGTTATGATGCATTTTGCAATATAACTTTTCTGTTTATACATTTTCTTTATAAATACTTGTAATATAGCCCAGGTGTCTTATTTCCTTTGTCTCTCTCTCTCTCTAGGTTGCCTTCTTTACTATGTGATGATTATTTTGGGGTGTCCCTTAAAGCCAGAAATCTAGTATGTGCACAGGAAAAGAAAATTGCAAACCGCTTTTTTGGGCCATAAATAAGAGTGTGTTCGTTTTCTCTCTCTGGGCAAGTTAAAGTAAAATACTGACAAATAAAGTATTTTACAAAATATTAACTGTTGACTTGCTGTACATCCTGCATAGCTATGCTGGGAAAGGGACAATTATCCCATCAATGATGCACTGGCTAATGGGCACATTTGAGCCCATAGTAAGATGCAGTCCTGGCTACAAAGTATTTACAGTCTAACTAGACAAGACAAAGGGTGAGAGAAAAGGATACAACATAGAAGCAGAAGATGAGCTGAGATTCAAGGTTACAGAGGAAGCCTTTGGCAAAGCTGGAAAGAGAACTCAGATCTCCTGAGACCCAATTCAGATCTTACTCTCCTGTCCCTGTCCTCTGTTCTAATACCTAGCAAAAAGCATTTACAAGAATTTAATACAGTTACAGTTATCCAATTTCTAAACTTTGGCAAACAGATCACTGCAGCTGTAAAAAACAGGTTTCGGACTCTTCAGCAGTAATGGTCTTTGCTTCATGGCCAGACAAGCTATGCAATAATAAACTCAGTTGGACTAGGGACAGCAGCTGTCATGGCTTTCCATTAATGTGAGGTTATACGACAGACAGCCAAGACCATGAGGTATTATCCTCCCTGAAGTTATTTAATCTTGATTTATCTGGGCACTCGCAAAACAAAATTTATTGTTTTACATAGTGGCGATGACCCCATTTGAGCAAACAATCAAATGACTGGCACACTGATCCATACTTTCCCCATCTTTTCATCATTGCTAACTTTTAAAGGCATCGACAAGCTCTATTCGGCAGTGGTTCTATGCACAAAATAGCCATTGACAGGAAGTGGGAATTCTGTGGGTGGACTGATGGCATAATTTAATTCTTCAGGATGGATTTTCAAATGTGTGGAACACCTGCAGATACCACTGACTACCTCCCATAACTTTCAAAATCAAGTCCTTATGTGGTGATCCATTTCAGATCCACAAAATGGATAGCTCTTAGTTTGTAGTACTGCCACCCTTCACCTTGAGTATAAGGCACTGAAGGACTTCATTGAGTGTTGTTCCCTAGATATTTCTACAAATTGATACAACTTATCAATGATGAGCCTTGGTAAGTTTCAGACCCTTTAGCAGGTAAGTCAAAACCATGGAGACCTGGGAGAAGGGTTGGAATTTTGGGGGAGCCTGGGCTACTATAGCAGGGATAAGGGAGAGAGAAGCCAGAACTGGGAAGGGGAATCAAATCATATCTTAGATGTCTGTATACTAATGCAAGAAGTATGGGGAATAAGCAGGAAGAATTCAAAATGCTAGTAAATAAACACATCTATGGCATAGTGTCCTGTGGCACCTTATAGACTAACAGACATATTGGAGCATGTCATGCATCTGATGAAGTGGGTATTCACCCACGAAAGCTTATGCTCCAATACGTCTGTTAGTCTATAAGGTGCCACAGGACTCTGTCGCGTTTTACAGATCCAGACCAACATGGCTACCCCTATGATACTTGACACCTATGACATAGTTGGCATCACAGAGACTTGGTTGGATAATACACATGACTGGAATATTGGTATAGAATGGTACTGCTTGCTCAGGAAGGACAGGCAAGGAAAAAAGGGAGGTGGTGTTTCCTTATATATTAAAAATGTATACACTTGGACTGAGGTTGAGATGGAAATAGGAGACAGACTTGTTGAAAGTCTCTGGGTAAGGATAAAAGGGGTAAAAAAACAAGGGAGATGTCATGTTAGGGGTCTACTACAAACCACCTAACCTGGAAGAAGTGGATGAGGTTTTTTTTAAGCAACTAACAAAATCATCCAAAGCACAGGACTTGGTGGTGATGGGGGACTTCAACTAATCAGACTCTGTTGGGAAAATAACACAGCAGGGCACAGATTATCCAATAAGTTCTTGGAATGTATTGGAAACCATTTTTTATTTCAGAAGGTGGAGAAAGCTACTAGGGGAGAGGCTGTTCTAGATTTGATTTTGACAAATAGGGAGGAACTGGTTGAGAATTTGAAAGTGGAAGGCAGCTTGGGTGAAAGTGATCACGAAATGGTAGAGTTCATGACTCTAAGAATGGTCGGAGAGAGAACAGCAAAATAAAGACAATGGATTTCAAGAAGGCAGACTTTAGCAAACTGAGAGTTGGTAGGTAAGATCCCATGGGAAGCAAGTCTAAGGGGAAAAACAATTGAAGACAGTTGGCAGTTTTTCAGAGTGACATTATTAAGGGCACAAGAGCAAACTATCCCACTCTGTAGGAAAGATAGGAAGTATAGTAAGAGACCACCCTGGCTTAACCAGCAGATCTTCAATGATCTGAAACTCAAAAGAGAGTCCTACAAAAAGTGGAAACTAAGTCAAATTACAAAGGATGAATATAAACAAATAAGGCACAAAATGAGATCAAACTAGGTAGAGACATAAAGGGTAACAAGAAAACAGTCTACAGATACATTAGAAGCAAGAGGAAGACCAAGTACTGGGTAGGTCCATTATTCAATGAAGGGGAGAAAACAACAACAGAAAATGTGGAAATGGCAAAGGTGCTTAATGACTTTTTTGTTTCAGTTTTCACCAAGAAGTTTGGTGGTGATTGGACATCTAACATAGTGAATGTCAGTGAAAATGAGGTAGGATCAGAGGCTAAAATAGGAAAAGAACAAGTTAAAAATTACTTAGACAAGTTAGATGGATATCTAAGCCATTAGCGATTATCTTTGAAAAGTCATGGAAGAAGAGAGAAATTCCAGAAGACTGGAAAAGGGAAAATATAGTGCCGATCTATAAAAAGGGAAATAAAGACAACTCTGGGGAATTAGAGACCAGTCAGCTTAACTTCTGTACCCTGAAAGATAATGGAGCAAATAATTAAGCAATCAATTTGCAAACATCTAGACCGGAGGTTCTTAAACTGTGGTCCGCGAGCTTCATTCAGGTGGTCCGCGGATACTTGCCTCTAAGGTGCATGCCTGTGTGGACACACACAAGAGAATGAAGGGCCACCCACCTAATTAGTGGAGCTGCGCAGGCATGGCACTAATTAGGTGTCTGGACCCTGGAGAAGACACACATGTAATGTGAGGTGGGAGGCTTGGTGGGAATATGGGGTAGGTGGGAGGGGTCAGTGGGGTCAGAAGAGGAGGTGGGAGAAATTTGGGACATGCAGGGCAGTCAGAGAAAGAGGCGACTTTTCCTAGCTCTAGGGTTGTGGCTGCCAGGGAGAGATGGCCCTCCTTCCCAGCCCCAGCTCGGAGGCTGCCGTGGCGGGGAAGAGAGGGCACATCCATTGCATTAGAAAGGTAAGACTACCAATATTAAAATATGAGTTATGTGCTTTTATTTGTAGAACAAAAAATGTTTAATATTAAGGTTTTTTTTAATATAGCGCTTTTATCCAAAGCGCTTTATAATAGTTAGCTAATGGTACAAACAACATTTGGAAAGATCATTAAGTGGTCCACCAAGATCCTCAGCAATTTTCAAGTGGTCATTGAAAAAAAAAAGTTTGAGAACCACTGAATAAGGTGATACGTAAGAGTCAGCATGGATTTGTCAAGAACAAATCGTGTCAAACCAACCTGACAGCTTTCTTTGACAGGGTAACAAGCGTTGTGGATGGGGGGAAGCAGTAGACATGGTATATCTTGACTTTAGTAAAGCTTTTGATACTGTCTCACATGACCTTCTCATAAACAAACTAGGGAAATACAACCTAGATGGAGCTACTCTAAGGTGGGTGCACAACTGGTTGGAAAACCATTCCCAGAGAGTTGTTATCAGTGGTTCACAGTCATGCTGGAAGGGCATAATGAGTGGATTCCCGCAGGGATCAGCTCTGGAGCTGATTCTGTTCAATATCTTCAAAAATTATTTAGATATTGGTGTAGAGAATAGACTTATAAAGTTTGCGGATGATACCTAGCGGGAAGGGGTTGCAAGTGCTTTGGAGCAGTGGTTTTCAAACTGCGGGTCACGACCCAATACTGGGTCGCGTAATGTAAGGCACTGGGTCGCGGTGACTCTGGTCAGCACTGCTGACTGGGCCATTAAAAGTCCCATTGGCAGTGCTGCCCGGCTAAGGCAGGCTAGTTCCTACCTGTTCTGACACCGTGCTGTGCCCTGGAAATGACTAGCAGCAGGTCCGGCTCATAGGCAGAGGGGCCATGAAGCTCCATGCGCTGCCCCCATCCCAAGCACCGGCTCCGCACTCCCATTGCCTGGAAACCAGCCAATGGGAGCTGCAGGAAGGGGCAATGCCTGCAGGTGAGAGCCACATGGAGCTGCTTGAGCGCCTGTCAAGGTGGTTAAGCACTGGAATAAATTGCCTAGGGAGGTTATGGAATCTCCATCATTGGAGATCTTTAAGAGCAGGTTAGAGAAACATCTGTCAGGGATGATCTAGATCAGTGGTCTCCAAAGTGGGGTGCATGCGACGATCCACTGGGAGCGCCACCGGAGGGGAGGGGGGAAAGGGCGGCCGGAGGAGGAAGGGAGCGAGTCAGCGGGGAAGCTGCAGGGGGTGTGCAGGGGCTGTGCAGGTGGCTCTGTACAGTGCAGCACCGTCCTCGTGGCCATGATTCTGGGACTTCCTCCCTCCCCCCCGGGCAGGTAGGGCCACCTGGAACGCAGGGGATTTAGGGGCTGCAGGGCCCTGGGCTAAGGGGGCCCCGGGGCCCTGGCCTGCAGCTCTAAAGCCCCTTTCAGAATGCAGCAGGCCAGGGCCCCGCGGCCCCCTTAGCCCAGGGCCCTGCAGCCCCTAAAGCCCTAGCATTCCAGATGGCTCTGCCTGCCCGGGGCGGGGGGGGCAGCTCCCAGAATCGTGGCCACAAGGGCGGTGCTGCGCTGTACAGAGCCACCTGCACACCCCTTGCATCAAACAGGAGCTGCCCCAGGTAAGTGCTCTGCACCTCCAGCCTGCCCCAGCCCTGAGCCTCCGACCCTAACTACCTCCCCAACCCCGCACCCTTACCCTGAGTGTCCTCCTGCACTCCCACACCTTAACCCTAATCCAGACATTTGAATCGCTCTATCACAAAGTGTTCAACCCAGATTTTCAGAAATAATGAAGCATATTCAATCACATTGCTCTCACTAAAAATATTAATTTTTTGAGAGAGCAAAAAGGTTTTTTGTACCGTTAATAAATAATATAAAAATATTTAAAAATATTGTTTATTTCATCTTTATCTCATCCTTTTTTAATTTCTATTTTTGTGTATGTTTTATAATGTACATAATATATTAGTATAGTAGTACATGTATATAATGTATACATAAATATACATATATTGGGGGTGCGTGCTCACATTTTTTTTACTGATAGGGGTGCGCAATCAAAAAAGTTTGGAGACCACTGATCTAGATACTATTCAGTCCTGCCATGAGTGCAGGGGACTGGACTAGATGACCTCTCAAGGTTATGATTCTATTTCCTAGTGATTTTATTGGGAACACAGGGGGAGGGGTAAACTCAGAGGAGCTAAGAAAAGTGCTCTGCTCACTAAGAGGTCCTAGCAGTTTTGAATATACTACATGGATTCCCTGCTATCAAGATTCTGCAGCTTGACTCCTGAAAGGCAATTTTTTGGGCTGAAATCACACCTCCAAGGATTACTGAGGGAAAAAGTAAAAAAAGGGGGGGCATGTGGAGCAAAATAAGTTATGACTTGGCTCCACATGCATTTTTTCTTTTTTGGCAAAAAGTTTTATAACCAGCCTTTATTGCTAAATTCCAAAAGCCTATATCTTTCTCTGGGTGATTTTTGAATATTTCCCTACTGATGATTTCCAATACAATATAGGATTCTAATCCAATTTTTATTCAGTTCATTCCACATATCCTCCATCTACTTTTGAAAGTCCAATATGTTATCTTTTACTTTAAATATTTTTATGCTATTACCTTTTATAGTACCTGCATAAGTACCTCAAATCTAAAGAAAGTATGATCACTAGACTCTGGATGTTCAACAACTGATACCCAATTCATCACTCCTAGTTCATTTCCACACACATAGTCCAAAAGAGTCTCTGAAGCTGGATATTCAGTAAAGTGTAAAAAAGGAAAGGGGGGGGGAGAAGCAATATTGATTCTATCTTTCTGGAAAAATATAGTCATTTTTAAATTCTTGCTCTCTAGCCAATATCAGGGTAGTCAACTAGGTAATTGAAAACCTCCATGACTACTGCAGTAACCTCTTCTACATATTTAACTTTATCCCCCGTAAGACCAATCTGTTTCTTATGCATGGGCACCCTTTGAGAAAGTTGAGTGTTGACATAGCAGAGCATTTTAATTATAGAGCAACATGAAAAATATTTAATGAAAACAGAAAAACTGAAGGGAGAAAAAACAAATGTATTCTGGTTTTGCTCAGTTTAATTATTAAACAAACCTTACCAAAAGCAGAGACTGTTCTGAGGAAAGTATCTTTGTTTAATGCAACAAAGTCGAGGAGAAAACTCCTTTTGCTCGGTCACATTTAATTTGTCTGAAGTAACTTAAAAAAATATATCCTAAGCTCTAGGTATCTTTCCCATCAATCAATCATAAATAAATAAACAACAAAATTACATAACAAAATTCATTCAAAGTTCATTTCCACCACATGCAATTTCCATACCACCAGTCAAACTATACAACAGTATAATACCTTTTTTATGAAATAATTGGAGACTGAGTCCATAAAATTGAACATCTTAAAATTACAATAAGCCTGGTGCATAATTTAATGATTCAGCGATTGGGTACTTAACAAATGGTAACAAATGTATACCATGTGCCTGATTTTGCTTTGTTTGAGAGAACTGCATCTCTTTGCCACCAAATCTCTCACTCTCTTCAAATCTGGCTGAATGATTGAAGTCACATTTCGCAGCAGAAAAATGATTCATATAACCCATCATTTATAAGATCAATGTTCATAAAATTGAGGTTTACTGTATGTGTCAAATCTGAATCCTTACAAAGGATAGCTGCTGAGCCCTCTCTCCACACCTGTTCAAATAGATGAACCTAGCAGCAAGGACTGAAGGTCATCACATCCAAGCTATTTTGGACCATGGCAAGGGAATTCCAAAGTCAAGGGACCCTCCTGTAGAACACAAGGGAATTCCAAAGTCAAGGGACCCTCCTGTAGAACACTGAAGGAATCTGTTTCCCACAGGTGCTGCCTAGTGGTAGGAAGAGGGAGTGACAAGTGCTCTTCTGTCTTGGTGCCCCCTGTTGATCACCACTTCGGCCCTGCAGTGGTCTGTCTCCTTCTGTGACTCAGCCACAAATTATATACACACCTTCCAGTGTAAATAAAGGATCCAACAAGCCGTGACCCAGCCAAAGCCCCAGATTCAGGACTGTCTGGAATATGGGTGCTTCCTAGTTCTGGGTCTCTAGTATCGGGGGTCAGCTTTTTGTCTCCAGCACCATCAGGGGGCAGGGTAAGGGAACCTGGGCCCTTCCTGTCCACCAGGTTCTTATCCATGGCCTAAAGGTAGGCCGGAAGTGGAGTCTTGCACCTTGGGAGTGCTATGAAATTGCCTCCCTGGACCATAGGCACCAACTCCAGGGGTGCTCTGGGGCTGGAGCACCCACGGGGAAAAAATAGTGGGGGCTCTGCATCCACCGGCAGCCAAGCTCCCCGCCCCCCACCTCACCTCCTTCTCCCCTGAGCGCCCCACGTCTCTGCTCCTCCCTCCCTCCCAGCACTTGCTGTGACCGAACAGCTGTAGCAAGCTCTGGGAGGCAGGGGGGAGGAGCAGGAACATGGCATGCTGAAGGGAGGAGACGGGTCAGCTGAGGATTTGGGGAAGGAGTCAAATAGGGGCAAGGAGGGGACCGGGACTTTGGGGAAGGGGTTGGAATGGGGGCAGGAGGGGTGGGGCAGGGGTGGAATCAAGGTGGGGCTGGGGGCAGAGGGGGGGTAAAGCACCCACCAGCGCCAGAAGTCATCGGTACCTATGCCCTGGACAATGTCCTACAGGCCTCCCTACACAAAAACCTCAGATGTGAAATAAATGAATCAAAGAAGAAGTCTCCAACCTTATAAAATGTCCAAAATCTGTTTCCTTCAGCAGGTCAGGAATCAGTACTGAGGGGCCCCAGCATCTGGGCCTCCCATAAGGATCCTTTTGCAGATAATCAGAGCATAGATCTGCCCACTTCCTGCAGGTGAGCTACTTTGCTCCTCTTTTAAGCTCCTCCTCCAGCCTGTGCATGCATTCTAGGTCTGGTGGAACCGAGCTGCATAGGCCCACAATCGCTCCTTTACCCCTTCCTCTCCAGTGTGAAGTATGTACACCCCATCACAATCTCCCTTACAAATCAATGGAGCTGAAGTGTCTCAGCTAATCCCATCTGTAGAAGCATGGCACGCAGTTGGAAAAGGCTTGGACCATTTAGGATAAGTCTACACAGCAATTAAACACACGTGGCTGACCCAGGTCAGCTGACTCAGGCTCATGGAGCTCAGGCTGTATAATTGGTGTGTAGATGTTCAGGACTGGGCTGGAGCCCAGCCTGTGAGACCCCATGAGGTCTCAGATCCCAGGATCCAGCCAAAGCACAAATGTCTACACAGCAATTTTTAGCCCCGTAGCCCAAGCCCTGTGGGCTAGTCACAGCTATGCCTCAGGTCTTTTATTCCAGTGTAGATGTACCCTGGGGGGCTTAGTAATAAAAAAATATAACATGTCACTCTGAGTTTTAGCTACATCCTCCACAGTGTTTACTATCTCAGAAGTACTATACTACTGTAGATCTCAAAGACGGATTTTTGTCCTAAACTGGTTTCATGCACTTTGTAGCTAAACACAGTTTATAACGCAGTTCTGCTTTGAAAACCTCCCTGGGGATGCTATACAATAACATAACTAAAACCTCAAAATACACATTAAGAGGATTGTTTGGGGGCCCTGATAGCAGAGTACCGAAAATATATGCCAGCTTCCAATGAATTATTGTGGGTTTTACAGTTACAAAGAACTGAAAGACAGGGGAATAATTTTTTTGCTCCTGTGCTTTCTATTAGTTTATACCTCAGCCTTTTGTTCCCAAACTGTTGACATTTTCTTCACTGACCATCCGTCTCCCTGGTGGGAGTATTAAAGCCATAATAGTTTTCTGCAAGCTTGGCCTCAGAGTTGCTGAAGAGCATAACAGCTCACACCTTGGGTGGCTATTAAAGTGTGCTTAGATTTTTTTTTTTATACCCTAACTACATTTGGTAAATGTAACTTGATGTCCACTAGGAATTGTATATAAATCTTGGATATTTTATTATTGTGTTTTGTATTTTACTCTATATGACAGTTAGCTTGGAAACACAGTCTATTTCCATTTGTATGGTAATGAAGCATTATTTCAAAAAGCTGTTAAAAGTAATCAAGGAGGCTAATATGATTTTATGCAAATGACCTACCTATCATCTGCTTTTAGCTCAAACAACTTTGATGGAAGTGGGAGAAGCCTTTATATTAAATAAAAATCTATTTTCTTCTAAGCCCCCAAAATAGCCTAAAACAATGTGAGAAACATTTTTGTTACATCAAAAAACAACTTTGGTTGGATAACAAGAAGAAACATATTATACAAGGCCACACTGTCGTCAAGAACAATAGGGTAAATGATTTGCTTCCAAATGAAAATGAAGCGAGATCTATCAAGGAGAGGGGGAGGAAGGTAGCTATATATTTTGTTGCTGAGAAAAACATACCCCTTGGTGAGACATAACAAACAGATTTTCAGAGACATGTTTAAACTCTGAACTGAAGGAGAGAGTAAATTTGTTCAATTACAATATGCTATAGCTCTGCACTTGTAATAAAAACAGTGTCCTTGCAGGTATTGAACTAGAAGTGTTGGTTTACAATTACCTTTTATTTTGTGATCTTCTGTTTATTTTCCACTCCATACCAAATAAACATTTCACTTAGTAACTGGAACTGGGAACAGCCTCTGCCAGGCAAGCCAAAGAGAAGGATATTCACTTCTGACCTTCAGCAGGTAAAAGGAGGAGCAGAGTAACAGTGTGAATGCTCAGTCAAAGGCAAAAGGAGTTATTTTTCTTCTCCCCCAAATAATGTTGCAAGGAAATTAGCAAAGGGTGTTACTCAAAGAGAAAGCTCCACGAAATGAAGGCTTAATGGACGTTAAACATAGGAACAACTATGTTTCATTAATAGCACACTTCTTCACTTCTTGGTTTGAATGAGAGGCTGGAAAAAGAGTTTGTTGACACCTAGGTCAGAATAGATCAAGGAAGCTTACAGGCAATGTCCCAGTGAATGCTATGCTGTTTTCTGTTTTTGTGACATACCCACCAACTGTAGTGAAACCTAGGATTCATATGAGACAGAGCCAGAATCCACAACTGGAGAGGGAAGAGGGGAAAGCTGAAAAAGAGAGGTTTCAGAGTAGCAGCCGTGTTAGTCTGTATCCGCAAAAAGAACAGGAGTACTTGTGGCACCTTAGAGACTAACAAATTTATTAGAGCATAAGCTTTCGTGGGCTACAGCCCACTTCTTCGGATGCATATGCATATGCGAAAGCTTATGCTCTAATAAATTTGTTAGAGCAGAGGAAGAAATTAGAAGGAGAAGGTGGGGCCGGATAGGACACACACTACGCAAGCAGCCAACCAACATCACTAGACAGGCACAGCCAGCACATCGCTCACCCGCGCAGCTTCTCGCCGCCCCCATTGGTCCGGGACGGCGAACCGCGGCCAGTGGGGGCTGCGATCAGCCGAACCTGCCACATCAGCAGGTAAATAAAACTGGCCTGGCCTGCCAGGGTGCTTACCCTGGCGAGCCGCGTGCCGAACGTTGCCGACCCCTGTACTAACACATCAACACTCACAAATTTTCCCAGTCCCCAGCTCCTTCCGACACCTTCCCAGGCAGAAGTTATGCTGGAGATGAGTCCGGAGACAAGAGCTGCAGCTCTTTAAATGTTGGCTGTTTTAAACAAACAAACAAAAAAAGTCCTCAGAGTATCTTCTCTACAGGGGGTAGAAGGGCAGGGTCCTCTCCTGACTCTCTGATCTGGAGTTCTGTATAGGTCTCAGCCGACTCTCAATAGCCAGTGTCAGGGTGGACCCATATGGTACCTCTGTATAAGCCTGCAGAAGTGAGCCTCCCAGCCTAGGTTAAGAGAATTAAGTGTGGGGCTCATGCTACTGCTCTAAAAATAGCTGTGTAGCCCTCCGTCCTAGGCTTCAGAGTCCAAGTTTCAGCCTGAGCCACAACCTCAAAACTCTGTCAACAGAGCTATTTTTAGAGTGCTAGCCCAAGTTTGTTGACCCATACTGGGAGGTTCACTTCTGCAGGCTGTGTAGCTATAGCCCTAGAGGCTCAGTCCAGAGTTCCAGGAGCTGGCAAAGTCCAAGTGGCAGTTACATGGTGTCAGGGTTCCTTCCCCACTCTGAACTCTGGGGAACATATGTGGGGACCCGCATGAAAGACCCCCTAAGCTTATTTTTACTAGCTTATGTTAAAACTTTCCCAAGGCACAACTTCCACCTTGAACAGTATGCTGCCACCACCAAGTGAATTAAGCAAACATTCAGGGAGGGCCACTTGGAACCCTACCTTCCCCAAATATCCTCCCAAGCCTCTACACCCCCTTTCCTGGGGAGGCTTGAGAATAAGATCCTCACCAATTGCTACAGGTGATCACAGACCCAAACCCTTGGATCTTAAGAACAATGGAAAATCAATCAGGTTCTTTAAAAAATAATTTTAATTAAAGGTAAAAGAATCACCTCTGTAAAATCAGGATGGTAAGTACTGTAACCCCTTTGGGGTTTAGAGAGCATAGCCCTTTAAATCTTTTTCCTAAGTGGGAGGGGGAGAGTAAGAAAAAAGGAGGGATACTCCAGGGAGAGGGAGAGGCAGCCTGCAGGCCCTGGAAAAGTGAAGCAGCAGAGAACCTGCCTGAAGCCTGGGAAGGACAGGGCCGATCGGGGACACCCCAGGGCAGGAGCCAGGAGGAGCACAGTGCCAGGGAGGAATTGCCGAGAAGGACAGGCCGGAGCTGGACCCAGTATCAGGGCTGCCCAGAGCTGCATAGGGCTGTGAGTACTGGGGCTTGTGACTCTGCATTGGGAACAAGGAGGGAGGTTGCTAGATAGTTAAGTGGGGAGGGGGTCGCTCTGTGTGGCTTTGCAGAGAGCGGCAGAAGAGGTCACCGGAGGGGTTTGTTGGGGGAAAGTTCACTGGCGCTGAAGACGACCAGGAGCACCCAAGACTCACCACTGGACTGGAACTTTGCTCAGGACTCCTGAACTCTGTGTGCAGACACATTGCTCAGTGTCTGCCCTTCCAGACTGTGCTACCACTGGGTCTGTGGGGCCTCGGCTTGGATGCAGCCCTGTCTTACTGCTTCCCCTATATTTCCCCTTGTTGTTTTTCTCCTCTCATCCCTCTGTAAATAAATATTTCCCTTGTTATATCCACTGTACTTTTCCTGCGGGTGTGTGTGTTCACTCTGGGGGGTGTGGAACAGGTGCCCCTGGTGTGGAAGGGATTTCTCCTGCTGCATTCCTGCGCACGTCTTCTCTTGGCCAGAGCTGTTTGCAGAGCAGACTCCATCTTGGCCACGAGGACGCTAAAATTACACTTGGTGGCCCATACGGGGACTTTGCAGCACACACACACACACACCCCTACGTTGTGCACCCTGGGCTCTTCTTCACAGAGCAAAGAAACTCCTGAGTGACTTTCATCTCAGTTAAAAAAAAAATGAAGAGAGGATTATTAGAAGACCTGTGCCAAGGGGCACGAACCCCAGTAACCAAAGCTGTGCTGGTGGCGGGGTTTCCAGAAGAGATGGAACCAAATGAAATTGAGGAGAGCTTAGATGCAGCTGAAATACTGGGGAGAGTAAAGGTCCACACCCATATTTACAACCGCAAAGTGAAGGGCATGGTAGCACTATGTACTCACTCCAAGGAAACAGATCTTGATAAAGTGCCCAAAGAGGTGCAAGTAGAAGGTATTCCCTGAACAATTCTGGGGGCAGAGCAGTCCCCTCCTAGTGTGCCTGTGTCACTTGAGGTGGATTCTTTAGTGCAGAAATTGCAAGCTCTGTTGGTGGATGAGAAGCGGACAAGAGAAGAATTAATTTTGGCATTAGGAGGGGCTCCAACACCTGCAGCACCCAGTCTGGTGGGATGGGCCAAAGAGCTTGGAAATGCTCTCAAAGATGCGTTGAGGCCGGTATATGAAAGTGCTCCATACAAGTGGTTACGTTCATTCTCAGGGTGTCACCTGTACCCCCAGGGCAGGAGGATTACAAGATCTGGAGGGATTTTATGGTGCCACTTGTCCAAGAGTGGGAATGCTCTGATGCTGAGAAGCAGAAACATGTGCTTGAGAGTCTGAGGGGACCTGCCATGTGAATTATCCGAGCCCTGAAAGACTCACAACCAGCTGCCACAGTGCAAGACTATTTAACCGCTCTTGAGGGTGTCTACGGTACTACTGATAGCAGTGAAGACCTGTATTATCGTTTCCGCCATACCTATCAGGAGCCCCACGAACGATTGTCGGATTTCATCAGGAGACTAGAGGATTTGCTACAGCAGGTAGTGTGGAAGGAGGGCATCCCCACCAAGTGCATTGATTCCGCTAGGTTGGACCAAATCCTTCGAGGCACCCGACAAGATGGGTTGATGTTGTGGCGACTGCAGCTGAGGGAGCGGGCCCAAAACCCACCCCCCATTCCACAAGCTCATTCGAGAGATACGTGAAGAGGAGGAGCGATTGTTGCAAGTGGATGCAGTGGTGCAGCCAAAGATGGCAGGGAGTCACACCACCACAGTGCTTGGAGAGATGGAAGATGCCCCATCAGTGGCAGCAGCACTGAGCGATTTGACCCAAGAAGTGGCCATGATGAAGGCTCAGGGACATACAGTGCCATCCTCAAGAAGGGAGAGTAGCAGGAGGGGTGATAGCCAGCGAGAAGGTTTCTGTTATAACTGTGGAAGAGATGGTCACTATGCCTTGGACTGCCAAAACAAGACAGATCATGCAAGGGTATCTCAGACATTGCAGCAGACCATTACGAAGCTTCAGGGAAACACCAAGAGGGCTTGGGGAAGGAGCAACCCAAGACCCTGAAATTCCAAGGCTCCCCAGAAAAAACCCCAAAGGGGTTACATACTTCACAGAATAACAAAAGACTCAAGAACACAGAGGATTTCCCCTCTAGGCAAAACCTTAACGTTACAAAAACAGGAATAAACCTCCCTCTTAGCACAGGGAAAAATCCACAGGCTAAAACAAAATGTAATCTAATGCATTTCTTTTCTGCTATTACTTACTATTTTTGCAAGACTAGATGCTTAGTTCAGATATATTTTCCCCTGCCCTGTTTCCTGTTTGGCTCTGACAGACACCGACCAAAAACCTTCCCCCACCAATTTGAAAGTATCTTCTCCCCTTATTGGTCTTTTTGGTCAGGTGCCCCCAGGTTATCTGAGCTTCTTAACTCTTTACAGGTAAAAGAGGAATTAACCCTTTACAGGGTAAAGAGGGATTTTATGCTACCCTTAGCTGTATGTTTATGACACATGGTACATTAACTAAATGAAAAATATCCAACCCTTTCATTGTCACTTCCACTAATCTATCTTCTCATAAGTCCAACTTTTCCATGATGGGAACTGGGTCCCCTTTTTAGTAACTGAGATCCCATTCTAATCTTCTTTGGAGAAACGAGAGCAAATTAATTGTTTTTTTTTGTTTGTTTGTTTTTTTAAAAAACAGCCTTTAGTTTCCTTAAATCCCCAGTTTTTCCACTACTGTTACTTGTCAGAATCAATATACTCTTTCCTTCTGCCCACTGAGAATATATTTGAGGAACTCTTTAGCTGAAGTATTCTCTGCAGCTTGTTCAGTATTTCATGTTGTTCCTTTAATTATTTTTCCTCTAGCATCTATTTATTTGTGTAGTTCTTCTAACCCTCTTCCTTATCAAAGCACGTGTACATGTGTGTATATATAGATATAGATATATACACACACATGTACATGTGCTTTGATAAGGAAGAGGGTTAGAAGAACTATAGCTATAGTTCTAGATATAGATATTTAAGGTTTCTGATTGTCTTTTATATTACACTTCAAGTATCTACTTAAGCCCTGTAGCCGCCATTGCCCTTTTCCCTTCCAGCTGTATCTTAAATATTCTCCCTGTTTCTACAGTTGATTTCTAACAAACTGTGATATTCGTCAGGGTCTTTGAATTTCTGCTAAATTAGTTTTCATAAACTTCTAAAGCTTTGAGTGGCTTACTCTATTACTGAACTTCATGAGTATTTCCAATTCAATAATATTATTGTGACAGGATTGTGGGCTCTTCCCAATCTTTACTATATTATATTTATTCCCAAGTCCAACCCTGAGTAGCAAAATAGGTACATCAGTGACTGGGAAGTCGTCTCACAATTTTCAATATTAGAATCGACCAACTGGAAGCATTTTCTGTGCTCACTGAAGTCAGTAGTATAGCTCCCATTGACATCAGTGATGCAAGATCAAGCACTGATTAGTGGAGGTGTCTTGCTAAAGTCCACTGACTCAGCCTCAAATCCAAAGTTAGTTGCTGCAAGAAGATAATCCAGTTGATTTCTTTTATAGGATTTATGAAAAATTAGAGTCACAGCCCACAAATTAACATTTAAAAATGGTAAGAGTCAAGACAAGGGTTCTCTTTCTTAAGCAATAAGATTTTACATGAGCAAGGGTTGAAGATGGAGTCAAAAGGAGAACCTGAAATTGAAACCGCTTCAAATTTCAGTGGAGAGCACCAGAGAGTTCTACTTGGAATTGCTGTATCCAAACATGTCTCTGAAGTTTTGGTTCCAAATCAGAGCAAAAGCCAGAATAGGCCTACTTTCTGGGTTAAATGTATCATAACTCTTATCTTAACAGTTTGTTTGTAATTTTGACACTCAAATATCACATTGGATTGATGTAGTAAAAGATCCTGCAGAGAAGACAAAACAACACTAGACTAGGCTTATAGAAATCTTATGAGATCAGCTGATCTTACAAAAATTTTTAAAGGTTGAAATCTCACAAAAACAGCTCATTAGATTTTGATGCCTATAAATGCAAACTCAATCTTATTCTTGATTCATCTTTGAAACTGAGTAATCTTAAGTAAAACCTATCCAGGGATCTGAACACGGGCTCTTCAGCCCATTATAAATGATGTTTTAATAAAAGTTTGAAAAGGCAAAATAAGCACATTGAGTAAAATTCACAAAATGAAAGTCAATATTATTTAGGCTTAAATAAATAGAGATATCCCATCTCCTAGAACTGGAAGGGACCTTGAAAGGTCATTGAGTCCAGCCCCCTGTCTTCACTAGGAGGACTGAGTACTGATTTTGCCCCAGACCCATAAGTGGCCCCCTCAAGGATTGAACTCACAACCCTGGGTTTAGCAGGGCAATGCTCAAACCACTGAGCTATTCCTCCCCCTAAATGACTAAGTTTAAACAATCTTATTGCTTTTGAGAAGAGAAGAATGAAGGCAAAGGTGACCTTGAATTTACTCTTGAGCTGACTGATTTATATAAAGCCAGAGATGTGGCTTAGATATGAGATGGACACACAAAACTCCTTGTGGAACCGTTTGCTTATAATAAATTCCATAACACATTTACCCAATTTTTGGGATGGACTAAAGCTAAGCTTTCTCTTCCCAGTCTTTGCTATTATACATGGTGTTAATAACTAAATTATATAAAGGAGCATAAATTTCCATTCTTTTTGGTTGTTCTGACAAGATTTTGAAAGAAAATTATATGGTGAACAATTACGACACCCTCACACACAAGCCAGTTGAAATAATTGAAATTCTGAGTGCAAGAATGACTGTGATGGGAGAGGAAAAAGTATGTAAAACTAAAATTGTGCTTAAGTAAAACAGAATGCAAAATTTGAATGAGGACTTTCATAAACTACATTATTGTTATATATACACTTTTGGTTGTATTTAAAATGGGATTTGCAAAAAAACAGGAGGATTAAAAATTTTCCTCCTGCATAAAGGGACATCAAAATGCCATTTTTTAAAAAAACGGACTTAGGAAAAAAACTCACAATATTTGCAGACATCAGCATTTGTGTACATGAGTTGGGTAATTTTATGCACACAACTACTATTTTGTTCTTACAATTGCAGATTTTGAGCACATTCACAAATATTGAATATGCCCTATTTGAAAATATCTGCCTTACCTTACAAATATCTTGCCTTACATATGAAACATATAGAAAGGAAGGAAACGTAATAAGATGGGTGCTCAGCTAGAGTAAATCAGCATTAATTTCAAGACTATTTAACCCAGAAGAAGAACTGGCCCTTAACATTTACTTTAGAAGATGTTCAGATACCATGGTGATGACAAACACAAAAGAAATACCTAGACTGAAAAATATAGCAAGACAGAAATATTACATAGATAGAACGTAAACTTTTTCAAAAATATCTAAGTGACTTAGGAACTGTTACCCTAACAGCACCCCAGAGGAAAGAAGCCAGGAGCCTCACTAGTAGTGAGTTTCAACTGGCCTGACCAGTTGAATGTACCCAAACTCACTAATGTCATAACCTGTATCTAAATGGCATCATTTGATATATCAATTGAAAACTAATATCATACTAACTATGAATATTATTGACTGGTGTATGTATGGAGGATACATTCAAAATTACAAACATATTGGGAATTATGTTCTTAAAGTTTTTCTGCCAGGCAGGGCTGAAGTTACCCCATCCTAGACAAAGGAACATGGTTCTGCCACCTGGAAGGTATTTCCAACGCACATTAAGAGACGGTAGGAATTCAATTTACATAGAAAGTAAACAGGACCATCAAGCCAACAAGAGGAGATCACCACTCAGATTCACAGCAGGGTGAGGACATTGCAGGAAATGAATCAATTTGCATTTTAGCAAACACCAGCAGGCGGGGGGAGGGGAGATAGCATGAAACTTCCTTCACCAGAAGACACCATGTTGCTTTCCTCACAGCTTGAATGAACTTCAGTATGGGGTAACCAAAGAATCCCAAGTTATCTTTCATTTAAGATGACAAAGGAATCTAGCACCTTCAACTTTGTGGAAGATATTGACCAAGGTTTGGTCAGCCATCATGCTGGAAGGTAGATTCATAAGGAAACTACCTTGAACAAAGGCTGTAATTTTTAAAATTAAGTCAAAGCCTCTAGAAAGCATTTTTCACTTTTATTAGCTTGTAACCTTTTCTAACACTATCCTTTATACTGGAAAAGGAGATAGGAATTAAGTGAGTTTGTTAATAAACGTGTTTTACTTTTAATCTAAACCAACCCAGTGCTGCATTTGATTTAAAGTGAATGTTAACTCCAGCTAAAGTGGCAAGCTGCTGTGTATTATATCTTTAGAAGAACAAACAAACAGGTAAACAGTAATAGCTCTCTGAATGGTCCAAGAGAAAGTTGGGCATTGCGGAGCATACAGTTTTGGGAAAATTCAGGACTGGGGGTATTGGGATCATCTTGCCAGATGTAACCAAAGCAGGGGGAGGCAGTGGTGTAACAAGCAGGCTGCTGGAATCAGAGTTGTGAGTGAGCTCTGCTTAAAACACAGCTTGTCTGCCAGCTGGAAGAGTCCAAACAAGAGAGCTACAGCAGCAGAGCATTTTGATGCACTCAGGATTACAGGGCAGGCAGCGTAACAACCCCTCATGGTCTGAATTACACCCCAGAATGTGACAGGAGTCTATGTCGCATTGACTTTTACTGAAAGTCAATTAGATTGGTGGAGCTATTTCAGCAAATTTGGTCCCGGAATGTAATTATTGCATTTAGTAAGGTTATTTTGTCTAGCCATTCTAGAGATTTACTTCCTTGTAACAGCAGAAAATTCTATTGATTCTTTCTATGAAGAAGTGATTGGCAACTTTACAGAACATTTATTGCTTCATTTTTAGAGAAAGGAAACTTGTTACAAAGCAAGAAAAAATATGTTCTGATCTTTTGGGTGCTGGATACAAGATATATTATATATAAAATCATACATAACAGAATAGCTTTTCTTGTGTTGCCACTTCTGAGTAGGACTGCCCTTCTATTATATAAAATCTGAATTCTAGGTCACTTTTTTCCACCTTTGCAGGTATGGGTCTGAATCCAGCAAGCTGACAAGAGTTTTCTGCAAATGTTGAGCACCTTTAAGTTCCACTGACTTAACGGACTTCAAGGGGAGCTAAGGGCATTCATCATGCCAAAAGAAGCACTTGGAACCTTGCAGGATTAGCCCATGGATTTGGATGAAATGATTTATTTAAATTTAAGTTTATTATGTATTATATTTGTTTTTTAAACAAGTTGACTTTATACTGAATGATTTCATAAGGGTATAAATACATCACCTCTTGCGAGGATCATCTGGGAATTCAAATGTTATATATATACACTATTGAGAGAAGTAGGAATGAAAGGCTGACTTCAGGGTAATGTTTTCAATTTAGTTTCCAATTCAATGTATTTATTCAACCTGGAAACAACGCTTGATAGATATCCTCTATCTCTATATAGCTAGATATATAAAATAGTATCAATATGTTCTTGCTTAATTGTAAATCAAAGTCTGCTGCAGCTGGCTCTTCAGCACAGATAGGGTAGAGTTACCATATTTCAGCAAGCAAAAAAGAGGACGGGAGGAGCCCCGCCCTAACCCCGCCCCTGTCCTGCCCTAGCCCCGCCCCTGCCCCACCCACTTCCCGCCCCCCTTAGAACCCCCAACCCTCCCCCCCGCTCCTTGTCCCCTGACTGCCCCCTCCTGGGACCCCTGCTCCTAACTGCCCTCCAGAACCCCACCCCCTACCTAAGCCTCCCTGTTCCTTATCCCCTAACTGCCCCTTCCTAAGACCCCCCTCCCTAACTGCCCCCCAGGACCCTACCCCCTACCCGTACCCTGACTGCCCAAAACCTTATCCACACATCCCCCAGAAAGCCCCCCCCCAAACTCCCGACCCCACCCCGTCTCTTGACTGCCCCCTCCAGAACCTCCCTGCCCCTTCTCCGACCCCCTGGCTCCCTTGTCGTTGGCCTTCAGTTCGCCTAAGGTCTCTCTGTGAGCTTGCTCAGGAACTGTCTGAGCCGTTCTCCTGGCACGCTGGGCAGCAGTCGGGGAGGAGCTCCAGATTGCCGGAGGCGAATGCAGGGAGGGAGGGAGTAAGTGAGCTATGCTGCAGGGGGGAGGAGGGGGAAGTGGAGGAGGGACTCTCTCTCGCTGTCGGAGCCCCATGTAAGTGGCACCATCCGGCTGCCCTGTTAGCCAAGCGTGCTCTGCATGGGGGGAGGAGGGGGAAGTCCGGACATTAACAAATTCCCCCCGGACGCTATTTTTAGTTCAAAAATCCGGACATGTCCGGGGGAATGGTAACCCTAAGATAAGGTAACTCCTACCTTTAAGGTGACTCAGTCTAAGGTTTAACTTTAGAGTCATTTAACTTGGGAGTGCCTGTTGCATGCCTATTAAATATGGTTTGATCAATTTATTTACTAGAATTTTAAATCAAAATACACACACATAAGCAGCAAAATAAACAAATCAGATAAATAGGCTCTACTGTAAATAACGTACATTTGGCCAGTTTTACTTATGGAGTTTCTTTGGTAAGTATGATCTGAGACCTACAAACTGGAACCATTTCCCTGGTGTCATAAAGCAAACAGAGAGGCATTAGTCTCTTATTAATTGAGATTCTTGTGTTTCCCAAGAAGAAGGTAGCATGTCAGCTTCCTTCAAACAAATAATGGTTAGGCCCATGATTAAGAAAACATGATCTTTCCACGGTGGTACTGTCACATAGTCTCTAATCATCCCTTTTTCTGGAAAGATAATTGAACATGGAGTGACGAGGCAATTTATGCAGAATTCTCAGATTTGCCTAATCCCTTTCATTTGGGCATTTGTCTGGGCATGGTAGTGCAACTCCATTAGTCTTGTTCATTAACAATTCTTTCCTAGCAATGGCCCAGGACAGATGTTCATGCTGATCCTGTTAGGTTTGTCATCAACCTTTGATACCATTTACTGACAGTTTGTTAACTTGCTTGGTAGAGTAGATGGTATTGTTCTTGACTGATTGATATTTCTGCTCCAAGTGTGTCTGTGCAATTGATCTTTCGGGTAGGGTTCTGCAAGACCATTTCATTCATTTTGTTCAATACATATGTCAAGTTGCTGGCATATTCATATGTAACAATACTACTACTTCATTGCGCTGTATCAACATTAATGAAGGGACAATCCTGCAACATTTAGTAAAAAATCGGTCTCATTACTTCAAAGTTTGGTTTTAAAAGTAGCATTACACTTTTTATAAAGACAGACAGATGTCAATCCTCTATTCAGTTCCGTTCCGGCAGATCTTTAGGTCTGTATACATGCCCTTTGAAGTTACAGGGATCTGTCTGCGGAGATCTGAATGCAACATGGGACCCAAGATGTGAATACAACTATAAACAGTACATTTTTATAAACTTTTGGATTGGTTACAGCTCCCTTGCTTCTTAGAGGGATGTTTTCAGGCTTTGTTAGGGCCTGAAATTGCAGCCTTTATGCACACAAGTAGCCTACTTTAAGTCTACATTTGAATGGGATTATTTGTGCGATGAAGGACTGAAGGTCATAAAAAAGAGCAAGGGAACAGTTAACCATCCTAAAAGGCAGAAAAAGAACATTGTATCAAGGCTTGGGTGCATTCACATCTTGGTGCACTTTTTTATATTGCACTCAATGAAATTTAAAACCACTTTGTTAAATGTTTGATTTGCAGAACAGAAAACAGTAACCATACAGTGACAAGTTTGGAACAACTGTAGCTGAAGAATGCAGTATCTTACTGGCTTGATTCATTTATTTATTACACACTGCTGGTGTAAATAACCTAGTTTTGAATGGTAGTGTTTTATCAGTAATTTTCTGTTCTGCTTGTGAGATGTTTTATAAATGACCCTAAAAGTTTAATACATTTCCAAAAAAGGGGTAGACATTTCTGTGAATAAGAAAAGTATCTGCATTCACTGTAGCCAAGATTAAAATTATGAGAGAGAGAGAGAGAGAAAAAATCTCCTCATGCTTCAAAATCAACTGATCAGCTGGGGTCAAGAAGAATGTCTCTTTAGGGTGACATATGTGAGAGTACACTGTGAGGGAAGGGGATTTACAGTTTCCTCTGAAGCATCTGGCACTAGCTACTGAGACTCAGGTTATCAGACTAGATGGACTATTCTTTGTTCCAGAAGCAAGGCCGGCTCCAGGCACCAGCTTCTCAAGCAAGTGCTTGGGGCGGCCGCTCTGGAGAGGGGCGGCAGGTCCAGGTATTCGGCGGCAATTCTGCGGAGGGTCCCTCACTCCGCCTGGGAGTGAAGGACCTCCCGCTGAATTGCCGCCGCAGATCGCGATCGCAACTTTTTTTTGTTTGGTTGTGGTTTTTTTTGTTGTTTTGGCTGCTTGGGGCGGCCAAAACCCTGGAGCCGGCCCTGTCCAGCAGGGCAATTCCTGTGTTCTTATTTTCATAAGGAGTTCAGCACCATCTGCAACTTTTGATCAGAGTTTTAGCAAGAGCTGCAAGGTGACGTTTGAGCAGATGTTTTAATCCATAACTGGAACCAATATATATGCATTCACTTGATGATGATCAAGTGTAGTTTAATGGTATAATCATTCCTCTCATGAAAACTGTTATGACAATATCTAACATTTGTTATCAGTGTCTTTGTTCTCACATCTTAGCAATAATTGTATAAAGTTCAGAATGGGTCAAGAGCTTATCAAACAATTTCCCATTTTACAAAGAACAGCTGATTCATTGATTGTCTTCCATTCCTCCTTTGTGATGGATTAAAACTAAAGTTACCATCTCATTGATGGAAGCATATCACAATGAAAACAGTATGAACTATTGATGAAGTGTCCAAAGGTAAATTCCTGGATGAAACTGGACTTGGGATCCATTTTTCAATTTTACAGTGGAAAAGAGGTGATTCTTTGTCTGTGTGTGTGTGTGTGTTAAGAAAAAAAAAATCACTCGTTTAACCTCATCTGTTGGAAACTGATTTCTGTAAATCATGAGAAAATATGAGACATCTTAAACATCACAATTTACATTCCAGCTTTCTACTTTATTAGCAATTTCTTTTTTACTTGTAATTTACTGTTTTAAAAACATTTATATTTTGGGCCAATCCTGCAATCCCTGTGAAATGGAGAAGGCAGAGTCCACCTACTTGGTACACTATCCTATGGGGAATGTATATACTGGGAATACTTTCTTCATTCTTTTTGAAGGCAAATTTTTCTGATATGTAAAGCAAGATACTTATTTTTCCCCTGACAATTATGAAGGAAAAAACAAAATAAAACCACCACCAGATATGGTATTATATATAGTACATATTATATTGGATAAATCTCCTAAAATATTCTTTTAAATATCTTGTGATAGCATGCACATAAAATTCAACTCAAAAGAACAGTAATATGGTTTGTATTACTGCACATTTTTATGTGATGATTTGCTCATAAATACATACAAATAATGTATCTGTTACAAGAAGAGAATACAAATGGAGCAGAACTTTTCTCTAATCATTACTTTTAGTAGGGCTAATAAGCACTAAAGTAAGTTACAGGGAAATTATAAGATGTGTTCCAAAATAGAAAATATTGGGTGAGATCCTTACCACAGCTCTAGACTCTTTACAGCAGGACAAATGCTAGAGTGGAGTAAATGGGTGCTTAAATCTCCAATTCTGCTTGGGTGGGGGTGAGGAGGGGATGATTGCATCAGTACAGGGTCTATCGAAAACAGCCTTGCAAGTCCCAGCATAGGAAATGTGCCATGGCAGGCTTGGAGGCCGTGCTTCAGCACATAATACTGCTAAAATTCTGCACAGCACTGCCTTGGGGGAAAAACCATGAGGGGAATACACATGTTCTGGTGCCACATGAGTGAGGTTAAGGAACATGAGTAATAGGTATGCACAGGTGTTTGTCCACATATGAGCATTGGGCCTTTTGTGCTTTGGTTTTCGCAAGCTTTTAGTTACCATATCTAGTAGCATGCTCTCTACAGAAGCCAAACTATACCTCTTCCTATATGGAATAAATAACCCACATTGACAAGTCTATCTGCTCTATAGGGCCATTATGCTGGTGTGCTTTCTGATAAATGTTTATAGCCAGCAGTTTGTCCCAATGCCAGGTAGAACTGGGGACATATGCGTGCCGGGTGTAAGCCAGAATTTATCTCAATGTTTGTTGTGCTTGTCCATCCATTCAGTATCTCCAAACATCTAGTTCTAGCTTGTGAGTTATTTTTCCCCTCTCACACACTGGTGCATGGAGGACACTAATTTCCCCCCCATCCCCAGTCTGAAAGCATATTGGCTTTAGGTGGAACAAGATCACCCTTTGCTCCTCTGGGAGTAGCTTTTCACCAGAGGCTTCTCTCCTTCCTATTGCTTCTATGTAAAGACCTTTGTTTTTCAGTTAATTGTTCAAACAATACATGAATCCACTTATAATTAAAAGGACAGACACATGGGACTAGATTCTCCATTGTCTTGCACCTCGTGTAGTCTTCACTGTAGTCGAGTGCAAAGTAGGTTTAAAATGCTACTCAGAGAACACTTTGCACTGGTTTATACGAACACGTAAGGTGCAGGGTAACAGGGAAACTGGCCCCAAGCTTCTGGTACTCCCAGTAGACAAATCTGAGGGGGTACTATTCCCCATCCCCTCTCTCTTCCATTTCTGCTCAGGGTTTCCTTGTAGAGAACAGAGAGGATCAATTAACAGACAAAAAACACAGACTTGAGAGTCATTCATAAAGTACAGTAGGAAACTCGGGGCCTGATACTTACCTTGCTCATGCAGTCTTCACTCTACCGTAACTTATTGAGATCAGTGGGTTTACGTCTGACTTTCTGGTGGTGTGAGAGGAGAATTGGGGCATAGGACTCAGTGCCAGAAACTGAAAATTACATGGTATAAAATATAGAAAAGAAGAAAATAATGAAACAAAATGACAGTGTTTTTTTTATCTGTACGGGAACAGGTATTTCACCAACAAAGGAGAAAAATAATTTTGCAATGAGTGTTGTGAAAGATTCCTCTTAAGGTTTTCATACAAAAGGATAAAAGGAAATATTACAGCACTGCTCAAGAACAAGAGAGTTGAGCTGATGAGGGATGCACTAATCTCACTGCAACACTTGCAGGTGGAAGGAAACATATACAGGATTTCCAGTACTTACTCATTTGAAAATGATTTACCATCAGTTGCTTCTATACTGGAGAAATAAACCAACCATGTTCATAAAATTAAATGCAGTTATCATTTATAACATGCACACTATGTTTAAACAAATATACTAATTTATTCCATATTATTCAAACAATGACAACAATATCATTTCTTCATGATATGGGTGCAATAAGAATTACTCCACATTTGCATAACTCTTCGAAGAAATCATCATTGCATACTAAATTTTCACCTATTTAAAATGGATCGTTGACTTTTAGGGAGTCAGAACATGACGACTATTTTAATTGACTTTGCTTGCTCCCCAGATAAAAGAGGTACCAGCTACTCCAAGATAACCTTGGTACAAGAGAGGCTGTAGCTCAATAAGACTCTTGACAAAGGTCTTAGGAAAGGTACATGTCATTGCAGATATTATGCTCTGTATTCAGACATTTCAAATAGAGCCATGCAAAGTGGGGCAGTTTTAATACAGAATTAATCTATTTCCCCCCCAAAGGCGTGTTGTATTATATTTGCTGCCCCACCCCTTTAAAAAAATGTTTGGCATTGATAACATTTCCCTAAGGGGTAAGGCAATACAAGTGCATGCTTCGGGTTACCATTCGTCTGGATTACCCCGGACATGTCTGGCTTTTCTGAGTTAAAAATAGCGTCCGGGGGGAATTTGTAAATGTCCGGACTTCCCCCCCATGCAGAGTGTGCGTGGCTGACAGGGCAGCCGGCCGGATGGTGCCACTTGCACTGGGCTCCGGCAACCAGAGAGAGCCCCTCCTCCGCTTCCCCCTCCTCTCCCCTGCAGCTGAGATCACTCCCTCCCTCCCTCCCTCCCCCTCCTTGCATTCGCAGAGCGCCGGACGTTCGGGCCTCCGGCAGTCTGTAGCTCCTCCCCCTGCCTAGCCCGCCGCTCAGCAGCACTCTGCGAGGGCGGGAACCGGGCTATGCACTCCATACGGGAGCACGGGAGCGTGTCGGGCTGTGCGTGGAGCCCGACACACTGTTCTGAGCGGCACAGTAAGGGGGCCAGGGGGTCGGAAAAGGGGTGGGGAGGTGCTGGAGGGGGCAGTCAAAAGACAGGGAGCAGGGTTGGATGGGTCGGGAGTTCCCGGGGGGGGGGCTGTCTGGGGGTTGGGGCTGTAAGGTTTTGGGCAGTCAGGGGACAGTAGGGGGTAGGGTCCTAGGGGGGGAGTTAGGGTGAGGGGGGTCTCAGGAGGGGGCAGTCAGGGGTCAAGGAGCAGAGGGGTTTAGATGGCTCGGGAGTTTGGGGGGGGGGGCTGTCAGGGGGTGGGGAGTGGTTGGATGGGGTGTGGGAGTCCCTGGTGTCTGTCTGAGGGTGGGGGTGTGGATAAGGATTGGGGCAGTCAGGGGACAGGTAGGGGGTAGGATCCTATGGGGCCAGTTAGGATGGGGGGGGAAGGTCTCAGGAGGGGGCAGTCAGGGGACAAGGAACAGGGAGGCTTAGGTAGGGGGTGGGGTTCTGGAGGGCAGTTAGGAGCAGGGGTCCCAGGAGGGGGCAGTCAGGGGACAGGGAGCAGAGGGGTTTAGATGGCTCGGGAGTTTGGGGGGGGGGGGCTGTCAGGGGGTGGGGAGTGGTTGGATGGGGTGTGGGAGTCCCTGGTGTCTGTCTGAGGGTGGGGGTGTGGATAAGGATTGGGGCAGTCAGGGGACAGGTAGGGGGTAGGGGGCCAGTTAGGATGGGGGGGGAAGGTCTCAGGAGGGGGCAGTCAGGGGACAAGGAACAGGGAGGCTTAGGTAGGGGGTGGAGTCCTGGGGGGCAGTTAGGTAGGGTTACCATACGTCCGTTTTTTCCCCGGACATGGCCAGCTTTTTGGTCCTCAAATCCCCGTCCGGGGGGAATTGCCAAAAAGCCGAACACGTCCGGGAAAATAGCTTTGCTGGCATCCCTGCCTCAGTCCCCTGTTTACCTTGCGGCTCCCGCAGGCTGCGAGCTGCAGGTGGATTCCCCTGCAGCGGCTGCTGCTGCTCCCCCCCAGACACCTCAGCTCTGTGTAGCTGAAGAGCCGAGCTGCCCAAGCGCTACCGGCTTCATGGTTTACCGGGCAGCCCCCAGACCTCCAGACCCTGCGCCCTCAGCCAGGCGCTTCTCCAGCGCAGCCGGAGCCCGAGAGGGGAAGCACCCGGCCGGGGGCGTGGGGTCTGGAGGTCTGGGGGCTGCCCGGCAAACCGTGAAGCCGGTAGCGCTCGGGCAGCTGTTTCGCGGCTGGGAGGGAGGAGGGGGAATGCGGAGTGCTCAGGGGAGGGGGTGGAGTTGGGGCAGGGACTTTGGGGAAGGGGTGGAGTTGGGGCAGGGTTGGGATGGGGCCGGGCGGGGAAGGGGCGGGGTCAGGGCCCTGTGGAGTGGCCTCTTTTTTTTAATGAGGAAATATGGTAACCCTATGCATGCATAAACAATGAATCTTTAAAACATGTTCAGCACAACTAAACAGAAGAATTTTAATTTATCTGGACAAAAAGAGAGACCTCAGATATTCATTACTTTAAAACTTCTGAACCAGTTTTCTTCACACTGTTTTTTTGTTTGTTTGTTTGTTTAAATCTTTTTAAAGTGTGAGCCGCAGAGAAAGGTAAGTTTGGTGCAAATTTTCAGATTTCAGCATACAGGAGAAAAAGTGTACATTATTCATATTTGCATTACCCAAATACAGCTAAACCGAGTTTGCTCTAGCTTGAGGAAAATATCTTTGGACTGATAAGAAACAATGGCCAATTTAGCCCTCCCTCTGTGTGTGTGTGTGTGTGTCTGTCTGTCTCCGTGTATATATTTTAAAACTGAAAAATGGGGAAGGAAGAACTAGAACAGAAGTTGGAACTCCGTTTCAGAGAGCCACTCCCACTGTAACTTGTTTTAGAGAGAACTACACACACACACGTATCATTTTCTCTTAAGAATCTGTAGCCTATGTCATTTACGTGATCTTCAGCTTGATTGATTGCTAGCCAAATCTTCCAATATAATGTCAATGATGTGTATGTGGGAAGGATTTCTTATATTATTCTAACTCTTGCCAGTTCAACAATTAGACCAGTGGCTATCTGATTAGAACAAAAGATGATCTTATAGCAACCACTCAATTTAAGAATAAAGAATATTGTTGCCTCTCCTCTGATTGTAGCAGAACTGTATTGACTTAATCTTGAGCTATTTGTACACTTTGAGTAAAATGTTCAAAGGTTAAGTAATTTAGGAACTTAAGTCTCATGGCAGTTAAGCTCCTAAGTCAGGCATCTTTGGAAATTTTATCTATGGCCTGAAAACTTGTTGCTTGATTTCAAATGTTCCCCCTACCCTGCTCCAAAGAATGGTCCATCTAAAAATATCAGACAGATGATATTTCAGGAAGTCTTTGCTACATTTTTATTTTAATGGCAAATGGCTGTCTAGTGCCTCAAACTACTTTTGGAAGTGAGCATCAAAGAAGTCAGCATATTTTACTGTTATGCTGCAACGATAAGGATGCAGTGGGATATATTCCTCATCTCATCAACCTCTATTTTCATGTTCTTAAAGTAACAACATAACATCTAAAAAGGGAGAAGAAATGTTTCTGCAATTGTTTCTTAGTGGACACAGGCAAAGCTTATCAAATTTGCAGTTTTGCATTCTTCTCCAATTTTAAATTTTAGAGGGTTTGTTAATTCAAATTAAACACATTTTTCCCCTCTGTAATTTAAACAGCATGTTTTATTTTTCCCCAGGGGGACATAGATTAAAGGAAGCCAGGGCTATGTGTTCCAAGACCCACCCACACATTCTTGTATTTGATTTTCATTCTTCCCATTTCTGTTCCATTTTGCACCATCTTTGTCAATTTACTTTTCTCCCATTCTGGACCTTTCCCCACAGTCTCTCCCAAATGGAGGATAAACCCAAGATATGAGAGTGAGTTTGAAGTTAGGTAAATTTCCATCCTGTCTTTAAATGCCTGATTCTTCTTCCTTTAGAGAGTCTCTCTCTTTCTCTTCTTCTTTTGTCTCTTTTTGCAGGGGCACCAATGTCAATTTATCTAGAGCCAAGTGTTTGCTTCTGATAACATTCCCCTAAACTACCTGGCTATGAATTGTAGCTATACAGAGCTGGTAACTATGCGTAAATCACATGGTAATTTGCATCATTCATTTCTAGTGAATCCTCTTGTCCTAGAAATATATCTTAGAGAATGCTGGTAAAAAGCATCTGCTCCAACCCCTCAGACAGAGACAATATACAAAAACCTGCAGGAGAACACTTCAACCTCCCTGGCCACACAGTAGCAGATGTAAAGGTAGCCATCTTACAGCAAAAAAACTTCAGGACCAGACTCCAAAGAGAAACTGCTGAGCTCCAGTTCATTTGCAAATTTGACACCATCAGATCAGGATTAAACAAAGACTGTGAATGGCTATCCAACCACAGAAGCAGTTTCTCTTCCCTTGGTATTCACATCTCAACTGCTAGCAGAGCACCTCACCCTCCCTGATTGAACTAAGCTCGTTATCGCCATACTGATTTATACCTGCCTCTGGAAATTTCCATTACTTGCATCTGAAGAAGTGAGGTTCTTACCCACAAAAGCTTATGCTTCCAATACTTCTGTTAGTCTTAAAGGTGCCACAGGACCCTCTGTTGCTTTTTACAGATTCAGACTAACCCGGCTACCCCTCTGATACTTGATTTCTGACACTAGCTAGCAATAGGGTTGTGCCCTGAATCATTTCTATTGTAAGCTGTTATAACCTTCTATAATTACTGATTTTATAGACTAAGATAAGACTGAAATAATTTTTCATTCTCTTTAAAAACAAATGTGTTGATTGGGCCCAATGAAAGAGCAAAGGCAGATGTAAATGACCCAGGTGAAATTTCTCAATAGAGTGGTGTGGAATTATAGTAATACGTTTTGTTTTGACATTAAAGAGAGCCTCAGGGCCCAGACCTCTCATAACTCTATAAATTTACCAGTATGGCACTAGACATTAAAAAAAGTGTACATGGTTTGTCCCATGTAAATCAGTTGAAGAATTTACTGTCAATTGAAGAACTTACTGTTTACTATGGACACGATAGCCAGGCTCACTAGAGCTCCACTAAAGGTGTCTAGTGCAGTATTTGAAAACTGATTCAAATACAGACTCCAGCTGGGAAAATCAGTTGGGAAATGCATGCAATTAAGTTCAGTGAACTGAACATTTTAACCATCACTCAATGAAAGCACAATTGAAAAAAGAAAAGAAAAAAAAGGAACTTGTCTGGCTGTAACGGTCATGGTTAAAAATTGATTAACGGGACTTCATCAGCTTAAAAAATATTTCCTGAAAACCTTTTACATATCATTGTTCTAAGTAAAATCCAAGATTAGTGGAAATGATTCTCTTTATTACCAGTTTGTTTATTTTGTGCATTTCACAGCAAAACATAATCAATTTCCCTTCTTATTTGTGTGGGTCTTTCCCATACACACAGGAGAGACAAAAACCTTTAACAGGAAAATATGATTGTTAAACCACATGACTGAAAGACTCAAAGGCAGGTATATAACTTTTAACGCTTTTTTTTACTGCCTAGATTTCAAGTTGATAATGTCCCTTTAAGAATGGAAGCTTGAAATTGTGCAGCTCTGGTTATTGCGCAGGTATATTAAATCTAGTATGTTTAATCTCTCTGGACATACTTATGGCACTCTTGTCTGTATAAAAGTGCTTGAGCCAAATCAGGAAAGACGTTTTGACTTGACAGAGGCTTGCTTAGTCCTCCTATTGTAAAATATCCAGATTAATGTCTACATCATGAATCTCTATAACTTCAGCTACAGCTTTGTATCTATTCATGTCAAATTTATATCAGGCTGTACATAAGACTTCAGAACTGCTAATTAAATCAGTTATTGCCCTGACACGTCTTAGTCTCCTCATGTTGATCTAGATGGAACTTCAATAACAGCAGGGCAAAATAAAACTGCCTCACATACAAGATGCAACCTTGTTTTCAATTCCAGCAAGATGCCTACCTTGAATATTAGATACAGTTGCACACTGGGGGTCGGTACTAATAAAAATAAGTCTAGCAGGTCACACAGGGGTTTGCCTACAAATCAATTTGCACACTGACAGGCATCTGAGGAACTGAATAATAAAACTGTCCTCTCTGAAGACCTCTCACTAAGCTTTCTAAAAGAGAATAGGAAGCCAGGCATTGTGTTTTCATGTCACTATCACAGAAGCATCAAAATGTAGGGCTGGAATTGACTTCCAGAGGTCAACTAGTCCATCCCCCTGCACTAAGGCATAAGCAAATATATCTAGACCATCCCTGACCAGTGGTTTTCTAACCTGCTCTTTAAAATCTCCAATCACAGGGATTCCAGTACTTAACTACCCTTATTGTTAGAAAGCTTTTCCTAATATCTTACTTAAATCTCTCTTGTTCCAGATTAAACTGATTACTTCTGGTCCTCCCTGTGAAAGATCTAGCCATTTTCCTGCAGTATTCTTGGAAGACCTTCTTGTATTAACTGTATGTATTATTGTGGGCTGGAACTGTGTGTAACCTTTCTAGGGTGGAGATGTCACAGATGTAAGACCTGGAGTTCAAAAGAGTATAATGAAAATGTACCAGAGATGTATGGATATTTGGGACAATAAATTTGAAGTGGATTTCATGGGGAATCCCTAGGAAGGAGTTAATGCAAATTCCCCAGCTCCGGTTATACAAGAACCGAATCTTTCCAAACTACGCCCTGAGGAGAAGGTAATTATCTGCTGATTATCAGATATAAAAAAGCCCGAAAGCAAGATCAAAGGCCTGAGCTGTCTAAAGAAATGGCTGATCTGTCCAGCAGTTGTGCTGGCTCTGGAGCTAAGATGGATGAACTTGTAACCACATGGAGAACCCAACTGTGGAATTTGAAGCACTGAAATCTACCAGACCTCTTGGCTGGAGTTGGAGGTTCTCACTAGTAAGATTTTTTAGTATGTGGGTAGGAGTTTTTTGGGTAATTATTTTTATGTTTTCTCCATAATGCTTTTGCCTTAAGAATTAATGTGCTTGCTTATAAAGAGCTCTGTGGTAATTTATAACTGTAGGCAAAGTCCTCAGAGAAAGCACAGTGCAGGCACTTGTCTATTAGACTTGCTAGTGATATCACAGCATAAGGCAGGGAGCTCTGCAGCCTCTCAATTCCCAATCAGGAGCGAAGGCATGAATCTCTGCCCAAGAGAAGTGACAGCTGACAACCAGAAGCCTAAAGTTGGTGCCTTTGATGGATTACATGTGTAGTTTCCCTGAAATTGTGACAATACCTTCAGTGGACATAGAGAACAATTGATCTACATTCTCCTTATAACAGCCCTTAACACATTGAAGACTTAAGTCCTCCTTCAGTCTTCTTTGCTCAAGCCTAAATGTGCCCAGTTTTTTTTAACCTTTCCTCGTAATAAAAGATTTAGAAAACCTGACCTATTTTTGTTGATCTTCTCTGGACTGTCTCCTGTTTCTCCACATATTTTCTAAAATGTAGTGACCAGAACTGGACAAAGTACTCCAGCTGAGGTCTCACCAGTTCTGAGTACAGCAGGACAATTACCTCCCATATCTTAGATAAAAAAACACTCCTGTTAATACTCTATGATATTAGCCTCTCTCACACTTGCATACCATTGTTCGCTCATATTCAATTTGTGATCAACTATAGCCCACAGATCCTTTTCAGCAGTATGTCTGCCTAGCCAGTTATTCCCCATTTTGAATCTGTATTTGATTTTTCCTTCCTAAGCATAGCACTTTGCACTTGTATTTAGTGAGTTTCATCTTGTTGATTTCATACCAGTTCTCAAATTTATCAAGATCATTTTGAATTCTAATCCTGTTCTCCAAAGTGCTAGCAACCTCTCCCAACTTGGTATCATCCACATACATAGGCACTTGACACCGTGGGTGCTCTGGGGCTGGAAAAAAAAATAGTGGGTGCTCAGCACACCACCAGTGGGCCCCTCCTCCCTCTTTGTCCACCAGCACCTCCCGCCAGCAGCATGCCCCACTGAGCAACTCCTTCCCTTCTCCCCCCAGCGCCTCCCGCCCGCCGAGGATCAGCTGTTCAGCGGCGTACAGGAGGCACTGGAGAGGGGGAGGGGGTAGGAGCAGGGGCAGGAAAAGGTGGAGCAAGGGTAAGACTAGGCAATGTGTTGGGGAGGAACACAGGGGCAAGTGCCCCAGATGTCGGGCCTTGGGAAGGGGTGGGGGGGCAGGAGTGGAAGGAGTAGGACCAGCCCTTCTGGCTGCTATGATGCTGCTCTGCAGTGTGGTGGGCTGGTGGCTGCTTGAGGGAGCCTGGTTGGGGAGGAGGCGGCTTCCGCTCCCCACCCAGGCTTGGGTGCCAAAAACTGGGGCAAGGAAGCCAGAGCCCCCCCTCATCCCCAACACATTTCCAGCTCACTCACTCATGGTCCCTGGCAACCGAATCTTCCCCAGCCAGGTTCTCTCAGGCAGCTGCTGGGCTGCAGAGTAGCAACCGGGAAGGGCCAGCATTAGAAGCGGCTCCCTCCCACTCCCTGTCCAGGCTCTAACCTGCCAGGGAGAGCAGCAGAACATGCCAAGGGGGAGGCAGGTGCAGTGGGAGGACAGAGTGTCCCCCTTGCAGGTAACATAAGGTGGAAAGAGCGTGGTGGCCCTGCGCTGTGCGAGAAAGGGGGAGTTTGGCCGGGGAGAAAACACATGACCTCTCCTTTAGATCATGCCCTCCCAGTATGGGGAGGCACCAGTCCTCTATGGTGGGGCACCTTGGGGGGAACAGGACAGAACGGGATGGGGAGAGACAGGGTGGGAAGAGGCAGGTTGGGGGTGGAGCAGGGGCAGGAAGAGGTGGTGCGGGATGGGGCGTTGGAGGAAGGGGTTGAGTGAGGGTGGGGCCTGAGATGGAGCAGGGGTGGAGCACCCCGCAGGAAATCATAAAGTCAGTGCCTGTGCCCACATATTTTATAAGCCTACGCTCCACTCCATTATTCAAGTCATTAATGAAAATATTGAATAATACCAAAACTAGATCAGACCCCAGCAGAACCCTATTAGATATATTCTTCCAGTTTGACACTGACCAATTGATGATTACTCTGAGTATGTTTTTTCAGCTATTCATTTCATCTAAACCACATTTCCCTAGTTTACTTATGGCAATGTTTCAACAGTGTTGAAATCCTTACTAAAAATCATGATACATCATATCTACTGCTTCCCCCATCCACTAGGACAGTGTCTCCCCCTTGCCCCGGCCGCAGGAGCCAAGTGCTCAGCACCCCTCCAGCCGAGCCTGGCTCCCCCACTCCCCCCGGCCCCGCACCTGCTGGCCGCCCGTCGGGCTCCACGGCCCAGGCCGCGAGGCAGAGCATCAGGGTGAGGAAGAGCCGGGCTCCGGCGGGGACAGCAGCGCCCGTGTCCTCGTCCGGCAGCATCGCCACCGCTCCGACCCGCTTCCCGGCGCTGCCACATATAGATGTCTATATAGTGTATAGACATCTATATACAGACCTGTATATAGACAGCTTTGAACTAAGGATCTCAGAATGCTTTACAAACATTAAATTTAGTTACATGAGGTTTAAGCTACACTACCCTGTGAAGTAGGATGGTGGAGCAGAAAATGGTACAGTGGAGGTGAAGTATTCACAGCGTATATCAATTCTGCAATCAGGTGGTGTGATTGCAGCATGTGGAGGCTCAAGTAATAATATCAATTCATCTGTGGCAATACGCAGGTCATGCTCAGGGTTGGCTCAGGAGGCTAGCCTGTACCACAGCCCCTGCTACACTGATATTGGTAGTTGAGTTCGCTCGGGTAAGGCCATGTGTGTTGCAATGAAGATTAAGGAAGCCTAATTTCAACGATGAGTCATTAGCAAGATCAGGAATAGGTATTAGGAGTCCTGCCTCTCGGTTGCAGTTCTTGAGCTTGAACATCAAAGATCCTTCTCTGAGTATTCCAGATGCTATTGCTGGAGATGTTTTAACTATGGACCTGATCACAGTTCCATGATGCACACATGTAATAAATCCCTCACATGCAGAAACGGGGTAAGCCACCTCTAACAGTATCCCCTCCTTACCCTGGACCCAATCTTCCAAGATGTATACATTTAGCCATACTAAAAACACACTGGTTTGAGTTATTATTTTCAAATAAAACTCTTTACTCAGAGGCACAGTTGAGAATTTTTTTCTGAAAAACAAGAGACATTGTTTTAAATTCTTCTTTCATCTGTTTTAATGGAGAGTACGTAATGAAAATAAAAAGAACACAAGGAATAAAAAGGATTCAGGCTTTCCAGAGTGCTTTTTCAGATTACTGGACACTGAGGGTATGCCTACACTGCAGTTAAACACCCAGGTCTGGCTGAGGTCAACTGACTTGGGCATATGGGGCTCAGTATGCAGGGTGTAAAATAGTGATGTAGACTTTGGGGCTCAGGTTAGAGCCCAGACTCTGGGACTCTCTCTCCTTGTGGGGTCCCAGAGCTCGGGCACCAGCCCGAGCCCGAACATTTACACTGCAATTTTACAGTCCTATAGCCTGAGACCTGCTAGCCTGAGTCAGCTGACAAGAGCCAGCTGCAGGTGTTTAATTGCAGTGTAGACATATCCTGTGGGTTGGAGACTGTTTGCCTGCCTGAGATCACAGTGTTCTTAGGGGATTGCTTTCTGTAAGTGAGAAATCTTCTTCCTGAAATACTGGCTCTGTTCCTATAACACTTTGTTCTTCTGTCATCACACCTTCTATTATGTGACTTCCATTTGTTAAAAGAATATTATATTACCTCCATCCTCTAGATAACACCTTCACTTCCAACACAGCTAAGGAGGTCATGTCTATTGTTCAATCTCTTTGAATAAAAATGGAAAAGGCAGACAGAGTAGTTTTACCTTGCATCAAATGTACAAGTTATTTGTGTGGCTCGTGAGGTATGTTTTCTTTTTCCTTTAGAATTCATCTAAGCAGGGTCAACATAGAAATGAATCTACAGTAGCTGATGGAATATCTTCCTGACTCATTTAAAACCATTTTAATAAATGTGAAAATAACAGCTAGAAGCAATAATAACAGCATCATCAACACAACCAGTACAATAAAATAGAACCTCTCTCACGCCTCACATACCTGATCCACCACTGCATAGTACACTTTTAGGCTGGTGAAAATCCATTGTAATGGAGTTACATCACTGTAAAGCTGAAAAAATATAGTTGTGAATCAAGGCCAATGTCTCCAAAGCTTTTGCCTAAATGCTTTTCTTCTAGGGCAGGTTAACAAATTTTGAACAAAACATTTTCCTGTGGAAAATGAGGGCTTGTTAATAGTGATATTTTATATAGGAAACTATTGATTTTGATAGTATTTTCTGTGAGGGAAATTGAAAAAAAAAAAAAGTTTCTGATCAGGTCTACATGGGTTTCTGCATCTGCCTCAGACACTGAGGTGCATCATGGGAGTCAGTTCTGGGTCCCTTCTGCCCCTATTCTCTACTATGGGATTTGCTCCTCTGCCAGACTACATCTCCCGTGATGCACCATAGTCTCATCCTATGGCTGAGCCACTGTGATTCCCATGGGAGATGCAGTCCAACCTGGGAACAGGTCCAGAATGCTAGAATGGGATCATGAAGTACCTGGAACTACAACTCTCATGTGAAACCAATGGCTCCAATGGCCACAGATATCAATGTCAGCCTGACCTGACATTAAGCATAGCATTTTGATCAAAACATGCTGAGATGAAACATTTCAACATTTCTGAATCCAAATGCCATTGAACTTTTTTGTTTCAATATGTTTTAATATTTTGTCTTTTCACCCTAATTTGGGGCAAAAACAGATTTTGAAATATTGAAATTCCCCACAGGATAGAAACTTCCTTTGTTATTCAGCTCTGCCTTATTTTAAATGGGCCCTGTTAATATTATCTAGTGTGAATTCTAATCTGATGTTAACCAAGTATATATATTTTAAGTTCGGAAATAAGAGACAAAATGAATTTAATTCTTCCTCCTTTCCTGTCAAATTTACAATGATTACTCATTTGGCAGACAGAAATCTGTAGCTCCTGGCACAATTTCCAGATTTAGATAGTTAATGTTTGATTAGTGTGAGGGGAATACATTTCAGAGAAAGAATATTGCAGACAGGAAGGTAAATGTTCCTGAATGTGCCCTTGTGGCTTTGTCTCTCTAGTGACCTACTCGTATACACTCCAATTACTTCCTCCGCTTCTCCCCTCCCCTCCCCCAACATTTATAGAACCATTCACTTGGGACTCAATATGCAGATGCACACACCTCCATTATCGGGCACTTTTAGTAAGGAAGGGAACAAAGAAGCAATTCTATTTCTACAGAGAATACATAACACTATGCTAAAATCAATACGGGATCAGTTGTGAGCTGGCCTATGTGGAAGTAGGGGATAGAGAGTACCCCCTTGTTTCCCTGAGTGGACTTCTCATATCATTAGTCACAATGTTAGAGGGGTGAGAAACAGCAATTATCTCAGGGTCACTGCTCTTCCTTCACGGGTAGGTGGAGAATGGGCAGGCAGGGGCGAGGAGAGGCATAACATTGGCAAAAGTGCTTATGGGATCTTAATAACTAAAACTGGTGAGGATCTCAGTTTTATATGTCATCTGGGAAATGGCATCTCCAACGGAAGAGCACCCCATCCCAGCACAGTCTGGGATTATTGGTTCAGTACAGCCTCAGAGGAGAGAGTATCCTCTGATGTAGCATAAATTCTAGAATCACATATCCAAATACAGGACTAGACAGGCCCAACACAGCTTCTGGTCAAGAAATGAATCCCTGAAGGATTTGACCAAGTTTGAAGAGATGATAATCTGAAGATACGAATCCAGTCTTTCTGGGCCAGAACCTCAACTGCGGCCAAGGGAAGGGTTGGCAAACATACGCTGTGTGTTTACTAATCACACTGCCACTGTGTGGTTGATTAGTCCTTTTGGTGCAAGTCAGAGCATTCTGAAGACTATCATCATCCATGCCAATAGCCATCAGGATATAAGGATATTATGGCCACAACATCTTTTCTCTGGTCATGCCCCCTACACTGGCCACTACGATGGTTCTATGCATCAGAAGGACCCACTATGCCAGGGAATCTTAATGGGTTTGGATTTGCTGATCTTAAAGCTGAGGTTGTGGAATACCTAACAGCCACTGCATAGGCCACGTTCAGGATGAGAGTCTTCAACGTGCCCTTATATGGAAAAGTACAACAGTGCTAGTTATTATGGGAAGAATGCCGGACACTGGATTTTGTGGCTTTTGACTGGTTTGTATCAACATTTTAACATTGTACAAATAATTATGGTTCAAATTCTACATTTGGATGTTTGTGTTCATCCATCAGCTTCTACAGGAATCACGCATACATATTCAAGGGCAGAACTGGCCCTTTGTATATGTGTATACACAGTATCCATGCAGCAAGGAAGTGGGAAATATCTTGTAAAACTGAGCGTGTATGTCTAAAATGCAAAGCATTGTTTTGAGATAATACATATGCCATAGGAAAGAAAACACTGCTAGTCTCTTATCACTGACCATGAAGTGGAAATTGCATTCTTCTTGCTAAACTCGGCAATAAGGTGACAAAAGGTAACAGTAATTGTTCACAAAGACCCTGATGCTGCAAGGTGCTGACCACCTTCAACTCCCACAGACTTTAAATGGCCCTACTCATATTCAGGTGGGCAAGGAATATGCAGAATCAGTTTCCTATTTTGCATTAATTGCATTTCTTACTGGGTGCTGTTAAAACAGATTATGAAACAAACAGAGGATTGACCTCAATTCAGGCATAAGAAAGTACTAGGAATGATGAAGAAATTAATATCCCATCTTTGCACAAAATATTTTTAGAAATAAAGATTGAGGGAAAGGAAATATGAAGAATGGGAGCTACAGTATAAGAAGACATCCCTCAGCATTAAAAGTTTGAATAATTTTATCAGAAGCTCTGTAGCAATAGCATTATGCACGGCCATAGCCTAGTTCAGTACTTCATGTGGAAAGTGACTGTAGGTGTAAGAGATGGGCAAATTAGATCAGATGAAATAAGAACCTTCCAACAGACAAACTGTTTTGAGAAAAATGTTTCAGGGTTTTTTTTGGATGGGATGGAAGAGGAGAAAGGGAATGTTGGTCTTAGAGTGAGGGGCGAGGCACAACTCCACATTCTAGCAGACCACAACCAAATACTAGACCTTTGCACCAGTATTCGGGAGAATTCCAGTCATATTTCTCAAACCTCAAAATTCATAAACATCCAAATATATGAACCAACCCAAACTCCTCTGCTCAAGCTAGATTGTGACCAGCTCCTACAAGGGGAAGGAGATAATTAAGAGTTCAGAAATCTTAGTGCAGAGGTCAATCTCATCTGCATTCTTTGCAACCACCTGAGCACCAGGACTGTGTGCCGCTAGCACCACTTCTGAAAGGGATGGGGCCACAGCAGCTAAGAAGCCACATGGCACTTTCTTTAGGGTAACAAGTTGTAATCAGCAGGCAGTTTCCACCTGTGTGACAGGTTTAAGGAGCACTGTGCTTTGGAGAACCACAGTACCCACTTGGAACAGTCTCTGACATCTCCCAAGACAATTTTGTGCCAGTAACGCTTAATTGTACCTTTTGTAAGGTTTATACACATCAAGTGAAAATTAGAGAACAGAGTCAGGATAGAGTAACCTTCACATCACATTCTAATTATATTTTATTGCTATATTTTAAAAACTGAACTTTTTGGGCTGGTGGACAGTTTTGGAGAAACTGAATTGTCACCTAATAACAATCTACTCGAAAGAGTCAGAAAATGAATTTGACTATGCAGTACCTGGGTCATTATAGAAATTATATGTTCAATTAAAATGTTAATAATGAATAATTAAAATATATCTAGCATGTACATTAAAATGGGACATGGATCATAAAAGCCTCTTCAAGAAATCAATGCCTTTTCTTCAGTGATATCAATAAATTTAGAGGGACAAAGGACAATTCTTTTTATGTCTCAATTCATTTAAAAGAGACATCACTTACAGTCTGGGGGATTTGTATTAAATTTAATTTACAGAGCTAAGACCAGATTCTGTGCCCATGTAACCACATTGATTCCAAAGAGATGCAGTGATATAAGAGAGCAGAATTTCCTTCTAGAATAGAGAAGAACAGAATCAGGTCACCTGGACACATTTTGAACCAACATATAAAATATTTGACTACGTTACTTCAGGTGTTAGCATTCATAGAACTACATCAAGGATGAGTCAAATGAACAGAAGTGAATTTTTGCCTCCAGCTCAGTCTCTAGAGCTGGCCAAGTAGGCACCTTTCAGAAATTCTAAAGAGAGGAAAATAAAACGTTACACAAATGACAGAAGCAATAGCTGAGTTTCATCTGACACAACTTTTACTAGAGCACAAAGGTTCAAGCCACTATTTGCTTTTCCAATAAATGAAATAAAAACCAATGATGAGAAAGAAACAATTTCAACAATGTTTTAACTCAGGGGTAGGCAACCTATGGCACGTATGCCGAAGGCGGCATGCGAGCTGATTTTCAGTGGCACTCACGCTGCCCGGGTCCTGGCCACCGGTCCGGGGGGCTCTGCATTTTAATTTAATTTTGAATAAGCTTCTTAAACATTTTAAAAACGTTATTTATTTTACACACAACAATAGTTTAGTTATATATTACAGACTTATAGAAAGAGACCTTCTAAAAATGTTAAAATGTATTACTGGCACACAAAACCTTAAATTAGAGTGAATAAATGAAGACTCGGCACACCACTTCTGAAAGGTTGCTGACCCCTGTTTTAAGTGGTAGTGGACCTAGTAGTATTCATACCTATGCTGCATCTCTTTAGCATCAAGAATTCTGGAAAACCCTTGTTGTCAGGAGTCGATTAAATACCACCACAAAAAGACATGAATACATGCCTCAATGCTAAATTCATTTATATTGCTACTGGAACATCTCAGCGTGAGTCAGAGTACAGACTGCTGCTGTTTCTGATCCAATGAAAAATGAATGGTATCAATGCTCACTATTTCAATGCCTCACCTTCTGCTCTTTTGTGTGTGCACAATCAGCATGGCAGATGAGTCACCAAAGAATCACTGTTAGTGCCGGCTGCCTGTATCTTCAGCTGCTGGTGATGAGTCCTGTAATAAAAATTACTCAAAAAATCCAACAGCCATGCTGGTTATTCCATGTTGGCTTTTTTCTAACCTTTTCATGTTAAATATTTACTTAAAGAAAAAAACTCTGGGTGAAGAGTTTTAGGATAAAAATCATATGGAATAAACTAAAAAGACTAATATGAGTTTTAAATAAATGTGTAACCTACTAATATTAATTTAAACAAACAAGAAAGCAGGATCAATAGTTTGCGCATGGTACGAGCGGGCAGGTTCCTGTCGATATTTTTGTTACATCACTTCTGCCCATGTAGGGTATGTCCATACTGGAGCTGGAGGTGTAATTTCCAGTTTAGGTAGACATACAAGACCTAGCTTTGATCGAGGTAGCATGCTAAAAATAGCAGCGTAGCCATGGTGGTGTAGTCAGTGGGATGCACTGGCTGCCCCAAGTATATACCTAGGGTTTCAGATAGGGTTGTATGCAGGGCAGCTATCCCATCCTGCTGCCCATGCCATCACAGATAAACTGCTATTTCTAGCATGCTAACTTGATCAGAATTAGCATGTGTATATCTACTGAAAACGGAAATTATACCTCCACCTCCAGTGTAGAGTCATACCCTAAGAGTCAGTATTCAGCACTCACAACTGGGGTTGAACCTGTGAAAATGATCAACATCAGCAGCAGCTTCAGTTCAGAATGAGAACTACTGAGGCCTGAGCATTTTTGACAATCTGGCCCCAAAAGCTTTCCATACACCTAGGGTAAATTCTATCAGAGGTAGATAAAGTACTGTGCATCTGGTGGAAGAAAGAGGCAAATTTTGGAATAGTCTCAGTTACATGAAAGATAAATCTGCTCAAATAAGAAAGATACCGTTTGCCAGCCTCTCTCTACATAAAAGTATCACATTTAGTTCATGATGTTACGAAGGTTTATATTATTTACTCTTTGTGACTATTTGAACACCGGGGGTATTGGTAGAAATGTTTCTCAATGTCAAAATTTTCAGATATGAAACATATAATTTTACACTCTATGATTCGGTGTCTGAAAAATTACACTAGAAATTGTGTCAGTTGTTACTTGCACTCCATTATTCTTCCTTTTAGAATGCCTCTCCTGTCTTCTGGGAGCAGACACAATACCGTGTGACATAGGGAATTAACCACACAAAGGGTGAGAAGTGAATAGCACCTAGAAATAGGCCCTGATTTTGCAATTTACAACTTTCAGATGCATGGACATCCATCCCTGTGTGTGAAGGGCCACTCAAATCTGTGCATCTGCAAGGTACTGCCTGAGCTATGTAAATTGCAGAATTGTTCCTATTAGTTTGCAACCAACCCATAGTCTGTAAATGATTTAGCTGAACAAGTCAATGAATACTTAAAAATGTCTTCTAAGAAACATCAAGATTGGTTTGAGAATGACTCAAAAGTGATTAAAGTCTTAATGAACATAAAACAGTGAATAACTTGAACAGCTATAGACATAACACTGGGAAATGAAAGAAACAAGATACACTGATGTGAAGAACATGGCAGATAGCCATACTTTTTATGGGGAAAGCACTCATTTGTTCTGTGTGCAGTGCATAGCACAACAGGATCCTGGTCCAGGACTAGGCACTACGGTAATGGAACAAATAGATAAATATATTGATCATCACAAAGTTCACTACACAGGGTACAAAGAGTTAATTCAGTCCTAGGTGGTTTTACATATCTGCAGGATAAATTCAATCAGCCTTATTTAAACAATATATGTGTCAGTTCCTTTGAAAGTTTATCCCCATCACACACTGATCAACAAGCTGGTTAATAACATGTTGGGGAGAGGGGAGAATATTCAAGCAGGAAATCCTTAAACAAAAAGCTTAGAAACTGTTAAAAGCCTCAGGCTGCACAGAAACCAGGGCCGGCTCCAGGCACCAGCCCACCAAGCTTGTGCTTGGGGTGGCACCTGGAGGGGGGCGGTGCGGTGCTCCGGCTCCGGCCGCCAGGGAGAGCGGGGCCACGGCCAGGGCTTGCCGCCCTCCCCCCTGCGCTCTGGCCGCTGGGGACAGCGGAGCCACGGTGGGCTCGCCGCCCTCCCCCGCGGCGCTCTGGCCGCCGGGGACAGCGGAGCCGCGGCGGGCTCGCCGCCCTCCCCCGCGGCGCTCTGGCCGCCGGGGACAGCGGAGCCGCGGCGGGCTCGCCGCCCTCCCCCCGGCGCTCTGGCCGCCGGGGACAGCGGAGCCCCGGTCGGGGAGAGCGGAGCCCCGGTCGGGGCTCGCCGCCCTCCCCCCGGGGCTCCGGCCGCCCTCCCCTGCCACGCGGGGGGGGCGGCCGGAGGCTTTTTTGCCTGGGGCGGCAAAAAAGCCAGAGCCGGCCCTGACAGAAACATACTCTAACTTGGTCCCCAGAAGAGTGAAGGTATCAGGGCTAAGTCAAGCCCACTTAAGGGTCTGTCTACACTGGAGCTAAAAGATGTAATTTCCAGCTTGAGGAGACATGCCGGCGATAACTCTGATAGAACTAGTGTGCTAAAAATACAAGTGTAACTGCGGCAGCAGGTGTGGCAGAAGGGAATCGCCACTCCAAGTACGATCCTATCCAAGACTCTACATTCATGCTCAACTAACCCCTCCCACCACTCACAATATCACAGTTATACTTCTAATTTTAGCACGTTAGCTCGATCACAGCTAGCACAGGTATGTCTCCTCAGATTGGAAATTATAACTTCGAGCTCCAGTATAGAGAGATATATAGTCTTGAGGGAAATGCTAATCATAGTGTGGCAAGGTACCTCCTTCCCTTGTTAGCCTAGCGTTTCACCCTGTAGTGGTGGGAGGCCTGGAATAAATCAGTCCTACTCCAGAGGGGTTTTATTCCTCTGGTTAATTTTTTTTCAATATTTACAGAATGGGCCTCAAGAAGTGCTCTTCAGACAAACAAAAGAAAAATTCATAATGCAAAAAAAGGGAATACCTTTCCCTTCCCCCACTCCAGACTGCTGCCTTATTATGCTGGCTTCTGGGTGTGAGTCCTTCCCTAGTCAGTTGGTTGCTTCCTGTATACAGAGGAGAGCAGCCTTCTACCCAGGAGAGAGTTTTTATCCTCAGTGCCACTAACCCTGCTGCAGCCAGTCTCTCATCTCTCCTTCTCTTCCTCTTACCAGAAGAGAGGTTTTGTTTTTTTTTTTTTATAAGGTCACAGGCAGTCCTTAATTGGACTCAGGCATCTCTAATCAATCTGAGGTAACCTCTTTTAATAGGGAGAAGGGCCTTACAATTCTAGAGCTGATATAACGGACTTCTACCACACTCTGTCACAATAGGGAAGACAATATAAATGTAGATATTTTATTATTTTAATGCTTTGCTCTTTGGGATTGCTAGGTTCCAATGGATAAATACTTTATTTTGGAGAGTGTATTCAGTGTTACTACCCTTTCATACTCTCGAAGGGAAGTCTATAGCAGCAGCCAAAGTCAACAGCGGCAGCCTGGACCTGGTAAGGAAACACTGTTGGTAAGGAGGGGTACTAGATCATCAAGATTCAGTGCAAAAAAGTGTCATGAATCACAAGATTCCACTCAGATAAGTGCACATGCAGACCTGTAACTTCAAGGGATGCCTATTTAGAGAGAACCAGAAAGGGATGAAAGGTATACCTAGCCCCGGTACCATGACAACTGAGAACATGGGAAAGGAGCCCTAAATGGAGGACATTCTCTGCCTGTTTAAATGTTGCAGTTGGATATATAAGGATAACTGGGAAAGTTATTAGCAATAAAATTCAATTTGGTTCTGACACTCACTATTTATACACAAGCAAGTACCTAACTTGAATTTTATGTAGCTGATGGAAGCCAAGCCAATTTGATCAAATAAAGCCCATTGGCTATACAAATTATTATTGATTTTTTAAACACCTGTTTAAAAATCTACACTTAACCTATTTCTTTGCACCTAAATGTACATTGTGCAGATGAATGAGTCTTATATGTAACTGAATGTAACTGAGACATTATTAATGGCACAAGAGCAAACTATCCCACTGCGTAGGAAAGATAGGAAGTATGGCAAAAGATCACCTTGGCTTAACCAGGAGATCTTCAATTATCTAAAACTAAAACTAGGTCAAATTACAAAGGATGAATATAAATAACTCAAGTATTTAGGGACAAAATTAGAAAGGACAAGGCACAAAACGAGATCAAACCAGCTAAAGACATAAAGGATAACAAGAAAACATTCTACAAATACATTAGAAGCAATAGGAAGACCAAGGACAGGGTAGGCCCGTTACTCAATTGGTGGTGGGGGGGACAATAGTAGAAAAGGTGTGTCAAGGCTCCTTCCCCACTCTGAACTTTAGGGTACAGATGTGGGGGCCTGCATGAAAACTTCTAAGCTTAACTACCAGCTAAGATCTGGTCCGCGGCCACCATTCCCAATGTGCTAATTCCCTTCCCTGGATAGCCTTGAGAGACTCTTCACCAATTCCCTGGTGAATACAGATCCAAACCCCTTGGATCTTAAAACAAGGAGAAATTAACCATCCCCCCCTCCTCTCTCCCACCAACTCCTAGTGGATCAAGATCCAACCCCCTTGGATCTAAAAAACAGGGAAAATCAATCAGGTTCTTAAAAAGAAGGCTTTTAATTAAAGAAAAAAGTAAAAATCATCTCTGTAAAATCAGGATGGAAAATAACTTTACAGGGTAATCAAACTTAAAGAGCCCAGAGGAACCCCTCTAGCCTTAGGTTCAAAGTTACAGCAAACAGAGGTAAAAGGTACATTTACAAGTTGAGAAAACAAAGATAAAACTAACTCGCCTTGCCTGGCTGTTTACTTACAAGTTTGAAATATGAGAGACTTGTTCAGAAAGATTTGGAGAGCATGGATTGATGTCTGGTCCTTCTCAGTCCCAAGAGCAAACAACCACCAAAACAAAGAGCACAAACAAAAGCCTTCCCCCCACCAAGATTTGAAAGTATCTTGTCCCCTTATTGGTCCTTTGGGTCAGGTGTCAGGCAGGTTACCTGAGCTTCTTAACCCTTTACAGGTAAAAGGATTTTGGAGTCTCTGGCCAGGAGGGATTTTACAGTATTGTACACAGGAGGGCTGTTACCCTTCCCTTTATAGTTATGACAAGGTGGAAATGGCAGAGGTGCTTATTGGTGGCAATTGGATGTCTAACATAGTGAATGCCAGTGAAAATGAGGTAGGATCAGAGGCTAAAATAGGGAAAGAACAAGTTAAAAATTACTTAGACAACTTAGATGTCTTCAAGTAACAGGGCCTGATGAAATGCATTCTAGAATACTCAAGGAGCTGACTGAGGAGATATCTGAGCCATTGGCAATTATCTTTGAAAAGTCATGGAAGACAGGAGAGATTCCAGAAGACTGGAAAAGGACAAATGTAGTGCCTATCTATAAAAAAGGAAATAAAGACAGCCTAGGGAGCTACAGACCAGTCAGCTTAATTTCAGTACCCCGAAAGATAATGGCGCAAATAATTAAGCAATCAATTTACCAACATCTAGAAGATAATAAGGTGATAAGTAACAGTCAGCAAGGATTAGTCAAGAACAAATCATGTCAAACCAACCTGATAGCTTTCTTTGACAGGGTAACAAGCCTTGTGGACTGGTGGGGGAAAATGGTAGAGGTGATATCACTTGACTTTAGTAAAGCTTTTGATACTGGCTTGCATGACCTTCTCATAAACAAACTAGGGAAATAGAACCTAGATGGAGCTACTATAAGGTGGGTGCATAACTGCTCAGAAAACTGTTCCCAAAGAGTAGTTATTAGTGGTTCACAGTCATGCTGGAAGGGCAAAATGCATGGGGTCCTGCAAGGATTAGTTCTGGGTCCAGTTCTGTTCAATATCTTCATCAGTGATTTAGATAATGGCATAGAGAGTACATAGAGAGTATATAAAGTCTAGTTTCAGAGTAACAGCCGTGTTAGTCTGTATCCGCAAAAAGAAGAACAGGAGTACTTGTGGCACCTTAGAGACTAACAAATTTATTAGAGCATAAGCTTTCGTGGACTACAGCCCACTTCTTCGGATGCATATAGAATGGAACATATAATGAGGAGATATATATACACACACACAGAGAGCATAAACAGGTGGGAGTTGTCTTACCAACTCTGAGAGGCCAATTAATTAAGAGAAAAAAAAAAAAATTTTTGAAGTGATAATCAAGCTAGCCGAGTACAGACAGTGTGATAAGAAGTGTGAGAGTACTTACAAGGGGAGATAGTCAACGTTTGTAATGGCTCAGCCATTCCCAGTCCTTATTCAAACCGGAGTTGATTGTGTCTAGTTTGCATATCAATTCTAGCTCTGCAGTCTCTCTTTGGAGTCTGTTTTTGAAGTTTTTCTGTTGTAATATAGCCACCCGCAGGTCTGTCACTGAATGACCAGACAGGTTAAAGTGTTCTCCCACTGGTTTTTGAGTATTTTGATTCCTGATGTCAGATTTGTGTCCATTAATTCTTTTGCGTAGAGACTATCCGGTTTGGCCAATGTACATGGCAGAGGGGCATTGCTGGCACATGATGGCATATATCACATTGGTAGATGTGCAGGTGAACGAGCCCCTGATGGTATGGCTGATGTGATTAGGTCCTATGATGATGTCACTTGAATGGATATGTGGACAGAGTTGGCATCGGGGTTTGTTACAAGGATAGGTTCCTGGGTTAGTGGTTTTGTTCAGTGATGTGTGGTTGCTGGTGAGTATTTGCTTTAGGTTGGGGGGTTGTCTGTAAGCGAGGACAGGTCTGTCTCCCAAGATCTGTGAGAGTAAAGGATCATCTTTCAGGATAGGTTGTAGATCTCTGATGATGCGCTGGAGAGGTTTTAGTTGGGGGCTGAAGGTGACAGCTAGTGGTGTTCTGTTATTTTCTTTGTTGGGCCTGTCTTGTAGGAGGTGACTTCTGGGTACTCGCCTGGCTCTGTCAATCTGTTTTTTCACTTCAGCAGGTGGGTATTGTAGTTTTAAGAATGCTTGATAGAGATCTTGTAGGTGCTTGTCTCTATCCGAGGGATTGGAGCAAATGCGGTTATATCTTAGAGCTTGGCTGTAGACAATGGATCGTGTGGTGTGTCCTGGATGGAAGCTGGAGGCATGTAGGTAAGTGTAGCGGTCAGTAGGTTTCCGGTATAGGGTGGTATTGATGTGACCATCGCTTATTAGCACAGTAGTGTCCAGGAAATGGACCGCTTGTGTGGATTGATCTAGGCTGAGGTTGATGGTGGGATGGAAATTATTAAAATCATGGTGAAATTCCTCAAGGGCTTCTTTTCCATGGGTCCAGATGATGAAGATGTCATCAATGTAGCGCAAGTAGAGTAGGGGCGTTAGGGGACGAGAGCTAAGGAAGCGTTGTTCTAAGTCAGCCATAAAAATGTTGGCATATTGTGGGGCCATGCGGGTACCCATAGCAGTGCCGCTGACTTGAAGGTATATATTGTCCCCAAATGTGAAATAGTTGTGGGTGAGAACAAAATCACAAAGTTCAGCCACCAGGTTAGCTGTGACATTATCAGGGATACTGTTCCTGATAGCTTGTAGTCCATCTTTGTGTGGAATATTGGTGTAGAGGGCTTCTACGTCCATAGTGGCCAGGATGGTGTTTTCTGGAAGATCACCGATGGATTGTAGTTTCCTCAGGAAGTCAGTGGTGTCTCGAAGAAAGCTGGGAGTGCTGGTAGCGTAGGGTCTTAGGACAGAGTCTACATAACCAGACAAGCCTGATGTTAGGGTGCCAATGCCTGAGATGATGGGGCGTCCAGGATATCCAGGTTTATGGATCTTGGGTAGCAAATAGAATACCCCTGGTAATACTCCCACCTGTTTATGCTCTCTGTATGTGTGTATATATATCTCCTCATTATATGTTCCATTCTATATGCATCCGAAGAAGTGGGCTGTAGTCCACGAAAGCTTATGCTCTAATAAATTTGTTAGTCTCTAAGGTGCCACAAGTACTCCTGTTCTTCTTTTTATAAAGTCTGCGGATGATACCAAGATGGGAGAGATTGTTAGTGCTGTGGAGGATAGGATTATAATTCAAAATGATCTGGACAAACTGGAGAAATGGTCTGAAGTAAATAGGATGAAATTCAATAAGGACAAATGCAAAGTACTCCACTTAGGAAGGAACAATCAGTTGCTCACGTACAAAATGGGAAATGACTGCCTAGGAAGGAGCATTGTGGAAAGGGATCTGAGGTCATCGTGGACCACAAGCTAAATAAAAATGCTCTACTCTGCTCTGGTTAGGCCTCAGCTGGAGTATTGTGTCCAGTTCTGGGCACCGCATTTTTTGAAAGATGTGGAGAAATTGGAAAGGGTCCAGAGAAGAGCAACAAGAATGATTAAAGATCTCGAGAACATGACCTATGAAGGAAGGCTGAAAGAATTGGGTTTGTTTAGTTTGGAAAAGAGAAGACTGAGAGGGGACATGATAGCAGTTTTCAGGTATTTAAAAGGGTGTCAGAAGGAGGAGGGAGAAAACTTGTTCACCTTAGCCTCCAAGGATAGAACAAGAAGCAATGGGTTTAAACTGCAGCAAGGGAGGTCTAGGTTGGACATTAGGAAAAAGTTCCTAACTGTCAGGGTGGTTAAACACTGGAATAAATTGCCTAGGGAGGTTGTGGAATCTCCATCTCTGGAGATATTTAAGAGTAGGTTAGATAAATGTCTATCAGGGATGGTCTAGACAGTATTTGGTCCTGCCATGCGGGCAGGGGACTGGACTCGATGACCTCTCGAGGTCCCTTCCAGTCCTAGAATCTATGAATCTATGAGTCAGTGTAATACTGTTGCAAAAAAAGCAAACATCATTCAGGGATGTATTAGCAAGTGTGTTGTAAGCAAGACATAAGAAATAGTAGTTCTGCTCGACTCTGAGCTGATTAGGCCTCAATTGGAGTATTGTGTCCAGTTCTGGGTGCCAAATTTCAGGAAAGATGTGGACAAATTGGAGAAAGTCCAAAGAAGAGCATCAAAAATGATTAAAGGTCTAGAAAACATGACCTATGAGGGAAGATTGAAAAAACTGGGTTTGTTTAGTCTGGAAAAGAGAAGACTGACAGGGGACATAACAGTTTTCAAAGACATAAAAGATTGTTACAAGGAGGAGGGAGAAACATTGTTTTTAGCCTCTGAGAATAGGACAAGAAACAGTGGGCTTAAATTGCAGCAAGGGAGGTTTAAGTTGGACAATTAGGAAAAACCTTCCTAACTGTCAGGGTGGTTGAACACTGGTTGCGTAGGGAGGTTGTAGACTCTCCATCATTCGAGATTTTTAAGAGCAGGTTACACAAACACCTGTCAGGGATGGTCTAGATAATACTTAGTCTTGCCATGAGTGCAGGTAACTGGACTAGATGACCTCTTGAGGTCCCTTCCAGTCTTATGATTCTATGAAAAATATTTTCTAGTACATTATTACTAGAATTTATTTATTCTAACCACAAACTGTTTACATTCAAATCCACATTGTATTAGTTCAACACACTGAGGCCCAAATCACTTTGGAAAAGCACTTAAGCATGTGGTTAATTGTAAGCAGACTTCAATGGCACTCACGTTTAAATTAAGTAGATCAGGGCCTTTACTATATAGCTAAGTTTCACTAACCTAAACCTTCAATACAGCATATTATTTATTACCATACAAATACTGTATAAGCACTAGAAATATCAAACTTCCTATGACACAAAAGACAGAGATCACATTTTGATATAAGGTGTCCTTTGTACAGGGGCTTGAGAAGGTAACTAGAATCAAGACTCCTGGGTTCCAGCCAAGCTTTGCCATGGATTTGTTATGTGCCTTTACAGAATACAGTTAGTTTCCACTTATCCATATTTAAATAGGAAAATTATACATAACTCACAGGGATGAACTGATAGTTTATGAATAAGTTTGGACTAAATTTTCAAATTTTGATTATGCAATGAAATTTTGCATTGAAAAGACTAAATTTACAAGCAAATTCTTTTAATGTAGCTTTTTTGTATGTATATACGCATGTCCCCATACAATTTTTTTTTTAATGTGCAACTTATGTGCAATTGCAACAATCCATCACCTGGTCCATCAGAGAGTTTGAAGGTCCACACAGCACAGATCGCTACCTGAAGTGGAGTAACTGTGTGCTGGCAGCAGTATTATCATGTGTTTATTTCCCCTGTTAGAGGATTTCATTCAAGTCCTCCAGGTTGAGAGTCTGTGCTGAGCCTGTAAGATCATTGAGCTCACATCTCAGAGACAGAGAGGGTTATTGTGCCCTCTAGATCCTGGGGGCTTGAATGCCCTTAGAATAACACAGACAGGCATCCAGTGCTGTCTAAAGTTATGTCTACACTTGACGCTGGGGGTGTGATCCCCAGCTTGCATACACATACTTGTGCTAGCGCTCATTGAGCTAGTGAGCTAAAAATGGTTGTGTAGTGAGTGGTGGCATGGGCTAGCTGTCCTAAGTATAAACCCAACAGGACCCTGTAAATGTACATACATACATACACACACCTCTACCTCGATCTAGCGCTGTCCTCGGGAGCCAAAAAAATCTTACCGCGGTATAGGTGAAACCGCGTTATATTGAACTTGCTTTGATCCACTGGAGTGCGCAGCCCCGCCCCCCCCCGGAGAACTGCTTTACCGCGTTATATCCGAATTTGTGTTATATCGGGTCGCGTTATATTGAGGTAGAGGTGTACCTGTAGCCATAGCCCCAGTTACAGCAGACTCCCCAGCACTGCTCTTTTGGACCACAGTGCTGCCTGCATTCTCCACAGCACAGCTTGCTACAACCCTGCTCCCAGATACAAGTTTCACTCTCAACCCCTACCTGGGTATGCTCCCACATTAGAGCTTGCAAGGGGGTCCTTGGAAAGCAGCCTAATAAATGTGTTCCACAGTTCCTGTTTTGGGGGAAACCTCCTCTCCACCCCTACCAAATCCAGGCCTTTGAATCATCTTTATCCTGCTCTAGCTGTTTTATACAGTATAAAGAGGTCAGTGATGGAGTGTGGATCTAACTCCTGATGCCTATTGGAGTTCAAGTCCTTCATAATTATGCCTTCCAGGGGGTTTCAACAGGGTTTGAATCTGGAACCTTCAGTTCTGCAGCATAGAACTCTACCCCTTGAGATAAAGCAGTAATACCATTATCTGGCAGCAACATTAGACTTATCCTCTGTGGACCAACCTTTGGGCTATACTGGAATGCCCAAATTTTTCTCAAGGTTTTTGAGGAGAGGAAGGCTGCAGGAGGGATAATTTGAAAGAAGTGTGGGGTATTTTCCTTTATTTTTTGTTCTCCGATAAGCCTAATTATTTAGCGTTTTGTTTTTAGATTTGGTTGTGCTTTTAAATCATTGTTAATGTCTAGAGAGTAGGAGAGATGCCTCTCTTGTCTGTTTTATAAATTTAAATAAAGTAATGTGTGCAGCTTTTCTGATTGATAGTGTCTGAGACGGAGATGAAAGAAGCTCTCAACCATGCCTGTAGCTGTTTCCTTTGCTTTACACTGACTCAGACCTTCTAAGGTTCAGAATCAAACACAGACACAATCATGGAAGCTTATGATATAGATATAGGGCCAAATTATACCCCTCCTTGGGGAATAATGCAAAGGGGTCAAGAATCTCTATGGGTTTCATTGCATTAAGTTTCTTTTGTATCCTCCAATTGTGGAAAACAAGGTTTGCTCAATGGACAGCAAGAAATCTAGTAAATCTCATGCAATCTGCAAAGGCTGTGGCATTTGCATAGAGGTAAGGGTATCTGTGCAAATCCCCCTCCTCCCATGAGATTATGGTGCCCTGAGGGAGCCATGCTCCTATTTATTTCCTACATACCTTAAATTCCCTATCCTCCCTAAACTCCTATAGAATGTAATAGGGATGAAACAAATATGGTTGTATAGAAATTAACATTAAAAACATATAGGACCAGATCCACAGCTAGTGTAAAGCAAGGTAGCTCTTTTGAAGTCAATGGAGCTCTTCCATTTATATCAACTGAGGATCTGGAACATCAAATTTAAAAGAGTAACATTTTGTCTATACTATTTTTACCCCCCTATACAACATTACAAGAATACAATTTTCTATTAAAAATCTCCAGTGCTGTAATAGAAAAATGAGAACCTTCTATTGGACTTTTCCAAAAAAGGGAGTTTGATTGCAAAGGGGAAACCTGGATAACAACAACAGAGTCAATATTTTGCAGGAAAAACACACTGTTTGAGGTTCCCTTCTTGTTTCACCCTTTCCAAAGGTAGGCATGTTCCCACTCTACCACCAAACCACAATTTTAAATGCTCGGACAGTTTCTGCAAAGTCAAAGGTATGGAGGAGGGTGGGTAATCCAACAAAATTTGGCCCATTTCAGGGAAATTGCCACTATTTTACAATCTGCCACAGGAAATTTCCAAGGGCATGACAGTGGCTCACTCTAGAGTAATATCAGTACTGAAAGTTGTAGAGCACTTTAAATTAAGCCAGTGAACTACACGTTCCCTACACAAGTAGATGTTATGTAATTAGGGGCACATAAATAGACTGTCACTGAAGGAGAGAAGGCATGGACAGAGGGAACTGGAAATGACTTCTAGCATGCCAGGGAAGTGGCATTATAGAAACCAGAATGCTGTCCTTTTGCAGTGCTTTCAATGAATGCAACAACTCTTCTAGAATGGAGACCTCAATATCTTGCCGGCTAAAATAGCAGCTGAAAGAAAAGGGCATGTATAATAGTGTTTCATGCACCTGAATGCCACACAAATCTGTGGAGCACCTGTGAATATAACCAAGCCAGAGAGTAGTAGTCTAATTTTTACTCCTCATATAGCAGTGCAATGAATAATAGGCTAGATCAATTTTAGTCAATGGAGGGAATGTTCCTCACATCACTGAGCCAGTAAATCATTACATATGGAAAATATAGTTGCCAGTATTAGGAAAAGATAATGTATTGATATATATGAACCCTTTTCAATTAATAAATATTCAAGAAATAGTATAATTTTGTATGGGAAGTCAAATCAGTAAAGCTCATTAAAATCTGCTACAGACAACTAGTGTTGAATAATTCATCAGCTGTTTAACACATTTCCTAAAAAACATGTAAATTACTTTTATTGCTGAGCTAATTCTAACTTTTCATTTTGTGAAGGGATTATTTTTTTTTCCCCCAGCACAAGGCTGGGAAAGTTTAATTGCAAATTGATTAACATGAAGCTTTGCTAATTAAATCAGCCGAAGGAGATTTAGGCCGACACCATGCTAGGTGCTCAAATTAAGGGATTGTCCCATTGCATTAAATACAGTACATTTATCACAGATAAACTAACAGCCTATTTATTTGAGTTGACAGCTAATGGAGGAAGAAAATGAATCTTTACAGTATTGTATGTAATAGGTACACAGCTGCTTTGCTGCTAATTGCAGCTTTAACAGGTTTCTAAACAATTAGAAATGATTTAAATAAATGTCATTCCCAAACTGAACTATGCGTATAATAAAACTCCAAGTAAATACTTTGTTAATGTGACAGTGTATCAGTCCAAAGAATTGTAAACTTATTTGCTGTGTGATTGTGTCTATGCATGCAGGTTAAATATGTATGAACAATTAAGGAGGAAGTTGTGTAAAGCCAGGAAAATTAATGTTTGGTGAAAGTAAATAAAATTAAACCAAATGACCATATAATATTGAAATTAAACTTCACATTCTATTTTGTTTATTTAATTGGTCATTATTATCCATCTTTATTTATTTATTTTGTATAAACAGTGTTCAGCTTCCCTAGGATTTTTAATGAGCTATGGAAAGAACAATGTGAACAAGAACAATAGAATGAGTAGATGTCATTTAGTTTCAATGATGTTTCAAAATTAGAAAGAAATATTTTTTTTAGATGCCAGGAAAACTGGAATGTTTTCTTGAGTTTTTGCCATTCCCAGTATAGCTAAGTCATTTTGATGCCACTTTATTTATCTTGAGAAACAATACAAATCAACTGTTCAGAAGTATGCCCTTGTTATGTCAACCAAGACAACACATCACTAAAAGGATATGGAAATGTATGTTATATCTGGATGCTGTGCATTTTGCTGTGCAGGCTAGTATGTACGGTATTGTCTTGCTTCTCCCAGAAATACTACCCTTAGAAGACATTTCTGTAATGTCTTTCTCAACAGTAAAGAAACATCTGGCATTATGCAACTGTTACAGTAAGACTGGAGACATTCCTGGAGCAATGTCAGTCTTTATCAGATAAGTAGGAAATACAGATATTTACCACATTAAATTAACATATTGCCATTGTAAATATGTTATTGAGCTGGCAAAGGTCAAGTCAAAGACCAATGTATACTATATATAATGGGCCTGAAATTCAGACTGTAGTTATGTATATTCATGTGCAAATCCAGATCTGTGATTACACATGGCTAGATCAGTGTTTAGTGTTATTTCCATGCCAATTAGATTTGTGTACCAAAATCTAGCAATTGTGCACACAAAATAGGCATGCAATAGTACATGCACAAATGCACACCTACATAGGGTTTGAGTATGAGGCTTCAGATAGTTAGTAGCCATAAACTACCAACCTCAACTTGAAAGTTCTTGACATTCCCTGGCTAAAGTAAAAGGCCTTAAATGATACATGACAACATTCATGAACCATAAACACAGCTGAAAATCTAATTAGCTAGGCACATCCAGCTTTGATGAACTGAAGAGGATCTAACAGCAATAGAGAATACTTATTTTTCCCACCTAGGGTACATCAGACCAAAACAAACACCACAGTGTGATTGCAACTAGCACATTAGTACCATAATGCAATCATTACAATTAAGCACTTGTTCTATTAACTGACTGTTGATATTTTAAAAAACCCAAACCCTCAGACCAAATAAAATAACAAATGGCAGCTTCAAAGGATCTGAGAAAAATGTAGACTGAAAATAATAAGAATTTATCTATGAAACAGAACCACTGGCTTTTCTTCCTTAGCCTCCCGCCCACATTCCCCACCCCTCAATTCTCTAGGTGAACCAACAAAAGAGAAAGCTCAGCAGCAGCTGGTTGTGCACAATGCTTGTAAAGTGACAATGATCATTAGGGATATTAGTATCATCATTAAGACTACAAACTAGATAAGCTGTAAATGAACGGGATGGCATGCAAGTTTTTGATACTGCTTGTATTCTATGTTACCCTTGCCCACTGTAAACTCATGCATATCGACTCAGTTGACTGTTTGGGTGCTTAGCAATTTTCCAGGAGAAGATTTTTTTATAGATTGTGTTTTTTCTGGTTTATAAACCAACAACAATTTAAAAAAAAAAGTTTCACACTAAAACATCTGTTGACTTGACTACAAGGTGATTGAGATATGCTCCAAAGTCAGCTACATGCACAGGATGAGATTAAAGCCTTCTCATATGAAACTGATTAAATATCTTACATTATGAACAATAAAGCTGCTGTTTGGCTAACTGCATATTTTGCACAAACATCTCCAGGCAACACCAAATGGTAAGACTTGACTCAACTGAGAGTGAAATTCACCTCTGTGCAGAGCTCCACCACTCGAGTACCACTTTAAAAATGTAAAAGCCTCATGCTGACCTACTGCACTGGGGTGAATTTTACTCTTAAATATTTTGGCACCTAATTTAGTACCAGCTCCCCAAGCAGATCTCCCTACTGAATATATGCAGCTATAGTATTGGCTAGTTGCTACGCTTTGCAATGATAAATGCACGTTACTAGAGTTGATCATTTGGAGAATATTTCAAAACCACAATATAATCCATCTTTTCCAATTTCTGATTAGTAGCTCTGCTCTCAATTCCTCTCAAAAGAAATCAAAGAGATAATACCATCTAAATGTTAATTTTACTTAAATGTAAGGATTAACTGCCTTTTCCCTTAACAACATCTTGTACGTGCTCTAACTTGCCTTGTGGAGCTATGAAATGACAAAGATTTATACTTTGGTTCTTTTGTACCCTTTTTCTATAGGAAGAGGGGTTCTGTTGAAATATGAGAGTGAATTTATTGTTTACAGAAGTCAGGGACTGATAGTGTGATCATAAATCATACACAGTTCAGGGACCCCCTGAATAAGAGTTCCTATAGCTCTGCTAATGTAAATTAATCCTGGCTTGCAAAGCAGATTCTATTCTTGTCCAGATCTCTGTTGAACATGTTGCCAGTTGTGCAATGGTTTTAATGATGTGAACAAACAGATTGAGACAATCCAATACTTTTTCACTTGTGAGTGACCCTAACCAAGATATAATTCCAATTCTACAAAGACTAGTTTTCAAGCTGCAGGCCCTCAATGCCCCTTGGAGTCCGTAGGAATTGATGTGACTCAGCAATTCAGTGCAGCGTTCAGCATGTTACAGGATCGAGCCAAACACTGATTTTCTGTGAGCTGTGTTTTGTCGGTGGTGACATGCAGTAATAGCATGGTTGTTATAAAATATTATGGTATTTGCCAGGATTATAACTTGCAAAAAGGATCACAAAGCTATTACTGTATTTCACTACACACATGCTGGGTTCTTCAGTGCCTAATAAACTTCTATGAGGAAACAAAAGGGCCTCTTACCTCACACATTGGGTTTTAACTTGATATAATTTCACACATACCATTGAGTTACTTCTCATTAATAAAGGTTTGCATTTTGCAGTGGGGTGGAGTGAAGCAGGAGCTGATGACTTTTTTTTTTTTTAAGAAACACTAACAGTTATTAAAAAGCTTGCATGACTCTGTACGAGGGCGTGCAACATACATGTGGATTTTCAAATTATTTGGGATGATATTCACCACAGTGCAGAGGGCTAGTACAACACTTATGTGCCTTGGACTTCTGCACTGGGGTGAATTTCATCCCTCCGGAGATAAAGAAATGGTTATCATGCCACACCAGGAACAATCAATGCATATTACCAAAGTATGCACAATATGAGAGAGGACAAGAAAGAGAGACCACTAATCAGGTCAATGTAAACTATGGAGAGAGAGAGCGCGAGAGAGAGAGATCTGGCATCATTTTCTATGACCAGAAAAAAATAAAATATGCTGAAAGAGAAAATTTGCATAAAGTGCCCAAGCTTATGCAGAACTTTTCAAATGTAATCTCATTAAATGAGACCTATACAGTGAAAATATTTATTATTCATTCAGTAGCTTGGTAGCCTCTCAGTATTTTGCATTTTTTTTATTGTTATCCAGCATCATACACCTGCCTTACAATTTTAGCCATCACTATCCACTGATCCTTCTCCAGCTCCTTGTTTAGTTATGTGATTATGAAGACTACAGAGTATTCTTTTTTCATGTGTTTTGCTCTCTCCCTAGAATATTTACCTACTGTTTCCATGAGTCAAGCTGAATTGTGATAATGATTGTGTATGCTGAATTTTACTGCCCTGCAAAAATTCCCTGTCATTTTAAATTATGATTTAAATCCATTTGGATTGCCTTTAATGAAATAACTTTTTCGGATGAGTTTTCCAGTGCTGTCTTTGGTTAATGTGCCCATTACCATCACCCTTGTTCAATAGGATCTGTAGTCCCCTTCCAAAATCTCTTTGCATTAGTACATTGATACCTCCTCCTCGACTACCAAGTTGGGGTTAAATGTAAACGTTGACTGATTTCCCTGTCTTTTTATCCATCTTCAGAATTCTGGGATGGTTCTCATTAAGTCCTGGTGTTCTGTCACTCCTGATTTTCTCCATTAGTTACTCCTCCCCTCCCCCCCATTAAAAATGCTTGCGTTGCTAGATCATTCTTTAATCTCTTATGAATAGTGAGGAAAGGATTTAACAACTTCTGCTTCTTCTGGCAGTAAATTTCTATTGTTTTATTGCTTAAGAGAAACCTATTATATTCATGGACTACTTGTTCTTTATGAAATTGGGTAACTTCTAATCATTTACCTTAAACTGTCCATCAATAGTCTTTCTTTACCTTCACTATTCAAGCAGTTTTGTTTACACTCAACATTTTTCTACTTTTCCAATAAGTCTCCATCATGGGACCTGATTTTCAATCCTTATTCACGTTGATGAGCAGTTCCTAATATGAACAGTTCGACATCAATGGGACTTCTCATGTAGCTGTTCAGCATCAAAAGGAATGGCTGCACTGATGGGTGTTTATGTCCGACATTGTCTATGTTTCTCATTCATGACATTACTCTTTATACTTCCTTTTTTAATCCTTTTTTCCCTGTTACATCCTGGTGTACTTATAACCAGATGATAAACACAACTCTTGGGCATATATGGATTTAGTTTTGTTCACTTTTTATTTCCCTCCGTGCTCTCTCTCCACTGATTTATTCTCCTTGCTTTCAGTCAACACTTCATCCTAAATTTCCTCTGTTATAACTAAATGCCTTTAATTTTGCCCTTTTAAAATACCAATTACAAATCTAACACAGTAGCATCAATGTTTCCCCACCACTAGAATTACAGTCTTACCCAAGGAAATACTCAAAAGGATCGGTATTATTTGGTCTCAGACAGTCAAATGTAACACTTACAATTATTATAAAGTTAGCTCATGCAGTTACCATAAGGCCTGAGTAAAGGGCAAATCATAGATGCACTACCCAAGTAGCAGACCAAGGACTGAATTATATCTTAGAGACACATTTCGATCTCCACTTCCCGCTTGCTCCAGGGAGCAAGTAATTGCATCAGCCGTTCCCTGGTGCAAATTACTTCCCCATCCATACTGGCTCAGCTGTGCAGTAATGGCCTCTTAGCAGCTGCTCAATGCCCTTCTGTGCACAGACTAACAATGCGCACACACACCAAAGTGATCCTTACTCCCATGGCTCCTAAATGAGTCTTCTGTTGTTACAAACAATTATTGTTTTATTTTTCTAAGCAACTTCCAAACAAATGCACACTTTGAAGCAGGCACTCAAGGTTCTCTATAACATAGTAAATGATATGAAATATGGTTAATACATTATAATAGAAAACTATCCTGTAAAAATTCAAATATATTTGTGTATTAAGAGATTTGAATGATTTTTTAAATGCTTTCTGATTAGTTCTCTATTTATTTCCAAGGGGGAAAAAACATCCCAGGCTTTCATTTAATTCACAGAGATATTCCAGTAATGATTCTATCCCATTATGTAATTCCACTTCCTTCTCTTCCCCCCGAGAAAAGACTTCACAACAGGGCTTCAGATATTGTAAAATGTTTTTTTTTAAAAGTGCATCATTTTATAGGAGCAATCTATTTAGGATTTTGTGGGATTACCTTTCACTGGAGAACTGGGAAAAATATACAACTTCTAGTAATATTCAGGTGCTCAGATACTCAGGGATGAGAGTGGTATAGAAACCAATATAGAATAGATTGGAATAGTCCCTAGTTGCGTAAAAGTGGAGGTCAAAATCTCCTTGTAGTGGGGCAGTCACCCCGCTCTGGCCCTGAAAGGATGAAAGGCCAGTCCTTGGAGAGGGCTGGGGCTGAGAGTCAATCATGACTGGGCTTGAGGCAGCCAGGCTGGGCCCTATAAAAGAGCTGCAGGGCCAGAAAGCGGAGAATCTCTCTCTAGCTATGGAGAGAGAAGGACCTAGCTGCCTTACCTGATGCAGAGCAGTGCTGGGGAAAGGCAAGAGGAGCTGAGGAGCTCCAGCCTGGCAACTCCCCAGGCTGAGGCCTTGTTTAAGGCCTAAAAAGGTACCGAGGTTGAAGAGGTATAGCCTGGGGATAGGCAGAGGCAGCTGGTCCTACCCCTTGCCAGTGATGAGCGACCAGTACAGACTGCAGTCTGCCCCAGAGAACGGGGGCTAGATGACTGGCAGTAGCCACTGAGCCAAGGTGGGAATAGAGGGCTAGGGGTTCCCCTGGGAGGGGAGACCCATAGTGTGGGGATAATGGTGGGGCAGAACCCTGAGGTAAAGAGTACCCGGGTCTGGGAGAGACATGGGGGCCTGAGGCAGGTGAGACACTGGCCAGCAGAGGGCGCTCCAGAGTTGGAATTGAGCTAATTCCCAGATGACCAGCAGGAGGCACCGCAGTGGTGAGTGCTTGATCCGCTACACTCCTATACTACAGCAGTGAGTTACCAAAACTGTTAGGTAAGGGACAGTATTCTCCATTAATTTAGTCCAGAACTACTCCAGTATTACTACCATCTGAGGCTTGGTCTACACTACCCCCCCCAATTCGAACTAAGGTACGCAACTTCAGCTACGTGAATAACGTAGCTGAAGTCGAAGTACCTTAGTTCGAACTTACCTTGGTCCACACGCGGCAGGCAGGCTCCCCCGTCGACTCCGCGGTACTCCTCTCGCCGAGCTGGAGTACCGCAGTCGACGGCGAGCACTTCCGGGTTCGACTTATCGCGTCCAGACTAGACGCGATAAGTCGAACCCAGAACTTCGATTTCCAGCCGTCGAACTACCTGGTAAGTGTAGCCAAGGCCTTAGCCATTGATTTATTCTAGCCTGTAGCTAAAATTTGAGCAAATTAGAAGTAAATCAAGGAAAAATTTTAAACTGATGTATTAGAGAGGACTGATGTAATAAAATAAAATTGTTCAGCATCACTGTAATTTCAGTTATGTCTTTTAATGAACTCTAAGCTTGAATAGGCTGATAAAATGGTAGTCATTAGCCAGAGTTACAACCATATTCAAATCAACAATTTAAGATAAATAAGGTTTACCGGTGTAAATAAGTAATATCCAGCTAATTGGTCAAATACTGTATAGTGGAATCAATAGCATGAAGTCTCCTATGGATAAATTTCTTATTGGTTCCACATAATGGAAGTTTTGGCAGTCAAGGCTATTAGTTTCTGATTATTTTTTCTCCAAAAATCAGATAAATAGGAGGAAGAAAACAGTTTTCTGGTACACAAGACAAGAGCAAGATAAAGATGCCATTATGATTCTCTAAAAATTCAGCATCTCAAATATTCCTTCTGCTCGTATGTCTGAAGCACTACCATTAACCTTATTTTGTTTGTATTACGGCACCGTGACTAGCCTTTCCAGATCAGATCCAGGACCCATTATGTTAGGCATCACAAACACATATTAAAATAGACAGTGTCTGTCCTGAATCGCTTACACCTAAATAGACAATACAGATAGAGAGAATGGCAAAAAAGGCATGGAAAACTGAAATAATTTACCCAAAGTCATATAGCAAGTTACTGGCAGAGTTGGGAACAGATCTCAGGTCTCTGGAGTTCCAGCCTAGTGCCACACCCACCAGAACAGAGTCTCCATAAACTTCTAAATCAACTATAGTTCCATATTATCTTCCTCCTCCTCTTAGGTGATTATTAACCCAAGACCCTTTTCATAGCCAAATTCTTAGCCTAGAGTTAGTAAATAAGAATTTGAGTAGTGTGATTATGTGCTTGTGAACTGTGCCGGATTGACAGCTCTAGTAGATGAAAATATTTTGTTATATAAGTAGCAGGCGCAGCCATGCTGAAACTGTTCTCAGCTGATTGGACTTTAAAACTATTCTGTGCTTTAAAAGCTTGATGCCAATACCAGATGGGAGTTTTAAATATGGGCCCAGTTCTTTTGCATGTAAAATTCCTATTGACTTCGAAAGGATTTCCACGGATGGGACAACTAAATCAAACAAAGTCATTGCTCCACAGAATTTACAATCGTAGTTTGTAGTCAGGTGGAAGATACAAACAAAGTGTAAGGAAGATAACAATGAAACAGCTAATTTTGCATGGTAGTCAGGTAGATACCTGCCTAGCCATGGTCATCAAGCAGGTTTTTTCCAGGCATCATGGAAGAGGTTAATCTTATTCTCCATATATGGTATGCATAGTATCAGGTTTAGTATATTACCTTCATGCTAGTCTGATCTGAGGAGCAGAGTTTTCTGACACCACTAGTATTTTTCATCAAATTATATGAATGTACTTTCACAATTTGAAAAATAACAAGGTACTTGAGCTTTGATATTTTTAGCTAGAGTAAAATTATTTAGTTAATTACAGCCATTAGAAACCACTAAATAAGAACCATCAAGTGGAAATTATGAACTGTCAACCAACCACAATATTCTCATTTCAAGTCATCAGACTGGAACAGATTTCAAGCGAGTTCAGTTTCACTGTTGCATACTGAAATTTTGTTTTGCATTATGGCATCCTAACACTATGGGCCAAATTCTATCCTCAGATACACAGGTGCACCACTCATTCATGTCAAAGGGGGTTGGGTACATACATTTATCCAAGGAGCAAATTGCTCCTATGAGTGGAATTTCAACTTTAGGAATAACCTGCAGATTCAGTGGATGTCGTTAAGTTCTGTATACCCCAGTATAGTTCCTAATGAAGTTCTATCTGAGAGCCGAATTGTTTGTGGACCATTTTTGTTCACTGCACAAACATTGTGGTTTGAATTGTTTTTGTTAAAAGCTAGACATGATTTAGATATAAAAAAGATAAAGGGGAGATTGCACATTAGCTGTAGCACAAGACTCCCTTAGTTTTAACAGAAATGGCATGTGCTTATCTAGACGAGATAAGATCCTAGTGTGAGGATCCCCCAGTAATGCTATACACTCTGAGCATTGATATTAGTATTATTCACTTGTATTACATTAATATTGGAAGCTACAGTCAACCCAGAGAGCTTACCTCCTAAATAGACAAGAGTGGGAGAAAGAAAATATCACCCTGATTTTACAGATGGCGTGCTGGGGTGCAAAGAGGTTACATAATTTTCCCAAGGTCATACATGGGGTCTGTGGCAGACCCAAAAACTTCATTGAACCCAGATCTCCCGATTGTCCAGCTATACCAGAAGGACAGGAGACATTTGATATGGTTTTAAACAGGCCACAACTTTATTATTAGATGTCTGGGACAACCTGGCAGATAAGTGTACAGTGCAGGTAACCCCATGTTCATTCAATAACTTCCCAGGGGGCTTCCGCCAGCCCCCTCCCTTTTTCCATCCAGGTCCCTCAGCCAACCCATTGCTGGGACTTTACCATTCACTCCTCCGCCCCCATAAGAAAGAGACCTATAAGAAGGGGGTGGGTTTGCTTCCTGCTGTACCATTCATAGAAGCCCACAAATCCTTTCTACCCATCAAGCCAGTCACTGTATCCCTTCCCTATGGAGTACCTACACTGGACATCCGCCCCACACTTATATAATGAGCTGCAAACATACAGCCTACCTCTCTTCATGCCACATGTCATCAAAGCCTTCCCCGAACCAGCTATGGGGAAGGCGAACCCCCATCCCCAACTCCACCTATGCCAATTCCATCCCAGTCCTCCTAAAAAGGGGTGGCTAGAGCAATGCCCACAGCAGGTCTTGACCAAACCTGATATTTCACCACCTAAAGGGGAGGGAGGGTGGGTGCAGCCTCCATCTGTTCTGTGTAAAAGGCAGCTTCACTGTACGAGGTTACCTCTTTCAAACGCTTCTGCCCATCCAGTTCTCAGGGGAAGAGTCAGTGTTGCCACACTGGCTCCTTGTCCCCTTTTACAGCAGTTTGACCTCTCCCCCTCCCCGCCAGCCATAAAGCATTGCTTCCTTCATTTGGCCAGCCAGCCAAATTCCCCCCACTTAAAGGTGCAGTGCAGTCAATTGCATTCCAGTGCCTTAAGACCATCCCTCCTGAGTCTACACTCATTTAGAGTGCATTAAGTTAAAAAGGACTGAGACTCAACTGAGATTTGAGTCTCAAACAGCACTCATGCCAGAGTAGCACAGTGCAGTTATATCTTCTTAGGGGAGATAATGGAGAACTACTTCAAATGTGTGCGTAGATCACAGCCAGGCCATTTCACCTCTTTATCCTTCCAAGATAGATCAAATAAATTCCTTGATTTTTATGATATGGGTTTTTCTTTGAATTAAAAGAACCGATGGGATGGGATGGAGGACAGCATGGAGGGAGAGGGTAGGAATGGATGCACTTGATTTATAAGCATACAAAATTTGCCTTGTGGTGCTTTGCCAAAATTTCCATTCCTCTTATAGCACACCATTAATGTTACTTACTGCCCAAAGGTGAACACATTTCAGTAATAAAATCCACCCTGTATATCTGCAGAACACTTTCCCCTGAACACTGGTAAAAAACTTACACTGATGTCAAATGTTTTTTTTTCCTGAAAAGGAGTACAGGATAAGGCCTGTGGTGTATGAGGAAAGTGTGAAATTTCTAAAACACTTTAATAATAGCACTTACAAAAGATATGGCAAGCTATTTCCCCCAATGGGAGTCTTTATTATCTAGATGGCCTTCCTATTAGTAGAAATTTGGCAGTAAAGACTTATCTGCATTAGTGTATCACAAGTGTAGGTGCTCTTTTGTAAACTCTGCACTGGTGAAAAAACTGACTTGCACATGGCACAGCTAATCCCAATTTCAGACAATTTTAGCTTATTTATTTTATGCCATGAGGTTTCAAACTGAGATAAGATGCTCTAACACAAGTCATGGAGTTCACACCAACACAGAGCACTACACCAGGAGTTTGCACTAGTTCAGCTATATTGATGCTAAAAACCTTAATGCAGACAAGATCTCAGTTTTTCTGATCATGAATTATGTGAACTAGAGCTTTCCTCACTGGAGAACATAATGCACTGTGTGCTAAGGGTAAGTTTTGTAATTACTGATGATCCATAGCACTCGTCAGTCAGTTTCCTCCCAATACCTTTCCTTCCTCTGCCTTTGTTTATTTTATGGTCTGACTTGTATGGCCGTAAAACTAGTTCTTATGGCAAAGGGTAAGGAAAAGAAAGGAAGAGAAAAGTTAAATGAATTTTGTGTAGTTTCTGACATAATTGTGGTTTATATTTGCAACTAAAGATATTCCTCTCTGGTAGGATCTGGGATAACTGCATCAGGAGCATTTGCATTGATGTTTCTGTATCTCACATTGCATGTTTATATAAATACAGACAGAGATGAAAGTAAACTGGTCCAGTCCAGTCTAGTCCGGCGTACCCACAAGAGTGGTAAAGGGAGGTTAAACAGCCCGGAGCTCCCGGGGTTCCCGGCTGCCTCTGCTACCCGGGGGCTCTGGCAGTGGGGATCTGGTGGCAATTTAAAGGGCCTGGGGCTCCGGCTGCTGTGGGGAGCCCTGGGCCCTTTAAATTGCTGCCAGAGCCCCAGGGTAGCGGGGGCAGCCAGGGGCTCTGGCAGCGATTTAAAGGGCCTGGGGTGGTAGCAGCGGCCGGAGCCCTGGGCCCTTTAAATTGCCCCTGAGCCCCGGGGCTCCCAGACACCTCTGCAGTTGGTATCTCTGGCAGTGATTTAAAGGGCCTGGTGCTCCCAGCTGCCGCTACTGCAGCCAGAGCCCCGGGCCCTTTAAATCTTGATGTAAAGGGCGCTGGGATTTAAAGGCCCCACCTCTTCCACTTGAGGCCCCACCCCCAGCTCAGGACTCCGGCGTACCGGTATCTCTTAAGTTACTTTCACCCCTGAATACACATATTAGACAAAATGATGCAGGGCTTTGACATGGCAGGCCAGATTCTGAACTTGCACCAGTGAGAATCACGGTAAATTGGCTGAAGTCAATGGGGTAAACTGCAGTCAGAATCAGGTATAGTTCTTATTTTCTACTTTATTTAGCTGTCGTGAAACATAAGTGTTTTCTATTTATTTATGGTAAACACATTACTAATTTACAGCACAGCAATTGCTTACCGTAATTAGTGAACTGATAGGAAATCTCCTGCTATGTGAAATTTCTCTGCCATCCACAATATCTGTCAGGGAACAGCATAAGTGTATAAAACCAAAACTGAGTACAGAATCTCTCTCCAAACTGTGGAATTCCACAAACCTGGATAAAATCAGCCTAGCAGAAATTGGATCTAGCGGGGCTGATATTTTCATAGGCGATCATGTACAAATATATTTGATTAAACCAAACACTGGTGCTATTCACTTCTTCGCATATAGTTCTGAATAGGCAGAGAACATGGGAGGTTTTCCTATCATTTGTTTGCCCACTCCAGTGATTCACATTTTCCTGTGTGCTAGAAACAAGTCATTTGAATGCAAAGCACTCCCAGGTTTTTATGTAGCGTTGTGATAGATTCAGTATACCATTGTATTTATTAAAGTGGCAAGTATAATGTCAGGATTCTTTTACAATCTTTGTCAGTAAGTAGATGTGGGGAGCTAATTTTGAGATGTCCTGTTGAGGAACACATACTACAGACAAAGATGTGGGCAAGTGACCTCACTATTTACAATATCTCTTTGCCTTTAACTCTGAAATCTTGCCAGCTGCATCGTCTAAAGCTGTAAAATAGATTTGCTTCCCATCCCTCCTCCTCAATATGACTATATAGTACAGAAAATTAAAACTGGACTTTTTCAGTGGCAATTTATTTGGCAGAACCCAATCCATTCTCTGTTCAGTTGTGCTTAACACTCTGCCAGGCCCAATTCTCCTCTCCACTTTCATAGATAGAAGGGAGCAAAGTCTGGAATGACCCATGTTTGGCAGTAGAGAGAGAAGACAGAAAACCCTAGAAACTTGAAGAGGTTGTTTCATAGAAATAATGCAAGTTCAGGGCTCTAACATAGACTACATTGGGAGCTAGGGGTATGATTTCCAGCTGGTACAGACACTCATGCTATCTTTCATTGATCTAGCATGCTAAAAATAGTCGTGTAGCTGCAGCAACAGAGAACTGTGGCACAGGCTAGCCATCCTGAGTACAAACTCACCTGAACCCTGTAGGTACATATTTGAAGTGACTAGCCCATGCTACCATGCCCACACTACTGTTTTGATCATGCTCAGTTCATGATCTAGCACAAATATGTTTATGCAAGATGGGAATCACACCACTAGCTCCACATATAGACACAGCTCTAAGGACAAAGATGGAAGGAAATAGAGTCAGGGAGAAGCCACTTTATGCAACATTCTCTCCAACATTCCAAAATCTTTATGGGAATTAGTACAGCTAAAAGCAGCATTAGATCCACTTTGCAGCTTCTACACACACGTCTAAGGAAACGGAGGTAATCTGCAGCAGCAGTGGGAGGTTCAATATCATAGGATAAGGAGATACCTGCCATGGATATGGAGTGGCCCATTATCCACAGTGGTTTCTCTCTGTGTATTTCATGGATCTATGCTGTTGACAGGGCTCTTCTCCTTCCCACTCAGAAATAACCACTTCCTCTGGAGAATGTAAGGGAAACCCCACAATTAGATCCTCACAGAGTTGACACAGAGATACTTTTCTGTCATGGGGACCAGTGTTGCTCAGTCTATGGCTTAAGTGAGGACTTGGAATCGAAACAATTTTCAGTGAAAAGAACAGGAGTACTTGTGGCACCTTAGAGACTAACAAATTTATTAGAGCATAAGCTTTCGTGGACTACAGCCCACTTCTTCGAAAGCTTATGCTCTAATAAATTTGTTAGTCTCTAAGGTGCCACAAGTACTCCTGTTCTTTTTGCGGATACAGACTAAGACGGCTGCTATTCTGAAAATTTTCAGTGAATCTCACTTACCATAGTGATAGATGAATTCTGAAGAAGGAACCTCTGCCTACCATTCAAATACTATATTTCTATGATAAACTGAAGTATGGAGTACAGCTGGGCAAAAATGTTCATATGAATAATTTATTCACTGAGAAATGCAGACTCAAGTTGACCAGAACTATTCACAAATTTGTGCTGAGTTTGCTGAATAGTTTCAGCTGACCTGAAAAAGTCAAAATGTTTAATAGTTATAGAGTCTGGGAAAGAGCAAGAAAACAACAACTGCCTGGCAGTGAGGGCACTCATCTAGTGTATGGAAGACTATGTGGAATTATTTTATAAATAATTATAAAAGGTGAAACTGCTTAAAGTCACAAGATAGAGAAAGCCCCATACCATAATATCCCATAGCCCAGTGACTAGTGAGCTCTCATGAGTGTGAGGAACCAGAGTTCAAATCAGTTTTCTGCATCAGATAGAGGGGGAACTGCAATTGGGTCTCCCAAATCCTTGGTAAGTAACCTAACTACTGGGCTAAGAAATGCTTCTCCTCCTCCTCTCCCCATTTCATGAATCCTCTTCCTTGTCAAAAAGGCCAGAACACAGAAAAAACAAAATCGTCAACAGGAAGTGTTTGGTTTCAATGTTACCGAAACATTCTGACTCAAAAGATTTGATTTTTCAATTTGTCAAAAAATGTCATTTGTGAGTTACTCACTCTCCCCATTCGTCATAACTGACAGAGAACCAAAAAAAAAAAAAAATCCACTATTTGCCCAGCTCTAGTGTGGAGGTGATAAGCAACTTGAGTCCACTCCCCAATGGTTGTAACTAGAACTTTTTTCTATCTAGTAGCTTTGTGTTGCCCTACATGCAATTGTTTGATGTTCTAATTCCAATTCCCAAAACAGTTATCCACCTCTGGGGGTGTGGGGGGTAAACCACTATGACAACTGAAGAGGCTGGGTCTCTTAAGGTGCTTCAAACTAGGCTCTAAAATGTTGAGTTATCTAAAATCACTAGTCATTTCTGAAAATTTTGGCCCCGTGTTTGAAAAATGTGCCCATTGTAAGGGTGTTGCCGTTTCAAAAAAAATCCAAGAGCAAAACTAACATTTCATGGATTCCACTGCTCAGGGGATTTAATAAAAAAAGAAAGTTTATAAATAATTATCACTCTCTTCTTAAAATATGCTCTTTGCAACGAAGGAATTCTAGATCATAAAGTAACTTGTACTTTTGAAAAAGTTTTATCTGAAAGTTTTGCTTGATAAAAAATGAAATTATTTATCTACTTGGGGCTAAAATGCAAGCCCTTGGCTACCTTACAGAAATTGTACCAACTGCAGCTTCTAGATAAACTGCCTGAACAGCTATGGATAATTTTTTCTATAGTCTTACAACCTGTGTCTTAGGGCATGTGATTTTGTTGGTCTGTATAACCTCTCTTATAGAAAAAAATATTCTTGCCATCAGCAGAGGTCTAGGAAAAAACACTTGTAAAAATGTAATAAAAGTTCTCTGATTGGATATATAAGAACACCTGACATTCCTGTTGGTGTTGGAATGAAAAAGATTCTATCTTTACTTTCTAATTTTTTTAATTGTTATTAATTTGACAAAATGCATATATTTAACCTAGAATTTAACTTGGGATGTACAGGAAAAAAATCTCCTCTCAATTAACATTCTTACTTGATGCTAGCAAGCAAAAATCAGTGCGTATCCAGACATCATATAGCAAAGAAGTGGCTAGTTTTCTTCCTTTAAAGGGAGAATAACTAAAATTTGGGAACCTCATACATCTGCACTTTAAAAGACTAAACAGAACTTTAGCAGTACATTTAGAATTCAAAAAACACTCATTTTAATTACTGTCTTTGAGAGCCAAAGGTCTGTTTTCAAAAAGCTGCAGGTTTAGTGTGCTCATGCACAAACACACAATCAAGGCAAATCTAGTCAACTCCAATACAGAACCCAATACTTATAAAATAAGCCTATGGTTCTCTAATAAAAATCTATTTCAAATTTCTTGTAAACACAAGAAGCCCAATCCACCAAAGCCTTGAACCATTTGCAGTCATGTACAACAGTTAAGTGGATGCAAAAAGCAACCAAATCAGAATTCTCCATCCGCTTACACTAGTGGAAGCATTTTACATTCAACTTTGCATAGATATAAATTACTCTACAAGGAACAATGAATCAAGGATCAGACCCAAGAAGAGCTTTGCACCTTTAAACTAATCAGAAGCAGGTTCTCTCTAACTCTCTAGCTCCCTGTGGTAGCTGAGGTTTCTTAACCTGAAACTGAAAAGAGAAAAAGGAGAATGCAAGTTGCCAACCTGGAACAAGGGGCCAGGTGCAAGGCTTGAGTCCTGAACCAAAGTCAGCAAAAGTCAGGCCCTGCCACAAAACAAACACCTGCTTATAAATTCACTGTCCGGTACCATCAACTTGGCAAAAAAAAAAAAAAAAAAAAAAAAAAAAAAAAGCCAGCTAGCATTGTTAAAGACACAGGCACTCCTAAGTACTAAGCACAGGGTATTCATGTAAGCACATTCCAGAATGCTAGTACAGATACAACCCAACAAAGTTATGGCATAAACACAATAACGTACAGCAACACACTGACCCTAGGCAAAATAAGGAGAAGAGGACAGGATAGGATGATGGATAAAGATGTTTTGTTCAAGCAAGCAGGTATAAGGTGTAGGGTTGGTAACTACCAATGTCATGTGTGTAATATGTAACTTGTTTGTATCAATATATAAAGGAGAAGGTATAGGAGGGCATCTCTGTCCCGCCTAAGGGGCAGTGGGGAGTCCCGCCGCTGACTGTGCTGGTCCATTGTAAGGGACACAAGTCTGTTAGTGTACCTGTAGAATCTATGGGGCACTAGTACTGTGCTTCATTGACAATAAACCGGCCGAGTGCCTTTGCCACTGAACTGAGCCTGTGGCATTTCTGGGCAGTTCCCTCAAGGTCTGCTGAGCCAGTTAGCTGCGCAGAGCTAGGACGGCATATGGAGAGAACACACACAGACAACACGCATGCCAACTGACAATAGCAGCAAGACAACAAGAGTTCAGATTAATAACTCCCTTTGTAGATTTCCTTTGAATTGGTCATTGACAGTCATGATTCTAAGGTATTCATTTACGAGATTAATAAAGGGAGATGGATAGATCCACAAAGTATAGACTTTCAACACCCTTTTTTAGTTTTATTGAAAGCACTGATTTTAAACTTCCTTGGTGGATTTCTTTTACCAAATTCTCTGCATCTTAAATAATGTAGCAATTTCTCACTTATTATTAATTTAAAAAAATTCAAGGTGAATGGCTTTATTTAGCATGTCTCTGATCAATAGTTTTCTTTGTATTTGTGGTCATTACTTATGCCATCTGGCTTGATGTGCTCATTAATATATACAAAATTCTGTTACATTATTGATCTTCTAGTCAGCTGCTGAATTTCATCTCCTTGATATTGTCAGTGTTGTAGTCTCATAGTTTGCATTTCATTGGTAGTTTAGAGAGAACTGGTTGCCAAATTTGATGAATCAAGCTTGTACCTATGTTGTCTGACATGCTTGAATACTCCAACCTTCCTACCTCGTTCCTTAATGGATAACAGCACACCAGGATATCTTGGATTTTAGTACAACTGTCCTTTTAGTTTATCATAGGTAATTTTGTCTATCTCAAAATACTCTTGCCAGAAAGCCCTGTATCCAGAAAACCTATGAGCAAAATTCTGCTCTTATTTGCCTTTTTGTAAATCTGGAGTAATTCTACTGACGTTTAGCATTAATTGATTTTACACTAGTATAACTGAGATCAGACTCTGATCCTACCATCTCTAGATAATGCCACCAGAAAAATTTGTCACTCACTGAGTGTATATAGCTTTGTCACTGTGGATTAAGATGGACTATATCGTCAACTACTTTCCCACGTAATGCATTATTTACCCCCAAAAAAGCCATTTCAAGGGAGGTTTGGAATGTTATATATATTATCTATCTTTAAACTGCTGCTGTATCAATATGTAACCTACTGTTATCTAGTTCTATTTTTTAATGATATATCTCCACTTCCAATCATTCCTGTCTCTTGTATGCACTTGATAATCTTATTCTACACATCACAGTATCAGATACCAGTGAGAGAAATTTCCTACCCTTTGTTACTCCTGCACTGTCTTTTACAATTTGATTTTTTTTACCATGCTTTAGACCTAGTTCCTCTTATCACCTGGGTAATATATTATTCAATGATCCATGTGGCATACAAACCAGCAATATATCCTATAGTTGCCAAATAGAATAGAAAGCAGCAGCCATTTGTTGCATTTTATAATATGCATGCTCAAGGGATGGAGAGTGGTGGGTTTTGGGAACAATACCCTCCCATGCTCCCAAACGTAACCAATAGCTTCCTAATCTAGGTTCAAACAAACAGCAGGAAATTCAAAAGCTTGCTGTCCTGAATGTGAAATGCTGAGGGAAAGCTTTTTACAGCTCAAGGCTATATGCTTCATCTTGTGTTTATGGCTATAGTTACTACTCTTATGCAGACTGCACTGATAAACTTAGCTACATGTTGAAAGACCTAGGTGTTGTACTGTTTGGCTATAGGACAATGCCAAGTTAACTCCCCTCAAACAAATTCCATCTAAACAGAGCTTTGATGATGCTGAAACTTTGGCATAAAGTTTCAGCCTTGGGTATATTTATAGGAATTCCATCCTCGTGTCATGTTGTGGGAAAGCCTGGGAACTATTTTTGACGTAACACTTTCCTTTGGATGTCACAATTATCTCTGCATTCAAGAGGCCACTTTCCAATCTACTGATGGAGTACTTGTTTTTCATTTTTTTGCTCTATGATTATTAGTTGTCAGTTAAATCCTGTCTGTCTCTTTGCGGTCATGAAGCACCCCCTCTCTCAAGATGCAAGACACCACTTGTGCCAGCAGGTATGAATGGAGTTTAATTTTCTAGGCTCTTTAAGGCAGGTACTGTCATTTACTATATGTTTGTGCTGCATCTAGCACAGTGGGGCCCCAACTTCATTGGCTTCTAAGCATTTTCAGGATATATTTATAAATAATAAAATTTAAAAACTGTTCAATATTCTCTACCATGAGATGTTCAATCTGTGGACTTAAGTGGGTCAGATGGCTTGATTGAACTTTCAGTAAGTGTGTAAACATTTGGTTTTATTCCAAACTAGACTTGAAACACAAACTATTCATGATCGCATGCTCCTCGGTAATTCTGTGGGATAAAACGGAGTGAAAACCAGCTAGAGAGAAAGAAAAGCTTTTAATTCTTTTTTTTGACGGATAATTTCTTAATCTGTTTTATTAAAATATTTTAAAATTACTTCACTGCTAATTAAAAATGAAAATATTTAGGGCTGAATCAGGACATTTTTACTCCTGGATATCAATGAGATCAAACAACAGAAAGTACTGCATAAGAAGCATGTGGGAATCGTGTGTTAAAATGGGGAGCAAATGAGAAGATACAGTGTGTGCTTATATTAATTTAAAATCTGCTATAGTACAATAAACTTTGGATGTTTCTTTGTCAATAATAAACAGTACTCAGATGAAACATAAGATGCAGAAAATGTTTTTAAACATATGTTCATCCCTCTCTATTTATAGGAAGCTCCTGTATCTGTATATATCTAACTACAGAGAGATAAACTATTTTGGCCATGACATTAAAAAATGTTCAGCAATAACTGAAATCTGATTTTGTTACCTTTCATCCTCAAATAGCTCAAAAGAAAATAGATGCTTACATCATCAGATGAAGTTGTACATGTTTTCTAATGGAAATAATTAGCCAGACAAATTGCTTATTGTAAACAAGGCTTGCACTGTTATTTCATTACATGTTATGGTTGAATATCTCAATCTGTGTGTATTTTGGTTGTTGGGATTTAATTTTTATTTCCTTGCCTAGCAATTTTTTTTAAATTTATCCCTGTGGCATCTCAAGTTTATGTAGGAGTACAGTTTAGCCATCGGTGCATTTACTTCACATTGACAAAGAGAAACAAACATTAAGCTGACAATGTGATATCCTCCACAGGGTCCCCCTCCCCAAAATAAAAAAGTGCTAGATAGAAGAGCATTCCCATCCCACCGCTTCTGCCAGGCTTTTTATTTCTGAGTAGATGTATTTTCCCTCAAGAGACAGGCAGGAAGAACATTAAAATGGCAATGCTCTCCTCCTTTGTTTGGAAAGGCTTTTAACAATAGCCAGTAAAGACTTCAGTGGAAAGGCACCTGTGGAACTTTTGCTTACAAAATAGAGCAATAAGCTAAGGAGATGGCTGTGTTGGAAAACTAATTGTGAAAGGTATCAGAGTAGCAGCCGTGTTAGTCTGTATCCGCAAAAAGAACAGGAGTACTTGTGGCACCTTAGAGACTAATTGTGAAAGGAAATGCTGATGATGCAGATCATGCACTTTCCTCAGAAAATCCAAAAAGACCTTTAAAAACAGGATTCAAAGTATGAACCTGAAAACAGAAGTAGCTCGGAGTAGGGTTCCTCTCGAACAGTAAATGCTCATGCATGTCTACAGTGCAATTAGACACCTGCAGCTAGGTGACTTGGGCTCGGGGACTGTTTAACTGCAGTGTAGAAGCTCTGTCTCGAGCCTTGGCTCTGGGACCCTGCAAAATGGGAGGGTCCCAGAGTTTGGGCTGCAGCCCGAGATTGCATGTCTAACTGCAGTTAAACAGCCCCTGAGGTCAAGCCCTGTGAGCCCTAGTCAGATGGCACAGGCCAGCTTCAGGTTTTTAACTGCAGTGTAGACATACCCTTGTAGTGCAAAAGAATAGGAAGCCTTTTTATTTTATTTTATTCATAAGGATTTCAACTATCAGACAACCTTGATCTCAAAAGGTTTAGAGCTAATGTCTTTTTGCCAAGATTGAGGGAAGGTAGCACTGAATTATTGCTATGCCATAACCACTATTCCTTACTTCTGAAAGAATATGGTACAGTACACAAAGTGTACCTACTGCAAGTTAACTCTTGTAGTTGCAGCTGATTAATGTGATAACAAATACATAGCTCTGTCCTTCTGTAGCAGCTTCCATCTCCAGATCTCAAAGCACTTTACAAACAAATTTAATGAAATCTCACAAATAGAGCTGGTCAAAACATTTTCATAGAAAAATGACATTTTGTTGGAACCAAACCATTTCATGGAGACATAGATTTCACCAGGAAGGTTTCTCTGGTCCTGGGTGGACTTTCTGGTCTAGTCCAGAGGAGGAAAGAAAGAGAGAGAGAGAGAGACTGGAATTGAAAACCTAAACTTCTCCATTTCCCTACAACTTTCAAAACAGTTTGGTTTTGTTCTATGGTTAGTCTGACCATGTTTCCCAAAGTTGCCCAAGCCTCTCATCCAAGGCCCCCCTCCCTGTGCAGGGTTGGCTTCGCTGCTTGCCAGAGGCCTGCCTGCACCCCGCACAAGGTTGCGACTGGCATTGCTGCTTGCACCATTGCCCCATTTCTGAGCACTGCTTCCTCCCCTATGCCCCTGCCCCCTGCAGTGCATCACCACTCATCCCCATGCACATGCCTCCACACCCCACTTTTTTTTGACAAAAATAAGCATTTGTCCCATTTGCTCTTGCCAACTGATCAAGTTGGCAAGAGCAAACAGGACAAATACCCACTTTTACCAAAAAAGTTGGGACAGCTGGGACAGGGCTTTAAAAAGGGACTGTCTTGGCCAAAATTGGATGTATGGTCCCTCTATCTATGGTCAGCTCCACTACTCCCAACATTCTTTGAGGCTCACAACATCCCGCGATGTAGAGAAGCGTTATCCTTACTTGACAGACAGGGAAATTTGATGCTCAGAGCAGTTAAGTGACTTGTCTGAAGACACCCACCCTTTATGTGGCAGAGCCAAAAATAGAATCCCAATCCTTAATCTGTATCAAGAAATACCACATGCTTACTCTTTATGCAAGATAAAGCTACATGTAATATGCAATTGAGGACTCCTCTAAATTACAAACGTTAGCAATGTATCTGTGGAGATGTGGTGACTGCAGCATTTCTGTCATATATTGGTAGGCGCTTCTGCAATGGGAGTGGTATAGAGAAGGAAGAAATAGGATTCCCATTGGTAACAAGGCAATTGGTTTGATAAATATGGATTTGCTGGTATAAGTTAGAGTGAGATACAATTCACAAATAATGGAGATCAGCATATCAATTTTGTATGCTTCTAATGAATTTTACTCAGTGCTGAAAAGGAAGGCAAAATAACCCCAAAGTCAATGACAATATGCCCTGGAAAAAATGCCTTCTGACCCCAGACCTGATGATCAGTTTAGCCTTGCACATGAAGAAGAATTACTATATTCTGTATTTGACTGAATAGTGTTAAATAGGATAGTTGAGTATTTGCTATTCTTGAGTCTTGGACAACCAGCAAATCTGTAGCCTTTCTGTTCCTAAAATGGCATAGTTGAATTAGTGGGAACCAGAATAGAAGGAGGTTGAGGGGGAATGCCACTGATAATGACACACTGGCAGAAGTTTATTATAATCTTTTTATGGTTTATACTAAAATATATGTTCACATTTGTTGACCTTGATAATGGACCAAGAAATCAGTGTTAAGCCAAGGTCTTACACAGATCTTTAAAAAGAATTAAGGACAAGAGTGAACCTCATCCAGAGAGCAAGTTCAAGTATATGCAATTTGTGTTAAATGTAAAATGTCTCAGAGTGCTACATAAGGGAACCTATTTTATCCTTTCCTGTTTTATATCCTTCATTCATTTTTTTCCCCCCTTACATTTTAATTGGAATTGGAGATGCATAATGCATGGGAGTCTTGCACAGCAGCAGGGACAGAATCCTAATCAAATACAATTCAAAATGTATATTGAAATGGCTTTGGGATAAGGTTCTAACCCATTTGATCATAGTTGGAGTAGAGCGGGGTATAAGTCATACAAGACTGTTGTTAGCACATAATATGCTTTATGGTTCTGCAATTACATTGTAAAAGATATCTTTGCTGTTAAAGTGACACAAAGACATAACTTCTGTATTGACAGGAACCCTGCTGAGATGGTGAACTTTCTTTTCAACTGACATATACTCAGAAGAGATTTTCAGGAGAGTCCCTCCTTATGCATTTTGAGCACCCTGCATTCCATAATATTGGCAACTGCTGTGTTATCTCCTTATAATAGTGAGTACTCAGAGCAGTACACAGAAGTCTGATTAACAGTAAGTATTAATGATGGGGGCAAGCCCCTAAAATGGAAATTCAGCCTCCCTCCCACCCCTTTTTTATTTTTAATTTAGGACATCACTAGGCTCAACAAAATTGAGTTCAACAACAAGGCATTTTAAAGTAACACAATTTAAGGTCAGATTTCCTCTTCAAAGAAAGCTTTTCCACCATAACAATGACACTCACAACACTGACACCCCTGTTTGAGCCCTTAACCTCTACCAACAAGGAAGAAAAAGGAGGAAATTAATCAAAATTGAAGAAAAAAAAATTCAAGAAAACACAACCCCAACCCCAAGCAGAGTTCTGACCTCCTCAAAAGAGAGAAGTTCCAGAGACTTCATGAAGTGCACTAGAGACTTTGCTGTTGCTATTGATTTTACTTGGAAGGCACTTAGACACTATAGTGATGTGTTGCAATACAATACCCTAAGATAATTATTGTGATATGCTTAGTCACCTTCACTTGTACCATACTCCACAGCCAACGCCATTGGCTTCAGTCTAATGAACAACCATTCATACTGTCAGTATTCAGTGAAAATAAAGGTAATGCAATATGCCCTTACTAAAAGCTTTACAACATTTTATTTTTTAAAACAACTTTCATTGTTACTAAAACCCTTTGGTAAAATGATTTTTGCCAACAATGTTTTCCAGAGAATTTGTGCCACAATATTTTGGTATATTGCCACAAAGACTGTGTCTGAGAGTAACATGTATAGCTAACATTGCTTGGCAGGATTGTACCGCTTACACGGAGAAAATATAAAGTGTTTTAGTTACACATTCAGGTCCTGATGTATGTAAGCACTCATACAATATTACTGTGATAAGGGAATTCTGGCCATTTACCGTATACATTTGAGACAAAACAATTATTCTGTCTTTGCACCAAAAAGCTTCAGGAAATGTTAATGTGAAAGTTAGGATGATAGTATCAATACTAAAGATGTCTTGTTACTCATCAACACCTCATTGTTCAATTAAAACTAGTAATGTCATATGCCTAAGTGGTCATTATGCTCTTCTGATACATTAACATAGAGGCTAAGGATCACCACCATAACTCATCTGCCCAAGTCTTTTCTTATGCAATTCCAGATTTGTGACTGACAGGAGAGACCCCCATCTTACTATTCCAACTGCAGAAAAGGGCTTGTTTTCCTCAAACATCCAAAGGTAAAGTAGTTATGTCATTTCATGTGTTTTTTGTGCTGCCAAATTTGGGACAGAAATATTTCACCCTAGGATTCAAGTGGCTTTTTTTTATTATGTTTTCTGAACTTATATTGGAAACCCAGAAGTTGGCCAACACATGCTAGGAAGAGTCAGTTACTGGGGAAAGAAACTATGCATTTTCTTTACTTTAGTGCATTTAAAATTTCCTGTTGTAACTTTGCTTTCTTCTTGCATTTAAATACTATGTGTGTTTTGTTGAATTCAGATGTGATCTATGAAGTGTACCTTGGCAAAGCTGAGTGTGCACAATTTTTAGTACTTCACTGAAGCAGCACCATTAGCATTGTGGTTTCTGTATTGTCTGCACTATAGAATATCAGGATTAGAAGGGACCTCAGAAGGTCATCTAGTCCAACTCCCTGCTCAAAGCAAGACCAATCCCCAGACAGATTTTTACCCCAGTTCCCTAAGTGGCCCCCTCAAGGACTGAACTGACAACCCTGGGTTTAGCAGGCCAATGCTCAAACCACTGAGCTGTCCCTCCCTCTCCCCCACAATCATCACTGACCCCTAAATTGACTATAAGGACCTTATATAATGTACACGTACATATTCAAGTGGGCCTCTTATTAAATTATCTATTTTTTTAAAGTTATAGGTTTATCCCCATAATCAAATAAGAAACTTACCTAATCATTTGTGGTTTGTAATTAAATGATCATGAGAAAAGGGTTACTAATGACTATGAAATGAAGATTATAAAGAACTGCAGTCACAAACCAGGTCACATTCTGGTGTAATTCCATAAGAACTTCAGGTGACTAACTTTTTCAGTCCTTCAACAGCCAAGACTCCCATTAGAAAAGAAGGAACTATATCATGGAAAGCTTTGGATTTGTTTTAAACCCTGGAAGAGTAAACAGGACTTTTATGCTATTTGCTTGCCTTTCTACAAGCTGCTGCTGGCATCTCTTCCTCCCCCTCCTCGAAAATGTCAAATAATAAGAACCCTGCTGTCACTGCACCTGTCACTCTCTTCCTCGCTGTCAGTTACTCAGCTTGTTTCAGAACAACATGTCAGCAGACTGGAGATGCAAAGCTATGGGGGTGGAGGGGTTCTATGCAATATGGACCCTATTCTACATATCAATGAGCTAACTTCTAAAGATGCTGCCAAAATCTCCCAGGTCTGCAAAACTGGTTTGGTATCTCACATTTTCCTACATTACCAGTGCTTCTATTTGAATTTGGACTGTACACCATACAAGAATATCTTGTTAGCTCTAGTAGGGTTTTAGGAAATATAGAGTCGCAAAAAATGAATATTCAATTTTAAATTAATCCCAAACTTTAATTTTAAAAATTTTGTTTTTAATTCAGCTTGAGGTAACAGTGAAGAATAGAGTCACTGACCATTGTATATAGAAAGCTCACTGATTCCATAATGAATACAAACACTGAAATCAGTTTAGACTGAATTACTGCAGTAACACATGAGGAACATGGGCTCAACCCCAGGAGGTGCTGAGTGCCCTCAGCTCCTTTGAAGCCACTTTAAAAAGTATGGAGAAGCAGAAGATATAGCAAAGGGCAACCAGAATGAGTTGGAGCCTTGAAGGACTTAGAGAGAGGCTGGAAAAATGAAGTCTGAATTCTTTGCAAAAGACCTGAGAGAGAGCTTGCTGAGGTTCAAAAAATTATGAAAGAACAGAAATAATAGGTAGCATAGGACTATTTGAACTTATTTCAAATATAATATCCAGAGGACATAAAACTAAAGATACGTCAAACCCCAACGGAATTGGGTCAAATATCTCTCTCTCACACACACACGTGCACGCATGCAAATATAGAGTAGTCTTCAGAACACAGCAACTGCAACAGTATGAGGAGTTAAAAATGGTTATTGGGCGAACTGCTATAGTACTTCAGCACCTGAGTGAATGGAGATTGTATGAATGACAGAAAATTAGGCTGGTTTCAGAGTGGTAGCAGTGTTAGTCTGTATCAGCAAAAACAATGAGGAGTCCTTGTGGCACCTTAGAGACTAACAAATTTATTTGGGCATAAGCTTTTCTGGGCTAGAACCCATTTCATCAGATGCATGGAGTGGAAAATATAGTAGCAGGTATAAATACATGAAAAGATGTGATTTGCCTTACCAAGTGTGAAGTCAGTCTAACGAGACAATTCAATTGACAGCAGGATACCAAGGGAGGAAAAATAACTTTTGAAGTAGTAATGAGAGTGGCCCATTTCAAACAGTTGACGCTCACACCTTCTTAACAGTAGGGGAAAATTAGCATTGTGGAAATGAGGCTTAGGTTTTGTAATAACTCAACCACTCCCAGTCTTTATTCAGGCTTAATCTGATGGTGTCCAGTTTGCAAATTAATTCTAGTTCTGCAGTTTCACATTGGAGACTGTTTTTGAAGGTTTTTTTTGGTTGAAGAATTGCCACTTTAAGGTCTGTTATTGAGTGACCAGAGAGATTGAAGTGTTCTCCTATTGGTTTTTGAATGTTATGATTCCGGATGTCAGATTTGTGTCCATTTATTCTTTTGCGTAGAGACTGTCCGGTTTGGACAATGTACATGGTAGAGGGGCATTGCTGGCACATGATGGCATATATCACATTAGTAGATGTGCAGGTGAACAAGCCCTTGATGGTGTGGCTGATGTGGTTAGGTCCTATGATGGTGTCCCTTGAATAGATATGTGGACAGAGTTGGCATCGGGGTTTGTTGTAGGGTTTGGTTCCTGGGTTGGTGTTTTTGTTGTATAGTGTGTGGTTGCTGGTGAGTAATTGCTTCAGGTTGGGGAGCTGTCTGTAAGAGAGGACTGTCCTGTCCCCCAAGGTTAGAGTGAGGGATCGTCCTTCAGGATAGGTTGTAGATCCTTGATGATGTGCTGGAGAAGTTTTAGTTGGGGGCTGTAGATGACGGAAATAGACTATTTCCTATGTCCAGAATTCTAACATATGTAAGTTTGTCTCTTAGGAAATGGGCAGACATGGTTTAAGTAACTGAGATCCCTCTAATATACATCATTAAAATTATCTTGTTCACATATAGCATTTTTCACTCAAGAATTTCAGAGATTAAAAAAAGAATATCATCATTTTCATAATTGTAGAGCTGGGTCAAAAAAAAAAAAGGTGAAGTCAAGGCTGCAATTTTCAGGCTCAGATGCCTATAGTTTGGTAATAAAGTCTACATTTATGCATCTAAAATTGGATGCAATACTTGTGTTAGGGCACTCAAGTTAAAAAATTTGGCCTAAGTGACTTACCCAAAGTCTCTCAGAGTGTTACTGCTTGAGCTGGAAATAGAACCCCTGACTTCTACTCCAACCATTAGACAAATCTACCAAATACAAGCAAATTCTATACTGCCCGGAGTAATGAATACATGCACCTGTTTACTGAGTATCTTGTTATTGTCTGAAATATTAATGAGGTTCCACATGAAATCTTCAGGTCACTTCTGCTTTTGACTAAAAGTAATGTTTCAAGGATATTGCACCATTACACTAAAATTTTAAATGCAAAAGCTACAAGGATGAGAAGTATTCATCTGAGAACTTCAACTGATGTATGTTCTTTATGGACAGTTCCCATCCACGTGTGTGTGTGTGTGTGTGTGTGTGTGTGTGGTTTTGTTTTATTTTGTTTTTGTTTTTTTAAGGGAAAGCACTAGCAACCACAGCAATTTCTGAAAGGCACTCCCAATGATGTAAAAACCTTTGAAGCATAACCTGCAACAATAAGAAAATATTCCAAGGTACCCAGAGCCTGAATGGTCTCCTATGACGTGAAGTTTCTTTGAAGAGGATTCCCCTCAGAGATGGGAAGAGGACATACGTGATAGTACATTCTTTTTTAAAAAAGGAATTCCCTACTGAAACATGAAATTAGTTGTTCTTATTTCTCCTCAGACAGTATGAGAGCAGCTGAAGCATATAAGAAACTTTAGTATTACTGATTAGGAAGCAAAGAAAATGTAAAAATAATTTAATACAACGCTCAAAGTGACTGACAAAATTATGAATGGAAAAATGGTAGATAATCTGACTCAAATGAGTGGCCATTGGCACAAAAATCAGAACACACTCAACTGCTCATAACTATTCCACCAGAAAGTTTTTGTTTGTTTGTTTGTTTTAATTTCCCCACTCTCAGGAACCAGGGCCTGCAGCAGAGCCAGTTTCTGAGCAACCTAACAAGCACAGCTGGCCTATAGGAGGTTGCCTGATTGCCCACATTGCCCGCTTGTTAGGAAAAGTCAGCAGAGTAGCTTTTAAGCCCAGCAGCAGCAGTTCAGTGGCTGTTCAAAGTATTTGCCTACAGCCCCTATGTCTGCTTGTTCCCAGTCCTATCGCTGCCTTATACCAGCCTTGACACCAGCCCTGCTTCTGCCTTGCCTCACTTCAGGTGACCCTTGCTCTGATTCCAGACTTCTGATTTCAGCTCTAATCCACAATTCTGGCAGCTGGTCTCTGAGACGTGGGGCTCCTAATTCCCAACTGCTTCTCTAACCATAGGCATGACCACCTATGACCCAGTCTCTTACCCCCTCCATTTTAAGATCTCTCTCCAAATCCCTCTTTGGGACTGATGATATTTTCACTTGCACTCAGTGTGCTTAGAGTTCCAGGCAGTGTATGGTCGTGACGTAGACAAAGGTGGATGTGACACTGTGTGGAAGCTTCTTTGTCTCTGTGTGTCTTGTAACAGGTTTCTTTAATGAGTGCCTCCAATTTTAAATGGACTGATTCTGTATATCTTAACTGTTTCAAGGCTTTGAGTAGACTCTGAATCTTTAGAAGTGTATCCATTGCTATTTATCAAAAGGATAATAAAACTTTGAAGAGCTGATCAACAATAATTGGAATTATATAGGAGTCCAATTACAAAAAATCTAAAGTTGTTCCTCAAAAGGTCCAAACATTGGAACAGTAAAAATGGTCAGTACAAGGAGAAACAGCAGCTGAAATACAAATGGCATTAATATGTCTAGCTCAAAACTAATAAATCCATGTAAAAATTTTAGGCCAGATGATGGTAGAATTCCATGGAACTTTAAAGGATCTTGCTTAGTACTTGGGCCAAGGTCATTATTCACATCCTCTGTCAAGTTATTGTTTACAGTTCCTTAAATGCATCACAAAGACTGGTTTCTGGGTTATAAATAGGTGAATACTATTAGTGGTTTGGAGGGAGATTTTCAAAGGTAAAATAACATCCACTGAAGGGCATTTATACCTTTGATAATCTACTTTATTGCAGTCTAGTCATGAGACTTCTGCTTCCTGGGCAGCTCACATACACCATGTCCTGTAGGTAACTGGTCCCACTTAGCTCGGTGCTCACAAGTCCCAAATGTCTACCCATGTATTTATGGTAAGGAGGGAGATGAAGCAGCTGTGATTGTGCCTAATCTTCTACCCTTCTTCGAAGCACTGCCAAGACCTCCAAGTCAGTCACCATTGCAAAAGGATATTTTTCTCACTCTAAGATAATAATCTAACAAAAATATTGACAATGGAATGAAGAAAACAGCTCACGAAAATGAAAATATCAAAATACCAAAAGTAAATATCAAATGTAAAAACAAGCAAACAACAAAAATGTGCTATACAAAATGCCAGCATTGAGTGCCATTTCTGCCTTGGGACATGTCAGTGTAGATCTCTGTCTCCTTATGAAGTTCCATCTTTCATGTGAGTTTTCCTGTCTGCATTGGGAATACAGTATTGGGAATACACTTTACAGTACTATCTCCACAACAGACAGAATAAGTCATACAAGGAATTTATTCAGCAATGTTCACCTCTTCTTTTGGTTTTCTTATTTGAATTTTTTTTCAGATTTATTTACTCCATGGTTTCAACATTTGTAATACAACATTTGAGCTGTGTTGCTTAGTTGCGACTGACCATGTAAATCAGACAAGATGAGATTCTATGCTGCACCTCTGAGAGGTGCAGCCCAGGGCTAGAGGAGGTTGTGGTGGTGGTAAGTGATGACCCAATCCTGGTCTACTCCACTGAACTCTGTGTAATCATGGCCTGCTCCAGAGTAATTTTGATGGCCTGAGCCCCCTGTCTGAGGGTATGTCTACATTACTATTGGAGGCATTATTGCAGCCCATGGAGCTACGCCTGAGCGATTTTGAATTTAGCTAGTTCAAGAATCAATAGCAGCAAAGCCGCAGCTCCATAGACTATACAAGATTGCCTGGGACCTTGGGTATACGTACCCAAGCATCTAGCCCATGCTGAAGTCCATATTGCCATGGCTTCACTTCTGTTGGCACTCAAACTAGCTAGATTAGGTATGTCCACATGTGCTGTAATCACACCCATAATTGCAGTGTGTAGACCTTCCCTAAATTACTGTAGCCTCCCCAGGGTCCCCTAAGGCCTGCAGTGCTGTTGGAATCTCTACAGGGCTGTGGCCCCAACCCGGCACACCCTTCCCACCTCCAACGCATGGCTATGCTGGGGCTAGCAGGGGCATCCTCAGGAGGCAGCCTTAAGACTGTTTCCATAGTGCCTGAACAGGTGAATCCTCTTCCAGGTGGAACTGGGGATTTAAAACTCACTTATGCCACTTCAGCTGTTTGACTGGGTTTGAAATGGCTGGAACAAAGATGTGGATCTTATCCATGGTATCGTTTTTCTTCATTTCCTTAAATTGCATTAGATTAACTCCTATAAACCAAGTTTCTGGTGAAAATGCTCGGGGGGGGGGGGAGGGGGCCTTTAAAACATATACTGTATTTGAGCAAACAAGCTTGAATTTGTTTTCCACAACAAAGTGCACACCTGGCCAAGGAGAATTAGTTTAAAAATTCATTGAACTATTTGCTTAATATTTTAATGGAAAGGGCCAACTGTAATGGGCACTACTCTGCAAAATAAAGGGTCATTGTAAGATTCCTTATTTATTGTTTCTCAATGACTTCTCAAACAACTGTGCTTATGTATAACAAAATGTGGGGATTTTTTTTTTTTTAAGCACTACTACAACCTCCACTTCAGATTGAAGTCAATTTGGGTTTTTGTTTTCGTTTTCCTTCTCACACATTGTCAGTGTTAACAAAAGTTCTTGAGACTAAATAATGGCATCAATGAGGGCCTAATCTGGAATGGGTTAGCTCTGTAATCAGAAACAGGGGGGAAAAAACCTGCTTAGTTTCAAAGACTTAGAAGGTTGTGAAATAAGTTCATGATAAAGATGACACAAAAGAATAGATTCCAGTTCACTCTCCTTTAGCTATGTTGGTTCCACAGGACTAAGTGAAAAAAAAAGAAAATGTTGGCCATTAAAGTAATCACATATTACTGGACCATAGTGGGAGCAGATGTGGATCCTGACTTCAATGAGCTTTGGATCAGGTCTATGTCCAGTAAGAAGGTGCCATTTTTAATAACTCTGTACTTTATTGTGATATGTTTTTCAATATCTGTGACTAAACGAGAAATTATCAACAGTAAGAAATATTGTCACTCTATTCAGTTTCTAAAGCTATAGTAATGGGATTTCATAGTAGTATAAAAGAATGTGATCTGGGTTCATCATATTTTTATTTAGCGTTTTTGTTATTCAATCAATGAGGCAGTTTTTTTCTAGAATGATAGTAGAAGTTGTCTACTATAATTTTATTTTTGATAAGATTACAATGATAGGTGAAAGGCAACTATGCCCCTTTAGGAAAGAAGAGTTGTAAATACAGTGCTTAAATGGTTTTCTATTCCCTAATTCACTTTATTAGACCTGCTTTGTAATTTTCATCCACACAGAATGGTTCCTGATTTGCTTATTCATGCTCATTTTGACCTGATCTACATCAGTCTTTAAAAAGGTCATCCCTTATTTGAAGTTGCCTGACCAAGCCTTTTGCAGCGTCTTCCAAAATAAATGAAAACTGGACTTCAAAGGAGGAAATAAGGAATATTGCGTCTTCTCTCAATAACATCAGATGGACAATGCTGAGTGATTTTACATCCTGAGCTATGAGAATGGGGTAATTCAGATAACCAGAGATGTAAGGGATGAATTATTCTGACCTCCCCTTTGATAAATTGCAGATTAGAGTGACCAGTGGACTATTTCATTAGTACTATTTAGGGTAGAATTAAGATGATTTGTTTTTAATGTAAAATATTAAAAGAAAAACTCATGAATAGTCTTTATTTATAAGTGTCCTTTTTGCTTGTATCAAGATGATGGAAATCTCAGAAAATCAACAGATTACACAAAACTACCGCCATTTGCAACTGAAAGCTTCCAAGAACAGCTCACTACATTTCCTTATCAACAAATCCAAACCAGAAACCAAATCCTGATTCAACTTCAGACCTGAACCTCTGATCTTAACCCAACATAGTCCAGGTACATATGTGACGACGACATCCTTGGTCTATCTCTATTCATAGTATGGGAGCCCTTCGGGGATTATATATTCTAGAGTACAAATACTAGGAAATCCTCACTTCAGTAGAAAGTGATGAACATATAATCAGATGTATGCAGCCTTTCAAACAACTGTTACCTATTTCTACTATTGTAAACCCAATTGTGACTAGCACAGCATTTCTAGTCCAGGTAGTACAAACAGGCACTTTCTACTTCAATGTTTTCCTTAAATCAATATTTTTGACCAAATTCTTCTGCAGCTATGATTTACACCTGGAAAGAAACAAAGAGTCTACACTGAATTTTGGAGGGACCCCAGGTTTCAGAACCCACGCTCCAGCTTGAGACACAACTTTAAAGTGCTGTCTATACAGCTATTTCTAGAGCACAAACATGAGCCTCACTAGCCCAAGCCTGTTGATCCAGGCTGAGAGGCTCACTCCAAAATGCCGCATAGACATGAGATTGCTAGTGCTTGTCAAAGATGATGCTAGTGTCACATGTTTAAAGATTCCTCTATCACCCTGGTAACAGTAGATAAGCTACACAAACACTAGTGGCTCATTTTTATTTTTCTTGTGAAAAATTAATTATCTTATCCAGTGGCTTAAAACATTCCAATTACTAGTACTCTGGATAGTTAATCCAAAACTAGCTAGCCAGCATCAAAGATCATTAACAATCTGCCATGTTCCAATCAAATGCATCATGGCTAACACTGAAAATACCTGAGAACTTTAGAGTCTACAAAATTACGTTTTTGTTTGACTGAACCCTGGAAATACACAATGTTTTGCTTCAGTTAGGTGATTTATTTTTGTTTTTTGGTCTTTTAATTGAACTTGATAGACATGTCCGACTACAGCTGTACCCTTAATCCGGGCCAGCTCTAAGCACCAGCAAAGCATGCAGTTGCTTGGGGCGGCAAATTTGCAGGGGCGCAAGAATCCAGCATGGGAGCTGAGAACCAACAGGGGGCCCTGGGAGCTGTAGTTCCTTGGTTAGCTCCCTGCCTATAGAGCCAGTCCTGGAGCAGGGAAAGAACGACATTTCCCAGCATTCCCTCGGCCGCAATTAACAGGAAAGGGAGGGGGAAGGAGTGTGGAACTGAAACCTCATGCTGCAGCTTGCTGTGAATGGTAGGGACAGAGCCAGTTCTAGGTTTTTTGCCGCCCCCTCCCCAGCCCTGGGCTCCCCCGCACTCCTGTGTTGCCCCAGCCCTGGACTCTCCCCTGCCCACACCCCCTGCCGCCCCAGCTCTGGCCTCCACCTGCACCTCCTGCCACCCCAGCCCTAGGCTCTCCCCCAAAGAAAGAATTGGGTGGACTAAATGGACAGTGCACCTCTCTATCTGAAGCCTAGCAAGGGAGCTACGTGGATCCCGCTAGAATTTAAAATGAAAAGTAAGGGAGGGGAGGCTCTACTAGGACCTGGGCAGCTTTAGATACAGTACCAAGCACGTAGGAGGATTTACACTTCTGAGCCATGGAAGCAGAAATTGACTTTTCCTTTCCAGATTTAGCTAATATTCAGAAAGGGAATCTAGCACCTGCCTTCCAGATTTGAACACCCTCAAAATTCAGGAGTGCTCAAGCTCAATTTGGGCAGCTGCTACTTCATTTCTCCCAAATCAAATATTGATCCACTGTAACTTACTGTAGAAAAAATAGAATAAATTGAGCAAGAAATGCTTCCCAGTGGTTATTAGGACTGGAATAGCTATTTTCAACAGCCATTGCTTTTTTTTTTTTTTTTTTAGTTTTAGTTTTATTTGTTTAAAAGGAAGACAGTGATATTGCATTGGCAAATTCCCCATAGAAACAAGGAATGGAACAAAAGAATAATAAAGGCAACTTTTCCTCATTTATGTAGGACAGTCTTATAATATGCATCCAGCTATCCTTCAATCACACAAGCTGAAAATTGTTCCACTTTACTGCAGTTCTGTAACGACATGGGAACCAATCCTGTCTGTGTTCTGTGCACATCCAAAATTCCTGCTGAATGACCCGCCCTGGGAGCGAGTAACCAGTGACCCAGGGCTGGGGCGGCAGGAGGGTGCAGTTGGGGGGGGTGGGGGAGAGAGAGCCCAGGGCTGGCGTGGGGGGAGGGGGGGGTAGCCAAAAATGTTTTTGCTTGAGGCAGCAAAAAAACCTAGAGCCAGCCCTGGCCTTAATATTAACATGCTACTTGAACTTGAGAACATCTTGTTTCTGGCTACTAGTAGTACCATCAGTACTTGCTCACATTGAAATCAACCAGAAGGAATATAGATTTAAAATCCAGGAATCCAACTTCAAAGTTCGAAATGCATAGCTCCTCAGCATGAAGTCACTTAAAAGAATTACATTATCCCCATTACCACATGAATTCAGCAAAGTGTAAATGTGAAGACTAGATGATCATAATGGTCCCTTCTGACCTTAAAGTCTAAGTCTATGAAGGTCTCGCTATAGTTCATCTGACCTGCCAATTTTTTCACTTGGCTTCTATGGCAATTTCATAGCTCTGAATCTTTGTTGTGATGAAAAATTGCACATATTATGTGCACAAATGAGATGGTTGTGTTTACATAATATATCTAGTGTATCTCCAGTTCTTTCACTTAGAAAATGAGGGAGGTTTTTATTTTGAACACTGAAAATCTAAGTTATGTTCACAGAATGTTATGAAAATAAAAAATGAAAAGATTTTCACATATACTATAATACAGTGTTTATTAAAGATGTGACAGGATCGGTAGCTCACCGCTGTAGCGCCTCCTCCTGGCCGCTTCGGGGAATTAGTTTCACGCCAGTAGAGCGCCCTCTTTGGGTGGCGTTCCACCTGTCGTCTCGCCTCTGTGGGGTGCATGGACTTGCATTGCTCCCGACGTCGGCGTCCCCTTCCTGGAGCACTGCCCTCCGACAGTGTCCCTTTGTCCAATCGCACCCCCTTCCGGGGGGGGGGGTTAAACAACAGCCCCACACCCTCGAGTCCAATCCTCAGAGTCCAGGACCCGGTGTGGTTCTGACCGGCCGCTCCCTGCAGCCTGTGGCTGTGCGTGGGACAGCACAGCAAACAAAGGGGGAAAAAGGGGGGGGGGGGACGACTCAGGCCCACCCACTACTCTGAGTCCCGGTCCAGAGGCCCTCGTGTGACAGTCTCACTGTCTTCCTTCTCCTTCCTCCTCTGACTATCCCTCTGGACCACTTCCCCCAGCAGCCCTTCACTCCGCTAGGCCTCCTCCTCCCAGGCCTGCTGCCTAGCAGGCTATGGAGTAGGGCCTTCTCTCACTCTCTCAGGCTGACCTGCACTGCGCTGTCCATGGTGCTGGCCTCCCAGCTCTGGAGACAGACCTTCCCCTCTGAAGGCCTGGGACAGACTCACTGCTCCTGCTCTGGGCAGACTTTTATATGGCTAAGCCGGGCCCTGATTGGCTGGCTACAATCTGCCTTCCGATTGGCCCTCTGTAAGCCCTTCCCTGATTGGCCGCGCGTCTACGCAGGCGCCTAGGCCTGCCGCAGCCCAGTCTCTCTAGGTGTGGGGTAATCGCCTCACCACAAAAGGCTAAAATGAATTATTTTAATCAACCAAGGTATATTAAACTACAAAGACTACATGAAAGCACCATCAATGATTTGGCTTAAGTGCAAAGAAGCCAAATAATCAAAGCTATGGTTAAACTATAAGCAAGCCATATTCTGTTTATATACTGTACCCCACTGTACCTCATGGAGAATCAAAATGCGATCAAAGCCCCATTCTGCTAGGCACTGTACAAATGCAGAGTCAGTGTCCCTAAAAGCTTACGATATAAATATACAAGATCAACAACGATTAGAAGGTTTTATAGTTATCCCCTTTTCACAGATGAGAAACTAAGGCACACAGTAATTAAATTATTTGCCCCAGATCACAAGGGAAGTCTCTAGCAGAGCTAGGAATTGAACCCAGATATCCTGAGTCCTAGACAAGCACTTTAACCACAAAATCATCCTTCAGTTGTTGTGCGGTTGAGGTAAAGCTTCAGGATTCTCATGGGTTTGTGTATTCTGTAAATAGAACAAGGGGGAAATACTATTTTAAAGTCTGTCTCTCCAGTGCAAGAACATAATAGTTTTCTCAACAGCAGGAGCATAGAAAGGACTCTTTATGGAGATCTCAGATTTACATTGCCTATCCCAACCTTTGCAGGCAATCCAAAGCAAAGTTAATACACCCCTGAGCATATGCATGATCCTAGTGACCCTAATGGGACTCTGGGTAAAGGGGTATAGGATAGCAGATTTTAATACAGGATCAGAGTTATACAGTTAAAAAAACCGCAAACGAACAAAAACCTTACCAAATTAGGGTATCTTGCCGTAGCAGCTGGGAGCTTACCTTCCATCGCAGGGAGACAGACACATACTGACTCTTCTAGATGGGTTTGTATTTGGGCAGCTAGCCCAAGCCTCCACTTGTGGTTTCAAGGCTACACTGCTATTTTAGCTCACTAGCTCAAGGAGAGCTAGTGTCTGTCTTTCTACCTGTGCTAGGAAGCAGTTTAGACATATCTTTAATGTGAAGTTGCCAGATTAGTGTAAAAACTTGAATGAATCCAAAAAAGGAATGGATTTTCTCAAATCATTGTTTGATAACTTTGTTTTAAGGGTGGTAACAAATATGTAAAACCATCTAGGAAAGTTATTAGTAATGTGAAATTACCTTATATTGCTATTTTAAGAAATCCATAGAGTTATTTAAGAGTATTTATGTATTTTTCTGTTTGTTTTTTAGTATGGGATTTCAGCCTGTGCAGTGGCATGAAATTATATTTGGTGTTAACAGACTTAGCATGATTTCACGGATTGTAGAAAGCAGGATACCTGGGGTGGCAGGGAGAAAACTGGAAATTACAGGAAGTAAATAGTATAGTTTTGTGCTACTTTCAAAATTTGAATTTTCCTATAAATTTTCTTAAGGGAATATGTTAACTGGGAACTTCAAAGTCCTCTTTCATTTTATGTATGGGTGAGATTTTCAAAAGTATGAGAACTGTACTGCTAAGTCATTTGGGTTCTTTTGAAAAATTCCACCTTATACCTGCAATTAAATGGACAACTCATTTGGAAAGAAAGATGGTGGATTTAAAATATATAATTAAGTCAATGAAAAACACCCAGCCAGTTTTTTTTTTTCCACTTAACTACATTTGTTTGCAATATAAAAATTGGATACTTCAAATGTGGCATATTTCACATTATGAAAGATCATTTTCCTTCCATTTTATTTGTATATTATACAAATGCTGGTGTCTTATCCTGCTAACAAATGCAGTTTTCACTGTAATTTCACTGAAATTCCTAAGCACTGCATAACCTGAATCATGCATTAAGACTGTATCTTACAAACAGAAAAGAGGGTTATCAAACACTTTCATTTGTGAGCATGATACCAAAATGCTGTTAATATAACTCAAACTTTAGTGCAATATATTGTGCTACAGTATCTCTCTCCCCATCTAAGGATCAGAAACAGGAACAGACTCATGTCTAAAGTATGTTGTCATCTGTCTGATGTTATTAAAAGAGCTTCTGTTTCTATACACCCTGTTAGAAGATTTTGGTTATTTCCAATAGGGTATAAAGAAAACAGGGTGCATTGTACAATTTTTTCTACAGCTACCTCAAGTGGAAGGGGGGAAATGATGTGCTTGCAGGCCGGCTGAGCACAAAGGGACAGTTAACAATGACAACAGCACTAGAAGCCCCAGTATGGTATATCTGGGTGGAATGGGACCGGCCTCTTCTCCAAGTATGTTGGCAGGACATTGAGGTTGGGGGAGAGATCTGACTGCACCTGTACTAAACAAATAGGTGCCTCTCCTTACGTTACCTCAGAAGCCCAGGAGAATATCTGTCATAGACTGCATAATAGCCTCTCATAGCCTTGTAAGAGATGTACCTAACAGTGTCCTCAGCCTATCCATTTTTGTGTTTCTGCACAAGTATGTGTTATGTTGAGGCAAGGTATTGTTATATTCATCTCAATAATCTCAAATACTTTCTAAGGACCAAATTTCTCAGAGGAACAAACTTTTGCCCGTTTGAATAAATCATGGTCTTCTCTCACAAACTGCTGATTCCGTGACACAGCAGACACTTACAAAACTGATTCCCAGTTATAGTAGTATGCACGAAGAAATGTTAAAGAAAAAAATATCACCTAAATAAAAACATTTCCTTACAGTTACAGAACTTAAATTTCAGCTTCTGTCTAAACAATGGCTCATGGTGAAAGTAAACTGTCCTTGATACAAGTAGAAAAGCTTTCCTCTTTGCAGCCATATGAATCTTATTCTTCTAGGTGGCCTATTAACTCAGTACTTTATGCACACCAGGGCTGTGCTCACAAAAACACAAAGCTGGAGTCTGTGCTTCACCTCTCCGGTGGCATAGCACAGAAGGAGCTCCCCAGGAGGAAAGGTGGCAAAAGGCAGTCTCCCCATAATTGCCTACATACTCCCTCTTCTACTGCCCAGAATAGCTACAGACCAAAATGCCATTCTCCCTCCAGTTGCCAGCCTACTCCCTGTGTCAGATGCTGGGTATGCCAAGGGGAATTCTACATCCAAGGCCACTGCTATAATTCCCCAAGCCAGATTCTACCATCATTATTGCTAATATGAGAACACAGTAACTCCACTGACACCACAAGAGACTCTCCAGATTTATCTGAGTTGAACTGAGAACAAAAGCTGGCACCCTCACTTTTTGAGTCATTTGGATGAAGCTCAAACAGCAAGGCACAGGTGATGGCTGGTAAATGGTTGCACATCTAGTGGAGACAACTCCTGTATCCTGTACAAGGTTTGCAATCCAGGGATCCCAACCTGCTCCTTGAAATTCAGGTACCACTGGCAGCCATAAGATCTTTTTTGATCTTCACTTGACAAGATTGTTGCAACCTGTTCTCTCAGATTTGGGCATTAACACAATAACCAGGCTTTTATCAACTCTGTTTTGGATTTCTACATTATAGTCTGAAGGGATCACCTGGAAGGCAAATCAGAAACTTCAGATGCCACAAAATATAGGTGTTCATTTGCTTAGTGATGTGTTTGTGTGTATATATAATTTTATATACACCAGTTGAGTATTAGATTACAGTGACCTCTAGTCTGTTTCCACGAGCAGTTCGAAGTGTTAGTTTTGATCTCTCAAGACCTATTTCGATGGCTGCTGTCTCTCTTAGAGGATACCTCCTTGCTATTCAGGTTCCATCTTGATAAAAAGCCCAACTGAGCTGACTCACTAATGGTGAGTCTTAACGTTTGGCCCTGAACTGTGAAATTCTCTTCTGATCAGCCGAACATAGCCCCATTTTGAAGACTTACAGGATAAGTTGCAAGACTTTTGCTTGAATGGTTGGCTTTATCAAAATTCCATGGGTGCAATCCCATCCCATTGACATCAATGGCAATCTTCTCATTGATTTGAAAGGGGCCTGGATTTCACCCTGTCATTTATTTATTTAAAGTTCAGTGGGAACAAAATTGTGCATTTAACCTTACTGTGTTTTGTGGGGATAATAATCATTATTACCACCACACCCAAGTTTGTTGTGAGGCTGAATTAATGTAGTTAATATTTATAAACTGTTAAAGATACATGAATAAATTCCGATTCTACTGAAATGAATGGCAAAGCTCCCATTAATTTTAATGAGACCAGGATTTTGGTGTATAAAGCATAAGTGTTAAGTAGTATTATGCAGTTGTCATTTTTGAGATAGTATTTCTTGTTAAGTGACACATACATTGCGTTATGGAATGAGAGATTAGGATTGTTTTATAAAAGAAAGATTCATATGGTATGTTGGGGAATATCATTGGCTAGTGCTTTTCCAAAGTATTTTGTTTTTAATGGAAGGATCTTTTCAATGTAATGTATATAATTTTGAGGACTGTGTAACGCTAATATAATGGAGATTTTATGAAGTCTTGAAGATGGTACCAAATAGGATAGATTATTACTCTGAAAAACCTCAGTTACTTGAACAATACAAACATTAAATCATTTATGAAAAGGGAATGATAATCTGTCTTATTTTTTACAAGACAAGATGAACACACGGACATGTCTAGTGGATACCACCCCTTTCCAAATCTTTCATAAACACCATTATTATTTATTATATCCATCTCTTCCTTTCATAATGGTTTAAGATGCCCTGCAGCAATTTTCATACATTTATTCTTATGCAGAATTTGTTTCATGTATTCTATATCTCCTTTTCAATGAAATGTTGAATTCCTTAGTAATCAGGCACAGCAGTTTGACAAGAAGGGTGGGTTTTTTTTCTTAACAATAGGTTCATAAAAGCTTAAAGAAATCCCGTTTTGAACTACATATCTTTAGGGACAATTTTGAAATCGTGCAAGCTGCAACCCATATATTATCAACCTCTATACAAACACCAGCTAAGTAAAAATAATTGTATGGTTTTCATTCACAACAGCATCTCTCTCCTGTAATATACTTTTTGTCCTGAAAATCATATGTTTAATGTAAAATACTGCCAAGTTTCACATGTTGGAAAAAAAATTCTACACCCCACAATGACTGAATACTTAATGATGCAAAATTGTTTTGTAAGATTAAAAAAAAAAAAATCAAAGGAGCCTATGGAAGTTAGGCACCCAAATCTCATTAAAATTCAACAGTTGGGAATCTAACTCACTTATGCTCCTTTAAAAACCCTGGTTACTATTATTAAAGTATTTCAACATACCAGGATAAAATTAGTGGTTTTAAGAGTGCATTTGTAAGTGATCAAATGGTCCCTTCTGCCTTTCATTTTAAACTAGACTGCATGTCAGAACATGTCATCATGCTCCAGCTTCTCAGTGATACTCCAAACACAAAAATCATCTCCAAAGGAAAAACTGCACAAGGCAAGAAAGGAACCATCTGTTTTGAAATGTATGTCAGATGCTGTCTCATTGTGATCTACTTCACTGGAACCAGATTATTAAATTTATAATTCCTAACTATTTCTTTTTAATTAAACAAAATTTTTGCTTGCTTGTCAGAGTTAAAAGTCACAGCCCTGCAATAAGAATTACAATAAAAAGGCAACAAGAAATGAAATCTCCTGTGCAGTTAAAATGAAATGAAATTTACGAGGCATTCTCAAGTGTATTTCAGGAACATTTTTACAACTATATTGTTTTAATCTAACAACTCCTAATGTTCTGAGTTCACTACAGGAGAAAACTGACAACCTACCTGACATTTTGTAATCCAGTTCTTTGCTCTTATTCTAGTTTGTGTGCTCAAAATATAAGTAGATTCACTTAGGTCCTCAAGTAGTCCTTTTTAACAATGGCTTATGATTATGTTTATGCTGTAACTTTATACCCACAAAATTAGTTTAAGAGTACAAAACTCCTGAATTTAACTCTAGAGTATATATAAATGTGTATGTGACTAGCATTTTACTATTACCACTGCTAAAGTTAGGGCACAGTTCTGCTCTATGCTCTATTATTAAATGGTGCATGAACTGGAATCCAAGTTTTTCCCCCTTCCAGGTGAGTACCCTAATCACCAGACTGGAGTCATTCATTCTCTGTCTCTGACCCAATGACTACTGATGTATTTCATACAGAGTGGTACAGTTTCAACAGCAGAGATTGAGAGACACCCACCCCCGAATACCCCTTAATCCAGTAGTTAGGGCACTCATCTCTGCTCGGGAGAAAGGACTTTAACCCAAGTCTCCCTCCTCCCAAGTGAATGCCTTAACCACTACATTAAGTGTTAAAGGAGGCACCAACAAGTGTGTTTTCTGAATCCAGACTTTTATTTCCTTTGCTTTTATTAAAAATATGCCAAACAATGTTTTGTTTGACCCAAAATTAAAGGGTTTTTTTGTTTTTGTTTTTTACTTGTCTTGCAAACGGATTCAAACGGTGCTTTTATCATGTGGGCCACTATCTGTCCCTAAACGAAATCCAACCAAGTTTCATCTGTGTCCAAAATCCAAGACATGAACTTTTAGCTCAGGAGGTGAAAAGGCAAAGCCATTTTTATCAAAGAGAGTGAAATAGGTACAGTATATGTTCTTGAATGGTAAGGATTGATATGTTATTAAATCGAGCCTTAATCCCTCTTTTATATGAAGGAAACCAAGTGCCCAGTCCTGCAAACAATTACTACTGTGTATACACTTATTCCTGCACATAGTTCCATTGACATCATTAGGTCTCCGAGCAGAAGGAAGGCTAAGTACAGATTGCAGGTTCCAGCCCATAATGAATAAAATGTTTTATTGAGAAGAGTGATTTAAAAAAAAAATAAGTAATTGAAAAGTAATGAAAACAGGTGAATCTACACATGTAGCTACACGAGCAGGGCCGGCTCCAGGCACCAGCTTCTCAAGCAGGTGCTTGGGGCGGCCGCTCCGGAGAGGGGTGGCAGGTCCAGGTATTTGGCGGCAATTCGGCGGACAGTCCCTCACTCCGCCTGGGAGTGAAGGACCTTCCGTCGAATTGCCGCCGTAGATCGCGATCGTGGCTTTTTTTAGATTGCAATCGGGGCTTTTTTGTTTGTTTGTTTGTTTTTTGTTTTGGCTGCTTGGGGCTGCCAAAACCCTGGAGCCGGCCCTGTACATGAGGAGGTTTCTACTAGATCTCCAGAAAAGCTTTGAAATGAGAAAGATGTCAACAGCAACATCATGCACCCAGAAAGTATCCCTGGTGACTAATATTGAAAGTAAAGTGGGTGCCATGAACTAGTTTGCTCACTGATCTGTGCTGATGGTAAAAAGATGAATGGCTATGTGGATAGCAATGCTTAGCATGTATGACAGGGAGTCTAGTTTAACATTTAATGTAAGGTGTTTTGCAAGTGACATCTTCAGTTAGTGATTTCATGAGCTGTTTTCATAAACCTAGATAAAAGCAGTTACTTCTGTTACCAGCAAATGGGTTAATTCACACAGAAAACCTAGCTGGGAGAAATTCTTCCTTCAAGAGATGAGGGCATGGTTTATCCAAGCAAAAGAAAGCTTCTAGCGGGATAAACTGTCATCATTTTCCTGCAAGTATTTTGGAGGAAAACATGCTCATCTTCTTCACCCAGAAACTGCCCATCCTATCCACTCTCAATGTATGGAAACCCAGTGCCCTTGCTGGGGAAGAAAGTCCTGTGGAGGGTGCCTTTTGGGCATGGATTGAGGCATACGCTCCTCTTCTCACTGTCTGGCCCTAATTATCATTTGACAAGAATGGAGGAAGTGATTCTGACCCTTGTGCAGTTATACTGGGAAAACTTTAGGCATTCAAATGTATTTTGGGAGTTTGATTTACCTTGTGTTGCCTAAAGATCCATCGTGGACTAGGTACATACTTGCTGAGTAGTTGAGTTTATCTTTAGTATGGACCCACTTCCTGTACCAAATTATGAAAGTTTGCCAAGATTGAACATGTTTCTCACTTCTCCCTCATATACTGCAGTTTCCTACTTCTGGTACTATATTAGCCCTGCTGACAGTTTCAATTTGTAAAGTGCAGTCAGTATTATTTAGTGGCACATATACTTAAAGTCAATAGATCTGCCCATTGCATCTTAGGGCCTTTTTAAACAAATATGGCTAATGCATTCATCTGGGAATTTAGAAGAACAGGGGATTACCCACTCTTTCGGAAAACCTGCAGAAGGGGGCTATGTTCCTATATGCAAAAGTCTCTCCATGGCAGTTCATGTCTTACTCTTAGAAGAGCTCAGGAGGGCTTGCCTCCCTGCAGCAGAAGCCACAGGTCTATCTCTGAATTCCACAAATATTCTGGCATTTGCAAAACCAATCTGCACAGAGATCCTGTGCCTTTTTATTACATCAGGAATGCCATTACTACCTCCTCACATGGCCACATATCCTAGCAGGTAGCTCCAGTGTGGACGGAAGACTGTGGAAAGGTAACAAGTCAGCCGGTACTACATTTCCATAGTGAATTCTGTGGGGTAGGTAGACCTGGCCACTCTCCTTGTGCAGATCCCCAAACCTGAAGAGAGTAGGTTTTCACAGGGCTGGCTAATCCCTCTTTTCACACAGGAGGTGAGAGACCCATATGGAGAGGGGCACAAGTTTTTCCACCTCTGTCCCACAACAGAAAATTGAGCTGAAGTTCTCCTGATAGAGCATCTGGATATTCAAGGACATTCCAATACAGTGGCTGAGAATCAAGCTGAAAATCTTTTTTTTTAAACCCATAAATAAGAGTGCCTTGTTCCCAGATCCCTAGATTTTTTTCCACCAATGCTCTATTCCAATGTTGGCTAGTTATCGGTTGTTCTGAAATGCTGATGCATTTACTCTAACTCTGCTTCTACTAATAACTCTACCACATGGTGACATCTGTATTTCTACAAGTAACTTTTTCTGCATGGACTTCCTTTTTCCAAACCGCACATGGACAGATCTCTCATATCCACCTGTCAAAATTCTTCAAATTTAAAAGATCCAAGATATTTCTATATGCTCTTTCCCTCCTTCCACAGCAGCATAAACATCAATCTTAAGGGATGGGAAGAAGGATAAACAAGCTACATTTCTTTATAGGCCTACTGTTTCAGCTTAGCTTGATTTAGTAAGTTCTTCAACTGTGCATGCCTCACCTGATGCAACAGTTACTTACATCGTTACATCCTTGCTTCAGACAGTATTTTTCTTCTCTCTCTGCACTCTACCCAACATATATCCCCCATCACTCCACATTTTTCTTAAAGGTTCAGCCACACATCTGAAATTTCTTTATACCTATATAACAATGCATGTACCTGTACTGTGGAGGGAAATCTCAGGGATTTCAGTTTTCACCTGGCAACATAAATTGGCATTTCCAATTGAAACAATAGGTTCTGGTTTTCTGCTGCTCAAGGTGAAAGCATGTGAATAATTACCAGGCAGATTACACCAGCTTGATAGCGAACATGTTACCAACAACAATATGGTTATCAAAATAGAAGAAAACTTGACTAATAATCAACACATACAAATTTGCACATATCCATGCAATTTATAATTCACATAGAAAAAATTTCCAACTCCCTTAGATAAGTATTCACAATGTCAGAACTTCACAAGAAAAGCAGAGCTTTTCTTGACCTGCTGCTCACAAACAGGGAAGAATTAATAGGGGAAGCAAAAGTGGATGGGAACCTGGGAGGCAGTGACCATGAGATGGTCGAGTTCAGGATCCTGACACAAGGAAGAAAGGAGAGCAGCAGAATATGGACCCTGGACTTCAGAAAAGCAGACTTTGACTCCCTCAGGGAACAGATGGGCAGGATCCCCTGGGAGAATAACATGAAGGGCAAAGGGGTGCAGGAGAGCTGGCTGGATAAAGAATCCTTATTGTGGTTGCAGGAACAAACCATCCCGATGTGTAGAAAGAATAGTAAATATGGCAGGCAACCAGCTTGGCTAAACAGTGAAATCCTTGCTGGTCTTAAATGCAAAAAAGAAGCTTACAAGAAGTGGAAGATTGGACAAATGACCAGGGAGGAGTATAAAAATCAGGAAGGCCAAATCACACTTGGAGTTGCAGTTAGCAAGAGATGTTAAGAGTAACAAGAAGGGTTTCTTCAGGTATGTTAGCAACAAGAAGAAAATCAAGGAAAGTGTGGGCCCCTTACTGAATGAGGGAGGCAACCTAGTGACCGAGGATGTGGAAAAAGCTAATGTACTCAATGATTTTTTTGCCTCTGTCTTCACGAACAAGGTCAGCTCCCAGATTGCTGCACTGGGCAGTACAGTATGGGGAGAAGGTGACCAGCCCTCTGTGGAGAAAGAAGTGGTTCGGGACTATTTAGAAAAACTGGACGTGCACAAGTCCATGGGGCCGGATGCGCTGCATCCTAGGGTGCTAAAGGAGTTGGCGGGTGAGATTGCAGAGCCATTAGCCATTATTTTTGAAAACTCATGGCGATCGGGGGAGGTCCCAGATGACTGGAAAAAGGCTAATGTAGTGCCCATCTTTAAAAAAGGGAAGGAGGAGGATCCGGGGAACTACAGGCCAGTCAGCTTCACCTCAGTCCCTGGAAAAATCATGGAGCAGGTCCTCAAGGAATCAATTATGAAACATTTAGAGGAGAGGAAAGTGATCAGGAACAGTCAGCATGGATTCACGAAGGGGAAGTCATGCCTGACTAACCTAATTGCCTTCTATGATGAGATATTTGGCTCTGTGGATGAGGGGAAAGCAGTGGATGCGTTATTCCTTGACTTTAGCAAAGCTTTTGATACGGTCTCCCACAGTATTCTTGCCGCCAAGTTAAAGAAGTATGGGCTGGATGAATGGACTATAGGGTGGATAGAAAGCTGGCTAGATCGTTGGGCTCAACGGGTAGTGATCAATGGCTCCATGTCTAGTTGGCAGCCTGTTTCAAGCGGAGTGCCCCAAGGGTCGGTCCTGGGGCCGGTTTTGTTTAATATCTTTATTAATGATCTGGAGGATGGTGTGGACTGCACTCTCAGCAAGTTTGCAGATGACACTAAACTAGGAAGCATGGTAGATACACTAGAGGGTAGGGATCGGATACAGAGGGACCTAGACAAATTAGAGGATTGGGCCAAAAAAAAAAAAAAAAAAAAAACCTGATGAGGCTCAACAAGGACAAGTCCTGCACTTAGGACGGAAGAATCCCATGCACTGCTACAGACTAGGGACCAAATGGCTAGGCAGCAGTTCTGCAGAAAAGGACCTAGGGGTCACAGTGGACGAGAAGCTGGATCTGAGTCAACAGTGTGCTCTTGTTGCCAAGAAGGCTAACGGCATTTTGGGCTGTATAAGTAGGGGCATTCCCAGCAGATCGAGGAACGTGATCGTTCCCCTTTATTCGACATTGGTGAGGCCTCATCTGGAATACTGTGTCCAGTATTGGGCCCCACACTACAAGAAGGATGTGGAAAAATTGGAAAGAGTCCAGCGGAGGGCAACAAAAATGATTAGGGGTCTGGAGCACATGACTTATGAGGAGAGGCTGAGGGAACTGGGATTGTTTAGTCTCCAGAAGAGAAGAATGAGGGGGGATTTGATTGCAGCCTTCAACTACCTGAAGGGGGGTTCCAAAGAGGATGGAGCTCGGCTGTTCTCAGTGGTGGCAGATGACAGAACAAGGAGCAATGGTCTCAAGATGCAGTGGGGGAGGTCCAGGTTGGATATTAGGAAAAACTATTTCACTAGGAGGGTGGTGAAACACTGGAATGCATTACCTAGGGAGGTGGTGGAGTCTCCTTCCTTGGAGGTTTTTAAGGCCCGGCTTGACAAAGCCCTGGCTGGGATGATTTAGTTGGGAATTGGTCCTGCTTTGAGCAGGGGGGTGGACTAGATGACCTCTTGAGTTCCCTTCCAACTCTGATATTCTATGATTCTATGATTGCTGTTCAATAGCATGGTGAAATCCATGTAGCAACATCATACATAAAGTTATGAACATAAGGTGAAATCATGACTGAAGTGTGTTTACCAGACAAATTTGGGTAGTGTATAAACCTGTTTCTCAATGACAAAAGACAAGCTGACACCTCTAGCCAGGTGTCATCAAAGCTGATGGACAAATCACCTATCATGTGGGCATCCTTTGGCAAGGAAGGGGGGCAGGAACAAACAGATCTGCACCTTAGCATCAGACAGCAGACTCCTTGACTCCACCCTCACAGTGGGAATGAACATTATTTAGTGGTAACCCTCAGGAAAATGCATTTGAAAAGGTGACAACTATAAAAGTGGGGGCAGAAACACCCCAAGTTCTCTCTCCATCTCTCTCTCCTTCACCTAAGGCAACAAAAGAAACAGCCTATGGCAGGGGTCGGCAACCTTTCAGAAGTGGTGTGCCGAGTCTTCATTTAATCACTCTAATTTAAGGTTTCGTGTGCCAGTAATACATTTTAACCTTTTTAGAAGGTCTCTTTCTATAAAAGTCTATAATATATAACTAAACTATTGTTGTATGTAAAGTAAATAAGGTTTTTTAAATGTTTAAGAAGCTTCATTTAAAATTAAATTAAAATGCAGATTCCCCCGGACCGGTGGCCAGGAACCGGCCAGTGTGAGTGCCACTGAAATTCAGCACGCGTGCCATAGGTTGCCTACCCCTGGCCTATGGACTTTGGGGGAGAATCCAGCCTGAAACCTGATCAGCAATAATGCTGGGAACATATAGTAAGAGTATCACCTTGACCAAGTCTAGTTTGTTAAGTTTAGAAAGCATCATATCTTTATTTCTCTTGAAACCATTTCAGATTTTAACCCCTTATACTTGTACTCACTTAAAATCTCTCTTTGTAGGCTCATAAACTTGTTTTATTCTTTAATTAAAACTAATCCAGTGTTGTCTTTAAACTGAATTCAATTTTAAAAATAGCAAACGGTTGTATATTGATCCCCTTAGAGATGCAATGGACCTAAAAGATCTGGACTGTCAAGGAGAGGGCTGGACAGTGTGGAACACATGTTGCGGGTGGGGATGAATTTGAGACTGAGTGTATTGGGAGTCACCCTGCAGTAGTAAGTAATGCTGCTGGAAGCCAGAAGCCAGAGTGTGGCTGGTGTTTGCTGACAGGCTGCTGGGGTCAGAGCTTCTGGACTAGGGCTGTGGCTATACACAGACACTCAGGGTGTGATCTGCATGCTGTTTGTGAGCTGCGCACTTGGAGCTACAGCAGCAAAGCATGTGAGGCACCCAAAGTTGCAGGGTGGGAGTGACAAGCCCTCTTTGGTCTGGATTGCACCTCAGAATGTCATAAGTATCTTAATCAGAAGGCTGTTGATCTGCACACAGACTCAAAACGAGGACAGACACGTGGATTGATTTTTTATTACAAAAAAAACAAACACAGGAAAGAGGTGCTACCTGCCCATACTCTCTTATACCAGGCATTTAAGTGGTTCCAATGGGCATGTTACAGGGCTCCTACCATACAACACAACTCGAGGTAGGCTCTCCTCAGCCTAAACCCAGAATCAGCTCTTTCGAAGTCCTAGCCCTGCTCCCACCCTGTGATGAGGACAAAGGGTGCTCAAGGGTAGGGACCTCACTATTCCAAGAGCCCAAGGCCCATCAGCAAAATCCCTGCAGGAACAGAGCTAAGAGACTCAATATGGCCCTTGCTCAAGATTAAATCCCTGGCATTGGCATTAGCCAATCCACACTTGCCCCCCTACCTGGAGCCCCTCAGCAACTGTCTTCCTCCCTTGCTGCTGGGGCTGTCCCCCTTCACCACTGTTCCCATCAAGTTCCCCTACCCACTGAAACACATGGGTGGCATTTCTCAGTACAGGGACAACATGAAAGCTCATGTGAAGTTAGTTGAAATTGGGAGGAGATAAAGGACTTAATTAATGGGTCCTGCAGCCTCTTTGAGCAGGTTATCCTAGAATGAAGTGACTGCAAAGCAGCCACATGGGTCCCCCCAAGAATAGCCCTGCTGCAGGAATTTTTCAGGCAGGCCAGCGTGCCTTTTGAGAAAGAAAAGGGGAGCGGTCAAAGGCTCAGGACCATTAGTGCCTGGGCATAAATTGGAGCATCACTCAGGGCAGCCCTGACCTGCACAAAAACAAGCTGGCTCCCAACAACCTTGGATTCAAGGAATGCAAGTCATGTCCAGCATCCCCACATCAGCCTTGCTCATCTCCGTACCAGCACAGAATATATTTCCCCTAAAGGCAAGAGACCTGAGCAGGACATACAGGACCTGATTCTCTGTCTTGTTACACAAGCTGAACATCAGTGCAACTGCACTGACTTCAGTTGTTGAATCAGACCTCCCAGTAGTGAACAGAAGGCTAGGAAGGAAGGACTGATGTAGTCAGGTGTGGAGCTGTCTGGAGTACTTACAGAAAATCTCTTAAAATAAAAGGTTTTTGTTGCTGAACTTCTGTGCGCCTACTAAAACGAAAAGCAGAAATACCTACTGGGCTTTATTTTCTTCTATTGTTGCCTATTTAAAAATTAAGTAGCAATAGAAATTTCACACAAGGAAACCTGAACCTTGTAAAAAACAACAGAGGGTCCTGTGGTACCTTTAAGACTAACAGAAGTATTGGAGCATAAGCTTTCGTAGGTGAATGCCCACTTCATCAGACGCAAGTCTTATGCTCCAATACTCGTTAGTCTTAAAGGTGCCACAGGACCCTCTGTTGCCTTTTACAGATTCAGACTAACACAGCTACCCCTCTGATACTGAACCTCGTAAAACTTCTGGACCAAGGGTGCTCAGATAAACATCAGAGGCCTAATTCTGTTGTCACAGCTGTTTTACACCCGTGAGTAGCTCCATGACACCTGATGGACAGGAAATTCAGTTCCCAGTTCTTTAGATGCTTAACTGAATTGACACTCGTAACACCTGTTTCAGTTCTGCCATTGCTAAATTGGGGGCTGATTCACCACTTTTACTCCACTTTTGCACTGGTGTAACTCTACTGATTACAATAAGTTTACATCACCATAAAATGTGAAGTGACTCAGTGGTGAATGAAGCCCACACACTGCAGTGTGTGCAAAAAAACCCTTTAGTTTTCTTTAAAGAACATAACCTTTAAGCCTAAATTGAAAGCTATTTTGTGCTTTTAATTAAACAATATTAGCATTTACTTTTGTTACTCTTTTCTTTTTGAAAGAACAAAGACTGAGAACACAGCTTTACCCAAAGAGGTGTTTTGTCTTACTTACTATAATCACATAAAGGGCTTCATGTTAAAATCTTTCTTCAGTCACAAAATAAGTTTAATACATAGTACAAAATAGATTGGCAATAACATTGCAGTGCCATTTCAAAAGAAGTCAAAATTAAATTCCATTTTAAGCTGATGGCACAATGAGGCCATAAAAGGAGTTAAATGGGTATTTTGGTGAGTAATTATTCAAGCTGATCAAATAATTGATTTAAAGCTACTGCCTGCTACATGTTTCACTGCAGTGGAGTCATGCCAGGCCAGTCAATGCCCCCAGTGACATGTATCTGCTGAACAATACAAACTTTCCTGTCACTGTTATTTTGTTTTTGTTTCTCTATCCCTCCCTCTTCAGCCATCTAAAATTTTATTGGTGGCCCATTGTTTCTCTGGAAGGGATAGATGCACTCAGAAATCAATTGCTATTTCTCTTAATGGAGGCAAGCTCTTTCTGGTTTGTTCCTTAGTATCTCAAATCAGGGTATCAACCACTGCTCTAAAATAGACTGTGAAATAGGCTCCCACTCTGTCCTCAAATGGACACTATATACAACATAAAGTATCTTAGCCATAAAGATACACAAACAGTAATATAAAGCAAAAATGGGAAAAGGATTGGCGCAATCTGAAGGTCCACTCCTGGATTCTGTTATGACTGCAAATTTATTTTCTCCTGCAGCCTTAGTGTGTTCCTCCATGGGAGTAATAATACACTTGTGAGCACAACCATTTTGAGGACAATGTCCAAAGCGTCTCAGCCAGCCTTAGAGAGAGCATGTATTTGAAAACAATTTTCTTACAGTAATTGCCATGATTATATCTTAGGTTCTCAATATGTGTAGAATTTGCTTTACACAGCAGCACGTTCATCTTAAATATTATTCTGCACTCAAAAATAAATGCATTCTTTGGTTACAGAAATTAATTACAGTATCTCTTCATAGATTAATGGAGAGATTATTAGGGAGAAATAAGAGCATGAGAAACATTAACTGGTGAAACTTTTAAAAACACCTCTCTCTAAGATGATCATTTCCACTAAGGTGAGAGCTTCAGTGATTTTTTTCATGTCTCCTTTAAAAAAATAGCAGTTTGATGTTGAATATTGACAAATATACACAGATATATTCCACTATGAAAATAGCTGATTCTTGCTTCTGTCTCTCTCAAAAGCTTGCAGCAATCTGAACCCCCAAATGCAAAGTCATTGGGACAAATGCTGATCTCAGTTACACTGATGTAAATCTGGGATAATTCCATAACTCAGTGGAGTTAGCGCAGATTTATACCAGTGATCAGGATTCAAATCATTTGTATTTTTCCTATTTCCCAGCCCCCTCATCCCCTGCTTTTTCCTGATCTTTGTTTCATCCAGAGCTTCTTTTATTCAAGTTCCTCTTATGTGAATATTTTAAGATGGGTCTTAAAGGTACATAATAGTAGTAGTAATTCTTAGTATTCAATCATGGCAATAATCACTCTCAGACCAGTGACAAGTTTAAAGCCTAACACAGAGATGAAATCCTGGCCCCATTGATTTCAGGTGGAGGGCAACCCTTGGCCCCTGCACTTGATTCATTCTGGGAGTTTAAATCTAACTAAAACGCACTTTCCCCAAATCTGCAAAAACAATGAAAATGTTCTGCACCATGATTCTAACAAAGTTTTTCAACTGAAAACAAATGAAGTGAGCTGGGGCCAACAACTTTAGCTTCAGTCCAGAGAAATTCTAAGGGTTAATTCATCACTCCATATACAGTACCTGAATGCTCACTGCCAACTTTAATAAGTGATGTACATCTAATGTTAGCTTGATGATAAACATGTGAGAGAGTCACACCAGCTAGATTTTTCCTCACTTCCGGCTCTTGTTATGATCACCCACTAATGAGGGGAGAAAGAGTAATACCTAGGTTAGATAGTGAAAAAAGAGAAGTAATGGGAAAAATCCCCTCACTGGAGTAGTTTCCAAGCCCCAACCACCATTACAAAGTTCCTAATAAAAAGAGCCTAAAAGATACAAAATCTAGTGTGGTGTAGTGAGCATAGGACTTCTAAGCCCTAAAGGTCAGTGTCACTCAGGAAACTTGAATATACGTGTGAGCATAAAAGACCTGTGAGATGTATTTACTATGAGTGAAAAAGCAATATGAATTTTAGATGGTTTTAGAGCTATCCTTTCTCAGCTGCCTAAATAAAAATATATCATTGTGCTTGTTTGGAATTTTCAATTTTTTTGAAGGCTTTAGTACAAATCCAATGATACCCGTTTCTTTCAAATAAGCCCTTTACTTTGCATATACCTTCACGTATAAAAAGGTGTGAATTTGTATAGATAATACCATAGGGGCAGTTTTTGTTCCCCTCCCATTTCTTTCAAATTCAAATGGGAGAAATTATAAAAATATTAGGCCTGGTAGACATAAGGCAGCTTGTCGACACTACATGCAAGTCTGTAGGTTACAGTCAAAGGTTTCAATTCTGACAAATACATTCATCTCCAAATTTTGTGACTGGCTTTTACTCATTTATTTTTGAAATTTTCTTTTAATTGGGGATGCTGACATTTCTCTATAAAAAGAGGAAACAAAGAGACAGTAGAACACACATATGATGGACATACAGTGAACGTACAGAAAGGTCTAAACAAAATCTGTTGGAAAATACATGAATGATATTCAAACTAGGGTTTTTTTTTTTTTACTTACATTGGTTTGCAGCAATAGTGGCCATCAATAATTATAACATGATAATGGTATGTGGGAGGATGGGGAAAGGGACTTTAGAATAGAAAAAATGGCATCTCTTTATTCAGCAAGTCTTATACCTGTGTGTTTTCATAGCTATACCTAGTTACATTTGTGACCCTTTGGGGCCATTGGCACATCACAAAAGCTAGTCTAACCTTGACCCTATCATCTCCTATACCACCTTTATGTCTCCTATTTGTCTAACACAAATAGAACTATCTCCCAGCTTTCAACATGCCTGGAAAACATCAGCACCAGCATAAAAAGCAGCTGACTGAAGCTAATCTCTAGAAAAAGAGTGAGGTGGCACAGGCACAGGAAAGAACTCACCACTATAACATCAGTTCTCAGATTGTCTAGCTGTTCCATAGCCTACTGGTCCTTTTGAATTACCCACTGCAACTAAATATACCCAAATAGTTATGTCTGCAAACACACCTATTTCCACTTCCAACTCACTATACCAACATGACCTATCTTATCAGACCTTGACTTTGCCAGGGTGATCCACACATCTTTGATTCCCAAAGTATATTAATGTGATATATTATTAACTAGGAATGAAAGTGCCAACTTTACAAAAAGCTACAACTGGATTCAAATGTGGCAGCCCACTTACTCAGCAATGCTGGCTGTTGCAGGCACATCACTCCAGTTCTCATGGCCCCATACAGGCTCCCTATTGAACTTAGGGTCAAAATAAAAGTTTTTGGTCCCTGTCAGAGAACTGGCTCAAGCTACCTGATGGACCATTTAACTATATGAGACAGGAATAGATTTTCTCTCTCTTCATTCTGAAAGCTGACCATTTATTCCTACTCTGTTTCCTATCTTTTAACCAGTTACCAATCCTTGAGAGGATCTTCCCTCTTATCCCATGACAGCTTACTTTGCTTAAGAGCCTTTGGTGAGGGATCTTGTCAATAGCTTTTTGAAAATCTAAGTACACTATATCCACTGGATCCCCCTTGTCCACATGCTTGTTGACCCCTCAAAGAATTCTAGTAGATTGGTGAGGCGTGGTTTCCCTTTACAAAAAACATGGTGACTCTTCCCCCAACAAATTGTGGTAATCTATGTTTCAGACAATTTTGTTCTTTACTATAATTTCAACCAGTTTTCTTGGTACTGAAGTCAGGCTTACCAGCCTATAATTGCTGGGATCACCTCTAGAGCCATTTTTAAAAATTGGGGTCACATTAGCGACCCTCCAGTCATTTGGTACAAAAGCTGATTTAAATGATAGATTACAGACTACAGTTAGTAGTTCTGCAACTTCAAATTTGAGTTCCTTCAGAACTCTTGGGTGAATACCATCTGGTCCTGGTGATTTATTACTGCTTAGTTTATCAATTTGTTCCAAAGCCTCCTCTAATGACAAATCTGGGATAATTCCTCAGATTTGTTACCTAAAAAGAATGGCTCAGGTTTGGGAATCTCTCTCACATCCTCAGCCGTGAAGACCGATGCAAAGAATTACCATTTAATTTCTCTGCAATGGCCTTATCGTCCTTGAGTGCTCCTTTACAGTGCTCCTCAATCGTTCAGTGGCCCCACTGGTTGTTTGCTTCTAATGTACTTTAAACAAATTGCTATTAGTTTTTGAGTGATTGGCTAGCTGTTCTTCAAATTCTTTTTTGGCACCAAGACCTGAGATGCCAACTGTTCATTTGGGAGTGTGGTGTTTAGATGCTGCTTGTATTATTAGAACTGGGAGCACTGGCTGTTGGGAGTCTGAAAGGACAGGAAACAGGAAGGAGGGGAGAGAAGTTGAGGAGACTGAGTGAGAGTTACGGGGGGTGCAGCTGCAGCTTGGTAAAGAGGTTTCCACTGTAAAAATAAAGTCCTGTTGAAGCTTGTTAGTACCTGGCCTGGTTGATACAACGTTTTGGTGACGAGAATGGATCTTCTGCCTCTGAACCCACCTGCACCCTTTCTGCAATGCCCAGGTGAGCCTCCAATTGCTTTTATTGTCTGGATCCATATATTTGAGACTTATCTGCTTGCAATCAGTGCTACTGAGATTTCTGAAGTAAGAAAGCATGCTCTGCTAATCCACTGTCTTGGAGCAGAAGGGCAGCGTATATTTTACACTTTTCCCCTTGCAGATGGTAAATATGAGACTGCACTCACTGCATTAAAGAACTTTTTTGTGCCAAAAGTTGCTACAGACTTCGCCAGCGTGAGCAGAAACCAGGGAAGACTATAATGCCATATATTGCTTTCCTGAGGAGTCTGATTGTAGCTTGTGAATTTGGGAATATGGGAGATGAGATGATTAGAGACCAGCTCATTGAGAAAACAACCATGCTTCGTGTAAGAGAACGCTTACTTCTAGAACCACAACTTACACTAGAAAAAGCAATAACCATTGCTACTCAGATTGAGTCAGCTACAGCTGAAGCCAAAATAATGAGCAAAGATACAGGAGGCACAGGCCAGGCTGTGATTCCTTTGCAGAAAAGTTCACTATCGCTGCAGACAAACAATTGCAAGAGGAAAACTAATAAAAAGCCACTGAATCAGCAAATGCAAAATACATTAAAAGCATGCTTTCGCTGTGGATCCCCACAACCTCTTGCAAGCTACACAGGATGCCCAGCAAAAGTAGCTCAGTGAAATCATTGCAAAAAGATTGGGCATTTTGCTAAAGTATGTCGCAGTAGCCAGTTCAATCAACAGGTGCTTGCAGTTACAATACCAGATGTTACTGTGCTGAGTGTGGACAAAATCACTACTGCACATATTCCAGAACAGATAAAGTGCACTGTAAATGTTTTCACCATATCCTCAGGCAAATCACACTCTATTCAGCTAATGTTGGACACTGGCTCAGCAGTATCTATACTACCTGATTCCATCTATTTGCATTACTTTAAAGATGTGCCTCTTACTGAACCCAAACTTCACTTGGTATGCTATTCGGAACCATATTCCAGTGCATGGCTGCCTCCCAGCAATAGTTACTTTTGGTGATTATGGTGTAACTGCAGAGTTCTACATTGTCCACAAAGGCACTCCTATCCTTGGCAGAGATTTATTGGCTGCTTTAAACCTCAGGGTAGTTAATGGACGAATTGATCTTCCTCAGCAAAGCACTCTTGCGGTACACACACCAGTTTCAGTTGGGACCCAACACCAGATTGAGGAGAAACTTGACTGTGCTTATGGGTTTCTGCATAAAGTTAAAATGTGGAATAATGTGATGCCTGTACGACAAATTACGGCACTTACCATTTCCAGTCAGGGAAGCTGTTTCAGAGGAACTTAGAAAACTTGTTCAAAAGGACATTATTGAAGAGATTAACTCCTCGGAATGGGTTTCACCTGTAGTAGTGACGCAGAAGAAGGATGGAGGCATTCGCCTTTGTGTGGACTTAAGGGATCCAAATAAAGCTATTGTGATTGACAGCCATCTTCCTCACATAGAAGAACTCCATGGAACAAAGATGTTTTCTACTCTTGATTTAGACTCAGACTCATAGACTTTAAGGTCAGAAGGGACCAGTATGATCATCTAGTCTGTCCTCCCGCATGATGCAGGCCACAAAAGCTGACCCACCCCCTTTCCCTTGACTCGGCCGTTGAAGTCCCCAAATCCTGTGATTTAAGGACTTCAAGTCGCAGAGAATCCTCCAGCTAGCGACCCCCGACCCATGCTGCGGAGGAAGGTGAAAAACCTCCAGGGCCTCTGCCAATCTACCCTGGAGGAAAATTCCTTCCCGACCCCAAATATGGTGATCAGTAGAACCCCGAGCATGCAGGCAAGAGTCTCCAGCCAGACCCTCATTGACCACTGATACTATTTACCAGCGATGGCACACTGTTGATTAATTGACTAAAATCACGTTATCCCATCAAACCATTCCCTCCATAAACTTATCAAGCTTAATCTTAAAGCCAGAGAGGTCTTTGATTTGCAGAGCGCATACCACCAGGTTATGTTGCATGAAGACAGCAGAGACCTCACAGCATTTATTACATGAGGGACTATTTCATTTTAAATGTGTTCCATACGGTCTCGCATCAGCCCCAAGTGCCTTCCAAAAAATGATGTCATTGATTCTGAAGGATCAATATGGAGTTCAGTGCTATTTGGATTATATTATCACGTTTGGAAATACTACTGAGGAGCCTGACAATAACCTGCTGTCTGTACTAAACTGCATCAGCAAAGCAGGCCTCAAGCTCAATAGGTCCAAATGCAAATTTAGATAAACTGAACTCTCCTTTCTGGGGCATACAATTTCATAGGCTGGACTAAAACCTGATCCAGATCATATCCTGGCAATTTCAAATGCTCCTCCTCCAACAGATTTGCAAACTTTATGTTCCTTCTTGGGTCTTACCTCCTGGTATGCAAAATTCATTCCCAATTATGCTTCTGTCATTGAACTGTTACAAGAATTACTACGGAGAAGTTCGACCTTAGTGTGAACAACGGATGCACAAGCTAGTTTCAAAATTGTGAAAGACTTGATTGTACATAGTCTAGTACTTGCACTATTCAGTCCCGCATTGTCCACAATTGTAACTACTGATGCTTTTGATTAGGGACTTGGGGCTGTCCTCACACAACTTCATGAGGACAACACAAAGAGGACTGTTGCATTTGCTTCAAGGACAAGGACATTTCTCACGTAATGCTGAGAGAAAATATTCTACAGTTGAAAGAGAAGCACTTGCTTGTGTCTGGGCTATTGAAAAATGGAGAACTTACCTGTGGGGCCGCACGTTCAAGTTGTGCACAGACCACAGCCCTTTGACGACGTTGCTCACCACGAAAGGACTGGGAAGAGCAGGATATCATATTGCTCGATGGTCTGCAAGACTACTCTCTTTCAATTATGAACTGGAATATAAGCCTGGAAACAAAAATGTGGTAGCTGATTGCCTTTCTCGCCTGCCTTTGCCTTTACCAGATGGTCCACCGGAGGTTGAGGATGTAGTAGTTGCGCTTATTACAAGAACTCTTACTGCAGTTACAAGAAAAGAATTTCAAGCTGCTTGTTCAGCATGTCCAATTCAACAAAAACTATGGGAATTTCTGACAAAGAGATGGCCCAGTAACCCTAAAAACCTTGACCCAGTTTTGCTGCCTTATTTTAGAGTTCAGAATGAACTTTCTTTGCTCGATGGCTGTTTGCTATGAGGTACACACCAGCTACTTGTGCCAGAAGAATTACAGTCAAAACTCATACACCTGGCACATGATACTCATCAAGGAATTGTCAGAACCAAACAATGACTACGGGATCTGTATTGGTGGCCAGGGATGGACTGAAGCACTCAAAAATCCTATGTCACTTGCCAAATGCATGATAAGACAGCAATGACATGTAACCCTCCATTACAGCCTGTTCCTCTTCCTGAATCTGCGATTGACATTGTAGGACCCTTTGATACTGCTCCAATTGACTGTCATTATGCCATCACTTTAATAGACTATTTCAGTAAATGGCCTGAGGTAGTGTTTACATCGCAAATCTCTTCTGCTACAGTAATTAAGTTCCTCTCTTCAGTTTTTAGTAGGGAAGGTAACCTCAAAGAACTGGTTTCCGATAATGGTAGTCAATTTACTTCCCTGGAATTTGAAACCTTTCTAGCAGAGAGGAACATTTTACACAGAAGGTCATCCCTATATTACTCTCAAGCCAACAGGGAAATCGAACAGTTTAACAGAAGTTTGAAAGAGAGATTGCAAACAGCTAAACTGGAAGGGCGATTGTGGATACCCTTCACTACTGATTTCTTGCAAGCATACTGGGCTACACGACATGCCACAACGCAAATATCACCCGCAGAGTTACTGCATGGGAAACAGATGAATACTAAACTAAACATTGCTGGATTGTTAAAGGCACGACCTGATGCCCCAAACAAGGATGATGTGAGAAAAACAGTTGAACAGAACCAAAGTATAAGGCTTTCACAAACAAGCAGCAGGGCGCTAAGAGACAAAAGTTTGAGTGTGGTTTCTTTGTTAGAATATGAAAACCTGGAATCTTACGCAAAGGGGACCATAAATTCACAGCTCCTCTTAAAATCATAGAGAAGAAGGGACCTTACACCTATTGACTTTCTGATGGGCGGGTATGGAATGCTTCTTATCTTGCACCTGCCTATGCACCAAGAGGAAATTATGTCAACACCCAGTCTGCATTGGATAACTTCACCGTAGAACCAACACAACAAGACATTGCACTGGAATCCCGGATTGAGAAGCGGCCTGTCAGATACAAACGACCACCTGCCTGGACTAGAGACTATGTTATGTAGTATCTACAGTGTTTTCAGTGTAATATTTTTGCCAATAATATAGTGTCTTGTTTCATATTTGTTCCTGTGGTTAGAACAACAATGTTTATTTTATTTGGGAAAGTTTCTTAAGAGAGGAGGGAATGTGGTGTTTAGATGCTGCTTGTATTATTAGAACTGGGAGCACTGACTGTCGGGAGTCTGAAAGGACAGGAAACAGGAAGGAGGCGGGAGGAGTTGAGGAGGCTGAGTGAGAGTTACAGAGGGTGCAGCTGCAGCTTGGTAAAGAGGTTTTCACTGTAAAAATAAAGTCCTGTTGAAGCTTGTTAGTACCTGGCCTGGTTGATACAACAGGAAGGAGCTGGAGTGAGAATTGGGAACCTCTAAAGGTGGGAGAGAGGAAAGGCATATGATTTAAAGGAAAATATATTAAATTAAATGCCTGGATTCACAAGCTTTTCTGAGCAAAATACTGCATGTTTGTGTATACTGAACAGCAAATAGCTATTTTCCAAGTAAATAAAGCAGCAATTGCAGAACAGTCTGTATTCACTATGCATGTACTTGGAATTATGTGTGAAAAAATATACTCATTCAAGACTAACTGCAGAGAGTCCACAGAAATCACTATGTTGGTATGGATTTTCATTGTGATATTTAATGCAAACTGGACAGACTGCAAAGTCAGAGATCCTTAACTCAATGGCAATAAGGAAAGCAGGAATATTGGAGTTAGTTTTGTTTTTACTCCCTCACACGCTATCTGGGCACCATGGTTACAATGTCATTTCTAATGCTGCACCATTCCCATTAAGCCAAATATCCTTAACCCAAAATAAAACAAAAGACACGAGACCAGATTTTTCTGAGAGTGTCCTGGGCCATATTTTCAAAAGACTTCAGCACCTAAAATCAGGAGTCTGATTTTCAGAAGTGCTCTGCTCTCCTTTGTGATACTCATGGCCAGATTTTCAAAGGTGCTCATCAGTCAACATGATGGGGAAATCGGGCCATTTATTTTTATACCAAAATAGGAGCTGAGCACTTGGAAAATCTGACACAGATTGGAGGTGCAGAGCACTTTGAATATTCTGGACTAACGGATGGGTCCAGCCCCTTCCATGTGTATGGAAGTTTCAATACAAGAGAACAAGGGAAGATGTCAGGAACTCGTGTATTTTTAGGGGCTCTATGTGGGTAGATCCGAGCCAGGACTGGTGGATCTCTTGGCTATTGCCCCCAACAGAAAGTACAATGGCCTTTGTGGCTATTTCAGTACTGATGATGAGTATTAAATGCGAAGCTGATCCATTTCAGCAATGAATACCACTCCCCCTCTTGAAGAAATGTTACCTTTTTGTCCCCTCTTGAAGAAATGTTACCTTTTAAGACCTAGGAACTGAAATGTGAAAAAAATATGATTGCCCCTCCCCCCACACACTTGGAAAGATTTCTCTGTTTGCACATTGAGTACATATTAATTTGCTGTACCAGGAGGAACAAACTACTCTCCCTCAACAACCGAGCTAAAGCTACTTTAAGCACATCCTTTTTTTACCACATTGTCGATTCAATTTCTCACACTTTTTTCTTCTCTCATCTACATTTCAGTAAAGTCTCACCTTTCTCTTGCCCAATGCCACAGGCTAATCTGTAACAAACAAACAGAAAAGTCAGTCCAAAATTGTGAAGCAGGAATGAGGGGGAAAAAATCATCAAGAAGATATACATGTTGTACACAATTTATTACCCTGGCTCCTACCGTCATAGGCTCAGGAGGTTGTTACGGTTCACCTAGCAATTCTAAGTTAGGGAAACACAGGAACTGCCTCTATTGCTGTCACTCCTGTGGCCCATGTCAATGAAGCCACCTAAGCACCTGAAATGTATAACACTTCCCTTCGGCAGAAGGGCACTGTGAGCATAAATGAATGAATGCTTGAGAGATACTCGGATAATACAATGATGGGGGCATGTAAATAGATATAAATATAGTTCAGAGCTCTCTCTCAGAAATTACAGGGTTAATATAGGCCAGCTGGAAACACTACAGTCTCACCTTTCTCAAGGAGCAGGACCATGTCAGGGATGCAGCATTTAATTGATCTCCTCCCACTAGCTCTGTGTGCTTTTTGTAAATATTAGTTAGTAGGTATTAGGGCATTTCACACTCATCCTTTTTGTTCACATTTAATATATATTTTAAAACAACATACATTAGTGAATTGTGAGAGAAAGAAAAATCAAAGTCTGATCCCGTTTCTACCAATTCAACTATAATGAGGAGCAATAAAAGTAGAGGAACTGAGAATTATTGCTCCTCTTCATAAAGAGAACATACAATAAAATTTATGTAAATATACAATAAATATAATTTGCTAACATGTAATACCTCAAAGAATGTGAGGGCTACTGTATGGTGAAAAGGAAGATGTTGTTAATATAGGTAGGAGAGGAAGATAAGAAAAGATTTCAATTCACCTACGATCACTTTACAATGACATGTGTAAAAATAGCTATTTAACGCACCTTCAAATTTATTCTCTCATATTCCTGTGGCACTCACTGTAGTAGTATCTGAAGAGTTAAATGTAATAATTGAATACCATTTATGATCTACATCTGAAACCTGGACAGAATATTACAGATGAAAGGATACTATAAAGCAGGGGTCGGCAACGTTCAGCACACGGCTTGCCAGGGTAAGCACCCTGGCGGGCCGGGCCAGTTTTATTTACCTGCTGACGCGGCAGGTTCAGCCGATCGCGGCCCCCACTGGCCGCGGTTCGCCGTCCCGGGCCAATTGGGGCAGCGAGAAGCCACGGCCAGCACATCGCTCGCCTGCGCCGCTTCTCGCCGCCCCCATTGGCCCGGGACGACGAACCGCGGCCAGTGCGGGCCGCGATCGGCCGAACCTGCCGCGTCAGCAGGTAAATAAAACTGGCCCGGCCCGCCAGGGTAAGCACCCTGGCGAGCCGCGTGCCGAATGTTGCCGACCCCTGCTATAAAGAATAGAGACAGATCTACACCAAATACTCTTTGTCTTGGATATAGGGAATATTTATGGATTTGGTCCCTGCAAGACAGTAAACCAATGTCAGGGCTGGCTCCAGGCACCAGCTTGGCAAGCAGGTGCTTGGGGCGGCCACTTCGGAGAGGGGCAGCATGTCCAGCTGTTCGGCGGCAATTCGGTGGACGGTCCCTCACTCCTGTAAAGGACCTCCCGCCGAATTGCTACCGCAGATCGCAATCGCGGCTTTTTTGTTTGTTTGTTTGTTTGGCTGGCTGCTTGGGGCGGCCAAAACCCTGGAGCTGGCCCTGCCCAATGTAATAAGCAAGCACAACATTTTCTACATATCAAATCAATATATGACTTAACTATCTTTTCAGTGCTACATTCTAAGAATTGCTATCTGAGAACACGTCTTAGTTAAGCATAGAAACAATATCAAAAAACAATCTCATGAAAAAGGACAAATAGTAATTTAATTGATGGAGAGTGAACAGCATGCAGTAGTAATAACTAATACATGGCCCCAGTTAGAACCACCACCAAAAAAAGACTGGCAGCACTTGATCTCATTTAGCATCAGTCTGCATGCAAAAAAATATTGAATTCAAACTGCAAAAGCCAAAAGTAACTTCTACTGCAATTTTAGCTGGCAGCAGTGCAATGCTACAGAATGCATAACAACCAACCACAGCTTTACAGTGCTATTATATCCTTTCCAAGTGAATTCTAGGGAGCTTCATGATTTAAAAAAAAAAAAAAAATCTGTTTCTAAGTCAAAGTAAAAACTAGAATTCAAAACAAACCCCAAAATGAGCTCTTCTTTTGGGAGGTTCAAAAATGGGTAGGTAGTATCTTAAAATGTCATTTTAAGAGAAAAATAATTCAGACCTTTGCGTTTTTTTCTAGCAAGGGACAGAAATTAAAGTGCCAAACTACCACACAAGAAGCTATTTTTGTGGTACTTCTGGCTAAAACAGGAAATCCCCCAAATTCTCACAATAAAGCCAGCTATCAAGGTTTTCTATTCAGTTTGGCAGACTCAAGAGGTTTCCTAACTTTGGGGCACTTTTCCTGACTTAACCTTACTGATTGAAATGCATCAGATAAAACAGTTCCCATGTTCTTCTTTTCAACCATAAATTAGTTCCAGCATTGGGAAAGAAAGTCACGGAGGAGTAAGGCCCTTTGGCATTACGTATAGGTGTATAAACATAGAATAAGATGTAAGGGGAAATAGAACTGATATGTAGAGTTAAATCCAGATATACCAATCTCAATGATAGATCATGAACATATGGAGAAAGCAAATCCATTATTTCATAAATCAAAAGATCCATGGGCAATTACTGAATCACTATCCATTATGCAATAAGGCTAGCCTCGAGTCATTTTCTGTGAGGTGCTGAGCATCCTTGTCTCTCAGCAAGGTTACTGGGAGTTATGGGTACTAAGCACCTCTGGCCTCTTTCAGGATTAGACCCTAAATCATAAGTCCTTAAAGTAATTATATAGTGGTTGGGCCAAATCCATCCTCTGATTTAAGTACATTGATTTCAGTGGAGTTGAAATCAATGCAATTAAACCCGGGATGGATTTGGCCGATTATGTTTAACAGAAATCAAGGGAGTTGACTGGCAGTGATATACTGAACAAATAATCAGGTGTGGTTGCAGTTCAGCAAAATGGCCCATGAGGACCATGCATCTGGACATACTGTACTGCTATGCAACACCAAAAAACCACTTGCCACCCTGTCCCAACGCACAAACCCCATTTACCAAGCACATGTCATCCCATTTGCTAGAAATCAGAATGCTTTTATATCCAAGAAAACCAGTTCTGAGATGGTAAGAATATGAAATGAATTATAAGCAGTCAGTGCCCCCTGAATTCCTGAAGGAATTCAGAAAGAACTACAAAAGGTGGTCTCTATTACTCACAAATCCTATGGACATATCAGCTGCTCTTTCCTGCTAACAAGGTAGTTTGTGTCTGAGACTACCTGTCTCCAGAACTTTCCTAAACACCAAGCCTGCCATCATGGGGAAAAGGAAGGGCACTCCTGTACTCCAAGATTGTGGCTTCTCAGAGAGCAGCCTTTGGGTATTCAGCACTAGCTGGCACCAAACATGTCTGAGGCTTGTTTTTCTATCTAGAAGAACATGAAGGGGCCCTTTCTTGTCACTTTCATCTTCCACTAACAGCATAATGAATGTTTACAATGCAGGGAAGATTTTAATTTAGGAGAAACGTTTTAAACATTTTGCTTTTATCATCAATCTAATAAACTCTAGGGCATCCAAATGTAACCTTCTACCCGATTTAACAGTGGGCATGGGAATACTTCAAATGTATCTGCTGAAGGAAAAAGAATACTCCAAGTACCACCTACATATTACCTAACAATAGACACCAAAGCAAACAGGTGCTGTGAATACTGATGAGCAATGGAGAGAGCAAATTCAACCTTTAAGGGTATGTCAACACTGCCATTAAAAAAAAAAAAAAAACATGACTGATCCATGCCAACTGACTTGGGCTCCCGGGACTAAGGCTAAGGGGTGTTTAACTGCAGTGTACATGTTCAGTCTTGGGCCAGAGCCCAGGCACTAGGACCTGTGAAGTGGGAGGGTCACAGAGTTCAGGCTCCAGCCTGAGCCTGAATGTCTACACTGCAATTAAACAGCCCTTTAGCTCGAGCCCTGTGAGCCTTAGTCAGCGAGCACGGACCAGCCACGGGTGTCTAATTGCAGTGTAGACACATCCTACGGTAGTATGGCGGCACTTCCAGTGAAAAGGCATACCAGCCATTGGATAAAGGTTCTTGTGCATTGCAAGGTAAAGGGAATTCAACAGAACTCTACTCCCTCCTCTGCCACTTCTAGAAGCAGAGGCATAACAGATCAAAATATGTACCTTCACTGGCAGCATGCCAGCACTTCTCTGCCAGAAATTACCAACCAACTTTCATCCCCTCACAAGTCACTGAGGTAGTGTTTGTTCTTCTGAAGTGAATTCCTGACTGCTTTGTAATAGCAATTTAAGATTGCTGTGGAATTGTGCTATGAAAAATACTATCACCCATTCCCCTGCTATTAAACTAATATGACTATTTTACTGCTGTTATTTGTACACCTATTTAATGATTTTCTTTATTAGCAACATTGTTATTATTAAACTGCATTTTGCAGTTCTTATAGACACGGTGCTGAGTGTAACATCCTGTTTCAATCAAATTACAGTGTGTTTTGATCACTGTCAGACTGTTCATACAGAAAAGGGTTTGCCACCACAGGATAGGGACAGCTGAGTTTCATAACAGGCTTCCAATAACCAAGCAGAGACATAGTACCATGAACATTGTTCTAGGTGAGTTTAGAGGAAAATATAAACTTTCATTATGACGGGTGAACCTCAACTATCTAGGGTCAGTGCCTGAAGTCCAGACTTAGACAAAATGCTCATTGAAATCAAACAGCTAAATATCTGGCCTTTAGAGGATAGATTTACATAAGCCTGCAGAAGAGTGAGCACTTACCTGAACTTATTCAAAACCTGATTTGTCTATATAAGATGGGCTAGAAATCTTGTGAAATCTCCAGTATTTATTACACAACTCTGCAGCTAACTGATAGAGGCGCACGCTTGCACCCAGATAGATCACTGGGGCTTTACAAGAGACCTCAGGAGTGCCTGCATGTTGTCAATTAGAGAATCACAGGGCCTTAGATTGCAAGCTTTTTGGAGGAGAGACTGTCTTCATATGTATTTGCACAGCACCTAGCACAATGGGGCCCGAGTCTTGACTGAGGCCTATGGGTGCAACTGCAATATAACATTTTATAAATAATATTTGTTCATCATTTCTGATGCATAGGAAATACTAGGAGAACATATTTTGGTCCTTCCAAAAGCAGGATGTGCAAAAGCATGTAAAAACTGACAACAAAAGTTATCCAAACTTTTCCAAACTTTAGAAGAAGTCCCCTTAGGTACACTTAGGGTTGACATTTTTACAGAGTTGCTGGTCCCTCCTCTAATAAACCTCATCCTGGAGTTGTTATTCATTCAGTAGCTAGTGAAGTCAATGGTGCTTATTACAGTAGTAAATACATCTTAAATCAAACCTCAGATGTTTGCAATTGTTCACAGCACCAAATAATGATCATTTAGAGAAATCACTAGGATTTGAGAAACACCAAATATAAACAAAAAGGATATATTAAAAAAAAATATTTGCTTCAACAGCTTTAGGTTTTCTTTGCAGTGACACATCATGGGCCAGATCCATGGCTGTTGCATATCAGCACAGATTCAGCTGAGGATCTGGACCCCTATATTTATGAAAAATCTACACATTTCAGTTAATAAAAATGTGCAATAATCACCACACATGAAACTTTGTTCTTTTTGGCCTCTGTAAATCCCAGAAGTAAAATCAACATCATTATGTGCACCATTTGTTACGTCAATGCAAATATGTTTAATATTAGGTTTCTCTGAAGAGGCCTCACAAAACTATAACAATAAAGTGTTGCAAGGAAGATGATATCACCAAATGCCAAATAGGAATAAATGGCAACTGCCCACATTTCTCATCAAGTAATTGCTCACTGACTTCAGCACCAGCAAACAGGTTACACAGAGATTGCCCTGCATACACTACAACTCGAGAGGAAAGCACTTCTAAAGAAATCTCCTGGTAGAAAACTTATTACCACTCATGATCTTTTCTTTGCCTCAGCTAAGCAGTTTCACACAGCAGGATAATAGGTTCCCCTTTTTGCTAAAGCAACTGTTCCTGCAAAGCTGCTCTGTTTGGGTTCCAGCCTACACATTAACCCATATGTTTGCAAGAACTACTAAATGCCACATACAAAACGGCCTTCTGATGAAACAGATTAAAGCACAATCTCCTCCCAGTGAATGACATATTGATAGCACTGTATTGTTTTTAACTTCCATCATGATCGCAAGAAAATCGCTCCATTGTTTAGATAGTCAGTACAATTGAGGAATAAAAAAATTGCTCGAATATAGTGTTCCATTGTTTCATTTCCTTTTGTATACCTCCAAATCCCCATTTTTAGAGTCCCACTTACTTTTCTGTTGAACGGAACATCCAGCATGGTTTCAGAGGAATAGCATAAGTAACAGCTGCATTTTACAATCTACGATTCAAAACCCTGATATTAAAAATTGAAATGTAATTTAGATTGAAATCTCCCTGCCTGAATATTGATTCTTATTGACAACTTTAATCATTGCATTTGTGTGCTATTTATTTTCAACATTGGGTCACATAGGACTGTAACTGATCATGTGCCACTCAAATCATTCTCTAAGTTTTTTGATTTTTTTCCTGGAGTTACACTGATCGCATATGGCATTCAAATGTCGACTTCAACTTTCTATTCATACCTTGGCAAATTGCAGTGGGAAGTAAAATCCAATTTTAAATCATGAGCTATTTACTGAAGTTCACATATGTATGCAAGCACTGCTTTTCTTGTTAAGATGACAGATTTCCTTTTTAATGCTTTTGGGCCAGATCCTCGGTTGCAGCTTCGGATCTGCCCCTTTATCTTTGCCAAAGTATATTAGTTTTTTATGAAATATGGAAATATGTGATAATTCCCTTTCTTTCTCTCATTTTAACTAACAGATACATTGGCAGCCAATGAATCCCTCATAAAGCATTTCACTCAGGAGCCCATTTAAGATGAAAAATTACATCTGGAAAAGTTGGCTCTGTTCCCCCCCCCCCTTTTAAATTCAACTCCAGTGTAATTTAGCAAAGAATATACAATTTTAAGAAAAGTAAAATTATTCATCTGAATTTCACAAGACTGATACTGAATATTTCTTCAGTCTACTTATTAAATCAAAAGGGATCCATGGATAATTACTGAATCACAACACAAAGACTCAAAAGGGAATTGCAAGATATTTCAAAGAATACTGGAGTGATTCACAGTGATTGGGACTGATGAATATTAAAATCTAAATCAGAAATATTAAAAAAGACATGAAGATGAGTAAGACATTCCACCACTCTGGCATATTTCACCTACATTCAAACCTTTGGTAAGCCTGCAACTTCACGCTCTGCATTCTGACCCATTTCTTCTCACACACACCTGCAGCCGTGATGTACTCATATTCAAACATGAGTTAAATATGAACTCCCATCATCCCTTAGATTAGGGGGCAGTTAGAGCTTAAAATGGGAAGTTATCACCCATAGTAGTGTTATTTGCAGATTTTATGGCAAGATGCTAGGAATAAGTGGATGGATGTATTTCCCTGATACACACCGACATACACACTGTGATTACATGCCCCGGGGACATCGAAGTTTACTGAGTACTTATTAACAAACAGAGAAATGTTAGTTATTTGTTGATAAGCATCAGGAAGCTAGAAAGCTTATGTCAACAGTAGTGTCATTTGACAATGTCTTCACCGAACATACCTAGTCTGTACACAGTATTACTTTCCATTAGCGAACAATGTGACAGTAGGATAGTGTGTTATAGCTTTACCTTTCCTTTGCTGCACATGCTATGCCTCCAGCACTGTGAACATACTCTCTTCTAGGAAAATTTATATCTCAGAATGCTGCATAGTCAGCCCTGATTTTAACCTGTAACAGACAATGTTCCTATTTTGCCCACGGTTTATTGTACTCACACAGTAGAGAGTAATGTTTCTAGATTTCAATAACTTTTTAACATGTTTTCAGGCATCCTGCTGCCACTGCAGCATCTTTCCTGTGTTTAAGATGAAAAACAATAAACCTTAAGATAGGCTATGTTCAGATGTAAAACCCTCACTGCAGTAAGACTGTTCCAATGTTTATTTTATTTTTGCACTCTAATGGGGAAAACATTTATTATGCTCTCAATTTCTGTTCTCTGGCTCCCTGATTTGCACAGATACACAGTCCCCTTGTTATAATAGCACTGTATATCAAGCTTATTGTTGTGAAACATTTTGTTTCATCACAAAAGCTTTAGGTTATTGTAGAGCAATCAGCTTTCCTGTGAAAAAGGTAAGGGCATAAATAAGCTGGAGTAACCAAGTAAAGAGTCAGAATCTCTCAAAGTATCTGGGGTGGAGGTAAGGGGAAATGGAATAATTTGAAGAAGAGACACTCTGAACTTACAACCATGGAAGAAGCTGGAATCTCTATGATTTAAGAGAGAAGAATGAATCTTAAAGACGAACAGCAGACAAAACAAGAGAACTCCAAGTAAAATAGCTTTCTGTACTCACCTAGTGCTGAAAACTAGAACAGGGAAAAAAGGCAGCAAGTAACAAGCTGAGATGAATTTCATATTGTAGATTGTCTTTTGATTTTTTTTTCTGTGTTTCTTTCTCTGTATCCTCTTCTTTCTCTCCCCGTGCTTCTGATTTCCACAGCTCTTCTTCTCAGAGCAGCATGCACCGGTGTGCAAAGGTCTGTAGATCTGGAAAAGGAGACAGACCAACAGACTGACTAATGAAGGGAGCTTAGAGTGGGATTTGAGCTTCAGGAGTGATGTCACAGGCAATGGAGCTGCTGCTGCAAGCCTACTGCCTGATAGGCTGTGATTATTCAACACAGTGACTCTATTGATGTCCTGAACGATTTGTTAGTACTAGCAGTTTAAGTGGCAACTAGGGAGGGAAAACACAGTGGATGGCACTTAACTCTAAGGTTATAAGAGTGCATCTCTGACTTGTAGATTTTGCCTGGAAGAGTGAAGAAAAACAATACATAACAAATCTACTCTAGTTATAAGTTATATTGCCTACCAGAAAGGGACCTGTACAAAGTTCATTGTAGAAAAGTAGGTACTACTTATTTAAAGTAACAGACAATCAACTTGATGCATCCTGCCTAGAAAAGCTGTCCTCTGCAAAGTAGGAATTAAACCTTATTGTTCTAATTTGATATTCATACAATCACAGCTTGATGCTAGTAGTAAAATGAGAAGAGAGGAAATAGGTTTATATATTTTGGAACATTTATGTCATCTTTACAAAACCTTAATTGTCAAGAGAAACTCTTAAAAGGCTTCAGATTTGTGTTTTTTTTCCCTTTCTGTGTTTATGGGCTTTCTGATCTTGATTTAAACAAGTCAGTGGTTGATAGAGGTGCTTTCAGATTTTAATCAGCTATTTCCTCTCTGGGGGTTAAACTCATCAGGTGGTAAGAATGAAGCCCCTCACTTTTTCTTCTCAAATAGTGTGTCAGAAATAAAAGGTCCTAAATGTCCTTGCCCTGCAAGGGATACAGGCTACAGTGCACAGCACATAATAAATGTTCAGCATAAGCATGGCAGAAGTGCAGAATTTAAACAAAGTAGTTTTATGTAATGAGAACAGCTTTTTCTGTAAAGCGAAAAAGGCAGCCTTGATCATAAGGAAAGGGAGCTCGAGTTGTTTGCATACTTACTTGCTCATGTAAAAGGGGTCTGAATTTTTAAAGTTCAATAATGTATTATAGAGGGAAGCTTTCAGATTTTAACCCACGTTTCTATTGCTCCCTGTTGAGTAGAATGGGAGACATTTGAACACCATTACAATAATTACAGATTCACTAATTGCAGTGAGTGGGAGCTCGGACCACAATACCTGTCTCTAGGGAATTAGTCAGACTTTCCCAACACACACAAATAAAACCAATACAATCCAACTCACGTGTGAAGTGTGTCTCATTTGGGAAATAAAACGACAGCACACACCGCTAAAAAAAGGAAATCTGACCTCTCCCCCAATCAGTGTTTCCTGGTAGGAGCTTCCTGGTTCAATATGGTTGGTCCTCAGTTCAGCACGATTCTCCACAGCTCAGGAACTATATTAATTTGAGGCAATATTTTTGTTGTTTTCCACATTACACACCACTACCAAAGAGGGTCATGTTACCATGGTTACTCATGATTGGATAGTAAAAAGGTCATAAAAAGCGCAGCCTGCCTGTCAGTTTCTCGCCCAGAAAATGCCAAACTTTCCAGGCTACCAGACACCTCACCTACAGCCATATGCCAATAGTTTAATCCTTCCCTCATCCCCTTACGTGCATACAAAGGGGACTGACGAAAGGGCAACGGTGCCTCAGGGGAATGCACCAAAGCCAGATGAGCCTAGAGTGAGCTTTTGGAACCTCATATAGTTCTACAACCTGAACAATTCTTTCCGAATTCTGTTACTGTTCTCCCTCTTCACAGAAGTTGTGTCTTTTGTGTGAAATTACAGTGCCAGAAGTCTTTTTTTTCTTGACATTTTGGCCATGCTGTCATGAGAGAGATCAAATCCACAAATGGCAAATCGGTATGCGACAGAGATTGTATTATATAGCTACACAGAAGTACTGTAAGTGACCATCATTCTACCACTTGTTCTCAGCACTCTGGCTTGCATTTGCTACATCCTAACCAGATAAAACTGCTGAATGCAGAGATGCATGAAAATATGCTCGGTGTCTGATTAATGATGCATTTGTGCAGTGTCAAGCACAACAGGGCCCTTCCCTTTCACAATACAAATAAGTAATGATTCCATGAAGGCATTTAGTCAGATTAACCAACAATATCCTCTTAAGCAGCTTGGAAGTCATGGGAAGCAGACTGACTGATGCAGGCTGTCCTCCTATCCCTATAGAAAAGAATATCTCAGGTGTGTTTGTGTGGGAGCAAGTGAGGGACGTTGCTACAGGTAGGCTGAGGTGGGGGTGGAGGGGAGAGGGAGCCCTTGTTACATGATCCAAGAAATCCTTGAGCATCTGGGGAAGACAGACATTCCCCCCCACCCCCCACTACGCCCCCCAACATATCACCCCACTGTAAACAGCATCTTGGTGTATGTTAGTCACACCTATTCAATGCCAAACTGGGAGCTCTGGAGACTGCCATCCCCCAACTACCAGGCCCTGTGCACATACGCCCTATGATCCCCACCTACCCAGAGTGTTTTGTAGAAAACCCCTGTACCCCAAATAGAGCTCTGTGGATGGAGAGGTCTCCAGCACACCCAGAAGCATTCTGCATATATATGCCCTGCACAAAGCTAAAGCCCACAAACATTAAGGGGGTCACAAGAGCAACTAATGCAAACCTATAGCCAACTGTCTCCCTAAAAGACAGCATTTGCACACACAAAATGGTTAACTATGGACATAAATGCCAGCTGTAAATGCAAGTGAGAGCACAAGAGAATCCACATTTTTGCAGGCAAACTTCTTGTGCTGTCCTTGGGAAAACTTGGCCACTAGTATTCAGATGCTGCAGTTATATGCACAGCCTTCTTGATTTAAGCCATATAAAATGTGGAGAACTGACCTTGTTTTTCCACCTTTCATTTTCCTATATATATCTTTTAGAACTTGTCATTTTAACAGCAGTGTTAATTTTTTTAAATGGTTAATAGCTATTTTTATAAAATAAATTGCAGATTGTTTCTGATTGTCATTTGGTTTATAAAAGTAGTATTTTCAACATGCAAAGAATTATATAAATGCTGCCAGATATTTAATTATTAACTTATAATAATTGAATTAATTAAAAAACTATTAGGGGAGAAATATTCCATACAAAGAAATCCAAAATGCCCAAGTCTGAGGAAATCAAGAATTACCATTCCATGGCTGGATTTATGCACAGTCTTATTAAATAAAATAATTGTAACCAGTCTGGCAAGTAAAAGTTCTTCTGATTATATGGTCCTTTGCCAATACTCACATGCCCTGAATATAAAATAACTGTACAGGAAACAGCGGTACTGGTACTATACAATAACTTCCAGTAATGCAGTAATTTTATTTACATAACACCAATGAAACTTATTGTCACACAAATTCCTGCAGACTTGGTTACACACACTGACAGTTTGGAAGCACCATTCTGTACTTTGTTAGATACTTTTGAAGGGGAAGATGAAGCTAGAGATCCCTTTTTGAAATATAAACACATCTTTCACATATTAGAAAGACATCCATGTATGCATGTGTTTTCACATTATCTAATATAATGATCCCGCAGTCTTGAATGGATACTTTGAGAAGCTACCATAGTAATAGAGAATCTATCAGCTGTTTAAAATGATAAAGTACACATGTTTTGTCTATTTGAAATGTGCAAATGTACTAAAGAGAAGTGGAGGAAAACAGATTACATAACAAAATATTAACATCTTGCTGCAGACTATTTATCCCAAACCGTTATTTCTAGTGTTTGGGCTATGCTGTTTCTGTGCAAATTTCACAATAAGGTAATAAACTCTGCCACCTCACTCTTATATAGCACTTTTTATCAGTAGATTAACAAGCTTTACAAAGGGGTCAGTATCGCTATCTCCATTTTACAGCTGGGGAAACTGAGGCACGATAGGACGGTGAAAGTCACAGTCCAATGCTCTGTCCACTGGGAAACACTGCCTCTCATATACCATACTGCCACTGTGTTTCACAGAAAGTGAGCTGATATTTTAAAACTGACAAACTATTACACAGATTTCTAATAGATTCCTGTATCAGAGGGGTAGCCGTGTTAGTCTGAATCTGTAAAAAGCAACAGAGGGTCCTGTGGCACCTTTAAGACTAACAGAAGTATTGGGAGCATAAGCTTTCATGGGTAAGAACCTCACTTCTTCAGATGCAAGTAATGGAAATCTCCAGAGGCAGGTATAAATCAGTATGGAGATAACGAGGAGATACAACCCATCCTGGACAATGATCCCTCACTTTCACAGACCTTGGGAGGCAGGCCAGTCCTCGCCCACAGACAACCTGCCAACCTTAAGCATATTCTCACCAGCAACCACGCACTGCACCATAACAACTCTAACTCAGGAACCAACCCATGCAACAAGCCTCGATGCCAACTCTGCCCACATATCTACACCAGCAACACCATCACAGGACCTAATCAGATCAGCTACAACATCACCGGCTCATTCACCTGCATGTCCACCAATGTTATATATGCCATCATATGCCAGCAATGCCCCTCTGCTTGTACATTGGCCAAACTGGACAGTCACTATGCAAGAGGATAAATGGACACAAGTCAGATATCAGGAATGGCAATATACAAAAACCTGTAGGAGAACACTTCAACCTCCCTGGCCACACAATAGCAGATGTAAAGGTAGCCATCTTACAGCAAAAAAACTTCAGGACCAGACTCCAAAGAGAAACTGCTGAGCTCCAGTTCATTTGCAAATTTGACACCATCAGATCAGGATTAAACAAAGACTGTGAATGGCTTTCCAACTACAGAAGCAGTTTCTCCTCCCTTGGTGTTCACACCTCAACTGCTAGCAGAGCACCTCATCCTCCCTGATTGAACTAACCTCATTATCTCCATATTGATTTATACCTGCCTCTGGAGATTTCCATTACTTGCATCTGAAGAAGTGAGGTTCTTACCCACGAAAGCTTATGCTCCCAATTCTTCTGTTAGTCTTAAAGGTGCCACAGGACCCTCTTTGCTTTTTAATAGATTCCTCTTTTTGACTCCTTACAGGAGGTGAAGTCCTTTTGACATTCCATTTATCTCTATTTTACAGAGACAAAGACACACATGTAGAATTATACAAGCTAGTAGCATAGCTAGTAATAACGATAAAATATTCCAAATAAGAGCAGGTTAATGATTCTCTTTAAATAAGAGAGCAAATAAAAGGCTACAAAGGACAGAAGTTTGGATGGTTTTAGTTGGGATTTCTATCATCCATTTGATTTAATGTTCATTAATGATATCTTACTATAGCCACATCCTTATTTCTGGTCAATTAATGTGACAGCTTCAAGTTGTTTTGCATTCTTGAATAGATCATAGTATTCTGCAAGTCTTCTCTCCAGTGAAGAATGAAAGATTGATTTAATGGGCACTGTGGTTGACAACAAGACACGTTTATCACAACCAGCACATGGAACAGTGTGCTTTACCTGTGCTTCATGACACATGTATAGAACATTGATAAGTCAGCTGGTTCTCAGTGGACAGAAGCAGATAGTCACAAGTAAGTACAAGCAGCAAGAACTGGGTTTTGTTTTCATATACTGCAAATCTGTGTCCTTTTTTTCTATCCACCAGCAACCCTAGATTTCCTTCAGCATTTCATTTTGTCACTTTCTATCCATCATTCTAATTATAGGACCCTTTGGTGTTGCAAACTTCTCACAGTTTACAGTGCATTGCGGTAATGACCTAAATGCTTGCTGTGCAGCGCTAAGTGCTCTCAATGCCTACTGAAGTCAATAGGAGTCAAGGTATATTCATAGGAAGGGCCTCCAAGATGCGATCCTCAGCATCATTGAGGCATTGTGTTAATGTGGTGCTTCGTGCTTTGTTTAAATTATTAATAAAGGTGCTCACTAGATGCCTCACATTGCCATTGGTCACTATTACCTTTGTTGTCCTTCAGACAGTTTTCTTTTTGTGCAACGGTGCTCACATGCAAGACAATCTGGTTGATTTAGAGTAAGCGTCTGAGAGACATAGCATCAGATGCGTTACTAGAACCCAATTATAGTCCATCTATTTGTTCCCTTAATCTAATAATTTTATAATTCTATCAAAAAGCAATCAAGTTTGTCTAGCATGATTCAGGGTCCTACATAGGAAATATTTAAAATCACATAGTTAAGCCAATCAGAACTTTAGATTCAGCTCTAGAAAGAGATTGAGAGGACTACTTTCAAAATATTAAAATGTCTAATTTAAATATCACATGCAAAACCAATGTTAGAATAGCAACAAAGCATGCATTGATACATGCTGCTTCATTTTTACACAGCTAAAAAATTGATGCAATTGCCTCAGGCTTATACTTTACTATCTCCAGTACAAAAAAATCCTGGCTATCACATTATCTATCAGCTTCAATCTCAACAGAGGCAGCAAAAGTTGCCATAGAGGTCACTTTCAAAAATTGGCGAGGTTATACATCATGTAATAATTTAACTAAGGGCCCGCTTTAAATATAAAATGAATAGGTTCAAAATTAAAGAGCAGTTCAAAAATAAAATGCATTTGGATAAAGTTTATCTTTAGCAAATGTGTTAGATGCACGCACAAAGTAGTTTATACAAGTTTGACAAAGATCTGAGAGAACCGCAGTGTAGCTTTTAAATGCATATTAAATAAACCTTATGTTTGATATGTTATCTCTATACACTTCACTGAAACTTATTCTTTAAAAACATGCATTGTAAACAATATATGTTTCAGGTTGGTATATACTGTAGCACATTCATAAAATGTGTGTACACACACAAAAATATATATCATTTTCTTCCCTCCTGTCAAAAGCCAGCTTTTTCTTCTCTTCTCAGTATTTGTAGTGATGAAGTTTTGTACTGGCAGCAGTCCATTTCTTTTCTCTTTTTTTTTTAAACACCTCTTCCCCCTCTCCCCCCACATTGAAACAATTTAAGCTACCTCAGAAGAGAGTCTTTCCAGTCCTGTCTCATCCATATAATCTCAAATCCTTTAACCTGTAAAGCAATTTTTAACTCAGTCCTGAAATTCTTCTGAGCACAGGCTGGAGAGCAAACTAAATGTACACCATATCTTCCTAACTTTTGAAGGAGGAAAATAATCTTTCTAATGGACACTGAGGATTTCATGATTATTTCATTTAGAGTTTCACAATCATGCTATCAGAAAAAAAAAATAAGTACATTATTTCATTCTGAAAAAGTGCTGTTTTTTCCACTATTTTAACAGGGATGATTATATATTAAATACCCAACTCACCTGGGTTGCCTAACTTGGGTGGAGGGCATATGATAGTTTACATAACTATTGGAGCTACAAATGCCTTCAAACGTAATAATTCTGGGAATGGCAGCAAGACATTAACCATTCAAAGCCCACGGACCTCTGGACACGACAACTAATAGGCCTTAGATAGTTCAGGAAATTGAAAACTACATGGATTTCTGAACTTCCCTGTTGGCAAAGATACCCTATTTCATTTTATAACCAAAAGGCGGAAGGGGGAAGTCTGATTCTGCTCTTAGTTATACTGTTAAATTAGTGTAACGGCACTGGCTTCACTGAAGTTATCCTGACATGCATCACTGTGCAATCAAAATTATCCACACAGTATTCAAAGGGCCTGCACTGTACAGCTGGGGTGGGCAGAAGCCCTCAGATGTAGCCTTTCATTTGTGATCCTAGTTGTTTCAAAAGCTGCTACAAACACCTTTCTGTTACACCTGTGAAGTAGGTCATCTGTATTAGCTTCCAATTCATTTCTGGGTGCAATCTAAGGTACTATCTGAGGGTCCTCTTGGAATTATATGACACTATATGGGAGAGAGGAGTGATACTGCACTCCTGGCAAGGTGGAAACATGCAGGAGTAATTCCAGTACGAAAACCAGGCCAACTATCCATGAAAGTGGTTACCTGTACACCAACTGCCCTTACATTCGGGCTTGATAAAATTGTGGTGAGAATGGCGAATGAAAGATTCTTTCCCTATGGCATTATAGATGAGGTGCAGAGTGGATTTAGGAAAAAGCGATGCACTATAGAATGTACTGTTAAATTAGAAACTAAAATACAAGAAAGTATGAGGCACAAAGGCACATGATAGCTCTCTCGCTAAATATCAAAGAGGCATATGACATGCTGAGGAGGGAAAGTTTGTACAAAAGAGGTGCACCAGGGATAAGAAGAAGAATATATGGGTGAATCAGAGAATTTTTGAGTAAAAGGACCCATACAGGTCAGAGTTCGGAAAGTTATGTTGCATATATATTAAAAGTGGAGAAGTGTTATCAGCCTGACAATTTAATATTATGATAAATGTTCTCCCAGAATAAGTAAGTGCCAGGATAGCTATCACTCTGTTCACAGATTAGGTTGTGTGGTTTAGGAGCTGGAATAATGAGGTGGCAGAAAAGAGATTCAACAGTATTACGAGAGACCTCTGACTGGGGAAATGCAAGTGGATTCAAGTTCTCCAGTCCTACAACCAAAGGATTGTTCTTTACAAAAGAATGTAAACTGCATCAGTATGGAGAACAGACAGCTATATTTAAAAGGTCCAAATTCTTTGGGGTAATATTTGATACTAAATTACTTGGAAAAATCATATAAACAATGTTAAAGATAAATGTACAGGAAGAATTAACCTGCTTAAAAGTCTTGCTGGGATAATGGGGCGGGGGAGATAAGGAAACACTTACGGGATACAGATCCTTAACCAGTTATTGACTATGGCACCCCAGTTTTTGGGTCAGCATCAAAATCAGAACTTAAAAAGTAAGATTCAATACAATCCCATACACTATGAATTGCAGGCAGTACATTTATTACAGCAATGATATGCACTACAGATAGCTTCTAGTGAAATGCCAGTTACACGTCAAATGAGATTGCTGTACCCAACTTTCTGAGCCTAAGTTAATGAGAACTGCAATGATGACCGTACCAAATATATGAGAATTATTGTGAATTTGATAGGTCAGCTATAGCTCATGATGTTGGGAGTCCATATGAGTTAAAGTGTGGATGGAGGAGTTTAAAGACAAGGAAAAGCTGAACAAAGTCAAAACTTCCAGTCAAGGGAAAATTTGTTATGGATGGAAAGTCACATGTCCAAATGTGGTTTTAGATTTTTTTTTTTTAATATAAACGAAGAGGTAAAAAGAGACAGTTGGTATAAGAAATGAAGTACACCCTTATATAAATGACTAATGTAGTCTGGTCAAATATACATAGATTAGACCACAAATTGGTGGGAGGAAACAGGACGAGTAGGGATGCCGTATTGTATATTAAAACTCAGAATGAGAATATTTAACAGAATATCTGAATATGTATCTGTCATGTCAGCTGAACTAGTAGCAATAATACTAGCATTAAATGGATTCTGGGATGAACCCCCAGCAGCCGCAATCTTTTTTTGGATTCAATCTCAGGCCTTATGGTGATTTAAAAAAAAGAAAGGTGTCTCAGTATGGAGAAGTGATTAATCAATGAAATTAGATTTCCAATAACAGAGTTAGTACTCCTGGAGATACATGTTGCATTAGCCCAATATATGCTGGGATCCAAGATAACAAAGAACAAAATGGCAGACAACGCAGTCAAAAATACCGTAAGAAATGGAAGGACTGACATACAAATACCCCTGAGTAAACGAATTCAAAATCCAGTACAGAAAAATTTAAAAGAGGAATGGCAAAATAAATTGGATTAATGAAAAAAAAAGAACAACTTTTTTAATTGTGTCCTAGAGTTTAGGATAATTACATACTTCAGGGCCTATATAGAATTAATGAAATGATTTTGTTTAGAATATTAACTGGTCATTGTGGCTTAACCAAAACTATTTTTTGAATAAATAGACACGAAGATGGACTATGTACACCCTGTAAGGTGGAAGAAACAACTGATATCCTTTTATGGGTATGGAACGGATTTGATAAAGTGAAAAGTTTTCCAAGGAATTCAAATGTCTTAAGGCAACAAAAATTACATTGTTATATAGTAAAAACATCAGAAATAGAGTATTATTAGAAAAGTTCTGTTACATTATCTGAAAGACACAGGACACAGCAAGAGACTATAAATTGCTAAGTATTCAGGTATAATGGTTGGTAGCAGCTATAGACCATTCAGTCAAGTCTGCTTTGCCATTAAAAAGAGAAAAAAAGAAAAAAGAAATAAAGAAGAAGGGGGCTACAACATGTCACTCTGCAGTCACTCTTTGGTCTTAGAGAAGGAAAAAAAGAGGAAATTGGGAGAGAATGGAGACCTGGGATCCTGGCTATGAGGGAATGACATACCCAGAGGAGGGCGGAGAAGAAGCCTGCTTGATGTGAAGTAGGAAGCAACCCAGAGAAATAGCAGGAAGCTTCGGGACAGTGCAGACCTTTCTCACTGCTTGTAGGGTCCCTGGGCTGGAACCCAGAGTAGTGCGAGCAGGCCCAGGTTCCCTCACCGGCCACTTGGGAAGTGGTACAGACTGGGCAGTGGAGTAGCAGACTACCTGGGGCAATCGTCCAATAGACTTTGATACCCAGGAAGGGGAGAACTATAATAACCTGGCCAGAGGGCCAAGTCGCAAAGCGGGAACACCCTGAGTCCAGCATGAGAGAGACAGTGGAGCAAGTGATTGAAGGAGGGGCCGTCAGACTGGTGGTGAGCCACAAAGATGAACTAGCAGCCTGGAACAAACCCTGTGATAGATTTTTCTCACACTTTTAGCAAAATAAGGGAAAAATTCTCCACTCAGTTATGCCTTAATAACCCTATTTTAGTCACTGGCCCTAGATGTGGAGTTCACCACAAGAATGATCACATATGATTGTCAGGTGCAGTATAGATCATAGGAGCATCCTAAAATTTGCCTATATCTTCAGCCTTTTTGAAATATTCCAGCCCGATTTCAAATCCAAAGTGGCGTTTCTTTTGGTATTTTGGTACCTTAATTTCTGGCTGAAACCAGGCATGTGAAAACTGAACCAAACAGAAGTTTTGTTTTTATTTTAAGGATTGAAAGGTTAAGAGGAAAAGTTTCAGCCCATTTTCAACAACTGTTTGACAATACTTAGATTGTGATACCAACAAAAAATATGGTTAAGTTATGCCATATAGTGTCCAATAGCTATGAAAAATTGACATCAAAAGCAATATTATTTTGTCAAATAGCGTCTACGTATTGGAGAACATATGGTACTTTATTTTCTATTTCTGTCTTGGTCATCAGTGCTGCATTAAGTTTTCCACTTCAACCATTTTTTGGGGAGGGAGAGGGGGCTTTAGTGTGTGTCACAATATTCAAATTATTTTAATGTGCTTATTGTGTGCCTCTGTGGAGGTTAACATGAGAGATAAATAAAGCGTAAACAAGAGGTAATATCCTATCCTATCATTACAGCTCTACAAAATATGGGACAAATTGTGCTCTCATTTACACCACTGCCACACTGAGGAAGATATGACCATCTGTGCCTGTTTTTATAAAGGCAAGTTTTTTTCCATAGAAAAGTCTGCTGCATTCTTTTCAACAAGGCAGGAGTGTAGGGTTCTAGCAGGAAATAAGTCAGAATGGTATTAACAGGATTCTTGTTATGAAATTATATGGAATTCTTAGTGTATTAACTTTTCTGTCATATACTATTAATATTCTAGTTTTCCAAAGGTTAAAAAAATATGTAGCTCTAATCAAAATTTTATTAGAAACATGCACTTATACATGTTTACACTTCTGTATTGTATTACAAAGATCAAAGGCTATTATAGCATTTATGCGATGCAATTTAAAATTCTAGCACAATATAAAGTTGTTATATGATACTATCATCATGCTACAATCACATGGTTAAAAAGTCACACAGCTTTTCTGTGTTTCACCAGAATAATTCCAATCTCTTTTGCAGGAAGGAAAAACTGTGATATTAGCAGATGCCACTTCCACTACCACTTCAATAAATTCCTTTTTTCTTTCAGTGGATCTACTTTTGGTCCATTTCTAGATATGGAACCAACCTTTACACAAATGTATCCTTTGCTTCCACTAATGTTAATTGATGTGAATGGGTTTTAATAGCTGACACAACGCACTTTGGCGTTCATGGGAAATCTTTGAACAGATTTCTATTTAGAAACAATTCTAATTGGTTCAGTTCCCATATTGTATGTAACTAAGGATATTGGTATGCAAGTGGCACCTATAATTTTTTAATACTCATCTAATTACTAAATCCTACATCTTGTTTTTAATTTAAGTGTCATCTGTAGTGAAAAATCAAGGGAAATGAACTAAAGGAAACCAAAAATCACATTTTTTCCCCCAGATACAGAGCCAGATTCCCAGATAGTAAAAAATGGTGTAGTTCCTTACAATGTTGATTTATATCAGGTAAGGATCTAGCCTAGAATGTTTTAATAATCTTCCAGAATATATCCGTGGATCTCTAAATAATTAGATATTTTATGTCACGGTCATTGCACGAATTCACCCATATTAAAATTTATTTCATGGCACTGATTAATAAACTAGAATAATGTATCAACAGAGTTAACATGAGTCTATTGAACTGCATTGTGAAAATGATTGGTTTATGCAAGTCTTACTGGAATTTTTACAACTTTTTTTAAACTGCTCAGACACATCATGGGGCTACATTCTATCTTCAGTGGCTCTGGTTTTACTCCAGAATATTTCTTTTGATTTCAATGGAGTTGGCCATCATTGTTACAAGATATGATAGGGAATTGTTCCAACAGAATGATTTTCTAACAGAAAATGCAGCTTCCATAAAATCGCTATCTCCCACAGGAAAATTATAATTTTGCTGATTTTTTTTATTTTCCATATTTAACATTTCAATTAAATATTTCAATTCTCACTGGTTTGACTTGAACTGGAGTATTTGGCTTTTAACGGACCCAAAATGTTTTGTTTTGAATCAGTTCAACAAAATATTAAACTATTTCCCTATCAGAGCACTCTCATATTGAAGTTGTATTTCAGACCCCCATTCTCTTCTATGGTTCAGGTTCCATGGAGGATTACATCTCCCATGCAATGCAGATTTTCCTCTGACCATACCACATGGTGCATCATGGGAGTCAAATGACTTCAGTGCATTATAGACAGGGTGGAGGAGGTAATATTTTGTATTGGACTAACTTCTGTTGGTAAAAGAAGCAAGCTTTTGAGCGACACAGAGATCTTCTTCAGGTCCGGGAAAGTACTCGTCGTGTCACATAAATACAAGGTGAAACAGAATGTTTAGCATCAGTAGTTAACACTAGTTTGTGCCTATGTCTACATAGCAACATGAGCCTCGGCTTAAGTGTAACCTCCCTTGCGTTCACACACCAATTGTACTAGCCTAGGTCTCAGACCTAGAATCCCCCTCCCTACAGGGTCTGATCCTGTGTTAAGCTGGCACCTGGGGTCCAAGCCCTATCACTTTCCTGTGTGCATGCAGCCCCAACTTGACTTGGGTCTCAGAAGCACTCCAGATGTATCCCAGAGTTCCCAGTGGCAGAGGAGCAGGGCTGTAGACGCACCACTACTGCCTGACAGAGCACACTCTGTCTACTCCTCACTGCTACACAGAGCTTGCCCTGATCATGGAGCAAAGCTGACAAGAGGGCGGCAGCTCTGAGCTGCCAGGATGTGTGTGTGTGTGGGGTGGGGGTGGGTCATCCCTTTCCCGTCTGTGCTGAGCCAGAAGTGGTCGGCTGCTTAGTCCCCACTCCCATCTCTGGCCCCTTTCTCCTGTCCCCCCTGCCCCACACCCTCGTTGGAGCTGCATGTGCAGGGGTTGCTTGGGCAGCATGCACTGTGAGGGTGTTTGGGAAGCAGGGGGTGAGTGGGACCCCTACAGGCTCCTAGGGATCCCTTATCCCTGCCTCCTGGGGTGCAGTGGGGACCAGGATAAGGGATCACAGAAGGGTGCTGGAGCATGCTGCACCCCGAGTCCTGGGGATTCATTTCACCATTCCACAGCCAGCAGGTAGGGGTGTGTGTGTGTGTGTGTGTGTTTCCTCTGAAACTTACATTTTCTGTCAAACTTTAAAACAGACAAAAAATAGTTTGACAGCCCTGGAACCTGATGTCTTAATTATCCTCAGAACAGGTGCACAGGGGCATTTTCCTGCCAATATGACTCAGCCTAGAGGTGGAGAACCCAAATCTCAGATTAGATGGCAATTCAGTAATAAACCGTCTCAAACTGCAGACATTCTATTGAGACAGCCACCAAAGGAGCTAATTATACAGTTTATGTGCTCATATGCCCCTTGTGGGCATCTGAATCCCATCAATAGCATTGCCACAGTTAGGAAACAGGGTGGGAAGTAGAGTGAACCACATTCCTAGGGCTAGCATGTCGACATTGGTGGGGTAAAAGGCACTCTGGGATACGTTTACTTTGATTCATGTCTGCGCACTGCACAGTGGGTACCAGAGCCCTAGGTTCAAGCACAGGTCAGAAAACTCTTAATCTAGGGTCAAAATGCAGTGTAGATGCTCAAACCCAAGGTTTCCTTGCATGGGTCAGTGACTCAAGTCTCAATAACCCTAGGCTTACATTGCTATGTAGACACACCCTATGAGACTATTCAAGGCGAAGGGGCTTGTTAATAGTCATAGGACCAAAAAAGTGGGGGAGGGGAGAAGAGTTAGTGGGTTGCAATTTGTTGTAATAAGTCATAAATATGGAGTCTGTATTAAGACCATGATTTTTAGTGTCTAGCAAAGTTATGAATTTAAGCTCCCAGGCTCATCATAAGACGCAAGCTTCACACATACCAGAACCCATCAACCTAAAGCAGCACTGGACCCTATCATAACAGATGCAAAACCTGAAGACATATCTCCACTGCTAGTCATCAACATGCTTTTCAAGATCATAGAATATCAGGGTTAGAAGGGACCTCAGGAGGTCATCTAGTCCAACCCCCTGCTTAAAGCAGGACCAATCCCCAGACTGATTTTTGCTCCAGATCCCTAAATGGCTCCCTGGGGGATTGAACTCACAACCCGGGGTTTAGCAAGCCAATGCTCAAACCACTGAGGTATCCCTTCCCCCTGCCCAAAATAAGACAGATTTTTAAGATCTTGCTGAATAGTTCATCACCTGACCAGGGACATGAACCCTGGACCCTCAGGTTAAAAGTCTGATGCTCTACCAATTGAGATCCATAGGTCCTACACATGACATGGTATGTACCTCATCCAGTGCACTAAATGCCTCAATAACTACGTGGGTGAAACCAGAAAATTACACTCAGATGAACTCACACAGAAAAATGATTTAAAAAAAAGACAAAAAACACCATATCACCCATAGGCATACACTTTTCACAAAATGATCACTCCATCTTTGATCTCAAACTGTCTTTGTTCTCATAGGAAACGTGAACGTCATCTTCAAAAGATGAGCCTAGAAGCTTAAATTCATAACTTTGCTAGACTCTAAAATGGTGGTTTTAATAAAGAGACTGGATTTATGGCTTATTACAAACAATCTGTAAACCCTCGGTTTTTGGCTTATGACTGCAGAGGTGTTAACAGACTACTTCACCTTGAATGGTCTCTTAGAATACATATGCAGTGTAGTTGTAGCCATGTCGGTCACAGGGTATAAGAGAAGCAAGGTGGGTGAGGCAGTGTCTTTTATTGGACCAGCTTCTGTTGGTGAAAGAGAGAAACTTTTGAACCACACAGAGCTCTTCTTCAGAGCTGCGAAAAGGTACTCCGAGTGTCACAGCTAAATGCAAGGCGGTCCCTTAGAATCTGTGCTAACAACTTATGTTAAACAATCTGTTCTAAGTGTATTTAGCTGCAACATTTGGTCTACCTTTTCCCAGCCCTGAAGGAGAGCTCTGTGTGGCTCGAAAGCTTGTCTCTCTCACCAACAGAAGCTGGTCCAATAAAAGACACTGTCTCACCCAACTTGTGGGTCTAATATCCTGGGACCCACATGGATACAACAATACTGGAAACACCTAGTGCATTGTGGAAGAGAAGCCTGGCCCATAGGGGAGACAACAGTTATCAGGCTTCCAAACTACAACTCTCTCGAGGCACTACACCAGTTTGAGGAAATGCAGTTTAATTCTGAGCCAACTCAAAATGTAGAATCTCAGGTCTGTTCAATAAACTGAAACATTTTAATTTTGAGAATTGGGGTTTCATTTTGATCCAACATTTTGACATTTCCAAATCAAAGTTAGCAAAAAATTCAAAATTTCAGATTTTCATCCTGATTCGGGGTGAAAACCAATATTGAAGTTTCAGAATTTCTCATGAGATGAAAAGTCCAAGTTTCATTCAACTAATTGTCACTGGACAACATAATTTAGCCTATGTCTCAGTTCTTCAGTTTCACTGGCACAGCTATGCTTATATTGACAGAACACAGATTTCATTGAACTTGAAGAAGAGCACCAATTTCTAACCAGGGCCGGCTCCAGGCACCAGCTTAACAAGCAGATGCTTGGGGCGGCCAAGGGAGAGGGGCGGCACCTGCGATAATTCAGGGGCGGCAGGCCCCTCACTCCCTCTAGGAGCGAAGGACCTGCCGCTGAACTGCTGCCGCCGATCGTGGCTTCCCCCCCCCCCCCAATTGCCGCCACCGATCGCAGCTTTCCCCCCCCCCCCAATTGCCACCCCTGATCGCAGCTTTTTTTTTTTTTTCTGCTTGGGGCGGCAGAAATGCTGGAGCCAGCCCTGTTTCTAACTCAGTAATCAGGCCAATGCTGATACTTTTGCCAATTATATATGTGTGCATTGAAAGAGCATAGTGAAACGGGGAGTAAGTTTAATAAAATAGCTCTAGTGGGAATGATTCATTTCTTTACAATGTCTAATGGATATATAGCAACATTACTCAAAAGATATAGCAGGTTGGATGCTGCCCTCAGTTACAGCTGTGTGAACCCAGTGAGAGCATGATCTGGCCCCAGCTATGTATTGAAGCAAATCTCTCATTCATCAGCTGCTTTTTTGCGGCTAGAGACTGAGCACAGCGTGCAATTAAGTGAAGGAAAATAGAACAAACAAAGCAATGCTGGAGTGAGGGTTATATGTGATGGAAATCCGAAGTATTCATACTTGTTACATGGTTTTTGAGCAGAAAAGGTGTCCTGAAAATAGCTTTGGACTGAACTGCATATAGACAAAAAAAAAAAAAAGGAATAAAAATTGGCAAGGGTTAAAAAATAAAGTAGCAGTTAGTAGAGGGATTGAAGTGTACATTATCAGTTTTGGCCCAAATTCTGCAAGCACTTACTCGCATACCTAAATTTCCTCAGCTAAGCAATCCCAGAGGAAGAATAGCATGACACCTGCAGGCTCACTCAGATTAGACACCTACAGGCTCACTCAGATTAATACAATTATTCATACACTTAAGTGTTTGCAAGATTGGGGCCAGAGACTAAACTCCTCAAGGTAGGGACCTTCTCATGTGTGTGCCTATAAAGACACTAGAATGCTTGAGTGTTTATATAAACAAAAAAGTTATAAACGTTCTCGTTTTGCAAAACTAGCTTCACAGCCCTCCTGTCCTATCACTTTAAAAATAAATGTTTTTTTTTCAACTGTTTGTGGAGTAACAACACACTAAGTTTGTTCTTGTCTTTCACCTTTTTGATGAAATACTTAGGAGATTTCATAAAGGATAAAATTTCATTACCATTGGTAGTCAGGTCAAGAAGAAGGCACACGATAGAGAACATATGAAATCTCTCAAACCCTGGACTCAGTGAATCTAGACTAGTATAGCCTACGGGCTAAAATTGAAATCCCCGAGACTAATTTTTTCCCTCAGCTCACCTTACAAAGAGGCGTGTGACAGCATGCTGGCTAAGGAACCCTGAGCCAGGCTTCTGTCACACCAGCTCCACTCAAGAAAGAAGAATTGGAACTGGCAGAGTAAGCCCAGGCCTGATTGGCAAAAGGAGAACAGCTGCCAGCCCTGGTAGCTGCCATAAAGGCTGGCCATAAGGAAGCCAGAGAAAGAGAAGAGCCAGAGAGTTAGAGGGAGTGGGAACTCTTCCCTGCTTGCTGCAGGAGCTAGCAGCCGCTGAGGCTGTAAGACTGAAGCTGTTTGTAGCTACAAGATGGTGGGAAAGTAAACTGTAAATAAAGAGCATGGGTGATTACACCACCACCAGGTGTCTCTGGCTGGTTTGTGGGTGCAGCAGGGGCAGAAGCTAGAGGGGCACAGCTGCACCCCATTATACAGCAATTCACAAAGTAGTCACAGTTACTGCTGAGCTCTGTTCCCCGATTTGTTCATGTGTGGGGCAATTTATGAAGATACAAGATCTGGTCAAAGCAAAATGTGATTTTAAAAAACTAAATAAAAAACTAAGCCTGCCTATTAGGAATCTAGAGCTTGAAAGCCCGACAGGGATGAACACAAGAAAAACCAAAGAAGAAGGAGCCCCCTTCTGCCACTTCAAGATTGTAGCAAGACTGCAAAAGGAAACATGCACACACCCAAAGAGGCCCTTTATAAAATGTGATAGCAGGGATTTGGGAAGATTATGTTTACTTTCCTATATTCTAGGAAAATACATGCCAGCCTGAGAAACTCACTGGGGACAAAATACACCTGTGTGCGCTCATATTGGAAAACTAAAAATAAGTGAAGTAGAAAAAAACACAAGGGAAAAAAAATCTGATATACCGTCTTGTCCCTATCTCTGGGATCATTTCACCTGAATTAGAATGGCAAGATATGGAGCCAACCACCTATGATGTCCAATAAATGTGTTTGACATTAAAGTAACAGTTTAATTTACCTCCATTTATCATCAGCTTTTCTTTCATTCATAATCTGCCTGTCTGGATTTTAGGGGAAGCCCTTGTGAAAGTGTGCAAACTACTGAGAGGTGCCATAGAAACATTTAAAAAAAAAAAAGGGTCTTCCTTCTGCTCCACAGCACTCTCCTCTTCTTCTGCCCCACCTCCCTTTCTCTGGTGCAACCCTACAGTAGGGAAAAGTAAGAGGAAAACAATCTCTCAGCCATTATTATTAATGGCAGTTGTGTAAATAGCCTGTCCCAGGGGAACACTGTCTGACACCTCCAAGCATGGGCCTGGGAGTCAAGCCTCCCTGGCTCAGTTCTATCAACTCTCCATGGGACCTGGGGGAAACTACTAGTTGCTGTGGGATCTTTTGCAATCCTTACTCATATTGGTGAGCATTTCCTGACACAAATATTCCTACTGAAGCAGTGGGCTGAATGGCTGAAAAGGTAGTATGATTTTGCTGCAGAGAGATGAGGCACATCACAGACAGTTCTTGTCGAGAATGTCCAAATGAATGCATAGCAGCTACAGATATGACTATGCCTCCCATGAATTCCATCTTCCAAATATGTGGAGGATCGCCACGGCAGATCTCTTTTCTGCAAAGCCCTTTTACTTGAGCTTTGTGTAAGGTGGGAGGATTTGGTCCTCAGTAAACTGCCTCCTTTGTTAAAAAACAAAACAAAACAAAAAACTAGGAGAAGAGGCATTACTGTGTAATTCAATAGAAAATTCAGTTTTCATGCTAGCTCATTTCTGAGCTAACCTGAAAAACTGTACTGACCTATGATATAGTATTTGTGATGATGTAAGGACCATCCGCTAAGGGCACTTGAGCTAAGACCTTCAAACTAATTCCATCTAGGATGAATGTTGAACACATACCAGCCAGAGCATCAAAAGGTAAGTGCTAAATCCACTGATAGTGAGCTTCCTAAAGTGCTATTGCAATAAATGAGAAAAATCTTTAAACTATGGCACATATGTTATATATACACACACTGATGTATTTCAGAGAATCATACAGTTTCATTTAAAATTGTGCTGATTTTTACTTTTTAACAACAACATTATTTTGGATCACTTTTGTTGGAATCAAGTGCATCTTAAATATTTGTAGTAATCCTATTAAAATGTTTTTAACTAAATTGGAAAGAAATGTGAAACTGTTCTTAGCTGTGCATATGAACTACATGTGTTCACATTTATAGCTTAGGCTGCAAAATTCAAAGGCCGAATTCTATTTTTTTCTGAATATTAAACCCTATTTAATCTAATCCAAAAGCACATGTTCATGAAGGATACAAAAACGACACATACATACAAATAAATCATATTCAGTAAATCATATCCTTTCCAATGATATCTCACATGACCCATCTTGCATAAAATACATCTTAGTTATGCCTTAATTATGTCATAACCGTATCTCTGAAGAATATGGGACGTAGTATCACAGTTTGATAATAGAATCATAGAATCATAGAATATCAGGGTTGGAAGGGACCTCAAGAGGTCATCTAGTCCAACCCCCTGCTCAAAGCAGGACCAATTCCCAACTAAATCATCCCAGCCAGGGCTTTGTCAAGCTGGGCCTTAAAAACCTCCAAGGAAGGAGACTCCACCACCTCCCTAAGTGGCTCAGCATTCTTTGGGGGACTAGTTTATTGCTAAGGAGCTACAAATTCCTGGAGAAATGAGTCCTGTGACTACCAAAATGCAAGCGATTCTTTGAAGAATATATGAAGAACCAATTGGCTGTTCAGAGAGAGAGAGATCAGAAGTTGACACCGCATTTTGCTGTAATGTTTCACTATGTAGTGCTGGACAATATGAGTCTTAGTTTACAGCTCTGCATTAAAGCAGCAAAAGACTTATTTCCCTTGGGATCAGTTATGCTGCTTGAGAAGCTGAGGTGCATTAGAGAGAATGTATGTATGTATGGTATGACATATCTATAGATCTCACACCAAGTGATGGAGTGTCAGGTGGGGGCTCGTCCGGGATGGCAACGCCCGCAGAGGCACCGGATTGTCGGAGAATAACACAGTTCTCACTATTTGTTTGGGTACAGCAAAGTCAGATACTTTATTCTCTCTCTATCAATTGCATAGAAGGAAAGAGTGCACTAGGACACAGGGTCTCCCCCTTCTAGGCAGGTCTCTCAACAGGTAAACAATTACAGCAAGCATTAATACCTTTTGTTACAGACAATGAAAAGCAACAGCCGCATTTTGTTTATACATAGGTCATTCTGATATCTTGTTTTTCTCACCTATGTAGACTCTTAGTCTACATTCCATATTGTCTGCACATTATCTACACAAGGTCGCAACAACTTCTCACACAGTTCTTTCCCACTCGCCTCACACAATCCTCACTTCTACAAATCTCGCGTTATGAGGGTTACAGTTAGCCTGACGCTTGCTAACAAACTATCATGCATTGCAATCCCCTTCCTGTCAATTCTTTCTCTGCTTCCACACTAGCATCACCCCACAGTGAATTTTACTCCACAAGTGCTGTGTTAACAGTAGCTCTAACTTTATTTTTGTGCAAGGTGTAATCCTCTTACCACTAGTCTCAAAATGTGAAAGTTACCAAGGAAATCTGTGGCTCATCTTTAAGGAACACTGCATTGCATGATAACACCAGTGAAGCAAGCCCTGGCCTCCATAGTTTCAGGCTATTGACCTAACCACTGGAACATCCTTCCTCCTTATGCCTGTAAAGTAATTTTTCCAGATGAAATTTCCTGTGAGTCTGCATACTTGCAAACTTATATTTTGCTTTCAAGGAACCTTTAATTGATCAGAATATTTTGATCATTCAAAAACATTATTCAAAGGGATGCCTTCCTTTGTTTCCAAATATACTTTATATATGGTCATCTATTCTAAATGTCACTGTGACACTAATTTCATGTGTAGCCTTTTATTAATAAGAGGAAGGGCCAAGGTCATGCATACCTTCATTTCTAAGCTGGATGCAAAAACGCAGTACATAAAAATTATTATCCAGTTGTATGTCCAAGGAACAGATTTACAGGTGCAAATGAGAGTGTGCTTTGCCTTTGCATGCTATTTTTTATGGCAGTTTGGTTCTAAAAGTTCAGATTATTTAGTGCATTAGAGATGGGCCTAACTGAAAACCCCACATTCAAGTATTCCCAGACTTTGTAGAAGATTGGATCCAGATAACAACTTGGTGATTCAGCCATGAGTCTAATAATAATAATAATAATAATTAATAAAGTTACACAGTTCAAAATATTTATCTAATTCATTTCAAACCCTGCTGCTGGCTCTGCATTCATTTTCCAATACTGACGGATAGTGTGATCCTGCTCCCATTGACACCTTTGACTTCCAATTGCAACTAGTTCTATTCCTTGCATTTGTTTGGAGGAGCTAATAAGTAGATCTAGTGAGGAAACAGAAATCAGGCAGCTTCCTTCTTGATAACATCTATTTCACTACATTGCATGGAGACAATTCTGGGGCGCTTCTGTGGCCTAATACATAAGTTATAGATGTTTAAATGTCTTACATGTGGCTCTTTATTCAATTTGAAATGAGAAAGGGAGGAGAAATGCTAGGGAATGCTATTCCATTTGAAAAAGGTTTGGAATTCCAAATAAAATAATTCAGCTGGGCAACTGGTCACAAGACCCCATAAAAACAACAAGGAGTCCAGTGGCACCTTAAAGACTAACAGATTTATTTGGGCATAAGCTTTCGTGGATGCATCTGAAGAAGTGATGCTTTTTATCCATGAAAGCTTATGCCCGAAGAAATCTGTTAGTCTTTAAGGTGCTACCGGACTCCTTGTTGTTTTTGTGGATACAGACTAATACGGCTACCCCCGATACAAGACCCCATAATGAGCCAATGGCCGTAACTGCAAAAGCATATCACTTTTCAGTGTATTCTCTCAAAGAATCTGCTGTTTAGCTGGGCCTTAAACCAAGTTAGAAAACCTGTCTCCCTGACCCCATCTCTAATTCGTATAAACCATTTGAGAGCATTTCAACAAGCTGCTGCACTATCTTACTAGGCCATAACTAAGGAAAACCTGTCAATAGCGTAATGTCATTCCTCTAAACCTTTCAGATCACCAGAGAGCTAGGATCCTCCTTATGAATCCTCAAGGCTCTGTCAGAGGTTGTACCCAACATATTGCAACACCAAGGCCAAGGCCTTCTTTAAAGCCCCATGTGTGAGCATATCGGGGGGGAAAAAATCCACATGCAAAATGAATCCAGAAAACAATTAGGGCTGTTGATTAATCACAGTCAACTCATGCGATTAAACTAAAAAAAAAAAAATCGCGATTCATTGCAGTTTTAATCACACTGTTAAACAATAGAATACCAATTTAAATGTATTAAATATTTTAGGATTTTTTCAACATTTTCAAATATATTGATTTCAATTACAACACAGAATACAAAGTGTACAGTGCTCATATTTTTATTACAAATATTTGCACTGTAAAAAGGATAAAAAATAGTATTTTTCAGTTCACCTCATACAAGTACTGTAGTGCAATCTCTTGATCATGAAAGTGTAACTTACAAATGTAGATTCTTTATTACATAACTGCACTCAAAAACAAAAAGTCAAACTTTAGAGCCTACAAGTCCACACAGTCCTACTTCTTGTTCAGCCAATTGCTAAGAAAAACAAGTTTGTATACATTTACGGGAGATACTGCTGACTGCTTCTTATTTACAATGTCACCTGAAAGTAAGAACAGGCGTTTGCATGGCACTTTTGTAGCTGGCACTGCAAGGTATTTACGTGCCAGATATATTGAATGCTCATATGCCCCTTCATGCTTCGGCCACCATTTCAGAGGACATGCTTCTATGCTAATGCTCATTAAAAACATAATGCATTACTTAAATTTGTGACTGAACTCTTTGGGGGAGAATTGTATATCTCCTGTTCTGTTTTACCCGCATTCTACCATATATTTCATGTTATAGCAGTCTCGGATGATAAGCCAACACTTTCACAGTACATTTAAGAACACTTTCACAGTAAATTTGACAACACACAAAGAAGGTACTAATGTGAGATTTCTAAGGATAGGTACAGCATGCGACCCAAGGTAAGAATCTGAAGTGCCTTCCAAAATCTGAGAGGGATGAGGTGTGGAGCATGCTTTCAGAAGTCTTAAAAGAGCAACACTCCGACGTGGAAACTACAGAACCCGAACCACCAAAAAAGAGTATCAGCCTTTTGCTGGTCGCATCTAACTCAGATGATGAAAATGATAAGAATCAGTCCGTACTGCGTAGCTATCAAGCAGAACCCAGCAGCAGCATTCCTCTGGAATGGTGGTTGAAGCATGAAGGGACATATGAATCTTTAGCCCATCTGGCACATAAATATCTTGTGACATAGGCTACAGAAGTGCCATGCAAACACCTGTTCTCACTTTCAGGTGACATTGTAAACAAGAAGTGGGCAGCATTATCGTCTGCAAATGTAAACAAACTTCTTTGCCTGAGTGATTGGCTGAACAAGAAGTAGCACTGATTGGACTTTTAGGCTCTAAAGTTTTACATTCTTTTTATTACATAACTGCACTCAAAAACAAAAAACAATCTACATTTGTAAATTATGCTTTCATGATAAAGAGAGTGCACTACAGTACTTGTATGAGGTGAACTAAAAAATACTATTCTTTTGTTTTTTACAGTGCAAATATTTGTAATCAAAAGTAAATATAAAGTACTCTACACTGTACACTTTGTATTGTGTTGTAATTGAAATCAATATATTTGAAAATGTAGAAAACATCCAAAATAGTTAAATAAATGGTATTTGATTATTAACAGCATGATTAATCGCATGTTTATCATGATTAATTTTTTTAATTGCTTGACAGCCCTAGTAACAGTATATTGCAGTTTAATAGCTCTCCAGTATACTAGGAAGAAAGTGAAAGGATTTACTACATCTAATGTAGTCAAATACACCAGCATATAACTCATATCCTAGAAAGATTTTCTTTGCTGAAGATTTTTTGTATCCATAATAAAAACAGACATTGATAATTATTTTCTTGCTCTGTAAATAATTTCCACATTCCCACTCAGGTTTGCTATTAGTCTGGGACAAGCCATGACATTTTAAATCATCACTGTGATCATCCTGTGAAATTTGCTAATTTCTACCCCAGTTTACACAGAGTCTTAAACGGTCCTTGAGGTAATGATTTTTCTTTAGTTCATGCCATGTATCATGGTAAATTATGGTTGTTCATGATCAATTTTTGAATAATGTGATAATTCCAAGGATGATTTTAAAAAATGATATTATTTTAGTTACAGTCTACAAGTGTTTTCAGTTTAATGAAAAATATAATATATAAACATAATTTAATATTAAAGTAAAATTGTCTGAAAAGATTGTTTCTTCATCAGTTTATTCTTACTTTGACAGTTTTGCGCAAAAAGAGCTGAAATAATCCACACAATTTTTAAAAAAAGCTTTGGTTACTTATTTTGGGTGCCAATTCCATTTCTATTGATTTCAATATACTAGAAATATGAATTACCTTCCTGTGTCGTAATCTGGCAAATTATAACCATACTTTTTTTCACTAGCCATTAGGCATACAAACTCTAGCAAGTGCAGTGAATTTATTTAGATATGTTATACTCTGAGCAGAAGAGAGGGTTGGGCGAAATATACAAGTCAATAAACGTTCATTTGAATGTCTCAATGGGACTTTCTGTTAAGAGTCAAACATTCACATAGTAGTTTTTTCTTTAAAAAAAAAAAACACAAATAAATGCCTCTTACTTCCCTGGACTGTTCTTTCTGCAAAGAGCCATTTCAAATCTTGATTTCTCCTGCACCTCCTTATAGGTTGGGCTTCTCCCATTGTTCAATAGTTTACTCGCACCCTTGTTAACTTGTACCCATTGCAAACCTCCCAGAGTGCTACTGATGGTCTGCCATAATGAATAGTTTCCCCAGTGGCCTAGTTTGAAGTTATACATCTGATTTTATTTTTCCTTTTAAAACCACTTCAACTCAACATATTTTAAAAACATGTTTCTAAGGTATGCTATCACTATACCCTATCCTACCAACTTCTTCCCCAGTCCAGGGTCTAGCCTTTCAGCTAAGGAACTCAAGACATTTTCCAAATACTAAGCCTCACAGAGTCACTGAGAGACAGGTAAGTATTACTCTACCCACTTTTAAAGTGGTTCAAATTGAGAAATGGAGAGACTAAATTTGCTTAAGATCACACAGACTTTAGTAGAGCAGGAAACAGAATCCAGGAGTTCTGACTCCTAGTTTACATTCTAACCACTTGAGTACATTCCCATCCTGGAGATCATAATTGCTTTAACTTAAAAATAGCACAGAAGAGAATGTGAATCATTACAGCAAATTCTACCTTAGGGGGCACTTGATTCAATGAAAATGTGATACTGTGTGTTCAATTTATAATTTCACTACCGAGGCAAGTGAGAAGAGCAAGTTTTTGTAAAAACATAGGTATCTTAGAGCCAGATTGCAAGTCCCTCACTCACCTGCATATTTACAAAGGAATAAATAGGAACTATTTGTGTGACTGTGAGCCCCCCCTAACCCCGCCCACCCCTTCTCATGCTGGGGAGCAACCTAGCTCTTGGATTAAGAAATTACAGCCACACTTCAACTGAAAGTTATACCCTAGATTATTTACATGCCAATCTGGGTTAAACTGTGCCAAAGATTTTGTTTTTTGAGAGCAGCAATATATCCGATTTTACAAAAATGGAAGAGTAAGTTTATGCCCATGTTAGGTCCAAGGAAAATGGAGTATAGAACAGGTTGTTTGGCCATCTTAGCCAAAGTTAGGCTAACTGTAGTTGCTGGGCCATTCCTGTCTCTCTGTGAAACATGAGGACATGCTTGCTTGGGCTTCAAAGAATGAGATAAGGGGGGGTCCGTATTCTTGTACCAAATGTACTAAGAACGGTTTGTTTGGACATATGGAGACTTGCAGTCTCCACTCCCTGTTTCTGTTCTTAACTCCCTCCTTTCTCCTAGTTTCTGGTGCATGACGAAAAAGCTGATAAGAAGCTGCTGAGGCATCATGAACTGTTTGTACTGTCAAAGGACATAGATATGCATGAATATTAGAAGCTTTTAACTAGTAAAAGGGGGGGATTGGGTTGCTTTAACTATGACGCGTCGGAACTGTCTATATAATCTCACTAGTTATTGTAATCGTGGCTGGTTCTCTCTGGAGACGGGCCGCTCTCTATTGTTGTGTGCACTCTTCAATAAAGAGCTTGTATTGGACCTTGCTGGTGTTGCCTGTCTCTCACTCTGCGGTCAGACAACAAACCTTGCCGTCTGGGTTAAAAAGTCCCCGACACCCAGAATAGAGCAGAGGTATTTGGACCTGTCTGAGTTAGCAGCCAAAGAAAAATAGCTTAAACACCTTAGAAAGCGGTTATATGAATTTGAAGAAATTCAGACCCCATTTTAGATTAAACATTTTAATCAAAATGTTTAGATGGCTCAAAGAATGACAAGTCTCTATTCCACCTAACCCCATCTCTCTTTTCCCTACCCCACTCCATGCTCTCTTTCTCTCCTCTCCCTTTTCATACATTTCTTTTCCTTATTTACTACTGTTATTCACTAACATGTTGCTTACATAGGACTGTCTGGTATTGAATTGTCTGGTCTTTCAACTTTGACAAGTTGTAAAATTACATAATTCTAATGGAGACCCATTGGAGTATTTGTGAATTTGCTTAGGGCTCAGGAAAATCCATAAATGAAATTCCATAAAAATGTCCTATTGTGTTAGCAACTGCAACATAATACAATTTGCAACATAATCCAAAATAGCATTTTGCATACAGCCTTGCAGTACAGTTTTAGACAAACGGTCTTGTAACTGAGGACATAATGTAGCTATTTGTGTTTCTTACTTGTGCTGTTATATCCCCCACTTTATTTATGCTCCCTTTTGGACATGCATATCGATCAGCTGAGTACCAGCTACATCTCTGATTGTGGACAAAGAGACGGATGTTGATGAATAAACACTGCTGCATAACTTTCTTGGAAGAGGCTTAGCCATACAGTAGGTAGTTGCACAAGAATCTCTTTGTAAACAACACTTAAGTAACTGATAAATGTGCTAGTGTCTTTAAAAGCCATGTAGTGAGAGAGTGGCAGTAAAGTTTAACTGTTGTAGATTGTAGTAACATATAAACAAACAAACAAACAAAATCAGAGACACTTCAACTCACAGCTAATCAGACCTACAGACACAAGAATATAAATACTGAGACCCTGTCTACAGTGGCAAGTTTCTGCGCAGTAAAGCATCTTTCTGCGCTGTACACACTGCCAAGCCACTTAGTGAGCAGAAACTGCGCAGTTGTAGTGCTTTAAAAAACCACCCCAACAAGAGGCGTACAGCTTTCTGTGCCAGGGCTACAGCATTGCAGTGCCGGTGTAGATACCCTGGTTGATTACAGCGTTGTGATTGGCCTCCAGGAGGTGTCCCACAATGCCTCTTCTCGCCTCTCTGGTCATTGGTTTGAATTCTATTGCCCTGCCGTCAGGTGACCAACCGTCATCCCCAACCCGTAAATTCCTTGGGAATTTTTAAAGTCCCCTTCCTGTTTGCTCGGTGATGCGTGCAGTGGTCTCAGCGCATCTTTCCAGGTGGCCATGTCTACTCCATGCACCAGGCGATCCCACGCTTGGAGCAATGCCAAGCTGCTGGAGCTCACCAGCATTTGGGGAGGAAAAGCTGTGCAGGCAGTCCCAGCTACGTTCCATCGTAGGAATTAGGATACCTACAGACAGATTTCACGATCCATGACAGAAAGGGGCCATGACTGGGACACATTGCAGTGCCGGATCGAAGTGAAGGAGCTGCGGAATGCCTACCACAAAAATGCGTGGGATGCAAACCACCACTCCGGTGCTGCGCCCACGAGCTGCTGGTTCTACAAAGAGCTGGATGCAATACTCAGCAGTGACCCCACCTCCACTGCGAAGACCACTGTGGATACTTCAGTGGCTCATGTGCTAGTTGAGAGTGAACTGAGCCAGGAAGGGGAAATCTTGGACTAGCATGTGGAGGGGGGACCTAGAGGCAGAAGATGACTCAGAGGCCAGAGATGCATGCAGCCAGGAGCTCTTTTCTACCCTGGAGGAGGCTAGCCAGTCACAGCTGTCAGAGATTGGCGAAGCACAAGAAGGAGAAGAGGCCCCTGATAAGTGGATCTGATTTTGGGACCTGCTAAAGCGAGTTGTTGGGGGGCAGGAGGGTTGCAGAAAGCAGGCTTGTCTCCCACCACGTGCCTAGTCTGATCAGCAGAACGGGCTGTTGATTGATTCCCTCACTTCATGGGAATCTCACTCAGATCTCCAGGAAACACTCGTGGACATACTGGGCAATTCGCTACTGTAGGTTCCTCAGCAGAGGTGCTTTTTTTCTTGTCCCATTAATGGTAACTTTCCCACACCACTGTGCCGTCCGGGGGGGTGGGAGGGGATGGACCATTGCTGTACACAGGTGAGCTGAATAGGGGCCAGGGAAGACACTGCAGGCTTGGAGAAGACCCTTCTTTGATTCCCTGCTCACCCTCAGCAGTGAGATATCTTCCATAATGATCACATCCAGTGGAAAGTGTGGGGACAGGAATGATTATCAGGACACCCTACAGTGCTGGCTGTCCCCAAGAGCCAAGTGCCCAGTGTACAGCAGGGTCTGGGAAGAAGGATTTACCCTGCCCCTGCAGGGTCTTGTGGCTCATGTGAGCTTGCAAGGAATCAGACAGTTAGTGATGGGTGTGCATGTACTGGCTGTGTTTTAAATCACCGATTCAGTGTTCTCTGTGTTGCAAACAATACTGCTTCTGTAAAATGTTGTGTTTAAACTTCAAGGGGAGGACCCGGGGAGCCCAGTCTCCCTCTTTGTTATCAGTGGCTGAATGGCTGCACAGAATTTGAAAGCGGCCAAGAAGAACTAAGGAGGACTTTCTGCATGATGTTATGATGCACTCTGCCACCGAGAAACAGGAATTGAAGGAGTGGTGGGACAGCAAGAATAGGGACTGAAAGGAGAATGCGGCACACCAGAATGAAGCCATGGAGCGGCTCTTAAAAGTTATGGAGCGCCAAGCGGACATGCTCCAGGCAATACTAGCTCTTCAAACAGAGCAGCTCCGCACTCGCCCTCCCCTGCAACTGCGGTCGCAAGACTCTTTCCCATGCACCCCCCAGACATCACCAACACACATATAAACCTTCTGGCTCTAGTCTATACCTGCAACATTCCACTCCTCCCTCCTCAGAATCCAGCACTGTGGACTCCCAATACCCACTGCACTCAACACCCGTCCCTTTGCAGTTTGACCCTGCTGAAGTACAGTACCCGCTACATTGTACTCCAAAGAAGAAGGTTAGATATGATCCCAAGACATACACAAATCTTTAGCCATCCTGGGACCCCTCCTCCTGGGACCTTTCCTTCCCCCTCATTGCTGATTTTTTGTTTTGTTTGACTCTCTCCTCCAGTTGTTGTCTTTTAATAAAAGAATTGTGTTGGTTTGAAAGCAATCTTTATTCTATTAATTGAAAGCAAAAAGAGCACTGCAAAGCAACATACAATTATGTTAAACCCACATATTGCATCATGTGCACCAATCACCTCCTAGCATTACAAGCACTGCACTCCCGAACATAGCAACAAATATTAGTGGCTTTCAGCTTCAAATTGCTGTCTCAAGGCACCCCTGATCCTTATGGCCCCGCACTGTGCCCGTCTAATAGCCCTGGTATCTGGCTGTTCAAACTCAGCCTCCAGGCACTGAGCCTCTACGGTCCAGCCCTGAGTGAAACTTTCACCCTTCCCTTCACAAATATTATGAAGTGTGCAGCATGCGGCTATAAGCATAGGAATATTATCAGCAGCCAGGTCCAGATTTCCATAGAGGCAGCTCCAGCGGGCTTTTAAATGGCCAAAAGCACACACAGTCATTCTGCACTTGCTCAGTCTGTTGTTGAACTGCTCCTGGCTCCTGTCAAGTTGCCCCATGTATGGCTTCATAAGCCACAGCATTAAGGGCTAAGCAGGGTCTCCCAGGATCACAATGGGCATTTTGACTACAGTGATCTTCTGGTCAGGGAAGAAAGTCCCTGGCTTGGAGATTCCTGAACAGGCCAGTGTTCCAAAAGATACGTGGATCATGCACCTTTCCAGACCAGCCTACGTTAATATCTGTCAAACACCCACGGTAATCCACAAGTGCCTGGAGAACCACTGAGAAATACCCCTTGCGATTAATGTCCTCAGTGACTAGGTGGTCTGGTGCCAGAATTGGAATGTATGTGCCATCTATCACCCCTCCGCAGTTAGGGAAGCCCATTTGTGCATGACATTGTAGATGGCTTTGCATGTTGCCCAGAGTCATGGTCTTTCGGAGCAGGATGTGATTAATGGCCCTGCACACTTCCGTCAACATGAGTCCAACGGTAGACTTTCCCACTCCGAACTGATTAGCAACCAATTGGTAGCAGTCTGGAGTAGCCAGCTTCCATAGTGCAATCACCATGTGCTTCTCCAAAGGCAGGGCAGTTCTCATTCTTGTGTCCTTGCGCGGCAAGGCTGGGGCGAGCTCACCACACAGTCCCATGAATGTGACTTTCCTGATCCAAAAATTCTGCAGTCACTGCTCGTCATCCCAGACCTGCATCACAATGTGATCCCACCACTCAGTGCTTGTTTCCTGAGCCCAAAAGCGGTGTTCCACTGTGGTCAACACCTCCGTGAATTCCACAAGCAATCTCGTGCCATAGCTACTGTATGTGGCATGATCAATGTCAAACTGCAAAGGCAAGAGGAGTGCAAGGAATAACTCCACTGCCAATCATGACGTGTTGGTCAGAACAAGCAGCATACTGGTCAACAGTGTGGGATCCATTCCTGCAGCCCGAAGGAGGCAGGGCATGCAGTACACAAACCTTTGAAAGATGGCATCAAATGCGGATGGAAGCACAGGGATTTCTGAGATACGAAGCAATGTGTCACGGGACATTGGGACAGGACCCAGGATGCTCCCCGACCCCCTCCACCTTCCCACAACTCTTAGCAGCAGAAGGGGAAGAGATGCTCTGTGGGATAGCTGTCCACAGTGTACTGCTTCCAATACCACTGCAAGTGCCCCAAGTGTAGCAGGCAACTAACAGCAGTTTCCCTTCAGTGCTCTCTGAGCGGTGCTGTAACTGCCGGTGCTGTAACTTTGCCAGCGTAGATATGCCCTTAGTGACTAATTCCCAATGAGATTTATTCACGGAAGGTAAGTCTTTTTCTGCTGTGACAGGTTTGGACCCTCTGGCGTGTCACCTGATGGTGCTGGGGTTTAACTGAGTCCGCCTATTCTGCCAACCTGGGTGTCCTTTACCTGGCCTTGCTGGGTTAGGCTCACAAGCCTCTTCCAGCCAGGCATACAGGTAGAGCCACACCCAGCTGCACAGAGAGACAGATCTGCTTTGGAAAGATTCAGTCTTAGGGGCTTGCTCCAACATTCAGGTTTGTACCCTTTAAGGGAAATAGGCACCAAAAGGTTTTATGAAATTTGCCCCCTCCCTCAATGTGGAGGGAGATATGCACAACTTCTTGCCCCCCCCACCCCCGCCCACCATGCCAGTTATAACCCAGTTTATGTAATTTCTATTATAATCAAGAAATAAGTTTATTAAATACAAACAGTGAATTTTAAGTGAATATAAAACAGACAGAACAAAACAGATTACTGAGCAAATAAAACAAAGTACACAAGCTAAGTTCAATATACTTTAACAGGTTACAAAATGTAATTTCTTACCCTAAATGTTGTTTTAGGCAGGGTGCAAAGTTTCTGTGATTCAGAGTTCCTGTTATATTCTTTTCAGACTGGACCCCTGTCTCAGTCTGTACTCCCCCTGCCTTCCCTTCAGGTGGCTTTAGCAGTCTCTTCTTGGGCAGACAGGCCATGGAGAAAAGGAGTCACATTTGCCTTCCTCCCCACCATTAAATAAGATTTACATAAGGTGGGAATCCTTTGTTTCCCAAACTTGACCCCACCCCCCACCATTCCCTTCCAATGGAAAGTTACAAGTAGTCCCAGGAAATATTTAGTATCAGGAGACAAGACCCATGTCTCTGCAGGGCTGTGGCAGCCATTGCTCGTAGGCTGTCTCCAGCGTCCACAGGAAGACTAAGCTCTTTCACAGTCCATTGTCTTTGCTAATGGCCCCTTAGCCCTGTCTGGCTTTTCCATTGTTGTACCTGAAGGGCTGGTTGGGGTGACACCCAAAGTAACATTTGAAATACAGATACATAGGCATATTAACTAACTTCAGATACAGAAATGATACAGGCATACACACTGGATAATCACATTCAGTAAATCATAACCTTTCCACTGATATCTTACATGAGCCATCTTGCATAAAGTACATCTCAGTTATGTCATTCATATCATAAGCATATTTTCATAAGGAATATGGGATGGAACGTCACACTATACCCCATAGCTAAATTTATCGGAAAATTCTGTCACTTGTCCTGAAGGAAACTATTGGGGCTAGAGAGAAGAATTAAACAGAAAACAAAACCCTACAGCTCAGTTAAGGGTCTTTCTTAAATTTAACATACTCCTAGAGTCCGAATCCCAGACAAATATTTCTAAAGGTCTCTGGGAAGAAAAAGGTTTTGTTTAAAGAAAACATTTTTAAGGCCCGGCTTGACAAAGCCCTGGCTGGGATGATTTAGTTGGGAATTGGTCCTGCTTTGAGCAGGGGGTTGGACTAGACGACCTCTTGAGGTCCCTTCCAACCCTGATATTCTATGATTCTATGATTAAACCTTCATAGATGGAATAAATAGTTTCAGTACCATAAAGTGAAAAGGCCTTATACAAAGAGGGTCAAAGTTAGAATTCTGAGAGATGTAATTCACTTTGACAATCCAAAGACTACAGCGCTCATTCTGCAAATAATCTTGGTCCTGATCCTGCAAAGACTTCGGGTATGTCTTCACTACCGGCCTGATCAGCGGGCAGCGATCGATCCAGCGTGGATCAATTTATTGAGTCTAGTCTAGACACAAATCAATCCCAAGCACTCTCCCATCGACTCCTGTACTCCAGCTTGGCGAGAGGCTCAGGCAGAGTCAATGGGGGAGCGGCGGCAGTCAACTCACCGTAGTGAAGACACCACGGTAAGTAGATCTAAGTATGTCGACTTCAGCTATGTTATTCACGTAGCTGAAGTTGTGTAACTTAGATCAATTTCCTCCCCCCCGCCCCAGTGTAGACCAGGCCTTAGACACATGCTTAAATTTAGGCACCATGAATAGTCCTGGGAGTGAATCACTTAACTTGTATGGGCTAGACCTGCCCTAATTGGTGAGCCTTTTCTTATATTTTCTTATTGAGCCATGGACTAAAAGGCAACAGATGTAGCTTTTACATCTAAGAACATAAGAATTTCCATTCCAGATCACACCACTGGGCCTATGCACTGCAGTCTCAGATCTCTGACAGCGGGCCAGTACTTGTTGCTTCAGAGAAAGAGGCAAGAATTCCCATAGTGGACAATTATTGTATAAACTACCCACAGGAGAAGTTATTGTCTAATGCCTATGAGTTAGAGTTTGGCTTATTCTCTGAAGGCTAGAGCTTTAGATCCTGTTTTTCTCTATTTTAAACTATTCTAAAGTAAGCCTGGATACTCTCATTCATATAAATGCATAATCATTTTGATTCTTTCCAAGCCCTTGGCCTCAATGATATTTTGTTGGAATGAGTTCCTCATGTTGTTAATACACTGTATTAAAAGAATTACTCTTATCTGTTTTAAATTACTTGCCTTTCAATTTCCTTTTGGTCTTTTTTGGGGTTGGGGAGGAATGTAAATAGGAACACTGAATTATCCACTCTATCCTTTTTGTTATTTTATACACCTCAAATGTGTCATCTATTTATGTAATACAATTATAATATTTTCAGCATCATTTTCTAATTTATTCCTTATATTCATCACAATATTTGGGTTGCCCTTTTGACTGCTGTTGCAGACTGAAAATGTATGTTTGCTGACAACCAAAGCTTTTTCCTAAATCAGTCATAGTTAGTTTAGAACACAGCAACATGTATGAGTAGTTCACATGATTCCTTCTGATAGATGTTCCTTGCATTTGTCAACATTACATTTTATGTTCCATCATGTGGCAATTCACCTGCTTTAAGTCATTCTGGAATTCATCAGTCTTCTCTATTCTTGACTAATGAATAATTTTCTATAATCTACCAATTTTGCATCTGAAGGGTATGCTTGTGTTCATTTTGGATAAAATGTGGTTTGCAGGGTGCTTGTGCATAAAGAAGCATGCTGTGGCTCACCACCCTAGGAACATTCTAGAGAAGGCCAGGGGGAGAGAGGATGAGCTCAACATGTGGAGTGGAGAAGTATAAGCATGTGATGAACAAATCCATATATGGAAAGGTTAAATATGATTGGTTAAAGGTTTGGGATATGAAACTTGTTATGCAAGTGCCATGTGCTATAAAAATAGCAATGGGAGGGGCTCCTTGCTGGAGGGACTCTGCCTGATTTTTGTACCAGGGCTCTCCCTTGGTGCACATTGAATAAAGCCTTGTTGAATCGAATCGCATTGAATTGAAGTCCCTTGATTCTGCCCAGCATCTGACTCATTGGGAACCACAAAATCCCAACATATCAAACACTGTTGGTCCTAGGACAGAACCTTGGCTGATCCAACTTTTAACCTTTTGCCATACTGTAACTGACCAATTATCCTTAATTTATTTTCTCTCTTGGCTAATTTCTGATCTAGAGAGTCCAGATAAAGAATATCTTCTGCCTTATCCATTTTTGTAAACATGGTTAAATACTGCTATGACTGAGAAGCACACAGCACAGCTTAGGTGTATGTGCAAAAGATGCTCTTCGGATCCTGAGGTGGAGTCAGCTGTGTCCTGCTGCCTTAGCATAATTTAGAGCAGTCAGAGTGCTACTCTAATTTACACACCTGTCAATTATCCCAAGAACAATCAGGGATCAACTGGGCAGAGGGGTATCCTAGCCATACCCCATACAACAATAGCATGGAATGTGGTGTGTGGGGGGGTAAGTGGTATAGGACTCCGCAATATCAGAGGGCTCACTACATTAGTCCCAGGAGGCTCACTCAGTTACACCAGTTCTATGCCCAAAATCTACAGCCACAGGGTTGAATGAAGTGGCCACACCACAGGATCTGGGTCATCAATCTCCCCAAAACAGGAAACTGGACCATCTCAAATACCTAACACTGGCTACCACTGAAAAAGGTAATACTCACAAATCTTAACACGTATTAGGATCCATTTTTTTCAATGTACTCTTATAAAAATCTTTGTAAGTGGCTAAACATCCCCAAACTTTGAGATGTTGGAATATCTGGACCTGGCTGATTTCTTGTTTATTATCAGTCACAGTACAACTGATCAGTTTCATGGAATTCTTGTTTACACCAACAAAATCTGACCTGATACATCAGCAACTGAGTGATAAATTGCAAGTAATGCTATATCCATGGATGCTTTAATTTCATGAGGTAACTCTTGCCATTTCAAAAATTTAAATCATGGCTCCTGAGTAGAGCAATAACTCTTCCATCAAAGAACAGCAGAATTGATTCATTCTTGTTTCTAGACTAATGTGGGTTTCTGTAACCAGTCCATGCATTTTAAATATGCAAATTGGTTTTAAGGCAATATTAAAAAAAAGCGTGAAAAAGTTTTTTAAAAATTATTATAGCAATCAGCACATCCTTTCCAATTAATATATTAAGATTAAAAAGCCATAAAACAGGTTGGAGTTAAGCTGATGCATACATCTGAAGAATTTTATATTTGATCTGTGAGCCAGTTGAGACCTTATTTTATTAATAATATTCTCCTTTTATTAGACAATGCCTTGTCTACTGAAAGTTCCAATGAAAGTCATTGCTTGTTTATTTCTAACAGGTTCATATGTTCCATGCTAGCTTTGTATATATAATTAAACAAATTACACTACATTGTATTAAATATAAATGTGTAGCTATTCATTTTTCAAGCTGAGATTGGCACAATGTGGAGAAAGCACTGTAAACACAAAGTAGTCAAATAATAAATTAAAATTATTTTGGATAGGTCATACTTATTAAGAGTCTTGCTGTACAGATAATGCAGGGAAATCTTTGTGATGGACCTGTCAGAAGGCAGGGGGAAAACAAAAACCAAGAACTCCACCACCTTCCTGGTCTCTAGTTGGCTAGAAACCCAGCTAAACATCCTGGCTTCATATGCATGTGAAAAGACTCTAATGAGAATGAGGAGAAGTGGATAGCAGTGATTCATATCCTATAGAAAAAGTTCATATTCAGCTTCAGAAAATGGCTTAAACAGAAAAACACACTCAAATATTTCACACCAGATTTTCCAGTCTGTTACATCAGTGTAACTCCATTGATTTTCCCCTTACTAACATTTCAATAAGCCTACTGTTTAATGAACAGTGATATCTAGGGAAAAAGATAAAATGAAAAGGAGTACTTAAAGTTAGGATCCTAAATAGAGCTATGCTAACAACTGACTTTTTGAGTCACTAGATGAACCAAAAAAAATGTTTCAAGTCTAATGAGTGTTTTATTTTAGACTGAATGAAACATTTTGTATCATTTCCCTCCTCCCCCAAACACACACACACACACTTTTATAAAATTGAAGTAAAATTCATAAGTCTTTTCAAATCAAGGCCCTCACTATAAGAGGAAAAATGCGACCTTGTAACGAAAGCACATGTGCTGTGTAATGTGAACAGCAAAATTTAACCTGAAAGAGTGTACCCATTGTTCTCTAAAATGTGTCTTTAACTACCTCTCCCTTCTCCCCCACCAGCTGCAAATGTTTCTCCTTCACAAAGGTTAGTGAAGATAGAAAGAGAAAACGGAGGACGCGGGACGATATGTTCACAGAGCTCCAAATGTCCTCCCACGCTGAAAGAGCACAGCAGAATGCGTGGAGGCAGTCAATGTCAGACTTCAGAAAAACACAATATGAACGAGAGGAGAGGTGGCGGGCTGAATCGCGGGATGAACAGAGCAAGTTGCGGGCTGAAGAGGATAGGTGGCATCGGCTTGCAGACAGAAGGTAAGAGTCAATGCTCCGACTGCTGGAGCATCAAACTGATATGCTCCAGCGTATGGTTGAGCTGCAGGAAAGGCAGCAGGAGCAGAGACTGCCGCTACAGCCCCTGTGTAACCAACAGCCCTCCTCCCCAAGTTCAATAGCCTCCTCACCCAGATGCCCAAGAACACGGTGGGGGGCCTCCGGCCACCCAGTCACTCCACCCCAGATGATTGCCCGAGCATCAGAAGGCTGGCCTTCAATAAGAGTTAAAGTTTTAAAGTTTTAAACTGCAATGTGTCCTTTTCCTTCCCTCCTCCCACACCCATCCCGGGCTACCTCCCTGCAGTGTGTCCTTTTCCTTCCCTCCTCCCACCCTGCCATAAATGTCTCCCCCTTACTCTCACAGATATTGTGGAGCGCACAGCAAGCAGCAATAACAATGGGGATATTCTTTTCGCTGAGGTCTGAGCGAGTCAATAAGCTGCGCCAGCGTGCTTTTAAACCTCCAAATGCACATTCCACCACCATTCGGCACTTGCTCAGCCTGTAGTTGAACAGGTCCTGATTCCTGTCCAGGCTGCCTGTGTACGGCTTCATGAGCCATGGCATTAAGGGGTAAGCTGGGTCCCCAAGGATCACGATAGGCCTTTCCACATCCCCAATGGTTATTTTCTAGTCCGGGAAGAAAGTCCCTTCCTCCAGCTTTCGAAACAGAGCAGAGTGCCTGAAGACGCGAGCATCATGTACCTTTCCCGTACTCTCGTCGCCGCGCTGCAATCCCCTCCTCGGCTGGTCCGGGTTTCGCTTTGGCATGTCCTGGCTCTGCATATACTCCAGGACAATACGCGTGGTGTTCATAGTGCTCATAATTGCCGCGGTGATCTGAGCGGGCTCCATGATCCCAGTGCTAGCTATGGCGGCTGGTCTGAAAAAAGGCACAAAACTAGTATCTGACGGACCAGGGGAGGGAGGGAGGGCCAAGTGACGACATGGCGTACAGGTACAGGGAATTAAAATCAAGAAAGGTGGCTGTGCATCAGGGAGGAACACAAACAACTGTCACACAGAATGCCCCCCCCCCAAAGATTAAACTCAAAACCCTGGGTTTAGCAGGCCGTTGATTTCATGGCGGGAGGGGAAGCAAATGAATACAGAACAAATCTATTTTTTACATCTTAAGCTGGCAGCCAACGGTGCAGCATGACTGATAGCCACTGCAGTACGACGAGAATGGATACCAGTCATAATATACCATCTTCTGCCAAAAGGTAAGGGGCTGCTGCTGTGTAGCAATGCAGCCCCACGTCTGCCAGCACCCAGATTGCCCTCGGCCTCTTCTGGGTGCTTAGCAGAAAATACTGGGCGATTGGTAGAAAATAGCATACTACGACTGATAGCCATCATCATCGAGACAGTTGCATGTCTGCCCAGGTGCCCATGATTGACAGCCACTGCAGTACGATGACGACGGATACCAATCGTAATATACCATCTTCTACCAAAAGGCAAGGGGCTGGTGCAATGCAGCCCTACGGCTGCCAGCCCCACGGCTACCAGTCATGCTGCACCATCTACCGCCAAAAGGCAGTAAGCTGCTGCTGCTGTGTAGCAATGCAGTACCACGTCTGCCGGCACCCAGATGACATATGGTGACGGTGAGCTGATCTGAGCGGGCTCCATGCTTGCCATGGTATGTTGACTGCACAGGTAACCTAGGTAAAAAGGCGCGAATCTATTGTCTGCCGGTGCTCTGATGGAGGGGGAGGGGCCTGACGACATGTACCCAGAACCCCCCACAACATTGTTTTGTATCATTCAGGCATTGGGATCTCAACCCAGAATTCCAATGGGCGGCGGAGACTGCGGGAACTGTGGGATAGCTATCCATAGTGCAATGCTTCGGAAGTCAACGCTAGCCTCGGTACTGTGGACGCGGTCCACCGACTAGAGCACTTAGAGCATTTTATGTGGGGACACACACAATCGGCTGTATACAACCGATTTCTATAAAACCGGCTTCTATAAATTCGATCTAATTTCGTAGTGTAGACATACCCTAAGTTTCTAAGTCTATTGTGATAAAGCTCTGTCCTTGTCTCTGTGGGTCCCACATTTTCTGGCAGATTTCGCTAGCCTCAGAGGCTCACTAACCCTTCACATAGCCCTTCTCACTCTAGAGGCAAGGGTCACAGCCTACTAAGCCATTTTCATCATAGGCCAGCAGATGTGGTGAGGAGAAGCTATCCTCCCTTGCAGTGTCTGTTGTCTCCCAGTCTCCGTGATTAATCAGGAGGCAAAGGAGGAGCCTGGGCCCACCCTCTACTCTGGGCTTCAGCCCAGGGACCCTAATAGTATCCGCTACGGTAGCTGACTTTTTAGAAACAGATGTGTACAATTCCCTGGGCCCGTTTCCCCCAGCATCCCCCACTTCCTCAAGATCCACTTCCCCCTTACCTCAGGGCTTCCTTCCTTGTGCCTGATATGGTTTGTACTGCTCAGTCTCTCCAACAGCGTAGATTCCTCCTACAGCTCCTGACACATGCGCCCATCTGACTAACTGGGAGGCTTTTAACTAGTTTCAGCCAGCCCCTGATTGGCTTCAGGTGTCCCAATCAACCTAACTGTCCTCCCTGCCTTCTGGAAAGATCTTAATTGGCCCCAGGTGTCTTAATTGACCTGAAACAGCTGCCATTTGCTTATCTTGGTATGGGATATGCTTAGCCTGTGGCTGATATATCTTTCTCCCACTACTTTACTATAGCCATCTGGCCTTGCCCCGTCACACAATGTACATCTCCCATTTAATCCTTGGCCCCTCTGCTGCCTAAAATGGAAACAGTGTCAACAAGTGCATCAATTAATCACGATTGTGTGTTATGTAGATACCAGTCCACTAGGAACTGGACGAAGACCACATTCATTTCATGTAGAAGCCACGAACTAGCCAAATGATTAATGATCTTTCAAAATCCTTACCTCAATTTTTTTCCTTTAAAAGCTTTCTTTTAGCCTCTCGTGGAGAATAAGTGAGCTTGAAAAAGATGAATGTGAACATTCTTGCTTTTTATTGATTCATCTGTTTCAGACTACAATTTTTAAAGGGATTGTAGATTCTGATATTAAGAATATTTGCTTCATAGTTATATGAAGCACAGTACATTTGTCATCAAGCTTCAGTTTGAATACTTTTTTTCTTTAATTTCTTCTTCATTACTTAGGTACAAAAGGACTTGAGAACATACAGTCTCAGACATCTAAAGCAAAGAAGTTAACCATTTCCAAAAACTTTATGATTAATCGAGTCAGCCGTCTACATAACTGTCCCATCTCACTAAATTAATTCAAAGTCATCAGCAAATCAAAGGTTTTGTGAAGTTGCAATTCTACAACTGATGAAGATTAACAGTCAGTGTAGTTATTAAAATATTTTCTGCTTCAAATATGTTTCTGTCCAAAAGTTTATTGATCTGTTAGGATTTCAAATGGATATGAAACTTTTTAGTAACTGGTTTTTTTGCTTCAAGGTACCATGGGACTGTAGTGGATTAGCAGTGGTCTCCCCCCCACCCCCCAGGTCATTGGGCAGTCACTCTACCTCACTACATTGCTGGGCATCACCCACAGTCAGGGAATCCACAGCCTGTGTCTCTGGCCAGCAGTCCTGGCAGAGGGGTTTTCGGTTAGGGTCTCTAGCCCACAATCAGGGCAAAGGAGCAAACAGCTGTGAGTCCAAGCCCTTTGTCAGGGCAGCCAAGTGTCTATGGCTCCAACCTGTACTCAGGGCCAAGCAGCAAGAGAGTCTGAATTTAAGGAGAAATGACCGATTAACACCCTGCAGTCATAGGACAAAAAGCAGGGGTGGGTGGGTTACATTGGGGACCTAGATCCTTAGTGTGTCCTCCGGTTTGTCTGGGTAGAAGGCCAGAGGCAGTCCCAGAGGCTCCTTGGTGCCTGGGTTAGTGGGTGGCTCCAAAAGCTCTGACCAGAGCAGGCAGAAGGCACCTGTCTCCTTCAGGGTCTGCAGCCCAACTGAGCCCCAGAACCTGCCCTTTATACTTCCTGTGCTGCCCTCTGACTTCTGGTGAGAGGGGCAAGCATGGCCTGGCTCTGCCCACCAGGGTTCACAGAGTGCTCCCTCCCCCTCTGGCTCAGTAGGAAGCCACTCCACCTCATTACAGAGACATGTTGTAACATTTTACAAAAAATCTGATAGTGTATGAAAGAATAGCTGTCTAATATCTCCAGAATGTGGGTGGGTGGGTGGGTGGATGTAAGAGCAACTCAATAGCCATTATACGGGTTCTATAAGAATAAGAGGGAAGAGAAAGTTCAATAGGCTCTGGATCAGACCCACTATGGCTTTTATCATTTTTATAATCTTTGCAAGAGTTTGATCCTTCCTTCCAAATATCCAAAAACTTTTGGTTCCACACTTAAAATTCAAATACATCTACTGTATCTAATAAATCACACCAGTCTTCACTTCAAGTGTTATTCCCATCCTTCCCTCCACCCGCTCATGGAGATACAGATTCCCACCTTTCCTGCCACTGATGCCAGCCTTCTCTGCCGAGTTAAGTTTTGTAAATAGCACTGACATGCATTCTACCATGGATGGCAGGAGTTCCCCATAAATATTCACATAGTTACATCATCCTCTTCTTCGAAATCCCTCCTCTGCCATGATTGTCAAGTTGCTGGGACTTTTTGTACATATGGTAAGACAGCTAGTGTACTGAAGCAGTTGCCAATCATGCTGCAGAGCATTGCCCCATTGTTTCCTTGTGCTTTCACCCAACTGTACCTTGTCTGACTGTACCTGTTGTATCTTGTCTAATTGGACCACAAGTTTTTTGGGAAAGGGACCATCATTTGATCTATGTTCATTCATTCTGCCTAGTACAATGGGCTCCTGGTCTATGTCTTGGACTATTAGGCACTACTTGCAATACAAATATTTCTTCTGCTCATACCATAAATATATAATTTGTATCTTCATATGAATAGCAGCAGGTGTTTCTGTGAGGGGAAATAAGTAGCGCTATTAAATATTATATATATTTCTAAAATTTCTGCCTCAGTCAGAATTTGCTGTTCATAGCTTTTGTGTTTCTATCTTGGTTTCTAGCCAAGATGTAGTTTAAAAAAAAAGGCAGCCCTATTGTTATGAGGGTAATGCAAAAATCTGTAAAAAGCGACAAAGAGTCCTGTGGCACCTTATTGTACTCACCCACGAAAGCTTATGCTCCAATACTTCTGTTAGTCTATAAGGTGCCACAGGACTCTGTCATTTTTTACAGATCCAGACTAAAACGGCTACCCCTCGGATATTTGACCCCATGCAAAAATCTGTGTCACTTTGCACACTAAAAATAAATAAAACAGTCTTAGTCTGGATAATTGGCCTTCTCAACCTTTTAATAAAAATCGGATATTGATCCAACAGATTCTTTTATTAGATATTGGAGTCAGTCTACTAATTTAATGATTGTTCTGCTATGCTGAGCAATGATAATTACAGTGAGCTAGATTCTGTTTGGCTTCTACATCGGTGCCCAATGCATGTGGGAGCAAGAGTAAGTAGCTGCCTCTTCATTCCACAGTCTAAGTGCTGCCAGAATTGCTACGGTGCACTTAGAGGAGCACAGTGCTGCTGCTAAGATGTTCCCCATAGGGGGTATGACACCAAAGAGAGGGAGGGGAAGAGCATAGGTGGAGCCATCACTCCTTCCTCTACACTCTAGTCAATAATGCTGTCCAACCGTGAGGTAGATTAGGGTAATATGTCACATTCCTCAAAGGGGTCTAACAGTTTGTGGGCCTCCTCACAAAGCAGAGCAGATTGTCTCTTGGTATGGTATGGCTCTGCACAACGATCCCCCAAATTCAGGGTTTTGGCTCTGTGGCACAATTTAACCCTGCATGGCTGAGATATGTATAAATACATTTTCTCCCTCAAGATGAATTTGATGACTTTAGATTAAAACTTCAAACAGAATTATTAATATCTCATACAAATTAAGAACCTATCAAAGCACTTAGGAACATGCTTGAAATTAAAGCATGTGAGCAATTCCTTCGACATCAAATGCTCACATGATTAACGTTAAGCACATACCACTTAAGTGCTTTGCTGGTCTTGCAGCCTTTACCACTTCATAACTCTTATGAACTGGTAAATAAAATGAAGAAGAAAACTATGAGTTTTAAAGATGGAACACTGCCACGTATCCTTCAAATGTATATGATTAAAGTATGAGATTATACATCTCCTAGGTTTTCCATACAAGTTATATAACAAAGTTATACAATTTTTTTCAAACTGAGCATGATGTTTATTTGAAAATTTGATCAAACTTTTTTTTCCAAGATACAAAGAAAATCAGAATTATTTATGATCAAAACGTTTAATTGAAGCTTTGTCATTGTTCAAAATTTTGGAATAAGAAAAGGTAATTTTTTTGGAAAAAACCCTTATTTTTACTTACCAAAAATATTTACTCTCTCTATTCAATACTATATACAGATAGGACAGTGTTAATTCTGTATATTTACTTCTGCTCAGTGGAAGCCCCAAGAAAAAAAAGTTTCCCAACTTGAGATATTCAATCATCCAGGAAGAGGTGAAGCTACCAGAAAGGCCCACCCATCTACTCCTTAAATCCATAACTGCTCTCCTACATAGTGAAAAGGGCTAGTCGTGCCTTCTTTAACCAAAGAAGTTAATTGGGTGATGAAAATATAACATGCAAAATAGTTGTGTTAAGTATTGTCTTAAAGCAATTTTCACAGGCTAAACCTTCAGCCAGTAACCACCTAGGATTGAGACAACAGATATTACCAATCTCATCACGGAGGTGTTCAATCATGAAAGCACACGATATGTAAAGGGAAGAAGCATTTTACTTAATATACATCAGCCAATGACTGTTGGATAGTAACATTTCTGCTTGCATTTTTCAAAGTAGCCTAAAGGAGTTAGGCACCCAACTACCTTTTGGCCCCTTAAACTCCCAGCGTTAGAGCATGCACTGAAATATTGGTTTGGGCATATTGCTAGCTTAGCAAAATTAGCATTGGCAGGCATAACCTAAATACCTGTCCTACAGCCTTATCTTAAATGCTGCACAGCACTTACAGCTCTCCACAGAAGATCTCAGGATCTATGCTAGGTTTTGGTAAGTGTGTCAACTACTTCATATTTACATTTGTTTGTTCTTGGAAACATACTGGCAATATATCAAATATATTAATTATACATGCACAGACCTACAAACACCTGTGAATGTACTTGTACTGTCCTCATCTCTGTGGTATCGCGTAAATGGTTCATATGAACCCACACCTAGAAGGATATTCGCTCTAGAAAGGACTGAATTCCTGAAAGTTTTGCTGCATTTGGGTTTTGTACTGAATACATTCCTCTGATAAACAACATAATATTGAAGTGGTTTTTAATCACATTACTTACTGTATATACAAATCTTATTGCCTGGCCAAAAACAAACAAAAAGACTTGTTTTGCAAGATACAGTTTACACAAAAACAAAAAAGTTATACTGTATGTTATTTTATGACTGGATGTATGGATGCCTGATTTCATACAACACATTCCCAGCCTCAGTTACAATAGAAATTGTAAGGTTTAAAATGTGACTGAGAACTGCCTGTTCATCCTGCATACCCACTACACAGATCACTACACTAAGCTAATGTTTTAAAAACTTCCAACTCAAAAAATATTATGCAATCATATACATAGATTTCCACCTCCTCCGAACAATAGTGCTCCTCTTAAGAGAAGAAACACTGTCACTTTACCAGTGATAGTATTTTCCTTTTAAAAAGATATTTAATGTTTTCTAATTGGCTTTAACACTATCTGGTTATTGATTATTCTTAGAGTTGCTACACACAACAAGATGGTAAGCAGCTCCTCTTCCCAAAGTAGTTTGTTGAAGATAGTGTGATGAAATTCCCTAATGCACAGTCTAGAGTGATTAAGCAGCAGAAACATTCAGCTGCTAAAATACTTGCCAATCAATTGAAACAGCTAAAATGAAACTGTACTTCTCTCTGGCCAGTTATCCAACATGCAAGTTACCCCTAAAATTCAGGATGGATGTTCGGAACCTTAATCGGTCATCTGAAAATAACTGACCAGAGTTGATTCATTCAACTAAAATATTTCGTCTCATATCATAAAGACAAAAATGTTGTGTTCTGCACTCCCTCTCTTCCTCTAATCTGCCCCACGTAGCAAACTTCAGGTGGCATGTACACCACTGCACAGTAATTAGCCCAACAAGGCTACCCACACAGTGCCTATACTGCAATGCTTACTCTTGCAAGTGGTCCTTATTCAAGTGAGTACTTGAGTTGAGTCAGGATTGTGCCAAACTCCTCCCATGCAGTTCTACATACTTTTTTTAAAAAAAGTAAGGGTATCAGCACTGTATCCCTGCTGGGAAGAACACCTATTTGGAAGGATCTCCTGGAGCTTCATATTCTCATCACAGTATGGTTCTATGCTGGCAGCAACTGTTCCTTGGACTTGCCTGTTTTGGGTCATTAAGACACTTTTGGTTTCTTTTTTGAGAATATTAATTTTTTTTTTGTTAAAGGAAAAAAAAATGTGTAGGCCCTGATCCAACCTAAGTCAGTGAAAAGAGTCATTGATTTCTGTGGGAGTTGGATTGAGCCCTCTGATCTTGCACATAGCAATCAATGGAAATTTTGTCATGGACTTCAATGGGTGCAGGATCAAACCCCTTAATAACTTCAGCCTGGAACCAATCCACATATGAAACATTCCTTCAAAGATAATTTGAATTGCACAAGGCGATGCTACAGGATCAGGCCATGCTATTGGCCTTCTCTCATGACATTTTGCCAACATGGAATGTCTGAAGAGTAATTTTTGAGGACCAAATATCCAAGTTCAGATACAAAACATTTTACCACAGATTGTGCTGTAGGTCTATAATGCTTATGTATTTGATGGATTAGCACAGGTAGTCAAAAGTTGCTTCAGTTTCTTCTCTCCCCCACAGGGAGTGATAAGAAAAATATGATCCATCTAAGTCAGACCACAAGAAAACAGCCCAGTAACCTACCTCCCTGGATTCAGTGCTTTGCACTACTTTAAGTTCTGTCCCCTTACTCAGAAGCCTTCCATTCTGTAACTGAATGACCTGGGCTAGAAACTACTGCTGAATGAATATTTCACAGATGGTTTATATGGTGAATATAGCCTCTTATTGCTGGTGTATGTTTTGAACAGACCGTTGCTTCCGCAAATGTAATCATTATGTAAAATTATTCAATGAGGTTATGTTTTTTTAATTCTAAAAATGATGGCAAACAGTTCTCCGTGTATATTAAACATTCACTGGAGTCTGAGTTGTACTTGTTTAGATAAAACACATGGGAACAGATACTTAGTTGGATGAAAACGCAAGCATTGCCAATGCAGACGGTCATGAGAATTTAAAATGTTGCTTACAAATATTTGCATGTCAACTATGAAATTCACTATCTGAAAACATTCAGGTTTGCACAAAGGGAACAAAAATGGCCTGGGCAATATGCTCTTCATTCTTGAGGTGTTTTGCTAAAAGTGTTTGCCCACTAGTGATAGTAAAAGCAATAGCAGGCATAACAGCGGAAAAGTACATTGAAAAGTTATAAGAAACACACAATTATTACCCATGGGTAAACACTTTTCACAAAAACAATTACTCCACATTTGACCCCTCAGTCCTTCTTGAAGGAAACCTGCACAACACCTTCAAAAGACAAGCTGGGGAGCTTAAATTCGTAACTTTGCTAGACTTTTGTAATTGTGCTTAATAAGGAGATCGTTTTAAGAGCTCATAAATCCAATCTAACCCAGTAACCCACCCACCCCTGCTTTTTGTCCTATGACTGCAGGGTGTTAATGGGCTATTTCTCCTTAAATGTGGGTTAACTATATCAGCTCCATAGTTTCCCTCTTTCATCACAGAAGTTGGCCCAATAAAAAATATTACCTCACCCACTCTGGCATGGTGGGCAAGGTTTTACTATAGACTGTCTCTATAATATATATTTTTAAGTTATATTTGCTTAGAGTTGTAGTTTTGACAAATCAACAATTTCCAATGAAAAATTTCCAATGGTTACCACAACACTGCAAATAAAGTAGTACTACATTTTTAATTGAAAAATTTCCAGCCAGCTCTATAATTCAGTTTGGTTATTAGCGTTTGCTTATTTCATGTAATGTTGGGTGTGAGCCTGGCTGGAAAGACTAATGGCTAATTTTTGCACCACTGAAGACAGTGAAGTGACTCCAGATTTACATTGATGTTATACAAGAGCAGATTTTGCCCATCAAAATATTAGCATTGTAAATGACAATACAAAAAAAAATTATAGCAGACAAAGTTTTCAGTCTCTGATTTTGATGAAACTACACCTACATTATTTATGGAGCAAATCAAAAGAAAAAAAGCTAAATGAATGCTTTTCAGCTTTGATTCCCCACCCTCAATATACTGTAAAACACTGGAGGTGAAAATTCTGGTTATTTCTTGGCACAAAACTGTCTCTCAAAATCTGCTATTATAGATAATTTATTATACTGTTATGTTACAAAAGACTGCTAGTAAATTTTAGTTTGTTCACAGTCAAGTTCTAATTTAGCCTTACTTCTACTTAAAGTGATTCAGCCATCAAATAGATTGTACATTGTAATTAAAAGAAAAAACCCTCTAGTTTTCCAGTTCCGAATGTTGGCTCCCTACTCAATTTTCTGGTATTTTAAATAATACCAGAAAATTGAATAGGGAGCCAACTTTTGAAACTGGAAAAATAGGATTTTTTTTTTTTAAAATAGAATGTACAACATATATATAGCTAAGAAGAACAAGACTTCTGCTGTGTAGATGACAAAAGCTAATATAACCGTATATAGATTCCCACGACTCTTCATGAGCAAAAACTAATGCTACATACTTATAACAATTTAGAAAAGGGTGAAGGATAATACCACTTTTGGAGAAAAAGACTATAAAGTAGCTCCATGCCTGTGCATCATGTTAATGTTTGAATTGGAAGCCTAGGATTTAGATTGCCAACTTGCTCAATAACCTCAGGCAAGTTATTTCTTCTATCTGATATTCCAGCTGCACCATGAGTTATATTTACCTTTCTCCCTATCCCTCACCCCTTCTATTGTAAAGAATAATTGTTTAATGGTGGTAAAGTGACAAAACTTTTGGACTAAAAGCAAAGTGCTATGTAATTTAAATAAAGAAAATAAGCAAATATTTCCTCAACCTAAAAGCTGCCAGTTGTGTTACATAAAGAGAAGGCCATCTGCCCCTAATACACATCATTTAGGTTTATATGTACTTTATGGATCTTTAAATGAAAGCCAACATCCCACTGCCGGCTGCCTGCCAGTCATTTGGTGCAGATATGCCCATTTACAAGGTTGTCAGTTTCAGTTAAAAACACAAAAACATGCTACACTTGCTACTATCTGGTGACTGGCAGGTGGCATCCAATTATTTCTAGATGAGATGGTGCCTATTTTAAAAACAAAAAATGGAGTTTACTTCTCAGCATCAATAGATCATTATAGTTTAAAGCACTTTTTGAGCCCAGGTATAACTTGACATATCCTTACTACATGCCCAATTATAAAACTTGTTGGGAGGCTATGACTAGGAACAAGCTTCCAAAAGTTGGTATAATGCTAGTTGGAACATCCAGGTAGAAATGATAAATTCATTAGCTCCTCTTTAGAATTGGATTTTGATCTAATCAGAATATAGAATGTATTCTTTTACTACAGATTATTAATAATTAATTACAGATGAACTGAAGCAACAACATTCAGATACAGGTTTGGGGTGATTAGATGTGTGGTTCTTGAATGAAGCACCAATAATATAAGGGTCATTTGCAAAAATTCTGATATAGATTCTGCTTCAGATGGAACCAAAGTTTTGATAGAGGCCATCTCCATTATTAGTATTTAATGCGTGATTACATGATGTCATTTCATGTGTCAGGTTCACAGGAGATGTGGAAAGAATTATCTAATTTTTAATGAGTTTGTCTTCATAATAACTATAGCTGGTTGAAATATTTCAACATTCAATATTTTGATTAAACTTTCTCAAAATTTTAATTAAGACAAACAAAATGTTTGATGACATTTCTGATCCCCCCCATACATTTTTCAACCAATTATAATAATCCCCTGTAACTTTTTACTGATGCATCCTACCAGCTATCATAGATAAGACACTGCTCTTATGTAAAGCATTAAGAAGCCAATGATTCACCATACCAGATCATATATACCAAAGTCTCTATTATTTAGTAAAGGTATGAGTCACAATGGTAATTAGATGCCTAAGTTACATTTTTAGACCCCTAATCTCACTTGGCAAGTATTCTTTTGCAGCAAAAGTTCCTTAAGCATCTGTTTCTGCCTCTGGACATGTGCATGGCTGCCTCCCTTTGGCATGCACACAACTATCTCCTGCCTAAGTCCCAGCGTGATTCACAAACCAGGGAAGATAGGCATTTGGTGGACAAAGTCATGTATTGGGCCCAGTCTGGTAGGCAGCCTCTGAGCACAACTTCCAGGTCAGACCCCTCACATAAGCTGACAAAACAGCTAGAGCTAGGGGTAAGAGGATATCTCCTTCATAACCTTTACCTAGTGGTTAAATAGTCACCCATAATGTAGGAGACCCCCGGGTCAAGCCAGCCCTCCTCCTGAGGTGGTGGTGAAGGGATTTGAACAGGTATTAGCCACATCTCAAGTGGAGTGCCCTAAACACTAGGCTATAGACTCATTCTAATTCTCTCTAACCCAATTAACATTTAATTAATTAGAACAACTTCAATAGGAGAGATTGAGGGTGATCCACATCACAATTCCATACAAATAACCTTGTACTGTCTGTATGTGACCTGATCAATGCCGCATATGTATATTATATATGTACCATGCCACACAGTACATGCTAGCTTACACTTTCTGAACTTTAACAATATGTTGCATATTAATAATATGCTTGCAGTGCAGTCTAGACGTTAGAGCAGGCATTTACAACCTGGAAGTTCTACTTCTATTTCCAACTCTTCCACTGAAGCACAGTGAGACTCTGCGCAGGTCACGTTCTCAGAAGATCGATTACTCACCTCAAGGAGAGCATAGCTTGGTTAATTTTTGTAAAGTCCCTTGAGGTCCTCAGATAGAAGATTCTGTAGAAGAGCAGTGTACTATATTGAAGTTGTTAAATATGCATCTTGAAACATATGTACAAATATCACAACAGAGAAATTTTTTCAGGCCTTTAAAAATGTGTAACATTTCTCACAGTGGTATCAGAGCACTTGATTGGGCTAAAGGTTGTCTCTATTCACAATTACCAGTAAAACAGTATAGTGGCCAAGTTCAAGCTTAGATGCATTTTTTAAGGGATCCATTATAGATATGGTACCAAGAGAACCCTGCCTCTCCTGCGAGCTTCACCCTTGGGATAGTAGTAATTTCAGCTCATCCTGGACAAGTGCAGATCAGTGGTGGAGAGTAGTTTATTTAGGTAACTTGCACTACATACAATATGTACAAAGTGCCATAATCTTGAATTTCATCGAGGTAACATTTATCAAGAGTAAAGCCAGAACGCTTCCTCAGGATGTTGCCCTCTAAAGCAAGGACTTGCATGGACTCTGCCGTTGCTACTTCTGCTTTTTCTATCTGCTGCTCCCAGCAACCTCAATCTCTAGTGATAGCAGAATAAACTCAGAATTGCTCATGGGGAATCTGACTCCTCACAAGCCAGTGGAGGAAGATGTATTTCTTGCCTCAAGAACACTGGTCTACAATTTTTGAGAAGTCATCTGCTTCAGAGATAAAATGTACTATTTATTATGTATTTTGATGTGCTGAATTCAAATATGACAATTAAAACAACTGATTGGGTACTGTTTCTAAGATATTTAAGATTTTACATTTTATGTCTATGTCTATTGTGTAGATAGTAGAGTTTTAATCATGAATTGTAAACCTAGGTCTTTTCATATGTTTATGGTTGCTTTACATGATAATATTTCACCTGTCCTGTTTATGTAACACTTTAAAAATCAGCAAAGTGTTATATAAAAAAATTTATTATGAAACAAAAGGCAAAAAACTATTATGTACATAGTTTAGTTCTATTCAGTGTCTACTCGGCGCTTCTTGGCTTGTCTCTTGTATTCATTAAATGGAGCATCTCTTGTCACTGTCCAGCAATCGTCTGCAAGCATTGATGGGCTCCATTTGCCCTGATAGCGTTTCTCCATTGTTGCACTGTCCTGGTGAAATCGCTCGCCGTGCTCGTCGCTCACTGCTCTGCAGTTCGGTGGAAGAAAATCTAGATGAGAGTGCAAAAAATGTATCTTTAGTGACATGTTGCAACCAAGGCTTTTGTATGCCTTGAGGAGGTTTTCCACCAACAACCTGTAGTTCTTTGCCTTGTTGTTTCCGAGAAATTTTATTGCCACTAACTGGAAGGCTTTCCATGCCATCTTTTCCTTGCCATGCAGTGCATGGTCAAATGCATCATCTCGAAGAAGTTCACGAATCTGAGGACCAACAAAGACACCTTCCTTTATCTTAGCTTCACTTAACCTTGGAAATTTTCCACGGAGATACTTGAAAGCTGCTTGTGTTTTGTCAATGGCCTTGACAAAGTTCTTCATCAGACCCAGCTTGATGTGTAAGGATGGTAACAAAATCTTCCTTGATTCAACAAGTGGTGGATGCTGAACACTTTTCCTCCCAGGCTCCAATGACTGTCGGAGTGGCCAATCTTTCTTGATGTAGTGGGAATCTCTTGCACGACTATCCCATTCGCAGAGAAAACAGCAGTACTTTGTGTATCCAGTCTGCAGACCAAGCAAGAGAGCAACAACCTTCAAATCGCCACAAAGCTGCCACTGATGTTGGTCATAGTTTATGCACCTCAAAAGTTGTTTCCTGTTGTCATAGGTTTCCTTCATATGGACTGCATGACCAACTGGAATTGATGGCAAAACGTTGCCATTATGCAGTAAAACAGCTTTAAGACTCGTCTTCGATGAATCAATGAACAGTCTCCACTCATCTGGATCGTGAATGATGTTGAGGGCTGCCATCACAGCATCCATGTTGTTGCAGGCTACAAGATCACCTTCCATGAAGAAGAATGGGACAAGATCCTTTTGACGGTCACGGAACATGGAAACCCTAACATCACCTGCCAGGAGATTCCACTGCTGTAGTCTGGAGCCCAACAGCTCTGCCTTACTCTTGGATAGTTCCAAATCCCTGACAAGGTCATTCAGTTTACCTTGTGTTATGAGGTGTGGTTCAGAGGAGGAGGATGGGAGAAAATGTGGGTCCTGTGACATTAATGGTTCAGGACCAGAAGTTTCATCCTCTTCCTCGTCTGACTCAAGTGAGAATGATTCTGGTGCATCAGGAGCCGGCAGTCCTTCTCCGTGGGGTACTGGGCGTATAGCTGAGGGAATGTTTGGATAATGCACAGTCCACTTTTTCTTCTTTGACACACCTTTCCCAACTGGAGGCACCATGCAGAAGTAACAATTGCTGGTATGATCTGTTGGTTCTCTCCAAATCATTGGCACTGCAAAAGGCATAGATTTCCTTTTCCTGTTCAACCACTGGCGAAGAGTTGTTGCACAAGTGTTGCAGCATATGTGTGGGGCCCACCTCTTGTCCTGATCTCCAGTTTTGCAGCCAAAATAAAGGTGATAGGCTTTCTTAACCATAGTGGTTGTACTGTGCTTTTGTGATGCAAAAGTCACTTCACCACAAACCTAGCAGAAGTTCTCTGCACTGTTCACACAAGTACGAGGCATCTCTGCTCACTTTGGCTAAACAGAAATGTGTCCCTTTGCAAAATCAAACACTGACAAATAAGAGAGCACGACACTGTATGATTTCTAGAGCGGATATAGGGCAATTTGTTCAGCAGAGTGATGTAAGCTTCGTTATGATTGCATCATCCATGACTTCTAGGAATAACATGATGCAATTCATATCATGTATGATGCAATACCAGCTTCAGATTGCATCGTTCATTGTTTTGCCTAAAAAGCAAGTACTGTCCAAACCCAGTCATAGATTTATTCATAGATCCAGTCCAAGATGTATTTTAGTCATTTCTGGTTTAAATTGAGATCCCTTCCCTTTATAACTCACTTATCCTCCGCCGTTCCCAAGTCAAGGGTCATATATACTGACCCAATAGCATATCTTGAAAACTAGAGCCAAACAACAATTTTAAGCATCATTTTCGTTCTCAGTGACCCAGAATTAGTGAAGTTTACTACATTTATTTCAGAAGCATTTTGGCTGTAGAGCAGTGGAATCAGAACTGCTGGTCCATAAAGTCACTTAATATTCTGTTCTTCATTATGGCGGTAGTGCACTAAAGAATAAGAAATCTGAGATGGAGGAATGAGAATCTGGATCCTGAATGCAAATTACTGCTAAAAGTATTTTTTAAAAAAAGTGACAAGATAAAAATCTCTGAAGACTGGTGAATGACATAGCCATAGCAGCAGGGAGATGTTTTGATAATTGTAGGAAGGTTAAAAAAGTGGCTAACAGGACATGCAGGTATTTATTTCCCATTCAGTAAGACTCTTTACTGCTGGTCATATAGCCAGAGAAGCAAAAATATTGTCAGGGCAGAAGAGAATCAATATCCTTCTGTCACATTCCAGGGTGCAATATAGACCAATGAGAGGCTGTCTTATCACCTGGTCCACAACGTTAGGTGCCTCACAATGCTTTGCTGTGGGTCACAATCTGGGCCTCTCTCAAACAGCATGCAGGTCACACCTGCTCGACCACAACCCTAGTCCAGCAGCTCTAACCCCAGCAGCCTGTTGACAATACACCAGTGACATTCTGGGTTCCAGAAGCCTTGACTACTACTTGCAGGGTGACCCCAACATACCTCACTCCAAGTTTTCCCCAAATATGGATCCTGCACTGTCCAGCCTTCTTGGACAGTTCAGATATTATAGGTCTGTTGTCCCTGTAAGGGTTGAATATGCAACAGTTTGTTACTTTACCTAGAATTACCAAATAGTTCATTTTAAATACAACAAAGGCTGAGTTTTAATTAAAAAAACAAAACAAGTTTATTTAACTACAAATAGAGATTTTAAGAGTTAAGTTTTAAGAACAAGTTACCAGAGAAAGAAGATAAAATGCTTTCTAGTAGCTTAAATTTAGCAAACTAAATTTGGTTCAAGGTAAAAATCTTTGCCGCATGTTCCCAAATTCTCAGGTCAGTACCACCCCCAAACGTCAAAGGGCTGTTCCTTTGTCTTCTTAAGTGAAAGAGAGAGGGAGAAAAAGAGAGAAGCTGGAGTGTTTTTGCCACTCGCTTTAATAGTCCATTCACCCTCTGAAATGCATTATGCTGGAGATTACCCCTGAAAAAAGTTTTTTCCTTCTGTAATGACAGAGACTTGGAGGCTCACAGTGAAAGAAGTTCTATGTTGTTGCTTGCTAGAATGCAGATCAACCTGTTTTTGCCCCCCTTCATTGCTAAAGAATGGCCACGTGACCGGTGTCTGCCAATCAATTCTGACACCTGGCTAGAGGTGTCAGCTTGTCCCTTGTCTTTGAGAAACCCATTTACCCAGTCTTGCTGTCCCAAGGACCATGTTTACTGCTTATATGTAAAGTGAGGTAAACCCACATTTCCTTATTTAGGATAGACATGTTTAATGCCTTCTGCATAGTCAGAGCTGCTTGGGTGCTAATAACATGTGCTAACGACATACATAGGTGCTGGAAGTAGCGGTGCAGGGGGGTGCTGAAGCACACCCTGGCTTGCAGTGGTTTCCATCATAGATAGGGTTTACAGATGGGTTCAATGGCTCTCAGCACCCCCCACACAAGTTGTTCCAGCATCCTTGGAATCATAGCACCATAGTGTTAGAAAGGACCGGAAGGGTCATCTAGTCTAACCCTAACCCACTGTCAAGATGCAGGATTTGATCATATTGGGGAATTCATAACTTTACATATAATATTCCTACATGCATTTCACTATGATATTATTGACCATTGAGTTATTTTTCAAAGACATATTTTGTACCAAGATTACATAAGTGTGTACTTTATGAATTCAGGTATGCATTTGGTCACACCTTCCCAACCTTCCTAAGCATTTTTTCCATCATCATGCCATAGGAACATGGTTTTTGTTCAGTGTACACAGAACCAAACCAGGATAGGTGCACACACATCCACTAGGAATCAACACACGCATTTCTAAATGGATATCCATCTAATACTTCCTCTTCATTCTGTACTTGGCTGTTGAAGATCAAAGTCCATGTCACAAAATAAAGACAGAAAGAAGTCACTCTCCATTTTAGGTCTTCTCTCTGCACATGCAATGCAACAAATTTTTATAACCAGTAAAATAGAAATTGAAAGAGCATTTGGAGCATACTGACCCCCAGTTATGGCAGCCATCTGCAATGATTTTTGACTATCCGGCACTGCACTGGCCCCAATGATACAGAATTTCCATAAGTAACACTGTCCAAAGGAAAATAAATTTATGCCCTCTGAATCACTGTGGCTTCTCAGCATTTCAGAATTGCAATTTAAAAGGCCCAGATTTCTCAGCATAAATTGAGGAGTTCCTATCACTTGTCATAGACACTACAACATAAAATCCTTAACAAGCCCCAATAATCCAGCCAGAAAGTGATTCTATTAATTTTGATTTGTGTGTGTGTTTTTGTAGAGCTCTAAAGACTTACATAACATTAGAAATATTTGACCAGTAGTTTAATTCCAGGGTTGAATTTGACTCATTAGGTCCAGAGAATAAAGTGGGGGGGGAAACAATAGAGAAATTTTATACTTAATCAGGGCTGAAATTCTCACTGAATATTTCCCAGAGCACCTGGGCTCCTCCCCCGCAGGAGGGGATAGGGCTCAGGGCTCCTACTCCAGGGGATGCGCTGGGGCTCGTGTGGGTTTGAAAGTATTTACCAGTGCTCTGGACAGCGCTGGTTGAATTTAAGCCCAATAATACAATACAGAAATGTGCATTTTCAGGCTCCGTCTAGAAAGAAGTCATTTTCACAGTATTCCTAGAAGCATGAAAAGCTAGTGGTGATTATTTGAATTTATAGGTCCTCCTTCATTGCCTTACCCCTTCTGGGGTCTAGAGCTTGATGGAAGTCTGCTAGTATTTGAATTCTGAGAAGCTGTTAAATTTTGACATCACATTTTTTCCTTGTTTTCCAACCAGTCGCAATATAGGTTTCAGTAGACAATCATTTAACATTTGGAGAAAGAATAATATTGTTTTACATCACTATGAACAAGTGCAAGGGACTGGACAACGAGGTCTGTAATATTTAACTGAACTGTTGTCCAAAAAGAGTGTTTGATAATGGAGATCTCCTCCCCCACATCTGTTTGGCTTAATTTAGTCAGTTGATAAGATTTAATAAAATTCTTCCAACCCAACAACAACTTTTCAGTCCACACTAAATGTATCATATTTTAGTCCTGATAAACAGCCATGATTTTAAAATTTGTCTGAATTCAGGCATCTGAATTTGTAAGCATACAGCTGGTACCCTAGTTCTGGCACCATTTACTACTTATATATTCACACAATGAAAATGGGTTATCAGAGAGACTGTCAAATTAGCTGAAGCTGCCAGAACTGGTACTTAAGAATCGCAGGCCTGATTCTCTTCACAGGACTGTTCAACGCCTGTCCTCAGTGGAATCACTCCCAATTCAAAGCCATATACGAGAGGAATAATCAGGCCTAATGAATCACCAAATTCTGAATAGGCTTACACCCTCTGCAGTACCAGTGGTTTTGCACAGGGTGCAAGTTGGCATAGAATTTCGTCCCAAGTATATTGGGAAATTTTGTAAAATTCTATAAAAATATTCAAGCATTTGTGAATGCCTGTCTATAGTTCAGCTATTCATGCTATAGTGGGGCAGGTGCTCCACTCCCTGAATTTGGGGCTGCAGCAGGCCAGTAGGCCTGCACAGACAGGGAGCCAATCAGGGAAGGCCTTATAGGGAGCCAATCAGTGCCCAGATTGGAGGGAGCCAATCAGGGCCAGGCTCAGCCCTATAAGAAGGCTGCTAAGGACAGGAGCAGTCAGTCTGTCCCAGACCTTTGACAGGGGAAGGTCTGTCTCCAGGCTGGGAGACTAGCACCCGGGACAGCACAGCGAGCAGAAAGTAACTCCAGCCTGGAGTCTGTCAGGCTGCAGGCCCTGAAGGCAAGGGCCTAGCTGGTGCTAGGGGCCAAAGGGGAAGCGGCCCAGGGATGTGGACAGATGGAGGGAGAGAAGAAGGGCAGGACGCCTGCCACTAGAGGGTCCCTGGGTTGGGACCCAGAGTAGTGGGCGGGTCTGGGTCCCCCCCTTTCCCCCTTGCCTTGCAGCCGTCTAGAGCTGCTCCAACCCCCTGCCAAGAGGGGAGTGACTTTGAGGGTGCAGTTGGCCACATTGGCCAGGATGCAGAGAGAGGCAGCTGATTGATTCCCTCTGGTAGGGGGCTACGATGGACTAAGGGGCACTGCCGGAGGGCAGTGGCTCGAAGAGGACACTGCGAGCTTGGGAGCAACGCGGGTCTGGACACGCCAACCGAGGGTGAGACGACGGACAGGACACCACCAGGGGGGGCGCTCCACTGGACAGAGCTAATTCCTGAGACCTCCAGTAGGAGGCGCCAGGTGGTGAGTCCCAACCCTGTCACAATGCCCACACCTTACTCCCAGTTACTCCCCACAGGAATTAAATCAGATTTAGGTCAGTACCAGTATTATGGGCCAAATTGTGCTCTTAAATATTCTAGTAAGCCACAGATCTCTAGAGTTAGAGATTTTCAAGAGTGTAAATGAGAACAGAATGCACACCCCAGTCCTTAATATGGGCAGGGCACAGATATTCATGCAGAACAGGAAGAGAAATGATTTTACCTTGTCTACTCAAAAGTACCCAGAGATTAGATCAGTGATTAATCTAGACAAGCAAAGATAGATACGCTTAATACCAAAGTAAGAAATTGGACATTGGTTCTTTCTATTCCACTGAGAAGATTGTGATGTTTGGTAGTGCTAGATATGATTGATTTCTGCCTTCTTTTCCCCCCCACCACTTTCAATTATGCACAGATGTTACAAAAACACGTGTTTTCAATTGGATCAGTCCTGCTTTGAGCACTGTTCTTTTGGATTGGCACTGAGGGCCCATCTCATTTCTCATATCCCTAATTCATCAGAGGCTATACCACATCTCACCGTTTTTCTGCATAAACTGTACATAAACTGTGAAACTATATGGAACGAAAAGTTCAAGCAGAAAAGCACCTCAAACAGTCTGTTGTTCCTTCCCTAGATATTCAAACATGATTAACGTTCTTTTAATCTTATTTTTGTTGTGATGTTTTAGAAATCTCTGCGTACTGATAGGAAATCTTTTGCATTTAGCTAATTAAGACAGTCTCACAGGCAAGAAATCTAATGAATAACTCAGAATAATTGTTCATTAATCCAACAATGCCTGCTGTAAGTGCACGGGTATTCCTAGTTCTAATCCACTTGGGACCAGCCTGGTGAGAAAAAAAAATGTAAATCAGATGCTCAAAGGCAGCATAGAACCCTTGGATAAAGTTATTATTTAATTACGTGGGATGTGTTACAATGCAGAATACTTCTAGTTCTTATTGCCCATAAACTAGCACAGAATAAGCACGTAGTGAACTACTTTCAACTAGCTTATAACAAGGGCAGACAGAGAATGCAGCTGCACATTTCTAGGGTTTAACAATGAAGTGCTGAAAACTGACAAAGTCTGCTAAGTTTTATATATTTCAGGATAGTTTACTATTTTAAACGGAAAGTAATGAATCTACCAAGGACAGACTAACTAGTAAAATCAATAGGCCTCATTCTCTAGCAGCTGGCAGAATTGCCAGAGCTTGGCAACACCCTTGGTAATTGTCTTTTCCCTGGTCATGTCCTCTGTGCCAACAACTGGTGGTATTGGGTGGAACACAGTCACCATAGCAGCTCCCAAGACTGCCCTAAGGCTGCCATCTTTAGCATCCTCTGAAGTGGCACAAACAGTGGCACACTAGAAGATCTGGCTCAATATATTTTGAGTTCTGTAGCTTGTTTATGACTAAATTGTTATAATAGAAAATGTAATTAGCTTCCATCATTGGAAGCAATGAATTCTCTTTCCATTACTGGCCTGTTTGCCAAAAAGAATTGTCCAAAGCATCTTGACAGTTCTGACAGTTTCTAGAAAGTTCACTTCTGTAATTCATAAGCTATTTACTCCCAAACTGTGATACAAATAATTAAGGTACCCCATTGCTAAAGAAAAGACTCATCTACTAAGAGCATCGAAAAATATTTTTTCAATCAATCAAAATCTGCTCCTCTTCAACAAAATCCAAAAGAGGCTGGTAAGGAATTGGCGCTTCAAACCCGTGCTTTACACAGGAGTGCATTGCCAACCAATCAATCAGCATTTCAGGCTCTCTCTTTTTGGAAGGGGGGGGCATGATTGAACAAAGCAAATAGCCTAGAACATGACAGAGCTCTGTCACTGGAGCACACTGTCCCAAGCTTTCATTCCTTCTAAAATGAACACTTATTGCAGCCCTGCCCTTCTGCCTAGTGTCATTAAAATGTAAATTTTGAGATAAATGGGCTGCTTTGAAGTCATATATTGAGTCTATAGAAAAATACTATTACCCAGGAATTCAAATGTGGGATCAACTCATTTTAAAAATAACGATTTGCATAATATTTTGCATTTCAATAGTGCTTTTCATTCACAGATCTTGATACTCTCCAAAGTTTAAGGACTTGATCCACAGATATGCTGAGCACCTGAATCACCAAGTACTACTGGTGCTTAGTATCTTGATGGATCAGACACTAAATAATTAAGCCTCACAAGACGCGTTGTCGATTAAAAATATATAGGGATCATTTTATCCACTAATGAAATGCAGCCACCTCTAAAATAATGCACTGGCTGTTAAACTGTAGTGTAGTGTTGCTGTATGCTGTTTAAGGCAGCAAATGAAGGAGAATATTCCTTCCAATTAGAAGAGCAGAGGGAATTTAAGTAGGCAAATAATTTCCCTGAGCTAACATTGGGCTACTGTCCTGGGAACCACACCCCTATCTTTATGAAAACTGGTGGAGGAATCTTTGTGGAACATAAGAGTTCAGAACCTCTGTTTTACATCTCTTCGAGAAAATATTTTAGAAATCCCATGTATTTACTTCTCACTTTATAGATTGTTTATTTGGAAGCAATCTTCCAAAAGATTGTTGTGACTTATTAACCATTTGATTCTAAATTATGCCAAACTCAAAGCACAAACAATTAATATTTCATTCAGGATACATGGAATAAAAAAAATACAGAAACTATCTCCAGTATCATTTGTTTCTCCTTCATCCATTTCAGTTTGCAGGGAAGCAATTTCACAAACTGATTTTGCAGACTTCAAGTATTTCTAAAGTTAAAAGATCCTTCATAAAATACAGCTGGGGTAACAAATCTCAGGGAACAATTTTTGTTGCTAATGGAAATATTGTTTATGTAAGGGAAATTGACTCTGTCTTAGAGGTTTCTAGCAATTGATACAAACTAGTTTTAAGAAAGTGGAATTTGCAGTACAAGTCACACAGCCATAATATATTAATAATTGTAGGTCTGAATCAACTAATGAAGTTGTGTAGAGAAGTTTCAACAAAATTACTTACCATAAGGGGATATTGTTTCATTTAACTTGCAGGTTTCAATTGCCTTGTTAACACAATGTTTTCAGCCTTCAGTTATTGCTGTATATACAGTGGCGGTGTGCATGTGTGCTGAATTTGATATACAGCTTCTGTGCATGATAAAAATCAATAGCTGGTCCTTAGGCTTGGTCTATACTAAGAGTTTAGGTCAAATTTAGCAGTGTTAAATCGAATTAAGCCTGGACATGTCCACACAACGAAGCCCTTTTTTTCGACTTAAAGGGCCCTTTAAACCGGTTTCTTTACTCCACCGCTGACGAGGGGATTAGCGCTAAAGTCGGCCTTTGCGGGTCGGATTTGGGGTAGTGTGGACAGAATTCAACGTTATTGGCCTCCGGGAGCTATCCCACAGTGTTTCATTGTGACCGCTCTGGACAGCACTCTCAACTCAGATGCACTGACCAAGTAGACAGGAAAAGCCCCGCGAACTTTTGAATTTCATTTCCTGTTTGCCCAGCCTGGAGAGCACAGGTGACCACGCAGAGCTCATCAGCACAGGTAACCATGATGGAGTCCCAGGATCACAAAAGAGCTCCAGCATGGACCGAACGGGAGGTACGGGATCTGCTCGCCAAATGGGGAGATGAATCAGTGCTAGCTGAACTCCGTAGCAGTAAGCGAAGTGGCAAAATATTAGAAAATGTCTCAAAGGCCATGAAGGACAGAGGTCATAAGAGGGATGCACAGTAGTGCTGCATGAAAATTAAGGAGCTAAGGCAAGCCTATCACAAAGCCAGAGGGGCAAACAGAAGGTCCAGGGCAGAGCTGAAAACATACCACTTCTACGTGGAGCTGCATGCGAAGCTGGGGGTGCAGCCACCACTACCCCAACCGTGTGCTTTGACTCTATCAATGGAGGATCATGCAACAGGGAAGCAGGTTTGGGTTACGAGGAAGATGATGAAGACAAAGAAGATAGCTCACAGCAAGGAAGCAGAGAAACCAGTTTCCCCAACAGCCAGGATATGTTTCACTATGGACCTGGAACCAGTAACCCCCAACCTCACCCAAGGTGTGCTCTCAGACCCTGAGGGCACACAAGGGACCTCTGGTGAGTGTACCTTTGTAAATGACAAGTTTCAGAGTAACAGCATCCGAAGAAGTGGGCTGTAGTCCACGAAAGCTTATGCTCTAATAAATTTGTTAGTCTCTAAGGTGCCACAAGTACTCCTGTTCTTCTTTTTACCTTTGTAAATATTACACATGGTTTAAAAGCAAGTGTGTTTAATGATTAATTTGCCCTGGCAATCGTGGCCAGTACAGCTACTGGAAAAGTCTGTTAACGTGTATGGGGATGGAGTGGAAATCCTCCAGGGACATCTCCAGAAAGCTCTCCTTCATGTACTCCCAAATCCTTTGCAAAAGGTTTCTGGGGAAGGCTGCCTTATCCCATCTGCCATGGTAGGACACTTTACCACGCCAGGCCAGTAGCACGTAGTCTGGAATCATTGCATAACAAAGCATGGCAGTATATGGTCCCGGTGTTTGCTGGCACGCAGACAACATCCATTCCTTATCTCTCTTTGTTATCCTCAGGAGAGTGGTTGAAATGGGATGATTTTATTAAGGGGACTTTCAGAGGTGCCCGTTCCTGCTCGGCTGAACGGAAATGTTCCCTGCTGTTAGCCACGCGGTGGTGGGGAGGGGCGAAGTGATCATCCCAGAGAAGTGTGTGTGTGTGTGTGGGGGGGGGGTAGTTGGGTTTGTGCTGCATGTTAACCTGGAAACCGCAGCCCCTCCTTTTACATTGCAAACCCATTTTAAATGGCCAACCCAACGGGTGCTTGGTATGGGAAATGGGGGATGCTACTGTTTGAAACCATTCCCACATTATGAAGGTTAAAAAAGCCAAAAGACTGTGGCTTAGCATGGCTCCCTGCAAGCTGAATTCTGTTGCCTGGCACTGCGTGAGTGATCTCTCATACCAAACTGGCATGCCCTCAATATAAGGAAAAATGCGACCTTGTAACGAAAGCACATGTGCTGTGTAATGTGAACAGCAAAATTTAGCGTGAAAGTGTGTACCCATTGTTCTCTAAAATGTGTCTTTTTTTAACTACCTCTCCCTTCTCCTCCACCAGCTGCAAATGTTTCTCCTTCATAGAGGCTAGTGAAGATTAGAAGGAGAAAACGGCAGACTCGGGATGATATGTTCTCGGAGCTCCAGATGTCCTCCCATGCTGACAGAGCACAGCAGAATGTGTGGAGGCAGTCAATGTCAGAGTGCAAAAAAGCGCAATATGAATGAGAGGAGAGGTGGCGGGCTGAATCGCGGGCTGAAGAGAGCAAGTGGCGGCCTAACTGATATGCTCCAGCTGCTGGAGCATCAAACTGATATGCTCCAGCGTATGGTTGAGCTGCAGGAAAGGCAGCAGGAACAGAGACTGCCACTACAGCCCCTGTGTAACCAACAGCCCTCCTCCCCAAGTTCCATAGCCTCTTCATCCAGATGACCAAGAATGCAGTGGGGGGGCCTCCGGCCACCCAGTCACTCCACCCCCAGATGATTGCCCGAGCATCAGAAGGCTGGCCTTCAATAAGTGTTGAAGTTTTAAACTGCAGTGTGTCCTTTTCCTTCCCTCCTCCCCCACCCCTCCCGGGCTACCTTGGCAGTTATCCCCCTAGTTGTGTGATGAATTAATAAAGAATGCATGAATGTGAAGTAACAATGACTATTGCCTCTGCAATCAGTGCTCGAAGGGGGGGAGGGGAGGGTGGTTAGTTTATAGGGAAGTAGAGTGAACCGGGGAGTGGGGGGCAGAGGGTTCATCAAGGAGAAACAAACAGAAGTTTCACACTGTAGCGTGGCCAGTCACAAAACTGGTTTTCAAAGCTTCTCTGATGCGCACCGCACCCTGCTGTACTCTTCTAACCGCCCTGGTGTCTGGCTGCGAGTAATCAGCGGCCAGGCGATGTGCCTCAACCTCCCACCCCGCCATAAATGTCTCCCCCTTACTCTCACAGATATTGTGGAGTGCACAGCAAGCAGCAACAATTGGAATATTGGCTTCGCTGAGGTCTATCCGAGCCAGCGCGCTTTTAAACGTCCAAATACACATTCCACCACCATTCGGCACTTGCTCAGCCTATAGTTGAACAGGTCCTGACTACTGTTCAGGCTGCCTGTGTTCGGCTTCATGAGCCATGGCATTAAGGGCTAGGCTGGGTCCCCAAGGATAACGATAGGCATTTCAACATCCCCAATGGTTACTTTCTGGTCTGGGAGAAAGTCCCTTCCTCCAGCTTTTGAAACAGACCAGAGTTCCTGAAGACACTAGCATCATGTACCTTTTCCGGCCATACCACGCTAATGTTAGTGAAACGTCCCTTGTGATCCACCAGAGCTTGCAGCAGCATTGAAAAGTACCCCTTTTGGTTTATGTACTCTGTGGCTTGGTGCTCCGGTGACAAGATTGGGATATGGGTTCCGTCTATTGCCCCACCACAGTTTGGGAATCCCATTGCAGCAAAGCCATCCACTATGACCTGCACATTTCCCAGAGTCACTACCCTTGATATCACCAGGTCTTTCATTGCCCTGGCAACTTGGATCATAGCAGCCCCCACAGTAGATTTGCCCACTCCAAATTGATTCCTGACTGACCGGTAGCTGTCTGGCGTTGCAAGCTTCCTCAGGGCTATTGCCAGTTGCTTTTCAACTGTGAGGGCTGCTCTCATCTTGGTATACTGGTGCTTCAGGGCAGGGGAAAGCAAGTCACAAAGTTCCATGAAAGTGCCCTTACGCATGCGAAAGTTTTGCAGCCACTGGGAATCGTCCCACACCCGCAACATGATGCGGTCCTACCAGTCTGTGCTTGTTTCCCGGGCCCAGAATCCACGTTCTACGCCATGAACCTGCCCCAGTAACACCATGATTTGCACATTGCTGGGGCCTGTACTTTGTGAGAGGTCTATGTCCATGTCAATTTCCTCATCACTCTCGTCGCTGCGCTGCAATCGCCTCCTCGCCTGCTTTTGCTTTGGCATGTTCTGGCTCTGCATATACTCCAGGACAGTGTGTGTGGTTTTCATAGTGCTCATAATTGCTGCGGTGATCTGAGCGGGCTCCATGATCCCCGTGCTATGGTGTCTGTGCTGAAAAAAGGCGGGAAACTATTGTCTGACGGAGGGATGGAGAGAGGGAGGGGCAAGTGACGACATGGCTTACAGGTACAGGGAATTAAAATCAACAAAGGTGGCTGTGCATCAGGGAGAAACACAAACAACTGTCACACAGAATGGCCCCCCGAAGATTGAACTCAAAACCCTGGGTTTAGCAGGCCGTTGATTTCACGGAGGGAGGGGGAAGCAAATGAATACAGAACAAATCTGTCCATCTATTTTTTAGATCTTAAGCTGGCAGGAGACGGTGCATCATGACTGATAGCCATCAGCATCTTCTGGGTGCTTGGCAGAAGATGCTGTACTACGCCTGCTAGCCATCATCGTCAAGACTGTTCAATAGGACTGCCGGCAGGACTGAGTCTCCAGGAGACAAAACATGTCTGCCCAGGTGCCTGTGACCGAACTCACTGAGGAGTACGACGACGGATACCAGTCATAATACATCATCTACTGCCAAAAGGCAAGGAGCTGCTGCTGTATAGCAATGCAGCCCCATGTCTGCCAGCACCCAGATAGCCGATGACGGCTACCTGTCATACTGCACCATCTACTGCCAAAAGGCAATTAGCTGCTGCTGTGTAGCAATGCAGTACCACGTCTGCCGGCACCCAGATGACATATGGTGACGGTGAGCTGAACTGAGCTGAGAGGGCTCCATGCTTGCCGTGGTATGTTGTCTGCTCAGGTAACCCAGGTAAAAAGGTGCGAATCGACTGTCTGCCGTTGCTCTGACGGAGGGGGAGGGGCCTGACGATATGTACCCAGAACCCCCCGCGACACTGTTTTTGCATCATCAGGTATTGGGATCTCAACCCAGAATTCCAATGGGCGGCGGAGACTGCAGGAACTGTGGGATAGCTACCCACAGTGCAATGCTCTGGAAGTCGACGCTAGCCTCAGTTCTGTGGACGCGGTCCGCCACCTTAATGCACTTAGAGCATTTTATGTTGGGACACACACAATCGACTGTATAAAACTGATTTCTATAAAACCGGCTTCTATAAATTCGACCTAATTTCGTAGTGTAGACATACCCTGAGATAAATACATGCAGCCCGCATTGAAATTGCATCTGTGCAACTAAGAACATTATTTGGCCTCTTAATAGATGAGAACTACATGTTAATTTACATGGAAAAAAACAAAAGAGGGGACTGTACAGTCAGTAAATAATTCTTACATCAGTGGAGCAAGGTTACCTTCCTCTCAGGAAAAATAGATTCACAGAACTTGTGTATTTACTTTTGCCTCCACATTGGCTTATGGTCTTCTCTTTCCTGTAGCTGTTTGGCTCAAATGGATCTGTGATGCCAAAGACTGCCTGAGTGTCACTGCCACTGCTTTTCCTTGTCATCCTTATGCGAGAACGGATAACATTGTTTCAGAAACCAAATGGTAATTTGTACTTGTTTGCTCTCTACGTCTGGATGGGAAGAAGTCCTGCCCTTAAGTGCTTCTGAAAGTCTTACTAGGTGCCCTTCTGCAGCTTTAGGTGCCTAAATGCCTTTACAAATCTGGCCCTTGATCTTAGTTTCCCCATCTACAAAAAGTGGTTTAAGATCTATGGATAAATATGTGCTATATGCAATCCAAATATTACTAACTACAATTATTAGTTGTTGTTAATAGTTTTCCCTGTTGTAAGAAATGTTATGAGCAGGAAAGATAAATAATCCATCTAGCCAGATAAGGCTGTTCTTGTGTGTTTAATCTTTATCCTTTCCAATATTTACTCCATCTCTCCCCCTTCTCTACCAAAAGGAATGAAGCTGTTAGATTAATTTATTACTTTGAGTGTGAGTCTTCTCTTACTTAGTAAGTCAGGAGTAATTCTTGTGAAGTCACTTGTGTTATACAGTAATAAAACTGGAGAAACGCACCCTTTGCATTACCCCTAACATATATCCACTATACTCTTAGCACAATCTTGTCATGCT